>NC_143021.1:72950700-73662480 GCF_055824585.1 Amblyomma mixtum | reverse complement strand
CTTCGCACGCAGAGTCCGCGCGACGCCAAACGCGACCGCATCGCGATAGGTCATCGGTCGTATGACGTTTGCGAGGAAGAGCTAATCAGAAGGCCGAGAATTTTGTTTATTTTTTTGCGCTCCTCGTTGCTCTGCCCTCTCCCCCTGAATCACGCCAAAGGAACGGTCTTTTCGGAATACGCCGAGGACCCGTCAAAATTGACCAAAGGATGACCGTCAAAGTGAGGGCTAGCTTTTACAGTGCATCTGTAAGAAAAGCGCATAACACTAGGACGGCTGATAAGCTCCGTTTACATGAACGCGAGAGCAGCGCATCATGTCAACTTTCTCGTGCATCCCACTCATGTAAACAGGGGAAAATGCGCCAGGAAAATGCACTGATCCCACAGGCAGGGCGCAGATCGGCAAGTGCAAGTCGAGTGCTGGGGAGAATAGAACCAGGTGCTCGTAGGGCGCCTAGATGTGCGTGCGCTTCTCTCCGCTCTCCCCTCCCGCACATCGAGACACCCTCGTTTCGGGGCCCCCTCTTCCGCCCTGGGCGCCTCCAAAATACCCTCTCGGAAGGAAAACAAAGCAGACCACGCTCAAGTTCCCAGGCAGCACAACAACATTGGCCGAAGGTCGGTCAACTGTTGGCAAAAATTGGCACGAACATCGGTCCTACACTGGCATTTGGGCCGAGCTCTACCACTTTACACATTGTACCTACTTTCATGCCAGTTTTGGGCCAATGTTCGGCCGATCAAGCAGCCAACGCAGTACCGATGTTCGTTCTGCAGCATGGGCCAGCAAAGGTCTCATACTGGTATCCAACTTTCAAACATTGGTAGCCAGCTTTCAAACATTGGTAGCCAGGGGAGAGCGGAGAGAAGCGCACGCACATCTAGGCGCCCTACGAGCACCTGTTTCTATTCACCCCAGCACTCGACTTGCACTTGCCGATCTGCGCCCTGCCTGTGGGATCAGTGCATTTTCCTGGCGCATTTTCCCTGTTTACATGAGTGGGATGCACGAGAAAGTTGACATGATGCGCTGCTCTCGCGTTCATGTAAACGGAGCTTATCAGCCGTCCTATTGTTATGCGCTTTTCTTACAGATGCACTGTAAAAGCTAGCCGTCACTTTGACGGTCATCCTTTGGTCAATTTTGACGGGTCCTCGGCGTTCGTTTTATTTACTCCGATTATTCACGTAACACCAGCCTTAAAGAAACGCGCAGGTCTCCAGGATTTATGTCTCCGCCGTAAAATTGCACGACTGTCACTTTTTCATAAACTTTATCATCATCCATCACTTCATAACGACTTTTTTTCTTTGCCTACTTCGATTTTTGACCGCCGCGATCATCCCTTTAAAGTTAGACGTTTCACGTGCAGAACATTTATCTATGCGCATTCATTCTTACCACGCACAATATCTGACTGGAACACTCTGCCTTCACATATCGCAACCACCACTGATCCTGATAAATATTTTAAACTTATATCTTCAATAACTACTGCTTAACTCTTCGCATACATTGTTATTTTATTTGTTCATGGCTTCCTTTTTTGCAGGGTTTGTGACTAAAAAGATTCATTGTATTAGTGTTCTGTTTGTATAATTTTAATAATGCAGTAATCTTCGTTCTTTGCCGCGCTGCCATTCTTTTGATTCTTTTGCTTACTTATATGTCATGCAAAGTGTCTTATTTGTGCTTTTGATTGATTCTTTTGCTTACTTATTTCATCCAGTGTGTCTTATTTGTGCTTTTGTTGTTTGTTTTATATTTGTGGTTTTTCTTTTATTCTGTTCAATTGCCTGTGCCCCCCCCCCTATGTAATACCCTCTCGAGGGCCTTTAGGGGTATTCTGTATAAATAAAATAAATAAAAAACTTTCAAGCATTGGTAGCCAGCTTTCGAATAATGGTTTCCAGCTTTCGAATAATGGCATCCAGCTTTCGAATAATGGTTTCCAGCTTTCGAATAATGGCATCCAGCTTTCGAACGCTGGCACATGCAATTAACCCACTCGCCAATGACCGGCACTGTGGATGGATGTACAGCCTTTGTCAAAAGTAACCAGGCTGCATGGTTTGCTTCTAGCTTGTATAGTGGCGCCCTTGTGACTTTCATAAACATCAAAATTTGTTTGAAGATAAGAAGACCTTCAAACCTTACTTTTAACAACCATTTCAGCTTCAAGGAAGCTGTAAGGGCTCCTCTGTACGATCTAGAAGCAAACCATGCAGCCTGGTTACTTTTACAAAGACTGTACATACCATTCTACCTAGCAAATATTCATAATAGAGGGTGCGAAAGAATTCCAGAAAAAAGACCCGTTTATTGCTTTGAGTTACAAGAATCACGCTTTTAGCCCGCACAGGATGGTTTGCGCTACCACCAGCCACCCTGGGGAGTAAAGAAAGGGGGCCCAAGAGCATGGTGGCAGAGGCTGTGGGAAAACAATTTATTTTCAAGTTTGGTGCGTGCCGATCAGGTTGGGCAAAGCATCTGGGCAAGCTGCTGCGGTACGGCTAAGGCATCCATAAAATGCTCAACGGAGCTGTCCTCCAGTGAACTGATCAGTCATATCCGAAGTAATCGATGCACTCCACTTGCAAGAGGGCTGCTGGACTGCATTCAAACAAATTCCTCGTCCAGCTCTTGCACGATGGCCTCACGAAGCGTCAAGCCTGCAACGATCGAGATGCATGACGTCATGGTAAGTTGAATTATGGCCATCACAGAACAAAAACACAAATGATTAAATAACACCGAATTTTGTGAAACAGTCATCGTGAAGACACTAGCAACATATTTTACAGGATAATTTTAAATTTATTCTTAAGAACCAGCACCACATTAGTTGCACAAAGTGGAATTTAATTTACTAAACTTCTCTTATACCAAATGGTTTAATTTAGTCCAATGCGTCGTGTCGCACTCCCAGTAAATATATTTAATGCGAGATAAGCAAATTAATGTGATATTGAAAACATATTAATGTATTATTTTGTTTTAATATCATAACTCCTATCTCTAAATTGCGAGCTAATTTTTTATTCAAGTAAATATGCACAGGTTGTAGCGTCTCTTCCACATGGACGTCAAAACAACATTTTTGATTAGTTTTTTTAATAGGGTTAAAAATGCGGCTTGCGATTTTTTGCGAAATACGCTGAACGCAAGGAACTCAGGGCACCTTTGTTTTACCTTAGTCGCTTCGCATGCATGCTATAAATGGATTCGAAACTGCGACTTGCAAACCACACAAAAATTCTAGTCTGATAGTCCTTTTTCATTGCGAGAGAACTTGGGCAAAAGCTTTAACCAGAAATTGCGGATTTTCTATTGAGTCTGCAAGTGTAGAAGGCAAAAAGAAACAGTACAGAAGTATTGCACATATTCTTACCAACTGGTCTCCATTGGAAAATTAATTAAGCGGTTCTGGTTTGCGTCGTGCATAAGCGGTAAAGGACATATTCCCGGCCGCGGCGGTTGAATTTCTTTGGAGGAGAAATTCGAGGCCCGTGTACTGTGCGATGTCAGTGCACGTTAAAGAACCCCAGGTGGTCGAAATTTCCGGAGCCCTCCACTACGGCGTCTCTCATAGTCTTAGTCGCTTTGGGACGTTAAACCCCATAAACCAAACCAAACCTATTCCCGAATGCATCCCATCTAAGGTCATATGAGTTCAAACCCGCTGTTAGCCAAAGTAGTGAATCTTCAGTGAGTTAATCTCACCAAAGACGAAAAATTAAATTCTCACCATTCGGCCACAATTCCACTGCGCACGACGTCAAGCAAGCCATGTATCAATGAGAGTGGGTACACAGAAGTCGTCCTCGTGCTTTTTGGCCCGCTCTGTTTTCCTGCCGAAAAAATAAAGGCGCATGTAGTCAAAGCAACGTTTAATACAAAAACCACTTTAACTTCCAGACGTATATCAAGATAAAAGAGTTTTAGTACTTACAAATAAGATCTTGCAGGCGGTACGAACAGCGTCGGAGATCTCTTAATATATGAGCGTGGCTTTTCGCGTGCACAGACTATGAAGGGTGCTAGCTCGAGTGTGCATGCATTTTCGTCGTGTTGGTTGTGCACGTGGTTGGGCTCCGCTGTGGAGTCAAGAATGTCTTATTGTGATGCGTCGCGCGGTTCCAAGACGAGCAGTGGAGACGATGGTGGGGGGGGAGAGGGGTTGGCTGGAGGGGATAGTCATTTTCCTTTACACAGGTTTTGTGGTTCCGAGAAAAGTCCTCGAGCTGAAAGGTGGAGACAGGGAGATCGTGGAAGGGTGCACGAACAGCGAAGCGCGTAGCTGCGCGCGAGGGAAAATAGCTTTGAGGAAGTGACAACGAAAAAAAAAAGCGCTTTGCGGGGTGGGGGTTAGCCCGCTACCTAAAAAAAGGGCGCGGCCGGGAGAACAGGTGGTGAGCTATGGGAAGACTTGAAAGAGAGAGGGAAAGGGGCCAAAACACGTGAAAAGGGTTTGGAATTTTTGGAGAACGAGTCACATGGCCACAGGCAGTACGGAAAGCAATGCCTACAAGGAACAAGTGGATGGGAAACACGGAAGCGTCAAAGTATTGCTACAAAGCTGCAGCAAAAGCCCGAAAATTTTGAAGTGAAAAACTTGGAGCTTCAAGATGAATTTCGCCAAAACGACTTCAGACACTCGCGTATTTTGTGGGGCCGTATGATGTGGCTTCTGTTAGTTCAAGATAGCTTAAAATTTTACCACATAATAACAAAAATATAAAGCAAAAAAAATAGCCAAGCAGAATGCGCGCTCTTTCATAGTTTCACCTACCGTACATACGCCAAACAAGCTAGGTTAACATGCGTCTAACGCCAGTTGTCAGTCCATTTATTCAGTGGTCGTCGAAGAATCCTCAAATTGTTTGTTGGTGTGGAAGTTTCGCGCAAAAAAAGCAAAAACAAACAAAGGCATGTTGAATTGTGGTTCGCAACTACTTTCGATGGTTTTCATCAATAAAGGTCATGTTCGAAAAAAAAAAACTTGCGAGTAAATATGCAAGGACATGAGCAAGAGCTATATTGGCCCCAATGCAAATTATGCAACAGAAGAATAAAATGGTCAAAAACAACAATTTCCAACACTACGATTTGCAGAAAAGGAAGGAAATAGCAAATCAGAAAACACGGGAAAGGCGCGATCACAGGGCACGAGGTAGGGAAGCGTAGGAATTGCTTAGCACGTGTCCGCGTGCGTTTATGAAGCACCCGCCTAATATTTCACGAGCGCAACGCATAATTCGAAATTACGAGGCGACTGCTTCGTTTCTGGACGTTGCCAAAACTGAGCACAATTTCGGTTTAGCGAATGCACTTGCGCTAATCTATTACGTTTGTATCGCGATCTCCACGAAGCAAACACCAGCTGCGCACTGCGGCAGTGAATTCCTAGAGCCAATAAAAAAAAGTGATTTTCTTATTCCAAAAATTTAATCAAATCAATCTTATTTGATTTTTGTTGAAGGCACCTGTTGACAATTTTTTTTGAAGGCGTCTCGGGTGTAATCAGAACGTTAATTCTGATCAACAGGACTTCGATCGCAATTCTCCTAAACGTATTATTTCTGCTCACTGCGCAACCAGAGTGCAGCTTTTCCAATGGAATCATGGGTAGCTTTGCTCACAAACTGCAAAAGTGTTCGGTTAAAATATAATAATAAATAAAACCAAATCTTTGAACTCGCATGTTTTAGCGCGTTCGAAAATTATGAACTGCCGATATGGTACTCGGCAATAAAAATAATTTTGAACCCATTTTAATGGATGACACAATGTTTACCAACGTTTCCCAGTATAATTTGAACACTGGATAAGCGGTGGCAATCCTAGGCCAATATAGCCAGCTCCTGGAAATGCATAGCCAATTCTGGCAAAGAGTGGAACAACACTGGCTAACATGGCCCATGATAGCCAGGATTCGATGATGGCACAGCCAGCAATGGCAAACAGTGGGGCAATCCTGGCTAACCTGGCCCATGATAGCCAGGATCTAATTACGGCTCAGCCAGTACTGGTAAAGCGACGGACAACCAGGGCCATTGTTGGATGTGCTAAGGAGTGGCACAACCAATATCGGATGCTCACTGGCAACTCTGGACCTAGTTAGGGCCACGCTTTGCCAGTGGATTTCCAATATTGGCCCGCTGCCGTGTGCTACCTGGGTTGTGACCGGCTGTCCCCCCTCCCCCTACTTCCGCGTGCCGTATGCTTACATGCGAGCATGGCGTCTCCCCTCCGCGAGGAAATTTCGGGAAAAGAAAATGCACCACCAACTAGCCTCGCCACTGGGAATTACGACCCAAGCAGCACATGGCACTGGTCCAATGTAGGAATTGAGTTGGTAAACTGCGGTCCTATGAAGGCCCCGCGTTGCCAATGTTCTCCCCGCATTGGCTCAGCCATTTTCAAAAGTTGGCAGTATTCGACCAGTTTCTCGGGCATTTTCCCTGTCTTGGCTCAGCCATTTTTAGAAGTTGGCAGTATTGGACCAGTTTCTCGGGCGTTTTCCCTGTCTTGGCTCAGCCATTTTCAGAACTTGGCAGTATTGGACCAGTCTCTCGGGCGTTTTCCCTGTCTTGAGTCAGCCATGTTTAGAAGTCGGCAGTATTGAACCAGTTTCTCGGGCGTTTTCCCTGTCTTGGCTCAGCCATGTTTAGAAGTTGGCAGTATTGGACCAGTTTCTCGGGCGTTTTCCCCGCCTTGGCTCAGCCATTTTCAAAAGTTGGCAGTATTGGACCACTTTCTCGGCCGTTTTCCCTGTTTTGGCTCAGCCATGTCTAGAAGCTGGCAGTATTGGACCAGTTTCTCGGGCGTTTTACCTGTCTCGGCTCAGCCATGTTTAGAAGTTGGCAGTATTGGACCAGTTTCTCGGGCGTTTTTTCCGCCTTGGCTGAGCCATTTTCAAAAGTTGGCAGTATTGGACCAGTTTCTCGGGCGTTTTCCCTGTCTTGGCTCAGCCATATTTAGAAGTTGGCAGTATTGGACCAGTCTCTCGGGCGTTTTCCCCGCCTTGGCTCAGCCATTTTCAAAAGTTGGCAGTATTGGACCGGTTTCGCGGGCGTTTTCCCTGTCTTGGCTCAGCCATTTTTAGAAGTTGGCAGCATTGGACCAGTTTCTTGGGTGTTTTCCCATATCTTGGCTGAGCCCTGTTTAGAAGTTGGCAGTATTGAACCGGTTTCCGGGCGTTTTCCCTGTCTTGGCTCAGCCATATTTATAAGTAGGCATTATTGAACCGGTTCTTCAGCCATTTTCCCTGTCTTGGCTCAGCCATAATTAGAAGTTGGCAGTATTGGACCAGCTTCTCGGGCGTTTTCCCTGCCTTGGCTCAGCCATGTTTAGAAGTTGGCAGTATTGAACCAGGTTCTGGGGCGTTTTCCCTGTCTTGGCTCAGCCATATTTAGAAGTTGGTAGTATTGGACCAGATCTCGGGCGTTTTCCCTGCCTTGGCTAAGCCATTTTTAGAAGTTGGCAGTATTTGACCAGTTTCTCGGGCGTTTTCCCCGCTTTGGCTAATACCTGTGCTACATGGGAACGTTCGAATGACATCTGAGTCGAATGACATTCGAGAATTGGAATGACATTCGGACTCGACGTACTCCCGCGGTGCTACACGACACATTCCAAACGCATTCGAAATCCTCAGCTCGTTTTCAGTGTGCAACGACGACGACGGCGGCGGTCACATTAGCCTGAAAACGACACTATATCACGGTCAACAGCAGCAGGGGATTATAGTGAAATATCTAGTTTACTATAACATAATTGTAGTGGGACAAGTTTTTCAGGCCAACGACACCGACGAATCCGATCGGCGGACGGTCAGCCTTGTTGGCTGCTGAGCAAAGGCACGGTGATGAGGTGGCGGTGCAAATATGTTCGCGCTTCTAAATGAGCGAAACGAACGGCCAGATTTCACATGTACACACCTGAACACGCACCAGCGATAAGCGCTTGCCAAAATAATTTCCGTCGACGACGACTCCCATCCCTTCCGCGATGACTAGGCCCAGCGAGTCCACAGGATACGATCTGTGATTGCGGCTGTTGTGAAGAGCGAATCAGAAGCTTTAGCGAATGCAAATGGTCACCGAGTGTAGTTTTGGCAACAGTGACCTGAAATTAACTATAGCCTACATCGCAGGCCACGCATATGATGAGCGGGAAACGTCGGTGTGATCCAGATTGCCGAGCCGTGCTTTACGGCCAGCAGCATGCAGTCGTCACCGTCGCTAGCTTGTGGGTAACAAGTTAGGCCGTTTCAGTTAAAGCGAACGGTCGCCAAACATACTTGTGGATAAATTAGTTGAAAATAGAGTACTGGTCACGTCGGAAGAAGACGGGACAAGAAGCGAGAAGCGCCGGTCCTGAGCGATGTCAACAACCCGGCTGTCAAGTGTTTCTCAGGCGTGCGATGTCATCATCGCTTCCTACACATTGTCGCACTGCGTAAACAAGTACGGGTTCAACCGGTAAAAAAGAAAACAGATTTTTTAATAGAAGTAAAGCACAGATTGCGTTTTATGTCATGAAAAGAGCACTAGCTGTTCGAACGAAGCGATGTAAACAACAGTATGAGTGCAGTCGTCCTCATTGGCGCACTCCTAGGGAAATTTCATGCTGACATGGTTAATGTTCATTGGTGTAATATCTTCAAGCATTCCCTTAGACAGGACACGAACTATTTGCTAAACAAACAGCGGAAAAAAGCGAGCAGCGGGTATCAAAATGAACAGCCACAGAGCCAAAAGCAGTCGCTCGGCTGTGGGCGGGGCGCAGCGACGGCAGCGGCGACGGTTTGGGCTGTGTTCGCGTTTCGAAGGCATTCCAAAATCTGGAATGTCTCCGCGTAGCTCCGTCGACTCGAATGTCATCTGTACCGAATGCCGTTGAAAAACTTCGTGTAGCAGCGTTAGTTCGGCAGTCGAGTCGGATGACATTCGGTTGGAAGGCATTCGAAATGCCCGTGTAGCAGGGGTGTAAGCCATTTCTAGAAGTTGGCAGTATTGGACCACTTTCTCGGGCGTTTTCCCCGTCTTGGCTAAGCCATTTCTAGAATTTGGCAGTATTGGACCAGTTCTCGGACGTTTTCCCTGCGTTGGCTCAGCCATATTTCGAAGCTGGCAGTATTGGACCAGTTCTCGAATGTTTCCCCTGCATTCACTTTATCATATTTCGAAGTTGGCAGTATCTCACCAGTTCTATTTCTTCCTGCAATAGGCAGCTCGACATCGTGTCGTAGGCAGCGCGAGGCTGCCTACGTCATTGAGAGCAGTCTAGGCGCAGAAGAAAGGGTGGGTTAGATAAACAAAAATAAAAAGTCTTGATCCCCGTTCTCAAGTCGCGAAGCTATGTTGGAAAGCTTTTTCTGAAATATGGAGATTAATGGGGCATTAGCCCTCCTGTAGCTTGAAAAAGAATTAGTTGGGCGAGAACGAAGACTCTCTAAGAAGAGCTCCGCGTTTACACAAATACCGCAGTAGCGCATCGTAATTCCCAGCGGCGGGGCTAGTTGGTGATGCATTTTCTTTTCCCGAAATTTCCTCGCGGAGGGGAGACGCCGTGCTCGCATGTAAGCATACGGCACGCGGAAGTAGGGGGAGGAGGGGGGGACAGCTGATCACAACTTGAGCGTGGTCAGCTTTGTTTCTTTTTCCCGAGAGGGTATTGTGTAGGTGCCCAGGGCAGAAGAGGGGGCTCTGAAACGAGGGTGTCTCAATGTGCGGGAGGGGAGAGCGGAGAGAAGCGCACGCGCATCTAGGCGCCCTACGAGCACCTGTTTCTATTCACCCCAGCACTCCACTTGCACTTGCCGATCTGCGCCCTGCCAGTGGGATCAGTGCATTTTCCTGGCGCATTTTTCCTGTTTACATGACTGGGATGCACGAGAAAGTTGACATGATGCGCTGCTCTCGCGTTCATGTAACCGGAGCTTATCAGCCGTCCTAGTGTTATGCGCTTTTCTTACAGTTGCACGGTAAAAACTAGCCGTCACTTCGACGGTCATCCTTTGGTCAATTTTGACAGGTCCCCGGCGTATTCCGAAAAGACCGTTCCTTCGGCGTGAATCAGGGGGAGAGGGCAGAGGAACGAGGACCGCAAAAAAATAAACAAAAATTCTCGGCCTTCTGATTAGCTGTTCTTCGCAAACGTCATACGACCGATGACCTATCGCGATGCGGTCGCGTTTGGCGTCGCGCGGACTCAGCGTGCGAAGCATTTTTGGCCTCCTCGTGCGATCTTGGCGTGGTCGGTGTGCGCGGGCCTTGTTTTTTTTCGTGTTCTGGAGCCATTTTGTTTTTCCGCGTTGGTGAGAAGACGGCGAGGCTTGGATTCATGGAAGCGGCTGCTGTCTCAAACCAAGTGCGCCTGATTACGGTAGGTGTACTGCATGTTTACTATATTTGGTTACATTTTCCTTTCGGAACATGGTGTATGACACAAGCGTGGAGAGTGTCGTTCGAGCCGTCGTGGCGTGCACACCGCGGCGGCCGGCGTACGTACCGGCGCGGACAAAAGTAAACGGAACACGCAACTGTCTTCGAATATTTTTCACGCGTCACCTAATTCAAATTTCCAGCAGTGGTACGCGCATGCTGGTAGAGGAGGTTGGTGGGCTTTCTTGTAGACAAACAACGCTTCTTTATTACCAATGGACAAAGCGTGATTGCACTTTGAACGCAATAGCGTTCTCCGTTTAGTTATGGCCGCGCCTGTACATTTTTCGCCTCAAGCCCGTCGTGGATTCGTCTCGCGCTGTGCTCGCCCGCTTTCCTACACAAGGGTTACCATCGCTGCAAACTTTCTTCTGTGCTTTCCCTGTGAGCCCGCTCCTTCCTAACGCGAGAGGTGGCCTTGTATGCTTCTACACTCAGGTGAAGGGAATACGCGAGCCGATCGCGCGCTTGTGGCTGTTGTAAACAACGCGCTGTCGTGCTTTTGCGCGGTCTGCTAGACTGCTGGTCGCGCGGCTGGTAAGATGTGGTGTGACAGCTATTACCCCATAGTGCTCCTTCGGTGCTTATTCGGCTTTCGAATTAAATCGTCCTCACTGTTTTAAAACTCTTACTGTTCCAAAAGTATAGCACGCACGCATCGTATTGCTCAAGACGTGGCCTGCCTCCAGTATTTAGAACAGCCGCACGGGCTCGATCGGCCCGCATCGCAATGATCCCGCGTGTTCGCTGCCGTATTGCTTCAACCTGCATTAGGTGCGTTCGCCTTTCTCTTCGTTTTTTGCGGGGACATCTCGAGCACGCCTGTACAGTTTACTTTCGCGCTCTGCCGCGCCTATTTCGTCTGTCCGGAACTGTCCTGCAGCTCTTCGGTCGGCTGTACTCGCCCCGGCTCCTAACGCTGCAGCCGTGCGAGGCGGCGGCGGTCGGCCCGCTGGTTGTTGTATGTTCCTGGTGCACTGGCCGTAGTTTGACGTGATAACTCCGAGGTCAGGTGTGCCTGCAGCAAGCTGTGATAGCTTCGTGCAAGCGGGCCCCGATTTTCTAGAACGAGCACCTTGCTAGGAATACATATTCGAAAGCAAAAGATCAGGCCAGACCGAGAGCCTTCGCTGCCCTGTAACCTTAAGGGTGGACCGAGTATAATCTCTGATGTCTTTCCTATGGCACCAAGCTTGCCGTATTCGTAGTTTGTGTTAGTCTTGAAATTACACAGCAAAACGTTTGACTCAATAGTATTACGTGCTAGTAATTTTGTTCCCATGCAGGCTCAGGTGTGGGCGACAACCACCTACTTGCCCTTGCAGTCGACAGAGAGGAGTGAACAAGTGGACAAGTCTGGACAAAGCAGTGGGCCTCCTTGGAGCCTTTCTTGGTTTCAACTTGTGTGATCCAGCCGGCAGCCCTCTCACTATGGACGTTTGCAGAGGTAAATGAGTGTGAAATAATTAGAAGGACCTTTTCTATAAAGGTTGGGATTTCAGGACCAGTAAAAATTTATTCAAATAATATGCGTGAATTAAAATCCAGTGCTTCTTTGAACGAAGAAGCTTAGTTGACCTCTGGTCAGCTTCCTTGGCTTTGTGGGTTCTTATAGGGTGCTGCAATACAAGGTGCAGGACTGAAATCTTTTCTTTCAGGGATTTAGGGTTGATGCACTAGTGAGTAATCTCATAACTTGGCAGCCCTTAGCACAGCAAGCTGGCACTATTCATATCGTGCATTATCGCTTACAGCTTGAAACTTGGGAAAAACCCACCTAGGCGCAAATGATTTCACGACACAAAAAAGACACGAGGAGACAACGGACAGGCGCCAACTTCCAACTATTTTTTGCTCGAAAAAAAAACATACATTTATAGTCTCAGGTGACGCCCACATTCACACACCACGTGCCTTATCGCAGCCCTGACTTATCGCCTAGCACGAACATTATTGCTCAGAAAATCGTACTCAGCCGCATACAACCTAACTGAAGTGTCACTCACCCACAAGGCTGCCTTTTGCTTTATGTGCAAGGCTTCCAATAAAAGCCTCGCCTGATTGAATTTGCTTTTGCCCAGAATCCTCGCCTTTTCCAGTTGAGGTGCACACTTGCACGTGTTAACGTGGCTCACCAAAGTGGCGTATTGTCTTTATTATTCACTACCTTTTTGTCATGTTCCCCAAGACGTTTGTTGATGCGCCTCCCCGTTTGCCCTATACAGGACATACCACAGGTCAGGGGTATCTCGTACACCACTCCTTCCATGCAGCGTATAAAGGTGCGCTGATGTTTTATGCTGCACCCAGGGCGCTCAGTGCCACAAATCCGGGGTATAAGTTTGCTCAACTTGTTTGGGGCTGAAAAAACAAGCGGTACCTTGTGCCTGTTAGCCACCTTCTTCAAAATTGTGTGACACATTGTGCACATAAGGCATGACTTCAGGTTTTACCGCAGGGCCCCTTTCTTCAAGATTCTTTGGACTGGTGCAGCGTTTTGTTTTTTGGAGGAGGGTTTCAGCGACAGCAGTCAACACCACCGAGGGGAAGCCAGCAGCCAAAAGGCGTCCAATCTGATTTCTTAAGCTATCGTGCATTTGGTGCGGACAGGACTTCGAAAGCGAGGACTCAAAGCATATCGAGGCGATGGTGCGCTTCACAATTTTTGAATGCGCCGTATTGAAGGGCAGCAGTTCCTTGCTAGTACGAGGAAAATAACCCCAACATAAATGGCCCTCCCGGAACGCCAAGCTTAGGTCTAAAAATTGTAGTTTCCTCTCCCTTGGGAGCTCATGGGTAAAAACTAGGACACGCCCTTTTAAGTTAAAAACACTTAAAATCCTGGACACATTAGCTTCAAAAGAATTGTAAAAACCAGTGGATAAAAGGATAAGAAAATTGTCAACATATCTAAAAATTTAAAAACAGGTCCTCCTATTAATAATTGTGCAAGTTCCTTGTCCAAAGCAGCTAAAAAATTTCACATAAAATAGGGGCGACACAGGAACCTATACATATGGCTTTTTGACTGTAAGTAGGGTTACTCATTAAAAACGATAAAAGTGATCTTAAGATATTGCTCCAATAAATTCAAAAAGTTTTCCACACACATAGCAGCATCATCCCGGAAGTCCATTTCCCCTGAACCTTCAATACACGAAAGAACAGACGCCAGTAGCTCAGCATGCGGGACGGAATAAAACAAATCCTCTATGTCTACAGAAAAGGCAGATCGAATTTCTGGATGCGTTTCAAAACAATGTACTACATCTATCGAGTTCTTTACCCGAAAAGGGTAGTCCAGTTTAAGAGAGTTAAGCTTGCTTTGCAAGAAACGGCTAACTTTATGCTGTCACAAACCATTTTCGCTCACTATAATGCGGAACGGAATGTCAGGTTTGTGGGTTTTAGCAGTAAAGAATACAAAAAGACAGTTCCGTTTGCTTTTCGCTATATCACTAGCGAGCTTCGGCAAATTTAGGTCCTTACAAAAGTTAATGAACCTGGTGTTAACTCTCACTGCTGCTTTTTTAATGGCTATAAAATTCTTGTCTACCGCTTGCAATGCTTTTTCATTGTAAACTCCTCTTTTCATGACCACAAACCTGCCATCTTTGTCTGACTGAAGGAGACACAGCTCATTCCTATTAAAAAAAGAGGAAACATGACTGACATCACGTTCCAGTCTACTGGTTACAGCCGTCCTAACAGATATTTTGAGGCAGTCCACTCCTTCCAACAAACACCGTTCTTGGTTTTCTCCTTTTGCTTTCGCAGCAATGTTCCTGTTTGTGGCGAGCATTTCATGGGCAGGCACATCCGGTTGAATGCCGTACTTTGGTCCTCTCTCAAGCACATCTAACAACCTGTAAGGGACATTTGCATCCCCTAACACCACCACGCGGCTCGTGCTGTTGTCCTTTTTCTTGTTAACATCGCCGAGCAGACCTTTTAGAACCTCCCTCCACTTATCCTCTGTCCGCTGGGCAGGTTGCCGCTTGAAGAAAGCGTAGTTCTTCTCTGCAAGCCACTCTGGAAACTCACTGCGGCAGATGACATGCAGCCAGTCGTGAAAAAAAAACGAACCTGGCGCCACAGTTCAGATCTAAGTATCTTGCCTATCCGCTTAACGTGTCCCCAAGAAGGCTTCACAGCACGAAATAGTAGACTTATATCGTGCGGAATAGTTCCTTTCCGAAGGCAGAAGTGTCTGTGTGTCTACTCTCCATGCTACGCGCCAGCTTTTGGTGTGCTCCATTGTGAATGCCACGTGCGCAGCAAGACGCTACGCCTTCTGCCTTCGGAAAGGAACTATTCCGCACGATGTGCAACACGTGCACAGTGTTCCGAAACACGTGCAAGTGTGCACCTCGACTGGAAAAGGCGAGGATTGTGGGCAAAAGCAAATTCAAGCAGGCGAGGCTTTTATTTGAAGCCTTTCACATAAAGAAAAAGGCTGCCTTGTGCGTGAGTGACAGTTCAGTTAGGTTGTAGCGGCTGAGTACGATTTTCGTAGCAATAATGTTCGTGCTAGGCGATAAGTGAGGGCTGCGATAAGGCACGTGGTGTGTACATGTGGGCGTTGCCTGAGACTATAACTTGTATGTGTTTTTTTTCGAGCAAGAAATAGTTGGAAATTGGCGCCTGTCCGTTGTCTCCTCGTCACTTTTTCGTGTCGTGAAATCATTTGCGCCTAGGTGGGTTTTTCCCAAGTTTCAAGATGGAAAACCTACTAGCCCATCAACATGCCTTACATCGCTTACAGCGTTTACCAACTTTGTTACGTGTTATTCAGTGTTCTAGCAAAAAAACAACAAAAACTGAGACACAGGTCGAAGAGACGGTACACACACTACCGCCGAACTTACAGCTGGCTTATTTTTGCAAGCGCATATGCAACTGAAACAAGCCCAGTCGTCATTCCATTACTGATAAAAAGTGCCATTCTCTTTCTGTGATAAGGACAGACAACCACTTTTTCTTTTTTATAATTTGTTAGAAGCGTTTCAAGCAGTTCTTGCTCATGCCTGACTTAACCCTGCTAATAATGTTCGTGCTGTGAAACAGAGGCTGGCATCTGCTACAGTCCTTCACATACAAAGCAAGGTTTCTACAGGTGCCTGTTTGCAGCTTCTTGCCATGTTATCTGCGACGTTCATTCAGGCATTGCCGAGTCTGCCTGATGTATACTTTCCCACTGGACATATGGATTTAATACACAACCCTCATTACACACACCGTGAACTCCAATTAATGGTTGCTCTTGCAGGCTGAAAACACAAACTGGATACCAAAATTTTCGGACACTCTTTCAACCCAAGGGAAATTTTATGAAAGTATGGGACAAGAAACACTGAGGTGATCCTGTTCTGCCATAAAATTTCTCATGGGCTGAAAAGAGCGTCCGAAAAATTTGGTATCAACATGGTGTCTTCAGCCCCTCATGAGCTATCTGGTTTTTTCACCCGCATCTCTGGCTGTGCAGAGAACAAGCATGCAAGACCAACCACCAAACGAGGTTCACAAAGTGTGTGGTGGGAGTTGCGTATTCAACCCCATGTGCTGTGGGAAAGTATACATCGAGCAGGCTGGGCAATGCCTGAATGAATGCCTCAGGAAACAAATTGCGTGTGAGCACAGGGAGCAACCTGGCATTGCATGTGAGGGACTGTAGCAAATGTTTGCCACTGTTTCACCGCACGAGCATTACTAGCAGACGGAAGTCCTTGCACGAGCGAGGACTGGTTGAAGCATTTTTAATCAAAAAGAATGAGCAATCCTGCATAAGCGAGCCATCTATCCTTAGAATAGTGAAAGACTGCTGTTTTTTGCCTGGGATGGAAAGATGATTGAACTTGACTTTTTCATTTGCATGGGCGCTTGAGCGAGAAAATGGCTTCAAGTACGTGGATGAGCCAAAAATGAATCCTTTGTAAGTTTGCCAAAAGTGTGTGACTTCTTCTGGTCCTGTGTCACGGTTTTCAGGACATTGCAGAAAACACCTTATATAATTGTTTATGTATTTCAAAATATCTTTGGTCATCTATGATGCACACTTAGACTTGAAGCAAGTAATGCGTAACCCTATCAGTACATGTGTTGTTCACCTTGTGATGGTCACAAGTGCTACCTCCAGAATGATGCATTGATCTGCCAGAGGTGTCCAGTTGAAAGGAATGCTTCTGATACCTTCGACTTCCAGACCTGTCCTCCTCAGACCGCCGAGATTGGTTTATGTGCCGTTGCCTGCTGATCAAAGCTTTGTCTTGAGGAAATGTGATCTGTACTCTCTTTGACAAATTAAAGTAGAGTGACTGTGTTGCTTTCAAGTGGTAAATGTAAGAGCGTCTTTCCTGACACTTTGGCAGCAGCAGCGGACACGCGCACAAGCAATTGAAGCTACTATCTACCATTTTTCAGCACTTCCAGTGACGCATCGGCGCGTGTCATCGCGCGAGGATACCTGCTACGGGCGTGGCTGTCATCTGTGTACCGTGAGCGACACCTGGTCCGCTGTTTTCCTGTGGCTACGCAGAGCGTCTTTCCTGACACTTTGGCAGCAGCAGCGGACACGCGCACAAGCAATTGAAGCTACTATCTACCATTTTTCAGGTACTGGACGTTGGCCTCTGCCTATACTTGGTGGTCTTCCTGTGACCCTTTTCTACTGTACCTGCGGCTGCCTTGGCGCCGGCCCTACCTGTTTCCGGTCATCGAGCCTTCGTCTCTACACCACTTTTGCAACTTTCCGCAGCACTTCCAGTGACGCATCGGCGCGTGTCATCGCGCGAGGATGCCTGCTACGGGCGTGGCTGTCATCTGTGTACCGTGAGCGACACCTGGTCCGCTGTTTTCCTGTGGCTACGCAGAGCGTCTTTCCTGACACTTTGGCAGCAGCAGCGGACACGCCCACAAGCAATTGAAGCTACTATCTACCATTTTTCAGGTTAGTCTTGACTACATTTGTAGTACTTCTTTTCCGGTGTCTCTGCTGCTGCTGCCGAAGTGTTTGTGACATGCCAAATGCAGAACTACTAAAGGTTCTCAAAGAGTTTAAGCAAGAAGTTCGCGACTTGCTTAAAAGTGACTTGCAGGAACAATTTACTGACTTGCGTACCTCTCTCGAAAGAGAACTTCGAAAAGAGCATCGCGACCTGAAGCAGAGCCTTCAATTCCTCAATGAACAGTATGAGGAAATGGTAACGAAGTGCACACGGCTCGAGGTAGAAAATAATGAACTGAAGGCTCAGAATGAAATTCTAGTGGCTGAGCAAGAGGAGCTTAAAACACTGGCTGTTCAACATGAGAAGAGAACAACTGCCCTTGAGCAGTATTCACGTAACAAAAACATTGAACTGAAAAATGTCCCCAACTCTTCCGATGAAAAGCTAACAGAAGTCCTTGCAAAACTTGGTGAAGCAGTAGGCGAGCCGATAGAAGAAAGCGACATCGATATTTGTCATCGTGTTCCTGCCAGAGATGCCCCTTTCCCACACATTGTAATACAATTCCACAACCGGTCTAAACGGGATGCTGTGTTGGAAAAGGCGCGGAAAATGCGTCTATCAGCTACCGACGTCGGCCTTTCAGAAACAACGCCCATCTACGTAAAAGAGCATCTCTGTCCGCAGTTAAAAAAGCTGCTCGGTATGACAGTGGCAAGGAAAAAAGAGATGAGCTGGCTGTATGCGTGGACGAAAGGCGGAAAAATATTTGCCCGTAAAACCGATAAATCCGGAGTTCTTCAGATAACGAGCAGCAGTGACCTTGAAAAGATTGTTTAGCACGCTTAATCGTATACCAGATGGCACCACAAGTATCAACCTTGCCGCTCTTTCCAGAGAAGTACAACATTTCTTGCTTACATATAAATGCTCAGTCAGCCAGAAACAAAGAAGACGATATAACAACACTTTTTGACGGTTTTAAGTTTGATGCAGTGATGATAACAGAAACCTGGTACCGGGATGACTCGGAAGTGCTTCGTGTGCACGGCTATCGAACCTACCACTTGAATCGAAGTAGTAAGACAGGCGGCGGCGTAATGTTATTAGTGAAAGATACATTTGTATGCGACATTGTTCACATTTTTTCTGTAATAACTGATGATTATGAAATGCTAACTTTGCAATGTAATATGACCATTTTTTCTGTGGCATACCGTCCGCCCAAAGGTAGCAATAGAGCTTTTCTTTCATTTCTTGACACTTTCTTAGGTTGGATCAACGAAAACGCCTACAAACTAATTCTAGGTGGAGACTTGAACATTGACCTCCTACACTCGTCCCCACAAAGTGAAGAATTGTGCTGTACTTTAGAAACTAATGCTTTTATTAATCTCATAGAACAACCAACTCGTATAGAGCGGGATACATCTACACTCATTGACATTTTTATCACCAATGCTACAAATGTGCCCATCAGTTCAGGTGTTCTTCAAACACACATTAGTGACCATTTACCTATATATTTAGTGCTTAGTGATAAAAAGTTCCAACTAAAAGACGCGAGACCGACTGTAAGTACATTCCGGGAGATAAATGAAGATACCCTGGGGTCTTTTTATAATTTAGTTTTAGGGATATCATGGGAGAGTGTTCTTTCAAGCGCTGATGCGGAGGAGGCTTATAACATCTTCATAGACAAATTTATAAAGGTATATAATGATTGCTTTCCCTTCAAAACTCGTAAGCGGCCACGAAAAGCACGCAAACCTTGGATTACAGCTGAATGTGTCAAAGCTATAAAGCTGAAAAATGTTCTTTATCAAAAGTTTTTAAAATCCAGAAACGAAAACGATTTAGGTGACTTCAAAAAACACAGAAACAGGACAAACAGCCTATTACGGAGAATTAAAAAAGAGTACTTTGAAAACCTTTTCATGCAGGACACGAAGCAAACTCCGGAAATAATTTGGAAAAGATTAAACACACTCCTAAATCGGCACACTGGTGCAATTGATAGCCCGATGGAGATAAGTATGAATGGCACAACTCTTGCAGGAGAAGAATTAGCTAAAGCTTTTAATGATTTCTTCACGTCTGTGGGAAATAGTCATCATGACCCAAGCTGCATGAACTTTATGCACCAACAAACAGAAGAGACTGCATTTTTATTCCCGGTAACTGCAGATGACGTTGTGTCTACAATCTTATCTCTAAACAATACTACCAGTACTGATGTAGATGGTTTGGAGATTCGGCCACTTAAACATGTTGCTATTATTATAGCCCCTGTTTTAGAGTACATCATTAATCAAATATTTTCATGCGGCCAATTTCCTCGCCGGCTCCAAGTGGCCAAAGTTACTGCCATATTTAAAGGTGGTGAGAAATGTAACATGTCTAACTACAGGCCAATTTCAATACTTCCTGTATTCTCCAAGGTCGTTGAGAAGCTAATACACGTACGAATGAGCTCATTTTTAACCATGCATCAGATTATGACACCGTATCAGTTTGGGTTCACCAAAAAACGCTCTACGAAAGCGCCTTGCTAGTGCAAAAAGAAATGATTCTTAACGCCTTTGAACACCAATTGTATTCACTTGGAATTTTCATAGACTATTCAAAGGCATTTGACAAAATAAATCACGTTACACTATTAACAAAATTGGAATATTATGGTTTCAGAGGCTGTTTCCTTTCTCTTATTAAATCCTACCTACAATACCGCCAACAAAGGGTGCACATAAGTAACTGTTGCTCCAGCTTCAAACCATTGCTACATGGCGTTCCGCAGGGAAGTATTCTCGGGCCACTACTTTTCAACCTATATATTAACGACCTCATTAACATAGATTTAAATACATCATTTGTTATTTATGCCGATGACACAAGCTTATTTTTCTCCCATCACAGTTTACCCCTGCTTGTAAAGAAAGCGAATGCAGTACTTGATGTATTGAACACTTGGTGTCTAAATAATTCCTTAACTATAAACGTCTCGAAGACAAAATCAGTTTTTTCGCCCTAAAAATAAACCAGTTAATTCAAATATTGTCCTGCAACTTGGTCTTTCAGTCATAGAGGTGGTACCAGTAATAAAAACCTTAGGTGTCCTTTTTCATGAGAATATGCAGTGGAACGCACATACTGACCTCGTTCACTCCAAACTATCCCGAATAGTTGGTATTCTTGCACGTTTTCGTAACTTTCTTCCTAAGCACATTAAATTACTTTTGTATAACTCCCTTTTCACATCCACATTATCGTATTGCTACTTGATATGGGGCACCACAACGTACACAAACTTGTCCAAAATCTATCGACTGCAGAAAAAAGCTGTAAGAATTATTTCAAATGAACCCAATGACGCCCACACAAAACCTCTTTTTGATGACCTTAGATTACAACCATTACCAAACCTGTTCAATGCACTTCTGTTAAAACGTCATCATGCCTTTCATCTAAATAATGACCCTTTCCTTGAAAACCTTGCGACCCTGTCTCCGTTTGCGAAAGCATATAGCACACGAAGCAGTCAGACATGGAAGATTCCTCACACCCGTACTAACTATGGCCGCCAAATGCTGATGTACACACTACCACATGCTCTTAACTCTTCTGATAACACCTCCAAGTCACCTCCAAGACATTAAGACTTACAATTATGAACCCGCAATGTTAGCCCTATCACTTAACATGTTTTTATGATTATGTAAAGCCGTCGCCATATATATATTGCTTTTCTTTATATCGCTATCACTTTTTGTCCCCTGCTGTATTGCTTTGTGAACGGGGTGCTAGCCTTTGTCAAGCCGCTACAGGCTTTTTGCTAGCACCCCGTTGCATCACGAGTTCTGTAACATCATTGTTGATGCTAAAATAAATTTGAATAAATAAATAAAATTTGAATAAAAAATGTCGTGTATATAGCCTGAATGGTTGCATCAACAAAAGGATGATGCAATAAGGGAACAAGACAGTACACCTTTTGAACTACAGTGTAAAATTTTTCCGCAGGGTGCGATATATTACAGCGGTGGACTGTCGTTGCAACTTGACAAAGCCCATGCCTTGCAAGCCACGTTAAAGAGTTAGTCAGGTTAAAATTCATTGTTGTGCATGACAGTTGAAGCGCAACACAGTTCATAAATGGAAGTTGGACAGATGCGTTATCTCCCTTTTATAGAAAAGAGAATTATGTTTTGATTTCATTTACAAGTATTTAATAATGGCAACAAATTCTAGCTTTAGTAAATAGTTTTTCATGTTCCCTTTAATTAACAAGCTTTCGCAGTTTTATTTTAATCGTTTGGAAAGCTTATTGGAGCTGAAAATGCCCTTCGAACCTGCGGTGTGTAATAGAAGCTGCAGTCACTTGCCTTCTATTTATAGGCATCTATGATGCCACTTAGCAGGTGCAAGGTGGTCAATCGCAACGAGAAGTCAGTGGCAATGGATTGAGGCCCCTCTAGTGATTCTTTACTTGATTGTTTAGTTGTGTCAAGGTTTTGTATGTTGCCTTGATTATGAGGCACGTAATAATATATCTGTTTACTATATTTTTTACCTGATGTCCTGGCTCATGTGCTGAGCTACTGATTCCAAGTGAAGGATCAAACACCATCCATAGTAGCTCCATTGCTCAGGAGGCTAAATGCAAAGAAGCACGTGTGCTAAGCGATGTCGGTGCATCTTAAATTAAGAACTCCGGGTGGCCAAAATTAATCTGGAGCCCTTCAGTACAGCATTTCTCATTGGCAATTTCCTGGAATTAATTTTCTACATTTTTCTAAAATGATGGACATGATTTTTGTGTGCCTGGAAATAATGTCTATTTTCATTGTTCACTTTTCCTGTGCAGATGCCATTTGCGAAAAACTGCATTTGATGCATCAGAGACACAAGGTTTTATTCGCAGGTGGCTGCCCGGTTCATGTGATAGAGGGGCTGGAAGGAAGAGACGCTTTGCCGAAGTCTTCTCTCCCCTTCAACCAAGCACGCCACCTGCGAGTGCGGGGACAGCCCCCTGCACTGTGCCCGCATGTGTGCCTCCCAATTCCCTGGCCTCTTCCACTTCCCGAGGGCCCTCCCTCTCTACAGCCCCTGCCATCACCCATCCGACAGCACCTGCCACCACCCCTCCCAGCCCCTAACAATTAATTCTATTTGGACTTTTTCGGAAAACGAATGTTCTTTTCATGAATACTTTAATTGTCACATTTTATGAATATTTGCTTGGTTGCTTACGAGTGAACATTTGCATTAATGTTGGCCACTGAAGATAAAAATTAACATAGGCTTTACTGGCGAGTAGTAAATAGAAAAGGGCAGTGGCATGCCAATCTTTAAGCCACTGGTGTGACAGGTTGTATGCGCTGTCATGAATGGAAAAGTTGTGCTTAGTCTGCATTGACAGTTCCAAATGGCTGAACATATCAATCTTGACATCAACAGTGGGATATGAATGGAGTATATGAAAGGAGTAGCCGGTTTTCAGTACATATTGGTATGGCCCGAATGGCTATCTATGGGACTAATATTGGCATCAGCAATAGGACATCAATGGAATAGCTGATGTTCAGTACATTTTGGTAGTACCAGCATGGCTGAACATTGGACCGATACTTGCAGGACCAATGAAGTATGAGTGGATAGGCCAGTGATATGCCCATACTGGCAGTGCCAGAATGGGTGAACAATGGGACAATCTTGGTATGAAGTATGGGCCAAGGTTGGAAAATGTAGTAATGTGCTTCTATGCCAATGCCAGCCCAATATTGATGCCACTGTATTTCAACAATGAGCCATTGTTGGTACAATCTTGGCGTGCTGCCTGGGGATGCACTACTGCGGTATTTGTGTAAACGCGGAGCTCTTCTTAGAGAGCCTTAGTTCTCGCTCAACTAATTCTTTTTCAAGCTAGAGGAGGGCTAATGCTCCATTACTCTCCATATTTCAGAAAAAGCTTTCCAACATAGCTTCGCGACTTGAGAGCGGGGATCAAGACTTTTTATTTTTGTTTATCTAACCCACCCTTTCTTCCGCGCCTAGACTGCTCTCAATGACGTAGGCAGCCTCGCGCTGCCTACGACACGATGTCGAGCTGCCTATTGCAGGAAGAAATAGAACTGGTGAGATACTGCCAACTTCGAAATATGATGAAGTGAATGCAGGGGAAACATTCGAGAAACTGGTCCAATACTGCCAGCTTCGAAATATGGCTGAGCCACCGCAGGGAAAACGTCCGAGAACTGGTCCAATACTGCCAACTTCTAGAAATGACAGCCAAGGCGGGGAAAACGCCCGAGAATCGGGTCCAATACTGCCAACTTCTAGAAATGGCTTATACCCCTGCTACACGGCTGTTTCGAATGTCATTCGACTCGACTGCCGAACTTACGCTGCTACACGAAGTTTTTCGATGGCATTCGGTTCAGATGACATTCGAGTCGACGGATCTCGGTGAAGACATTCCAGATTTTGGAATGCCTTCGAAACGCGAGCAGAGCCTGAACTGACCAATAGTAGTCGCCGCCGTCGCTTCGCCCCGCCCACAGCCCAACAGCCGCGCGACTGCTTTCGGCTCTGTGGCTGTTCATTTCTACCTGCTGCTCACTTTTTTCGGCTGTTTGTTTAGCACATAGCTCGTGTTCTGTCTTAGTGAATGCTTGCAGATAATAGTACACCAATGAACATTTACCGCGTGTGCATGAAATTTCCCCATGAGTGCGCCGATGAAGACGACCGCACTCATACTGCTGTTTACATTGTTGCGTATGAACTGTTTGTTCTCGTTTGCAAGACATAAAACGAAATATGCGCTTTAGTTCTATTAAATAGTCTCTTCTCTTCAGTACCGGTTGTACCCATGCTTGTTTACGCAGTGTGACAATCTGTGGTAAGCGCCGACGCGATCGCTCGCCTGAGAAGCACTTGACAGCTGGGTTGTTGACATCGCGTAGGACCGGCGCTTCTCGCTAATTTTCCCGGCTTCCTCCGACATGCCCAGTACTTTATTTTAAACTACTTGATCCAGAAGTATGTTTGGCGACCGTTCGCGTTAACTGAAACGGCCTAACTTGTTACCCACAAGCTAGCGACGGCGACGACTGCTGCTGGCCGTAAAGCACGGCTCGGCAGCCCGAGTCACACCGCCGCTTCCCCTTCATCGTATGCGCGTCCTGCGATGTAAGCAATAGTTGATTTCATGTCAGTGTTGTCAAAACTACACTCGTTGACCATTTGCATTCGCTAGAACTTGTGAATTCGTTCTTCACAACCACCGAAATCACCGATCCAACCCTGCAGACCCGCTAGGCCTAGTCGTCGCGCAAGGGAACGGAGTCGTCGTCGACTGAAATTAATTTGTCAAGTGCTTATCGCTAGTGAGTGTCCAAGTGTGCACATGTGAAATATAGCCGTTCGTTTCGCTTATTTCCAATATGGATAACGTATAAGCGAGCATGTATTCCCACCGTCACCTCATCAGCGTGTTTTCGCTCAGCCGCCGAACTCCCGAGGGCATGAAGGCTGACCGTCCGCCGATCGGATTCGTCAGTGTCGTTTAGCCAAAAAACTTCTCCCACTACAACAATATTAAAGGGAACTAGATAGTTCACTATAATCACATGCTGCTGTTCACCGTGATAGTGCCGTTGTCGGACTAGTGTGACCGTCGTCGTCGTTGTACACTGAAAACGAGCTGAGAATTTTGAATGCGTTTGGAAAGTGTCGTGTAGCACCACGGGAGTCCATCGAGTTCGAGTGCCATTCCAAGTCTCGACTGCCATTCGACTCAGATGTCATTCAAAAGTGCCCGTGTAGCACAGGTTTACCCAAGGCGGGGAAAACGCCCGAGAAACTAGTCCAATACTGCCAACTTCTAAACATGGCTGAGGCAAGGCAGGGAAAACGCCCGAGAAACTGATCCAATACTGCCAACTTCGAAATATGGCTGAGCCAAGGCGGTGAGAACGCCCGAGAAACTGGTCCAATACTGCCAACTTCTAAAAATGGCTGAGCCAAGACAGGGAAAACGCCCGAAGACTGGTTCAATACTGCCAACTTTTGAAAATGGCTGATCCAAGGCGGGGAGAACATTGGCAACGCGGGGCCTTCATAGGACCGTAGTTTGCCAACTCAATTCCTACATTGGACCACTGTCATGTGCTGCTTGGGTACGGTTCAGTCAAGTGCACCGTAGCCGCAAACGGTGGTTTGTGGCTATGGAAAAGAAAACAATGCATTTCGTTTTCTTTGTTTTTTCGCTATAATTGGCTATAATTATTTGACTAATCACTCTACAGTCGTCAAACTTGGCGTCGGGGTTGCATTTTGTCATCTCTATCTGATGCTACCATTTCTTTTCTCCTATCCTGATTAGTCCTGACGTTGTTTGTGGAAGACAGCGTTACACCAGACGTGACCTTGGCCGCGAGTAAAATAAGAACAGTAAAAATAAAAGGTATGAAAAATAAAAAATAAATAAAAACAAACAGTGCGCCAGGAAATGCTTTCGCCTTGCAGCACTTTAGAGAGCCAAAGTGCCCCCAGAATTTTTGTATTTCTCACGCTCGAAAAGACATTTCGGCGCGAACATTGCGAACTCGGGATAGATTTCGTGGCAACGCCTATGCACCTCTAGTCCCATAACGAAAACTGCCAACAAAAAAAAACTGTGAAAATGAACCTGGCAAAAAAAGGGATGTGGAAATCGCCAGCCGACAACAGGATTGTGGGGGCGTTGCATCAGAAAATGCTAGGGAATATTTCCGGAGAAGTTCCATCCGCGTAAAAGCGCAGTTACTCAACGGTTCGCAGAGCAGAATCTAAAGGACTTTGCTGTAATTGTGCCATCCACAGCACCCCAAATGCGAGAAGAGCTAGAGTAATGAGCAGAAAGCCTCGTGGCCATTTTTGCGCAAAACGGGGCTACTTTGGGAGAACTGCGACTATGGTGGAAAAATTGGGCGAACAAAGCAGCAAAGCAGCGCCCCAGTGCAGGAACACATGCCCTATCTCATTGCGACTGCAGGACCTTTCCAAATGTGTACAAGCTGTTGCAGATTCTAGCCACGCTACCAGTGACCACTGCCAGCTCAGAGAGAACATTTTCAAGCAAGAGATTACTAAAAAGCTACTTGCGTTCGGACTGAGGAACGTACGGTTGCGCTGGCTCTTCACTACGCCCAACAGAGACGTTGACAATAACTGGTCCGAAGTCGTTTACCGCTCCGCTAAACTTCCCCGCCGAGTGAAATTTGTCCTTTAGATAGCGAAGCAGCAAAAATCAATGCATGTAAAAAGCTCTGCTCCTTCAGGACCGTAAAAGCACAATTATGAAAGCGTATAACTGTTCATTAGCTTTTAAAACTGCTGATTTTTTTCCGCTTATTGTAAAAGTTAGGATCATGATCAAAGTTATCAGGCGAACACTCAGACATCAATAACCTATTTTGAATGACCTTGCTCAATGAAAGACCGGCCCCGTTTTTCCTTTTCTATTCCTTTTAGCTACCTGCTTTTGCTTCTTTGTTTGATAAAGGTTATATCCTCCTTTCCTTTTGGGCGCAGAGCTCCACAGCGAGAAATTTGGGCGCAGAGTTCTCGCCCAAAATTCTCGCTGTGGAGGCCTGTAAAATACACATTTCCGTATTGATTTCTGCATTCTTGATCCTTTATTCTACCTCGATTATTCCTCTATTATTCCCCCGGAGACACTCGGTAGGGGCTTTGGCGGAGAGGTCGGGCGTGCTGGTCGGTTATAATGCGATGCTTGGCCCTCGGCGTTTCTCGGACCTTCGGCTTTGACGAGAAGCACGCGCTGTAGCTTCGAAACAGATTGTGGATCTGGTCTTGTAGCAGGGCTGGGTGGTGGGGCTAGGTTTGACATCCAGAGTGGGCGAGTTCCCTAGGTCAGGCGAATTTTCTGCGGATGAGTCGCAGAGGGCGAAGAAGTCTCGAACGTCGGCTATTTCGTCGAGAAAAGCAATCGTCGTTCCCCTGTTATCGCGCCGGTATTCTTCGCTGAAGGTAGTCGGCAGTGATTCAGCTTGGCCATTGCGGAAATGTGCGATGCCCCTTGCGATGCGTATTCCTCGGTCTTGAAGCAATTGCATGTTCGCCTTGATGATGGCTTCAGTTTTAGTGGCTTCCGTGGCGCCTACAGTTGCGATGACGTTTGGGGGGAGGGGGTGGGGACGCTCACTTGTTCCGCCATGACAGTCAGGGCAACGTGATGTTCCAGAGTTCTCAGCGAAGGGATGGTCTGTGCGTCGAAAGCAAGCGTGATCAGCTTGGATCGCAGGTCGATGATCGTCTGATGCTCATTAAGGATATCCATGCCCAAGATCACTTTGTGGCAACACTCCCATAGCGCAACGAAGGTAGCAGGACGGGTATACTACCATTGACAGTCACTCGCGCTCTGCGTTGTCCTGATGGCGTAATGAGGTGGGCCCCTGCTGTGCGAATTTGTGGGCCGTCCCAAGCGGTCGTGGCTTTCCTCAGCTGCGGAGCGAATTTTCCATTCATCACCGAGTTATCGGCTCCGGTGTCGACTAGAGCGGTAACCTTTCGGCCGTAACCACTTGTAAGTCGATGTACGGGCTCTTGTGTTGCACGCATTTATAGCCGTCGGGTCACGGCTTCGTAGGGTATGCGAATTGTGGATAAGGCGTGTCGTCGAAGCTTTTCAAGGTGGCGGCGTGGTTTTGAAGGCGCTTCGCGTTGCGGTGGAGCATGTCACTGTATGGGACGTCGGCGTGTCGGGAAGGCGTCTTCAAGCGGCATAGAAGTTGGAGGATCTTCGATGTTTCGCTTGTGAGCAGCCTCATCTCCAGAGGTTGCTGTTTTAGTTGCCTCTACAGGAGTTCTCTGGGAGACTTTCCTCGTAGCGAGGCTCCGTAGCTGCGGCGTGGCGACGCAAAACGCGAGGCTGACGGCGATGTTCAGTGCGAAAGGCGGTTCGGCGCGTACTCCTCTCGACGCAGGTACTTGTCGATTTGTTGCGGACGTTGGCCGTAACATCGTCGTGATTCGTCAACGGCAAAGCCACGAAGACCGATACGGCGGTACGGGCAGTGACGAAGAATACCGCCAGCTTCCCCGAAAGCAAGCACAGCGGGCGATGGTCGGAGGTCCTCCAGGCGTCGCGGTTCCTGGGTCTTGAGCGCCATTCGTAGGTAGGTGGGCGGGGGCGGGGGGGGCGGCGTTCGGGAACAACTGGTTCACGTCGAAGAGGGGCCTTAGGGTGTGTCGTTGGGGCTGAGGTCTGTGTACTGCAGCGGCGTAGGTCAAAGCTGGAGGTTCGGCTGCAGGCGTCGATCACGGGGAGCCAAGCGCATGCTGCTCTTCTTGGCGGACGATTTCTTCAAAGGTCACTATTTGAGGCTGGTTGGAAGATGGTAACAGGCGACACAGCTATCCTGTCAGAATCGCCGCGCCTAAAAGGGCGCTTCATGTCTTCTATGTATGCGGTCACTGTCTCATTCGGGTGCTAGATGCGTAACTGTAGACGCAGCCGAACTATTTCTATCCTGACGATACTTGTGCATGCTTGGTTTGGTTTGCTTTATGGGGTTTAACATCTCAAAGCGACTAAGGCTATGACAGAGGCCGTAGTGGAGGGCTCCGGAAATTTCGACCACCTGGGGTTTTTTAACGTGCACTGACATCGCACAGTACACGGGCCTCTACAATTTCTCCTCCAAAGAAATTCTAGCCACCTCGGCCGGGATCGAACCCGCGTCTTTTGGGTCAGCAGCCGAGCACCATAACCGCTGAGCCACCGCGGCGGCTGTTGTGAATGCCTTCAGGAACTTCCGCTTGAATGATTCCCACGTCGCTAGAGAAGCTTCATGGTTTTCGAACCAAATTCAGGCTGGTACTTTCAGGGCGAAGAAAACGTGGCTGGCTTTATTACGGTCGTCCCAACTGTTGAATATGGCGTCACGGTCAAACTGTTCTATTCATTCTTCAGGATCCTTGCCCGGTGAAGCGTTGAACGTTGGCAGCAGTAGGGGCAAGTGCAAATTAATGGAGGCTGGTGTCGTAGCCATTGCTCACGTCGGCGTTGACGAGTCCTTTGCTTGCGTCAGACGCGGTAGTAGTCCGTATTCAGGTGAACGCCTCTGGAGACGACACCTGCTTCGCACGTCGTCTTCGGGTTGGACGGCTTCTGCGGCTTTCTAGTGATCTACTTCGAGAGGGTTCGGGCTGCTTTGGTGGCTGCCAGCCGGTGAGGGCGACAGGGACGGGATATTTGGCAGTAGCGTCGAGCGAGTCGCAAGCGTCCTGATCTACTTCGGCCTTCATTGCAGGACACACCCACGCAGCCGCACTAGGCGCCAGCGCTGATTCATTCCGGAGCCTGCCGCTGTGAAAAAACGAGTTACGCTGGACACCGTCTCGTTCAAGGAGGCGTCATCGTCGGCTGCGCCGTGACCTGCTTCGTTGACTGCCACGTGACCCCATCCACTACAAAAGGAGCACGTTCATCGACGCTCGCGGCATTTGGCCTCAGCGTCGAACGAGTCGCAAGCGTCCTAATCTACTTCGGCCTTGATTGCAGATTAGTGAAAACAAGACGTTGACCATATGCATTATTATTCCGGTCGTCGCTGCTCCCAAGTGTCTTGTGAACTTTTGCTCTTTCTCGTTTCTGTCTTCGACCAACTGGGGCTCATTAACGTGTCTGACATGGCAATGTACAAATATGGAAAGTAAAGTGCTTGATTTGGACAAGCGGCTTATTCTGTCTGAGCAATGCTCAAAAAGGGCTAACTTAGAAATTCAGGTGTCATCAAAAATGACAGCGAGTCTGTGATTGACTTAGCCTCAAAGATAGGAAATACAATTAAAAGCCAATTCAAGACTGCGACATTGAAGCCTGTCATCGAGTACCGACACGAAAGGCAGATACGTCGAATATTGTCGTTTAGTTCCGATATCGAGTCAAACGTGACACAGTCCTCCAGAAAGAGAGTATACCGCCCCCCAAATAGCAACATGAAAACCTTGACAGACTATTTTTACCAGATTCTAGAATATGCATAATTGAATAAATGTTCGGTTTTGTGCAGTGGTGATTTTAATAATATTATTCTTCACCATAACGCTACTGTACGTGATTTCAAAATGAAACGTCTTTCGCGTGGGTTTGTCAACTTATTAGAAACAGCAACACGTGTCACATGCACGACTGTGTCTGCACTCGATTTAATAGTTACGAATATTGGAGCCAATGTACTCTCTTGTGGTACAGTCGCTTCTGATGTGAGTGATCACTGTCCGGCGTTTGTCGTCTTTCAAAATAAGCATGCTAAGCGAAACAACGTGAACGAGACCCTTAGTGTACAGCGCATCACAGATGCCTCATTGGAAGCTTTTAAGCACGATATTGCCACGTATCATTGTGGTGTTTGTTCGTTCACGCTCAAGGCGGCAGGAAAGGGCTGTTATCGTCTTTGTTCGTGACGCGAGAAGCGACCAGTCTAATCTCGATTGATCGCAGCCATGAAAGGCTACATCTAGGTTTTTCCAGATTACTGTAGATGATCTTGTCCTGCTATCTGGAAGTTTCCTTGCCGGCTTTAAATCGAGCGATGCCGCGAGCATCGGACATTCGAAGTTCGACAACTGACGAGCACGCTTGTTGCTTACGCCGCCGCCTAGTGATTCAGTTCTTTTGCGGGCGCAAGTCAGCCTAAATAAATAGCTTCGTTTGCAAGCCTTGTTGCTGTATTCCTCACCGCTGGCCTGCCGTCAATACAACGTGACAATATTACGAACTTCGACTGGTCTTGTGTGCTGCAAAAAACGGACGTCAATGATGCGTGCGGCTTGTTTTTTTACTATTTCCTTCTTCTTTATTTGAAGCACTTTCCGCTCGGAAAGTACACCCCTTCTAACAAGATAAGGAGACTACGGATTACAAAAGAACTGTTCAAAATGATGAAGGACAAAAACCGTTTGTGTCAAATGTTCCTTGGGAAACGTGTAGAAGATGCACTTCTTTCCTTTAAAAAGTTACGAAACCGATTAAACTCGGAGCTAAGGAAAGCAAAAAATTCATAATATCAGCAGGTCTTTTCTACCGTCACTTCAAAGAGAGCTGATATTGCATGGAAAGCTTTAAATGTTTCCTATGTCGCCGTGCGAATAACTATGTTGCAAAAGCTATGCTATTAAATGGCAAGGAAATAAAAGGAAAAGCATTCGCAGAATATTTTAACAAACATTTTCTCAATAGCTTTACTTCATCTTAAGATCCTACGGACACTAACATCGCCGGTTACCCTAGTCAGCTTAGCGCGGCCATATTTTTCGAGCCTACTGAAGAAAATGAGGTTTCTAGTGTGTGCATCTGAAGTAGTAACAGCAAAGCCTTAGATATCAATGCCATGCAGATGAAAGCACTTAAATATGCCTTACCCACAATTTGTTGCTTGTTTTCAAACATCTATAATTTTGCACTGAAATGCGGGGTTTTCCACAACGCAGTGAAAACGGCGAAAGTGTCTGTAATCTATAAAGGGGGCGACCGGAATGTACCAGCAAATTACAGGCCAATTTCAGTACTCCCTGTGTTTTCCACGGGACTGGAAAAGGTTATGTCCTCAAGAATAACAAAGTTTTTTGACAAACATAGGGCAATAATTGAGTCACAATTTGGTTTCAGAACTGGTAAATCCGTCAGTTTTCTGAACGAGGACAGCGCCTGGGCCCACGCTACTTGCGTCGGTATGAAATTCAGTCTCGGTGTTTTAATCAAAATCCGCGAGCATCGGCGGGGACTGTAAACGACGCTGAAGTTCCTTGAAGGCTTCCACGTGAGGCCCTTCCCATTTAAATGATACGTCTGCCTTTGTCAGGTCGCTCAGTGGCTGGGCGGTGCACGAAAGGTTCTTGACAAATCGTCGGTAATACGCGCACAGTCCGAGGAATCTGCGCACAGCTTTCTTCTCTGCCGGCAGTGGAAACATTGCGATAGCAGCTGTTTTCCGCGGGTCCGGGCGTTCTCCCTCCTTGATAACGAACTGGCCTAGAAACAGCAGTTCTTCGTACGCAAAGTGGCACTTCTCTGCCTTCAAGGTAAGCTCGGACGACTTGATCGCGTCTAACACTGTTCGAAACCTTTTTAGGTTCTCTTCAAAGTTCGAGGCGAAGGCAACGACATCATCTAAATATACCACAAAAATTTTTCACTTCAGGCGTGCCAGCACTACATCCATTACTCGCTGAAATGTGGCTTGTGCGGAAGAGAGACCAAACGGCATCACTCTGAACTCGAAGAGGCCATCTGGAGTAATGAATGCGGTCTTCTCGCGATCTCTCTCATCGACCGCAATTTGCCTGCAGCCGCTCTCGAAGTCCATCGATGAGAAATAGTTGGCGTTGCAGAGCCAGTCCAGTGTGTCGTCGATGCGGGGTAGCGGGTAGGCGTTCTATCTCCTTTGTGATGTTGTTCAAGCGGCGGTAGTCAACGCAGAATCGATGTGCGCCGTCTTTCTTTCTCACTTGAAAAAATTGCCGACGATTACATTACTTCCTAATGCGAAATTTGAGCGCAGCTGATCAGCAGTTTCATGTTTTCGATAAACTGAGGCAAAGCATTCGAGCTAGACATGTGTGTACAATTACAGACTTGTTATTTTTCATAGATATTCCTTCGTCAAGAAACACTCCTCTAAGAGTTGATTGTCGTGAAGGAAGCTTTGTGGTGGGAGAAATCAGTATATGCTTATTTAAGGCAGACAGCTGGGCTAGTTGGTGTTTAGATTGAGAGGACATAGTAGTAGCGCTTAAAAAACAAGGACGACAGGGTAGAGAAAGACAGCACAGGCGCTAGACATCAACTGACTTTATTCTCGAGCACAACAACGAATTTATAGGCGACAATCAGGAGCATAAAAAATCAACTTTTGAATCGCATGCGTGGTGGCACTTCCCGATACAAGAACCTCAAATCTTTAGTGCACAGATAAACATTCGGTTTGCTCACGCAGGTTTGCCGTTCCGAATGAATGAGAAAGGCTTCCAATACTTCCCGCTCTTTCTGATCTGCACTGACATAAATCACACGTGTCTGCTCAAGCAAAGGGGTACATTTTTGTCATCATGTTTACAACGTTTGCAATGTGCCGACAAGTGTCCCGGACCTGATATCGCAGCTGCCAAATTGTTATGCTCCATGAGGCGAACATTGATGCAACGGCCGGTTTGGCCGATGTAGCACTTTCCGCAAGATAGCGGAATCCGGTAGACCACATTGGTCCTGCAGGCCATAAACGGCTTCCCATGCTTGATGGGGCATGACAGCTTTCTGTTGCAGTCATCATTCACCACTCTGCAAAGTTTGCCGAGTTTGTTGGGTGCAGTAAGCACTACCCTGATATTGCCTTTCGAGGCCACCTTTTTAAGGCGGTGAGTAAACTGGTGAACATAGGGCAGTGCAACGCATCTTGCCCGTTCGTGAGCTTGTGGCTCAGTCGTCAGTTTATGGTCCCCAGCTTTTATCTTGTGTATCAGACACTCGGCGACCGATGCAACCAGTTCAACAGCAAAACCTGCATTAGTCAGGCGACCTCAAGCCTGACCTGCATTAGTCAGGATTGAGGGCGTTTAAAAGCAGGCGGGTCGCCTGACTAATGCAGGTTTTCCTGTGGAACTGGTTGCATCGGTCGCCGAGTGTCTGATACACAAGATAAAAGCTGGGGACCATAAACTGACGACTGAGCGACAAGCTCACGAACGGGCAAGATGCGTTGCACTGCCCTATGTTCACCAGTTTACTCACCGCCTTAAAAAGGTGGCCTCGAAAGGCAATATCAGGGTAGTGCTTACTGCACCCAACAAACTCGGCAAACTTTGCAGAGTGGTGAATGATGACTGCAACAGAAAGCTGTCATGCCCCATCAAGCATGGGAAGCCGTTTATGGCCTGCAGGACCAATGTGGTCTACCGGATTCCGCTATCTTGCGGAAAGAGCTACATCGGCCAAACCGGCCGTTGCATCAATGTTCGCCGCATGGAGCATAACAATTTGGCAGCTGCGATATCAGGTCCGGGACACTTGGCGGCACATTGCAAACGTTGTAAACATGATGACAAAAAATGTACCCCCTTGCTTGAGCAGACACGTGTGATTTATGTCAGTGCGGATCAGAAAGAGTGGGAAGTATTGGAAGCCTTTCTCATTCACTCGGAACGGCAAACCTGCGTGAGCAAACCGAATGTTTATCTGTGCACTAAAGATTTGAGGTTCTTGTATCGGGAAGTGCCATCACGCATGCGATTCAAAAGTTGATTTTTTATGCTCCTGATTGTCGCCTATAAATTTGTTGTTGTTCTCGAGAATAAAGTCAGTTGATGTCTAGCGCCTGTGCTGTCTTTCTCTACCCTGTCGTCCTTCTTTTTAAGCGCTACTAGTATGTCCTCTCAATCAGTATATGCTTGACTTGCTGCAAAAATGCCCGGCTCTCAAAGGCGAGGTCTTTGCAAGTATTAAGGCGAAAGCCTTTAATGCCTCATCGTTGTCGACAAAAAGGCTGTCAGCAGAAGCTTATCAGCGGAGGTGTCACCCTTTTGGCGGGTGTCCACCGAGATATGCGAGATAGTTACTGCGTACTTTCCTTTTCCCAAATACAATTTTCATTTTCTTCATTACGGTCCCTCTTTCTCTTTCTTCTTTACCTCCCACTTCCTCTACAAACGGATGACGGGTGTCTACCCAGATATGTGAGACAGTTACTGCGTAATTTCCTTTCGTCGAATACAATTTTCATTTTCTTCATTATGGCCCCTGTTTCTCTTTCTTCTTTCACTCCAACTTCCTCCCTTCCTGCAGGGTGTGGTTCAGGTGTCCACCGAGATAACAGAATTAGTGCTCCTTTCCTGAAAAAGCGTGGCGTTCAAATGGCAAGGCATCGCGCCGAACGGGTGGTGGCGTTCCGTGGACACCCTGGCAGCGCTCGCTGTCGCATTCCACTCCTAAAGGCGGAGCTTAAGCGCCATTAATTAGCATCTGAGGACAGCGGGTGGCGTTAGACAAGCGTTTGCGGGTGGGTAGGCTGGAAACGCTGATTGGTCAAAAAAATATGACGTCATACGCGTGACGTCATAGGTCTCGTGATATTTAGTGACGTCATGTCCGGTTGGGGACAGGCATGTTTTCCCTAGATTTTTCCCCGCCACCGCTCGTCAGCTCACGGGGCTGCTCGCGAGGAGCCGAGCGGCGAGGAGGCAGCGTGCACTGCAGCGTTGCCTCCTCAGCGTGTCCCCGACGGACGGACGGACGGACGGACGGATGGGAGCGCCCCCTTTGAAACGGGGTGGTGGCAAATGCCACCATGCTCAGCTTTTCTTCTTTATTTTTTTTGTTTGCTGTGCTGGCAATTCTCATTAAGAATCGCCACCATCTTTACCTACGGTTTCCTACAATTCTAACCTTATGCCAAATCTCTGCTTTTCAGACACCGATCCTCCAATCGCTTTTTGCTGACTTCCACTGCAGATTTATTTACATGACCATTGTTATCTTTAAACCCTAGGGCCTCAGGAAGAGTGACTGTGCCTGCATCGACATCCGGATGGATACCGTCACATTTGATTATGAGGTGTTCAATTGTTTCCACAGATCTACTACACACTGCACATGTGTCATCTTCTTCGTTAAATTTCTTTTTGTAGCTGCTCGTTCTAAGACACCCTGACCTAGCTTCAAAAAGTAGGGCACTGCCTCTTGAGTTATCATAGAAAAATTCTTTCCTGATCTGCCTTTTCCAGCATCGATATAGTTCTACACTATGTTTCTTTTCCATTGAATTCATCCAATTTTTAACTTCCGGGTTTTTAACCTGTCGTTTAATGCTCTTTCTTTCTCCGTCCTCATGACCTGCATACTTACAGGTTAGTTCTCTAGTTCTTTTCCGCCACTGTGAGTCAACGCTCTTTCTGTATAAATATTTAAATACCTTAGCTGGCCACCTGTTATCGTCCAATTTCCTCAGGCGTTCTTCATATAGTATTTTACTCTTAGCTTCCCGTGCTTCGAACGATGCCCAGCCCATATCCCCTTGTACTGCCTCGTTTGTTGTTTTGCCGTGGGCACCTAGTGCTAATCTTCCAACATCTCTATGATTTACGTCTAATCTCGACTGAACTTCTGCCCTTAAGCACAGAACCGCATTGCCGAAATTAAGTCCCGGCACCATTATTCCTTTCCAAATACCTCTTAGTACTTCATATTTGTTGTACCCCCATAATGCCCTATGTTTCATTATCCCGGCGTCTCTTCGTCCTTTTGCCCTAAGAGCCTGTTCGTGCTTTTCCGTGTATATCTGTCCTTCGTTTAGCCATATCCCGAGGTATTTGTATGCGGCCACTTTGGGTATTTCGTGGCCTTGTATTGTAAGCACGTGTCAGTTGTATCGTTAAAAACCATCACACCTGATTTAGTTGCGCTAAAACTGAATCCTAGAACGTCTCCTTCGTCTCACAGCAATTAACCAAAGTTTGTAAATCTTCCTGGCTATCTGCTAACAGTACAATATTGTCCGCATACATTAAACCCGGGAGTCGCTGATCAACTACATTTCCGCCTAATCTGTACGACAGATTATAACCTAGATTACTTTCTTCTAGCCTTCTTTCCATATTTATCACGTAAAGCATGAACAGCAGCGGTGATAGAGGACAACCTTGCCTTAATCCTTTGTGCACCCCCACAGTTGTGGTACTTTTTTTCCCTTCCCATGTAATTTCAACTTCATTATCTCGGTAGATTTTCTGTAGACAATCAATTACGTCATGACCGACACCTAAATCTTTCAATATGCTCCACAGGAGTTCCCTGTTCACGTTATCGTATGCACCGCTTATGTCCAGCAAGGCTAAAAACAGAGGTCTGTTTTCCGCCTTAGCTATTTCTATGCATTGGGTAAGCACGAACAGGCTATCATCTAAACGCCTACCCCTTCTGAACCCATTCTGAAGTTCTCCGAGTATCCGATTACCTTCTACCCATGCCTGCATTTTTAATTTCACCGCCTTCATCGCCAGCCTGTACATAACAGACGTTATCGTAATCGGACGAAAGGATTTTATGTTCATCTTATCTCCTTTCCCTTTATAAATCAAATTCATTTTACTCTGTCTCCAGCTGTGCGGAATTTGCTGATTTGTTATGACTGTCTCCAATGCTTTTATCAGCGCTTCCTTGCTTCTTGGGCCAAGTTCATTAATCAGATTAATTGGAACTTCGTCTATCCCTGCGGATGTGGTTTTATGAATATTCGCTTCCGCCTTTTCCCAGTTAAGACTAGTCAGTTCTAAGCTGTTCTCTATTGTGCTGTCCTGTGTTGCCGCCTCACTTGGGAAGATTACCCCATTTTCGTTGCTAAAAGACGCAGCTATAAATGATGTAATGTAGTTCACAGCATCGTCTCCCTCTAAACATTTTCCCTCAGCATCTATAATCTGTTCCTGCGTTCTTTTATTTGTTTTTCCCAACCAGCTTATATGGTTCCAGAATTTTCTTGGCCCCCCTTTATTTGCCTCGCGAACTTCAGCCAGCCATTTATCAGAGGACTGCTTCATTTTAGCCTGGACTAGGGCCTGAACTTGCTGTTTCTTTTGTCGATAAGATTCCCATTTTTCGCCTATTTCCTCTTCAGATAACTGCGCCTTCTTTGCTTCTCTGTGTTCCCTTGAAGCCACCCGTCGTTGTTCGATGGCCTCCTTAATTTCCATATTCCACCAGCTTCGTGGCTTCCTCTTTCCTCTGTTTACTCCTTTCACTTGTTTCAATTTTGTAGCGATGAGCAGTTCTAACTGATTATAATCCTACTTTTCCATGGGGCGTTTCTCGATTACTTCCTCTATTTCGGCTGATATTAGCGCTATTTTTTCATCGTTTAATTTTACGTTGTCTTTTTGACTTCGCTGCATTTCTCTTTTGACTAGGGCTCCCAGCTGTAGACTAATACGTTTATAATCACTTCCTAGGCTGTCCTTCCCCTCTTCGTCTATTTCCATTATTGCGAGCTTGCTATAGATGCCCTGCGACATTAGACAGTAGTCAATGGTTGTTTGCCTGTTACGGGATTCCCACGTGGTTTGTCCCTCACATTTAGTTTCTCTGTTGACAATAACTAGGTTGTGCCGCTCACACAAGTCTAGCATTAACTTCCCGTTACAATCTCTGTATCCATCCAGATCCTCGATGTGGCCGTTCATGTCTCCAAGCAAAATAATATCGACACCGTCTCCAATCTGCTTTATATCGTCATTGAGGCACTTAACTAGATCCTTGTTTTCTTGCCTGCATTTGTCCGCGGTCCCTAAATAAACTACACCTAGCGATGTCCTTTTGCCAGCAATTGTACCTGATATCCAGACATGTTCTTTGCAAGTTGATTTTATTCTTTGCCAATTTGTTCCTTGATGTATCAGCATACCTACTCCTCCTCCCTACTTCTCCGTTGTTGTTCTGTTGCACCCTTCCCAGATATAGCCATCGATTAAAGGTGGATCTTCTAGATCCCTCAGATGTGTCTCGCATAGAGCGTACACACCTACTGCTTCGTCCTTTAACTGCTGTTCTATTTCTAGCCATTTCGCTCTCTTTCTACCCCCTTGCATGTTTATGTAACTGATCCTGGCGTTAAATTTATTTTTCGTAGTTTTCTTTCTGGGCCTCCTAGTGGCCATTTTGTTGGGCTCAGCCGCCATTGTTTCATTTACTACATCGCTGCTACCTACCCCTATGCCCTGAGCCACCGTGAGCCACCCGTCATGTCTTTCGACCCGCCGCGGTGGCTCAGTGGCTATGGCGCTCGGCTGCTGATCCGAAAGGCGCGGGTTTGATCCCGGTCGGGGTGGTCGAATTTCGATGGAGGCTAAATTCTAGAGGCCCGTGTACTGTGCGATGTCAGTGCACGTTAAAGAACCCCAGGTGGTCGAAATTTCCGAACCCCTTTCACTACGGCGTCCCTCATAGCCTGAGTCGTTTTGCGACGTTAAAACCTCAATAAACCATAAACCCATGTTCTTCAGAGCGCGCGCGAGATTAAAAAGCGCACCTGTCGCGCTGCGCTGTCACACTGCATGCCTGCTTCTGTGCATTTCTTGCGGACTCCTTTGAGTCATACTTAGCTATACTATTGACCAAAAGGCTTCTTAAACAGTTATTTCAAGTTTTATTGCTATGTATAAAGAATATTGATACATGCATTCGAAGAAGAGACAGAAGTAGCGCATGCGCTAGAAGAGGAAGAAGTTAGTTGGCAAAGTTAGTCAGGAGGACGTGGGTGCGGCCGTCACGTAGTTGGACGAGACCTCTTGCAACGGCAAGTCCCCGCTTAAGCAGCAGTGGACTATGGCTGTCCGCTAGGCCCTCGTAGTCATGAAAGAGGTCGTTCCGCACGAGCACCAGAACACTGCACCGCGGCGGCACCGTGACGTCGTTCTCGACAATGCGCAGAGCGTTGCTGCAGGGATCGCGGGAGTCAAAGCGCGCCACGGCCTGTTTGGTCGAGAACGTGACACGTGCCTCCTGAAAGTCAATCACAGCGCCGTTCGACTGCAGGAAGTCGATCCCCAGAATCAAGTCTCTGGAACACTCGGGGAGTACGACAAATTCACCAACGTACGTAAAACCACTAATCCCAACTCTAGCCGTGCACTTGCCCACAGGGGAAATTAGGTGGCCACCAGCGGTGCGAATGAGGGTCCCCGTCCACGGTGTCAGAACCTTCTTAAGTTCTCCAGCGAAGGCACGGCTCATAACAGAGTAATCAGCACCGGTATCGAGCAGCGCGGTAATGTCAGTGTCATCAATTGTCACACGCAAATCGGATGCAGCGTATCTGATACTGTCGCTGCCTATCTCTGTCCGGGTATCGTCGGCTCGAGGGTTCCGCGATGGAGGATCTTGACACGTCCCGACGTCAGCGGCCTTGCCTCCAGAGGTCGCTGGTGTTAGTTTTCCCGACGCGGACTCGGCGAGCGACGGCCAGCAGAGCTACTCTGGCGGCCAGGGCTGGAAGAGCGATAACGGAGAGGCGAAGGGGAACGGGACTCGCGCCTTCCAGAGTAGGCAGGGTTCTGGCGTGCCCAGAGATGCTGTGCAATCTCATGCGGTCGTTCGCCGTTCTGAGGGCAGGGTGCGTCGGGATGGAAACCGCGAAGGCCCACTTGGCGGTACGGACAGGCGCGGTAGAGGTGACCAGGCTCCCCACAGTGGTAGCAGAGAGGCCTGCGGTCCGGTGTACGCCACAAATCCGACTTGCGAGGGCGTGGCCCAGCTGTAGCAGATGCGGTTGCAGAATACGTGGCGATGTTACTCACGGAGGTCGACGGGGTCACACCGTAGCCAGGCACGCTTGCGTGACATGTGCCGATGTTGCTCACGCCAGGCGTTGGGGTAATGGGACCGTAGCCTGTCGTGCGACGTACAACAGATGCGTACGTGGGTCGGTCATCGAACCGGGATGGCGCTTCGGGGACAGGAGGTGCCTGCGAAGCCTGTCGCACCTCGTCCCTGACAACTTCGGACAGCGCTGCCAGCGGCGCAGGTGCAACCTGAGGCAGATGGATCCGTTGCAGTTCCTCCCGGACAACGGAGCGAATTAGTTCACGCAAGGTGTCTGCACTGCCGCCGAGACACGACGAAAAGCCTTCGGGCACCATGCAGTTGATGTCCCGGTTGTACTGGCGGGCCCGTTGTTGCAGCGTCGTCTCCATCGTGGTCGCCTCGGTTAGAAATTCCGCCACCGTGCGGGGTGGGCTGCGCACGAGGCCCGCGAACAGCTCCTGCTTAACCCCACGCATGAGATGGCGCAGCTTCTTCTCCTCTGTCATGTTGGGGTCGGCGCGCTTGAAAAGACGGGTCATGTCTTCGGTGTACATGCGCACGCTTTCGTTCGTGCGCTGATTTCGGGAGTGCAGCGCAGCTTCGGCCTTCTCCCGGCGGTCAGCGTTGGGGAACGTAGCCAGGAGACTCCGGCAAAACGTCTCCCAGGTGGGAAGTGTAGCCTCGTGGTTTTCAAACCACGTCCGAGCAGACTCTTCCAGGGCAAAATAGACGTTATTCAGCTTGCGCTCGTCGCACCAGCCGTTGTAGCGTGCGACCCGCTCGAACGTCTCCAGCCAGTCCTCAGCGTCTTCGAACACGTCACCGTGAAAAGATGGTGGTGTTCGCGGTGGGTGGCAAAGGATCGGCGCCAGGGGCCTGGTGTCAGCGGCCATGGCAGTTGGACTCGACGGTAGAGGCTGGATCGGCGGCTGGGTCCTGGTGTCAGTGGCCATGTCAGTTGGACTCGGCGGTCGAGGCTGCGTCGTCCTTGTTGGCGGGGGAAGGGGCCCAAATTCAGGCGACTCTCCGCGGAGACGGCGGCTGGGTCGCTGGTGAACCGGTGTGAGGTCCGTAGTGACGCTGTACGGAGTTTGCAGGTCGGGAAGCGTACCCAGCACCTCCACCAAACTGTAGCGTGCAACGCCAAAAAGAACACACGCGCAGAGACGAAAAACCTGCGGCGGTCCCCTAGTGGTTCGAGCGCGCGCGAGAGAGCCAACTAACTTCTTCCTCTTCTAGCGCATGCGCTACTTCTGTCTCTTCTTCGAATGCATGTATCACTGTTTGTAGCAGGTGCGTGAGCCCGAACAAAAGAAAACTGTTTTTATTCCCCTTCAGTATTCCTGCTTATCGAGACTTGAGCATTTATATATTGCAGTACAACTTTTTTCAGGCATCACAACTGATGTTTCGATGTGTTTGGTACATATTCATCTTCAGACATTTCATGTCTGTTGGGTAAAAAAAAATATACGAAATAATACTTGACTGCATCAATTGTGACTGAGGCAACTAGCATAAGGTATAGCATGCTCTTGAAATTCCTCCAGCTTTTGCACAGAAGTCTGTAATTGACTTCATTGTAGCTTCATACTTGCACCATTTAAACTCTGCACATAGCTCTTTTTTCACAAAAAGAAATGCGATTAGGTTTCTGAACAGAGCTGTGCACGGGCCGCAATTTCGAACCCGCGCCCGGCCCGGGACCTAACCTACCGACAGGAAGCTCGGCCCGACACTGAAGGACCCTGAGCACGCTCGTGCTCGGCCCGACCTGGAAAGCGGCGACGACATAAAAAGAGAATTTCAGGAAAATGATTTTATTTCAATGACATTCAAATTTTGACCTCGCATTTCAGATCCCAGTTTGGGATTATACACAAGACACAGCGCATAAAGGTATAGATTTATCACTCTAAATATGCAAGTTTTTCATTGATGATGGCTTGATCGAAACAAGAGCGGCTCTCTTTCATTACGAATCCTGCGGCGCTGTATTTTTTCTCGCTGCTTGAACTGGTGGCCGCAACGGCTAGTACTTTCATAGCAAGAAGAGAAACGCTTGAAGTACGAAGGGGAATGACAGACGTGGTGTCGTAAGCGATGGATGGCGTGCCACGACAGCAAGACTCTTTTACTTGTCAGAGGATAAGCGAGCAAGAAAGCGACAGGGCGGCGCTATCCTGCGAATGCCGATGTGGCCGCGACGTCCCTGCTTCTACTATTCACGGGAAGGCACGGTGCTGTGTTTACTTCGCCGACAAGCGATTACGGCGAAACGCAGTAACCAAGGCTGCGCCAGAATAGTACGAGCTGAGCCGTAGTGGAGGCGCCAGTGACATTCTTCTAATGCCATTCATGTGGTGGGGGCCCCCCCTTCGCTTTTGCCCGCGACTATTGTCCGTCTCCCCGGCCGGAACCGGAGAGAGTAGCTCCTGCCGGGTAGGCGGACAAGAGAGAAGGCTGCCGGCTCTGCGGTGCGCTGTGAGTGGCGAGTGGAAGAATTTAACCTTTTCCCGATGTGCTGCTGCAAGAAAACAGGCATCTCGCGCGACTCCGTGACCCCGCGACCTCGCGTGCGCCGTACGCAGCCCTGCCTCCGCTTCCCAGAACCTTCCTTTCTTACAAGGCGCCCAAAACTGGTTGCTTTTCCCCAACGCTGGTACTTGCTAGAACCAAAAATGCGTTTCCAGCCCCAGCTAGCTTTTTTTTTAGCGTTTGTACTATCCTCCCGTCCTTGTACATTCCCTCCTGGATGGTGTAGACACAAATCACTTCCTGCTGTGCATGCAAGACGCCCAGCGCACCACAGCCATATTCGCACTTCCACATATATGATACATGCTTTGCCCAACTTCGAGCCCTGGGCGTTTGGTTGTGAGTAACGCCGTATGGCGCGTAATGCATTCCCATCAGGCAGAATTAAAATATGAGAAAATTCATTAAACAAGGGAAGGGGAATGAGGGGCTCGTTATAAATATGAAAGAAGCCAACAGCCACAGAAACCAAGGGGCACAGGGGATTTTTTAATTTATTTATTTATTTTGTGGTGTTGATCAATTTAGAATATTACTTAATATGTTATCGCTTAAACCGAATTGATTAGAAAAGCAGAAGAAAAAACAACCACTGCCGCCGGTGGGATCCGAACCCACGACCTCCGAATTACGCGTCCGGTGCTCTCCCTCTGAGCTACGGCGACGGCTGTCAAATCTTCTGCTTTCAGGGGTATTTATGTTTACAAGTAACCTAACTTTGAGAGTGTTCATCAGCGCCACCCACGTTCCTAATTCATTGTAAGATATATTTCCTTGTATTCTCCAAGTAAATTACTTCTATACTAACTCCTCCCTTCTGAAGTGACCAAAAGATAAAACAACTCAGCGTGTAAAAAAGGTGAATGCAAAAATACACTACTTTTGTGCGAAATTCACAGGAAGTGCACTAAAATTGCCACAAGTGCATGGCCAATTAAGGAAAAAAAACAAGGGCAAAGGACGGAGACGCACAACAGGAACACAGGACGACGCTGTGTTCTGTGTTCCTGTATTCTGTGTTCCCAGTTCTGTGTCCCCGTCTTTTGCGCTGGTTTTCTTTCTACAATCGTGAACCAATTAACTCACCCAGCTCTCCACTCTACTGGACCAATAAGGCATCAAGCTTCACAGTGCATTAGTGTTATATCTTACGCTACATATTTTCGAATTGTTTTTGCTGCAAAACAGGTACAAGAGGTCGGCATACACGTCTTTCATTTGCTAACCTAACCTAACCTAACCGAACCCAACCCAACCCAACCTAACCCAACGCAACGCAACGCAACGCAACCCAACCCAACCGAACCCAACCCAACCCAACCCAATCCAACCCAATCGAATCCAATCCAACCCAACCTAATCCAACCTAACCTAACCTAACCCAACCCAACCTAGCCCAGCCCAGCCCAGCCCAACCCAGCCCAGCCCAACCCAGCCCAGCCCAACAAAACCCAACCCAACCCAACCTAACCTAACCTAACCTGACCTGACCTGACGTGACCCGACCCGACCCAACCTAGCCTAGCCTAGCCTAGCCTAGCCTAGCCTAACCCAACCCAACCCAACCCAACCCAACCTAACCTAACGGGGGTCGAGTTGCCACTCGCACGTTCTCCGTACTGATTAGAGCGTCCGCGCAGGCGTCGGATTTTATTCACACATCACATGGGATTCCCTCAATTTCCGCATGACTGTAACTTCGAAAAAAATTGCACGATCAAATTTTACAGTCCCAAAACTTCTCTGGTCGAACGCCATGACATGCTGACGGCCAGCGTCCACACAGGAGCAACGAATATATCGCCTTGTCATCAGAGCAAACGATGACGCAAGGAGTGAAAATAATGGAAATCCACATCAGAAGGTCATCGTGCTTTTGCAGAGGTGCCGGTAAATCGAGGTGATCTGGTGCTAAGTAACGCACAACGCCCCCTCGGCCGACATACTCGGGCTCGATATATTTCTCGCCGAGCCTTAGATTGCAGCACACAAAATAAAAAGCCAGAAAAAAGTGCGCCTGGTTCTTCATCGTCTAGCTTTGCTGCGCTTAAAGCGCAAAAAAGAACGACGCAGACTCGAAGCATACTGGACGAGAGTCGAATGGCTTCCGCTTCTAACGCCGTGTTCAAAAGTCGGGATAAAAAGGCTGTCGCTGCGCAGGGAGTCTGTTCTACACGAGGTCCACGGCTAACAAAGTTTCAGGAGACAAGGCAAACAAAAGAGACTTACCGTGAGTGCCCGATTAAGTTGGGTATCGTCCGAAGCGTAACGCACCAATGCCGGCCACACGCAGCATGCCATGCTGAATACGGAAGCGCGCACGTGTAACATGGTTCCTTGCTCTGCAAATGCTGTTACGCTGTCTTGTGGTGAAACACGGAACGAAAATCTACCTGGCGGGTCTCATAGAGTTTCTTGCTACTACCTAGAAGGAAAGCTGGCGCCCTGTCTATGGGAGTTTGCATGGAGGCCCCTCGAGACCACTTCAGCCACCATGGGCGCTCAAAGCACCATGGGCGGTGCGCTACCGACTGCAGAAACAGAATTTTGGTCAAAAAATAATACAAAAATAAACGCTGTTCGATAATCAAGAGTGCCCTAACATTCAATATCCTGTCTATAGATTGCAACAAACGAGCAGAAAAGCATCTACTGCTCTGCTGAAGGCCGTTGTACGACCGTTTTTTGGGCGGATCCGCCAGCGAACGGACCGCTCGGTTTCAGCCTCCGCTCGGGCGTGGGTCGGAATGGTGTTGTACGATCACTTTGCTGCTGGCGGACGAGACGGATGGTTCGAACGTTCCGATTGGCGCTCCCGGCAGTGCCGCCTGCCTAATCGCCTACGGCGGTACAGGCATGTGTTTGTAGCGAAACACGCAGATATCTTGCGGTAGAAATTACCCATATTAAATGCGGCGTATTCAAGACAATATCCGTTGCGACAACGTTTCTTTTGCTGCGGGATTTTCGTCGAAGGTAGACTCGTGGTCGGCTGTGATTCGGGCTGGGACGGCACAAATCTTGGTTCAGACGACCCTGACGGCCGCGAAACAATTCGCGACGAAACTTTGCAAGATCGAAGGCGAGTCTGCTCATCTGAAGCGATGCCGTCGGAAACGATACGTGTTTGAATCATTTCTACCCAAGAGACTGAAAAACGCATCACATCGCGTCCCCGTTCGACGATACTTTCTCACGACGAACCGTGATTTCCGGCCCCAAAATAAGAGAATGCTGCCTGTTCTGAAAGTTACGCTGCCCTGACGATTTCGCTGCGGCGACGCGATTCTTACTGCGAATTCTCGATCGGGCCACACTGCAGTACAGGCTGCTAACAACCGTCCGAAATTACTATCGGCATAACCCCATTTTTTAAAATAGTTACGATTGCATACTTAAAATTTTTAGTCAGTTATTCAAAATAGCACACTTCAGAGTTTTTGCATTGCTGACAGAGAAAAAAAAACCACTTGCTGCCTTTCCCAAGCAATTTGCACAGTCACTGTAATATGTAAACGGCCTTCTCCTTGGCTCCCTATACTGTTACTATAAAAGACATGCTTACCTATTCAATATATAAGGTGTGTGCGTGCGTGTGGGGGTGTGTGGTAATTGTGCATGTGTTTAACATTCACAATTTAGCACAACACTGCTGTCAAAAACAAATGCTAATGGACATTAGAAGTTATGTTTCCAGCTAATTGGAACAGGTAAAATCAGTTGTAATTAAAGCAGTTATGCATTTCACAAAACAGTGAAGATGCAACAATAATGATTTATTTTTGTCATGTTTTTCACGCCATTATTAAACCCAACATAGAAATAGCACTATGTGGCTGCAAAGGGGCTAAGACGTGCATCATTGGGCTAAAAGGGCATGGCTTTGTTCTGCACAGTGACAGCGGGCCATCAAGTTGTGGTTTAGCATTCTTTCCTGAGCTCATATTGCAGTTGCACAAGCCAGAATGCAGTGTTGAAGGCCATGTCATTGTTGCCACGTACAAAACAAGCTGGAATATACTCTGTGCAACTCCAAAGCATTCTCAAATGTCGCTGTGAATGCAAAGCAAAGCTGGTGCCTTCGTATTGCATAGAAGTCTGTGCATGCCGTTCTCATTAATATAAATATAATGAGATGTCGGAGCCAGTAAACTGAATTACAGGTTCAGTAAATGCAAGAACCAATTTGGAGGGTTTACATGGCCACGGCTCCCGGCTTAGGCTGAGAAAGAATACTTGTATAGTCAGGGGAACAAGGTACGATGGCCATATTGTGACGAAGACGAAGCTGGCAGTGGCGCGGGACGGAGCGCTCGCGCTAGGCCAGCGGCCATTAAATCATCTCATAGCCATGGTTGACCACGTCTCATTCTTCGGCTGGCCGCCGCGTAACATTTGGTGTGAGGTGCTGGGGTCCCTTCATCGCCATCCTGGTCACGGAGCTTCGGCGTCCTGGGCCTGCCGTGGACGTCGGCCGTGAGTACCTGGTCAGCGCCGCACGGCCGTGCCCCAGCCCGCCCGACCTGAACCGACCTCGACGCTCACCCCAGCCCCGTCCCCCGCCCGGACCACACGACACGACGACCCAAGAACCGACGGACCCAAGACCCCACCGACCCAAGACCCCACTGACACAAGAACCAAACGTGAAGACACCGCCCCCCAGCCTCTGCCGTTCGGTGCGTCCAAGGACCTCGGCCGTCACCTCCTGGCACCCTACGGCCCGGATGCTTCGTGGACCGGGACTCATTCTCTCATCTTTCTCATCGTGGCGGCCAGCACTGCACCATCTTCTACATATTGTCCGATTCTTCACTCAAGACCATCGCCATTTCGCCGTCTGTTCGTCACCGATCGGGACGATCGCTCGGAGGCCCCGGGTAGTGTGACGAAGACGAACCTGGCAGTGGCGCGGAACGGAGCGCTCGCGCTAGGCCAGCGGCCATTAAATCATCTCATAGCCATGGTTCACCACGTATCATTCTTCGGCTGGCCGCCGCGTAACAATATTATCTGGTTATCTCGAGCAAACACTAGCATCTCAAGCAGAATTTGTAAAATTGGATTTACTGTAAGGGAGCTATGATGTCGTGCTATAAAATGAAATTACAAATAAGCCGTTTAAGTATGTGGCAGGTATATATGCATATGTTCTCTAATACAGCCTTAAAGCAATGTCTAAAGTTATTTTCACTGATCAGTAAAATGTAGAATGGCTGAATGCAACGATGACCACTTCCCAACGTAGCAAGCAAAAGTGAACATTGCTAACTGTTAAGTGATGTTCATACCACTTAACATATGCTGAATTTTAGATTGCTATTAGTTGCTGACTATCAACATGTTCAACAAAATATACCTATATCACTGCCAGTCTGCTCTCAAAAAAAGAAATTAATTGAGGCATTGACAGGCAACAGAAATTTGGAAAATAGCAATATGAAGTTAGGCCGAAGAAAAACAGAAAAGCAGTGATGGCTTTTGTCGTTTCTTGCATCTCTATAATGCAACTTGAAGTTGGCGGCTTTTGTGTTTAAGATGAACCAGCAGTCCTGTAAACACTATCCTGAATATATAAAAGTCACATGCATATGACTTTTGCCTGGAATGAGTTTGCCTGGAAATCCTTCCAGTTGTTCTGGAAAAATAAATTCAAATTCAATTCAAATTCAATATGTATGCATTTGCAGCATTCTCACTGAGCCATGTTATGAAGTCGATGCCTTGCTTACCTGAAGATACGATAAGAGTGAAGCGCCAAGAAAAGACTGACACAGATAGGCACAGTAATGCATGCTTAGCTTTTCACTGCACGAGTTTAGCAGGCTAGACCTAGCTTGTGCAGTGTGCAAGTTAGCCTAAATGCAACTGTATACTGTCCGACAAAACTGTTGTGTAAATCTGCCCCAATATTACTAGAAATAGATTGTGAGGATAGTTCTTACGCATAAGATAGCATTGTATTGGTTTCGTGAGCTGAGCAAGTGGCTAAGCACTTTATGACAATTACTTATTTTAACATTTATTATACCTAAACAGTACTAAATGACAATACTTGAGTGGTGAGCTAACATGATACACCAAGTAAGAACTTAATTAGTTTGTAATTTATACTAATAAGAAGTAATTAACCCTTAGCATCCAAGTACAGCCATACCGCTACAAAGGAAAACTTTGTAGGTTTTCTTTGTAGCCTTATGGCTCCACTTGAGCGGATGCTAATGAGTAATTACTCACTTATCGCAAATCTTCACCTTGGGGGATTTACCTAATTCAGCGGATGAACATCATCATTTACTGCATGGATTTCTGCAGTGACTAGCTCAAAGGACAAGAGGTTAGTAAGGCCTGTGAGTTGGAAGGCCATTCCAGCCTTTTGGGGCAAAAACAAAAATGAATCTCGAAATGCAGTGGCATGCGCTAACTGAGGCACAACACTGCTTGTGCGACTAGTGCAGAAGGAACCATGACTCAGAACAGATTAGTTGGTTATGTGACAATAAGCAGTTTAAAAATTTGACATTTTTCGAAGCGCTAAAATAACAAGGACGCAGAGGGAACAGACAAGGACGAGCGCTCGTCCTTGTCTGTTCCCTCTGCGTCCTTGTTCTTTTAGCGCTTCGAAAAATGTCAAATCTGCACCAACTAGCCCGATCCACTACCCTTCTGAGCAGTTTGAAAAAATCTGCAGTTTCTGCACGACATGCAGAAATTTGAAGATTCACTTTTAGTGCTGTTACACTGGAGCTTCAAAGATAGTCTGAGAGAATAAAACAAGCGCCTCAGGTCTCAACTCATTCCAGGATTCTAGTTAAGTTAGATTTTGTGGCATGTGCCATTCGAATACACAAGCTGATGCCACACAGGGGATTTGAACGCAAGCAACTTGGAAGACGGTGATACTAAGGACACGTCGAGTGTAAATATCATGGGTTGTGGGTGGGTGTATGAGGATTATTAGGTATTTGAACCAGTATACAGTGAATATACCTTTATCGGAAGGCCTTATAAGTTGGCAAAATGTAATGCTGACAATAAAAAAAAACAATATTAGTGCATTCTTAGTAACATTAGCAAACAGGCCAATCCAGGGCATGCTAAATGTTGTTTTGGAGAACTGAAATGCTGGTATTGATTGCAATATGGCAGACCCCATATAGCTGTCAGTGAAAGCATGTGAGAAAACACTGAAGGGGCGGTAATAATGCAAGTAATAAAAAGCTGAGGCCCAAAGGAGTGCCTCGGGGGACGTTCGAGATTGCAGGAAAAGGCAGGATGCATAAGAATTGGCAAGGGAAATCTGCCGAAGGCTGGCTGTTTAAGCTTGGATCCAGTTTAGAGCTATTGGATGCAAGTTAAAGCACGAGAAAACCAGCCTTACATAAATAAGTGAATCGCATGCTTTTTCAAACCAAAGAACAAAAGCATCATAGGGGGATGTTGCAGTCAAGGTGCATGTTTGTTTGTTTGTTTATTGGTTTCTTTCCAATACAAGGAAAAAGCGAAGGGAGAGCTAAAGGCTACTAGCCTGACGAGGCCCTCCCTCCGCATACAGTTTCGACAACATTACAAAAGAAATTTAAGAAAACAGCACACACATTTGTAGTTACACTCTACACAGTTCTATGTGATAGAGGATCTAGTACATATCACTGCACACAAATATATAAAACAGATTTCTTGTCGTAGATGTGACAAAAACGGGGGAAAAAACATATGAACACAAATGCGAAGGTCAATCATCGTGGCGAACATATGTACATGTGAAAAGGAGGAAAAAAACAGAAAAAGGCGGCATCCAACACACAGTAAAAGAGCACTGTTTTACAAACAAACGCTACATATGGCTTTAAGAGAGAAGTCACTGGTAGCGAATTTCTTTCTCGATAACCATTGTTTTGAACGTTTTTTTCTTAATCGATTTGTTGAGGTCGACATCATCTGGCAGTTTATTTAGAAGCACCGGAATTTGGTAATTTAAATGTTGTTTTCCATAATTCGTGCGTGTTCGAGGCTTTCTGCGCTCTTGCCTTCGAAGGGCGAGCGTGTGTGTTTCAGCGGGACTGCTAAATGCGTGTAGTTTATGTTTTTGTACATACTGCAATAACTTGAAGCAATAAATTTCATCAGCTCTTAGCAGAGAATACTTTACAAACAATGGACCTGTTGGTAAGTCTTGTGGGTGTCCTGCATATCTTTCAAGTAAGCGAAGTACACGCTTCTGAAACTTTAGTATTCGGAGGTAGTTTCTACTAGAGGTTGTACCCCAAACCAAAATGCAGTAGGAAAGTCTGGAATAAAAGAGAGTATAATAAAGAGAAACTTTAAGCCACAAAGGTATAAGTGAACTTATTCTATACTTATTCTTAAAATTTCTTGACTTGGTCAGTGACCGTATTCTTTTTCCTTTATTCTATACAAGCAGCCGAGCGATCTACTGAGCTCCAGAGCAAGATTATCAATGTGACTGTTCCAAGACAAATTTTCTTGGAACCATACTCCCAGAAATTTTTGCTTCACCTCTTGTTTTAACTGAGTGCCCCGAAAGGTAATATGAATATCATTCTTCATTGGCTTGTTAATCGGAGCGAATATAATATATTTGGTTTTATTAGTATTCAACTGTAACCTGTTGGCATGTAACCAGTTAGAAAGTGACTCCATATACTTATTAACAATCTCCTGAAGCTCTGTAAGGGTACGTGCAGTGAAGAAAATATTCGTGTCATCTGCGTACATTATTAGTTTAGAGGAATTATAGATGCTACAGAGATCATTAATATAGACTAAGAATAATAGCGGTCCAAGAATGGAGCCTTGAGGAACACCTTGTTTAATTACTATTTTTGTAGTCGTTCCTTGGTGGACACTTACATATTGAAGCCTATTGCTTAAGTAACTCTCTATCAGTTTAAGGACGACGCCGCGAACACCGTATCTTTTTAGTTTAATTAATAGCACATCGTGACACACTGAGTCAAAAGCTTTTCGTAGATCTACAAACAGTCCTAGAGTGTAAAGCCTGTGCTCAAAGTTATGTATAATATCATGCTTGATACTGAGAAGCGCGTCTTCGGTAGATTTTCCTTTTTGAAATCCGAACTGCATGTCACTTATTACCCCATATTTTGCAAAGAATTTTTCTAGTCTTATATTTATGACCCCTTCAAATACTTTCGATAGAACAGGCAGGACCGGGATTGGCCTATAGTTGCTTATGTCTCCTTCAGCACCACCCTTGTGAATAGGACAGATGCGAGCTATCTTGAGCGAGTCAGGGAAGATTCCAGTCTCAAACATTTTATTTATTATGTCTGCTAGGATGGGGGATAGGATTTCAGACACATGTTTAATTGGCATTGCTTTAATTTCATCAGAACCAGAAGCAACATCATTTCTAATCCCATTGATAAGTTCGTTGATTTCGTGAGGAGTCACTGGTGCGAGAACCATAGAGTTCACTATCGTCACGCTGTTATCAACCAAGTTTTGCTCTTCATCATTTTCCTGCTCGTACACTGCGCTCGTGGCAAAATAGGCGTTGAGGGCGGTGGCCGCTTCAAGACCGGTTAGTGTGCCTGTGTGTGTGACTATTTTTAGTACGGTACATTGTTCTTTCTTCCTAGTTAGATTTTTTACTTCATTCTATATTTTCCTGGGATCCTTACCTATTTTGGCAAAAACCTGTTCATAATATTCTACCTTAGCATTTTTAATTTCACTGCTCAGTTTATTTCTATACTGTTTGAAAGTGATTAGAGCATCTTCTTCTCGCGTTTTTAAAAACACATGAAACAAACGGTTCTTTTTTGTTATTTTCTTGAATAAGGAGTTGTTAATCCAGGGCTTCCGTATTCTTTTACATCTTGGCCTAATCAGTTCCGTTGGAAACGCTTGATTGTAGCATGCAATAAGTTTATCAAGAAAAATATTGTACGCCTTACTAGGGTCGTCTTCTTTTAATACGCATGCCCAGTCAACGGTAGCAACCAGAACGCGAAAGAGTTTCAATGACTGATCATTTATCCTGCGGATGATCTTCTTTGGTACATGACTACGTTTACCACGCAAAGAGGGGATAAGACAAAAAGCTGGAAGGTGATCACTAATTCCTAGCGTCAGCAATCCAGCAGCACAATTCGGTGGGTGTATGTTCGTAATACATACATGAAGCAAAGATGCAGTATTGGGTGTCACTCTTGTTGCTTCGCCGATAGCGTTTACTCATGCGTAAGATGTGACTAATTCTGTGAGTTGTCTTGAAGGGGCATCATGCGATAGCATATCTATGTTGACGTCACCCATTATCACGAAAGACAGACCAGTACAAGTAAGGTGTCGCAGTAGACCGTCTAGGAACTCGAAGAAATTTGTTTTGTTGCCTGCGGGTGGCCTATAGATAACGGCAGCTACATTATTTTCCACACGTATGGTAAGGCACTCAACATCATTGTTAACGACAGAAAAATCACGCAAAACTTCATGTGACATTGGTCGTTTGATGTACGCGGCTACGCCACCGCCCCTTCCATGCGACCTAACAGCACCTTGATAAGCATAGTTTTGAAAGAATGGAGGTTGTTCTTCAACTCTTAGCCACGTTTCTGTGAATAACATCAAATCAAATTCAACGGACAATGAAGTGAAAAAATCGCGTAATTCTTCTTGTTTGTTTCTTATACTGCGCACGTTCAAGTGGAACACTTGCAACTGGTTCTGAGTAGTCTCTGCCAAAGAATTAAAGGTGTTTATAGTATAGTAGTGAGAAGAGTTTAAAGCTGCCATATTCTAGCTTGTTGCTATTTCTGGCATGTCGTTAATCACTTCACTCAGTTTCGCGGGACATTTTTTCCAGGTCACTCGTAGCGTTTATCCGCAAAGTTGCAGACTGTTCGTCCCTTCGAGCAAAGATTTTGCCACCGTTTGTCCACACAAACTTCCAGCCTACTTCACGCTTTTTCTTTGTCGCCGCACCGAGAAGCTGTTTACCATGACGGGTAAGATGCTCATTCACGAATAGTGGCTCAGATTCTTCAAACCCCAGTTTTGTAGTGTTAATCCGGATTTTTCTGGCCTTCTGAAGGACAGCATTGCGCTTTGTGCGTCGGACAAAACGAACGATGACATTTGTCTCATCATGTCTTGCAGTCGGCACTCTGTGGCATGCATCAATGTCGGCATCGGTAATTTCTTCATCCACAAGCGCACCAATCTTTTTAATTATGGTCACTGGCTCGCCATCAAGTGGCACTCCCTTAATTTCGAGGTTATTTCCCCTCTGGTATTGCTCCAGATCCTCGATGCGGCGTGACAGTCGCGCATTGTCAGCTTTAAGATCTTTATTTTCTTGAAGCAGATTCTGAATGTCATCTTTTAGTGTCTTTAGGTCCTGAATGTCTTCTTTCAGTGTCTTTACATCTTGCAAGCTCTCTTTGATTGCCCTGAGCTCAGCTCCCGCCGCAAGTCCTCAATCGCTTTAGCCGTTTCCCCTGGCATAATAAAGCGATGCAAAAGTAAACAAAAATTTACAACAAATAAATCAGCAGCAGGCTAGGCCACATGTACATTCGGCAGGTGCGTTCGGCAGCGGTGCACTGGTATTGCTTTGGGATAGCAAAGGACAGTGCTTACCTGCAAAGAGCAGATATGAATCTCAGTGACGTTGAACACAGGTGCACCGCTGCCGAACTGCCGTGAGGAAGGATTCGGCGATCCCTTTTAAGGCCAGCAGAAGATGCTTGCAGCCCTCTGTCGTCGCAAAACCAATGCTTGCGGTTAACAGCCGATGTCTGGGGGGCGTCAGTCTTGCCTTCGCGTCGATCCCGGCAGTGCGGTCTGTGCTGGCTGATAGCAATCTTCTACGGCTTCTGCGATGAAAAAACTGCAAAGAGCAAATATGAATCTCAGTGACGTTGAACACAGGTGCACCGCTGCCGAACTGCGTGAAGAACAAGAAAAAGTTGGCTATAGCAGAAATGTTTTCTAAAAGCTGGCCGATTTGGATGAAAAAACTTAATGGGCCAAAGCAATCTAGCAGAGTATGAAATGTGTTTGGTGATTTGTAGCAAATGCCAATAACACAAATAGGGCCATAGGTGCTGGGTGATGAAGGGTTAAAAACAGAGGGGCCAGGCTATAATAAGGCAGGAAGCTATCTGTACAGCATGCACTAGATATGCCTATACAACCTGCTTCTTTTCCCGTTGTTGCTTTCTGTAAATTTCACAGAACTTGATCATAGCGTACTGTGGGGTGCACCGGTGGCAAGTTGACATATCGAAAATGTGCTAAGGGACGACGACAGAGCAAGAATTGCTACCCTGTGCAGTGATGTTGTTACCATCGTCTTTATTCCTAGCGTAGCTTTACCAGCTCCACAGGGCTTATTTTGCCGCCTGCAAGTAGTCATGTCTGTAGCAAGCAGGCACAGGCAAATGAAGGTGGTAGCAGACAGACATATGCAAGTGCATCGACGAGATCTTCTCAAAGCTTCGAGAATGTCCTGTTAAACAAACTGCTGCGGCTGACCCAGGAAGCGCCGCTGAACAACCGCTTAACACCAAAAAATTAGGAGTCACTTTGGCGACTAAAGTGGTGCAAGGCGAAAGCCTTAGTACAGCATTCTGTCACGAATGTGGTTGTGAATGATGATTGAAGTGCTGCCAGCGAATGACGCGTCCATTGGCTGTCTGCGTGTGTTACTGATGTGTGGTTAACATGTTAAGCTTCGCCTGTAAGAGTGGAACGCGACAGCGTCTTGCAACGCTGCCAGGGAGTCCACAGAACGCCATCGCCAATTCGGCTGTACGCCTTGCTGGACGGTAAATTTATTTTTTGAGGAAAGGAAATGTATCTCTCTCGCATATCTGGGTGGACACCTGCACCTCGCCGTAAGGGAAAGGGGGAAGATGGGAGTGAACGAAGACGCCGTATTAGCTAGACGCGCCTTTGTTCATTCCAAACCATTCAGTTGGCATTACGGAGTGGCTAGCGTGCTCGTATCGCACTCCGGAGACCCAGGTTCGATTCCCCAACTCGACCAATTTCGTTCTCGGTTTTAATGATTTATGCGGTCTAACTATAAAGGTTAATTAGGCTATTTCATATTTATATTATTGCATTTCTATCCATCGTGTTCTGTCATTCACCTGTCAATTGTTGGAACTGTCTAGGATGTTCGACACAACGTATATGAAACGAGCAACGTCGAACTGAGTGGGGAAGTGCGTGGTGGTGGAGCGAACGCGGCTTCGTGCTTATTTTTTTCAGCAGCGTCTCCTTCCGCGGACGCTGTTGTCGCTGCGGCGCGCGTCTTTCGTTTCTTTTCCTCTTTCTTCTGACCTCTTCATTCTCCTCTATCTTAATTAGGCTAATTGATTAATTAAGCAATTAACTAAACTCAGTCCAACTTAGTTGGAGCATCACTATACGATCCCTTTGATTGGTTACTAGCCAAAGTACAATTGGCCCCATTTGAAATTCGAGCACTGTGACGTCACGAGCATTTCGACCAATTGAAAAGCGTGACATTTTCTGTCGACAACTCCTGCTTACAACGATGAGGCATTAAAGGCTTCCGCCTTAATAAAGCCGATTTTGCGAGCAGCTCTGCAACAATAGCATTGCGAACACATCCAGTTTCGTACCATTGATCTCCGGATCGAAAAGGACCATGAGCGAAATCAACAACAGACACTGTCATTGCCAATGAGGTGCTTCAAGACCACTGTACTTTTCTGATTGCAGTGGAAACCAACATCCCACTTAAACTAAATACTGCCAAGCATTTGTCAATATTTTTATTTATTATTTATTTATTTCAAAATACTGCAGGCCAGCGTTGGCCCAAGCAGGAGGGGCATAAGATAACACAAATTACAACACCACGTGAAAACATTCCATGTGACACACAGCAAAAATGAAACTTAAAAGATGAACATAGCAACGACAAAGAGAAATACATGCTTCCTTCCTTTTTACTGAAGCAAAAATGTTTTTAGTGCCTGTTCTACGTCAGGAGAGTTAAAAATCGATTCAGGGAGTGCGTTCCAATCTGCTATTGTTTGAGGGAAGAAACTGTGCTTAAATGAGTTCGTTTTAGCAAAAAGAGGCTGTAAGGAGTGCTCCCTTGTATGGCGGGTCCTTCGAGCAGTGGAATGCTTGATGAATGAAGGGGGAGAAATGTTAAGCTTGCCTGAGATAATTTTATGAAGGAAAGAAATACGGTTAAGTTTTCTGCGTGTACGAAGCAATGGAATGCTATTGTCTTTCATGAGCTGTGTTGGGGAGTCAGACCTTCTATATTTATTAAAAATGAAACATACTGCCTTCCTTTGAATGAGCTCTAGTTGATAAATATTTTTCTTGGTGTGCTGGTCCCAAATTTCAGAAGAGTACTCAAGCTTGGACCTGACAAAAGTTTTGTAAGCCAGAAGCTTAACACCTCTAGGGGTGTGTTTTAATTGGCGCCTCAAGAAACACAGCTGAGAAAAAGCGGCTGAACAGATCTCAGAAATATGAGTGCCCCAGGTTAATCGGTTGTTAACAGTAATTCCTAGATATTTGTACTGTGAGACCTCTCGTATGTGACTGTGGTGAAGGCAATATTGGTAATTACTAACATTTTTTTTTCTCGTAACTCGGAGAAGCTCACTCTTATCAATGTTTAAATCCATGTCCCATTCTTCACACCAGTGACATATTTTGAGCAAAGAATCTTGAAGCAATTGATGATCTGCAATTGAGGTTATTTCTTTATATACAGCGCAGTCATCCGCAAAACAACCTTATCGACACAGACGGAGGAATGGTGTCTATTAAATCATTTATATATATTAAAAACAGCAAAGGTCCTAACACACTGCCCTGAGGAACACCGGAAGTAACAGGAAGCGATTCAGAAAGAGTACCATTCACATCAACACACTGAGTTCTACCGCTTAAGTAAGCTCTGACCCATTCAATGAGATACAATGGAATACCAAGTAACTGCAGTTTATAAAGGAGCTTTGCATGCGGTACCTTATCAAAAGCTTTCGCCATATCCAAAAAAAGAACATCGATCTGTCCCGAGTTGTCCAGGACTCTAAGAAAATCATCAATAGTTGTAACTAGTTGAGTGATGGTCGACATTCCCTTCCTGAATCCGTGCTGAAAAGGTGACAGATTGTTTCTTTCATTTAAAAAGTCAATTATAAAGTGTTATATTGACTTAACACTACTAAGCAAAAAGAGAAAAAAAGCAATGGCAAAGGTTTTCTCAATGTTTTTTTCTTCTTTTCCATTAAGACTCGTTATGCTCAACTTGCTCTGTGGACAGTTTTGATTGCATAAGCTGCTGCCACAATTTTTTTTGCTGCACTACATGAATTGAAATGCTCATGAAAAACAGACTTATGAGTTCGCACATATTAGATATTTGTACACTGTCAATCAGTCGTGATTTAAAAGTGGCAATGATTCTTGTTTGTAATCGCGTAATACCATGTTCTTACAACCTAAACCGAAATGGCTAGAGGAAGTGTTCAGTCACCTATTCATCACGCCGATATGTTTATTGCGCACAGCCGGCAGGACATAAAAAGAAATGACGCTCCCGCAGATACATTTGCACTGCACCGATGTTTTCACACAGGTTACACAGTTTCTCCGGCGAGTCGTAACCCGAGCACCCATCATCACAAAACGTACTGAATGGAGCACCAAAGCGCAGAAGGATGGCGACATCGCTGTTGTCGCAGCAAAACAGTCCTACGGCCGTGCAGCCAAGCTCGCGTCGCGTCACGTCGCACACACGGCAATTCTCAAGCACAGTGCCAACACGAATCGCGAACAAAATGGTAACGAATGCGTAGCCAGCAACAACGTCATGTGCACGCTTCGGTCGCGATCACTGCAACCATCGCAACGAATGCGACTAGCTGCACAACGCCACGTTCATTTCAGCATTAGGAAAGCACGGCGTGCGTAGTGAGCTCTCGAAGGTGCACATTTCACTGCCTTGACGTAAAAGCACTCGCTTCGATCGCAATCACTTTCACTACGCGGACACTAGTCACTGTGCTAGGCAGCTCATGCATGCACAGAAGTTCACCGTGAGCAGCTGTTGCTCGCCGCTGTGCGTGATGATCCTCGCAGGAATTAGGAACGCTTGCAGCAACCACAAACAGCTCCATATAAACACTTCGTGACACCGCCAACGCGTAGGTCTTGCGTCGGTTTGAAGAGGCGCTCTGTCAACTACATCAGCGACGATTTCAACTCTGGAAACTGTCGCTGCTCGCCGCTGCTGCACGCGGAGAAGTTCGCAGTCGCTCTGAACACTCGTATTATCAACATGTGGCCAATATAGTATGCCTCGCGGCATAGCTGCCACCACTACAGCCACGACCTGTGCCTCGCTCCCAATTCAGTCGACGTACGGCCATCTTGCCCCGGCGGGAGCGGATGCCTACGTCACGTAAAAAGCAGCCAATCGTTGCAATTCGGTCGCCAGGCGGTTCGCTCGTCCGCCCGAAAGTTGAAGTTCACCAACTTTCCTCCCGCCCGCCGGACGGGGTGGTTGCCTGTTGTCTGGTCGGGCGGTACGCCAGTCCGCCTCCCTGGCGGATCCGCTCAGAAGCGATCGTACAACGGCCTTTAACAGCGGGGGACGTTTAAGTGCCCTCTTAAGTGCCCTCTGAATTTTTTTTTTTTTTTGCCAGGGGCAATTGTGCTTCCTATCACCTTTTTTTTTGTTCTCTTCTATTGTTCATACTTTTTTTTTGTCAGTGCGAAGTCACTGCGAAGGCCATCAATGCTTTTCCGCCATTTTTTTTTCAAAAGGGGACAAACACCACCCGCTGTCCTCAGATGCTAATTAATGGCGCTTAAGCTCCGCCTTTAGGAGTGGAATGCGACAGCGAGCGCTGCCAGGGTGTCCACGGAACGCCACCACCCGTTCGGCGCGATGCCTTGCCCTTTGAACGCCACTCTTTTTCAGGAAAGGAGCAGTAATTCTCTGTCATCTCGGTGGACACCTGAACCACACCATACAGGAAGGGAGGAAGTTGGAGTGAAAGAAGAGAAACAGGGGCCATAATGAAGAAAATGAAAATTGTATTCGACGAAAGGAAATTACGCAGTAACTGTCTCACCTATCTGAGTAGACACCCGCCAAAAGGGTGACACCTCCGCTGATAAGCTTCTGCTGACAGCCTTTGTCGACAACGATGAGGCATTAAAGGCTTTCGCCTTAATACTTGCAAAGACCTCGCCTTTGAGAACCGGGCATTTTTGCAGCAAGTCAAGCATATACTGATTTCTCCCACCACAAAGCTTCCTTCACGACAATCAACTCTTAGAGGAGTCTTTCTTGACGAAGGAATATCTATGAAAAATAACAAGTCTGTAATTGTACACACATGTCTAGCTCGAATGCTTTGCCTCAGTTTATCGAAAACATGAAACTGCTGATCAGCTGCGCTCAAATTTCGCATTAGGAACTAATGTAATCGTCGGCAATTTTTTCAAGTGAGAAAGAAAGACGGCGCACATCGATTCTGCGTTGACTACCGCCGCTTGAACAACATCACAAAGGAGATAGAACGCCTACCCGCTACCCCGCATCGACGACACACTGGACTGGCTCTGCAACGCCAACTATTTCTCATCGATGGACTTCGAGAGCGGCTGCAGGCAAATTGCGGTCGATGAGAGAGATCGCGAGAAGACCGCATTCATTACTCCAGATGGCCTCTTCGAGTTCAGAGTGATGCCGTTTGGTCTCTCTTCCGCACACGCCACAACACTTTTGAAAAGTGTTGGAAAAAAAGTCGGAGTGGATGTTGTTTTTTTCGGCCCCCATTAAGTTATCAAGCTTGTGCATGCGTGTCAACAATCCAGGGAAAACTATCCCCGTTTGCCCGAAAAATCATGAGTGCAAATTCGTGAAGTGTCAAAAAATGTCGTGTATTCTATTCGTCTCACTTGTAATAGGTTTTATATTGGCCAGACAGGACAGTGCTTAAATGATAGGCTTACGCAGCACCGCAATAATGTTGATAATAAAGAGTCTCGTAACCTCAGCATGCACTGCCGTGAGTGGGAGTGCACCCCACAGTTTGAATTTTCCAGAGTTGTGGATAGGAACAGAGATAAGCTGTGCCGTGAAATAATCGAGGCTTCGAACATCAAGACGTATGGTGACACATGTGCAAGCGCTCCATCATTGTCTTTATCTCAAAAAGAACTTCGCTTCCTGAATTGCACATCTTAGCTTGTGTTGGCGCGCAGAATCACAGTGCATGAATGAGCTCTTTGCTTTGTCTTCTATTTTGGTGCCTGAATGTATTTATACGTGCAGCGTGCCAAATAAATGTCAGTTGTTAGTTCAGCGCTGTGTCGTCCGTTTCTTTCTCTGCTCTCTTCTTTGGCTTTCGGCCTTGCGCTGCTTAAAATCAAACAAAAATTCTGGGGGCACTTTGGCTCTCTAATGTGCTGCAAGGCGAAAGCACTTCCTGGCGCACTGTTTGTTTTTTTTTTATTTTTTTTATTTTTCATACCTTTTATTTTGGCTTCTTCTTATTTTTACTGTTTTTTATTTTTACTCGCGGCCAAGGTCACGTCCGGTGTAACGCTGTCTTCCACAAATAACGTCAGAACTAATCAGGATAGGAGAAAACGAATGGTAGCATCAGATAGAGTTGACAAAATGCAATCCCGACGCCAAGTTTGACGACTGTAGAGTGATTAGACTAATAATTATAGCCAATTATAGCGAAAAAACTAAGAAAACGAAATGCATTGTTTTCTTTTCCTGTAGCTGCAAACCTCCGTTTGCGGCTACGGTGCACTTGACTGAACCGTACCTTCACTGCTCTGGTGGACGCCTGGACGGACCATCCTGCTCACTGTGGTCCACGTGTCACAGCGGTGGTGGTGTTATCGTTGCCATTGTATCGCCTGCCTCCGTCGCCGCAGTCATCCGTGGAAGCCACAACGACGCATCGCGATAGCGCACTGCGCCCAATTTTGACCGACTAGCGACACCTGCATCGGCTGTACCGCTACAAAAGCCTGCGCAAATCGTAGTTCCTTGGGATTTGCGGCTACGGTGCGCTTGTCTAAACTGCGCCTTCACTGTTCGATAGGTGAGTGGAAACACTGCTTTCCGATTATATTTCCTTCTAAGTACTTGCCTCAAATCCCAATGTACGTGTAACGCTTCTCGATCTGTGCGCGTTTTGAAATGGGTGTTGACACTGCGATATACCGCGTACGAATCGGTTGCTTCAGCCAGATGGTACCGTCTCGGCAAGTTGAGACGTCGCATTACTATGCGAGTGCTTTGCTTTTAACTAGGTACTGTCCTGAAGGCAAGCTTGTCGTGGTATATTTCTGTTGGTATTACCTTCTAATCTGTTGTGGAGACGTCGAGGTGAACCCCCGGTTCCCGGCAAATATGATCAAGCCCTTGATGCTTTGAAAAATTCTGCGTCATCGCAAGATAAATTTCAAAAAGGACAATGAAGGATATGTCAGCCGGTATAACCGACATCAAGAAACGTCTTTAGAAGATTGAGACTACTTTAGAAGAACTAGAAAAAAGTTCTGAAACTGTCTCGGATGTTAAGGACGCAGTCGACGACATAAAACAGACGCACTGGCTCTTGTGACGATAAAATCTGCGTGGTTAACCTTGTGGATGACATGAACAACCGCATGCGCCAAAAGAAATTAATATTCAAGGGGTTACCTGAAAAAAGGAAATTTACGAGGCCTCAGAGTCACTTATCGTCAACTTTTGCAGTGAGCATTTTGATGTATACAGATTAATGACATTGAGCGCGCCCATCGCATTGGGGCTCGAAAGGAAGACCACAACCGCCCCATGATTATTAACTTCCTCAACTACATAACTAAACGCGTGATTCTTTACAATGCATCTAAGCTGAAAGACGTTACTTACCCCAATGATTGTATTGAAGAAGACCTCGTATCCAACTTGCCCGGAAAGAACTTCGAGATTTCGCCCGTGCAAACCGTGAACCAAACTAAAAAGCCAGGTATTCTTATTCTCTCGAAGAATCAGTGGCAAGGTCTGTTTATGCGCTCCGCAATTACACCAGGCATCGCAAACCGATGCAGCCGACAACCAAAGCAGCAATCCATGACAAGCTACAGCTCGGCAACATTCTACTAAATACAGCCCCGTTTCGTTTCATCTTAGCAAATTTTAGAAGAATTATAAATAGGCGAGACCAGCTTGCCTCCTTCATCTATACTTGCGCTGCTGACGCCATTGTTGGGACAGAAACGTGGTTAACTCCAGAAATTGGTAGTTGAGAACCTAGAAGTACTTGTATTTGGGCGTGTTGGTTCATAACTTTTCAGGAGGACACAGGGGCGCACTAAAAGACACGGACAGAGAAGTAGACAGGGACGAGCACTCGTCCCTGTCTACTTCTCTGTCCGTGTCTCTTATTGCGCCCCTGTGTCCTCCTGAAAAGTAGTTGAGAACTTCAGATTTCAAACTCGTTTTCTATCTTTCGTAAAGACAGAGCAGATAAAAGAGGCGGTGATGTCGTGATTGCTGTGCGAAAAGACGTACATACAACACTTATCACTGTAGATAGTGCACTTGAAATTTTGTGGGCTTCTTGCTCTTTGACGTACTTTGCAGTAGGTATCGGCGCATGTTACAAGCCGCCGGATTATTCCACTGACTTTGCTGCAGAGTTAAACGATGTTTCAACACATGTTCAGAACAAGTAGATGAACTCGCCTATTATCCTGGCCAGAGACTTTGAATTCCCATGCATCAGTTGGCCATATGTTTTAGTTGCTGATTCTAGTCGGCCACGTGGGTCTACTGATTTTCGCGATTTGTTGCATTTATTTCAACTGACGCAGCTTGCTGCTTCTCCGACAAGGGCTGACGCCATACTTGATTTAGTTTTTACAACTCACTCCGGGCGTGGCTCTATCACTGCACTTGAATGTATCAGTGATCGCCGTGTTGTTCACAGTGTGTTCCAGTCAGCCATTCCGAAAGTATCTCTATCTAAAAAATTCATTTATGATTTCGTTGAAGCAAACTTGAGCAGTATTAATAACCAACTTGATAGCTACTGTTATTTCTTTGAGTTCGGATATTCTAATCGAAGTGTCTCTGAAAATTGGGTACTTTTCCTTGATATGTTAAACAATTCGCAGGAGAAATACGTTCCTAAAAGGTGGCTTTCAAATACTGAACGGTTCACAAGAGATATCAAACGATGTATAAACAAAAAGAAACGCCTGTATGCGAAAGCTATGCGCATTGAAGCTGTCGTCGACTGGACCGCGTACCTGTGCTTTGCAAAGACATGCAAGCAAGGAATTGAGGAAGCGAAAGATAAATTCTTTAATTCTGACATTCCGTACATCTTGAAAAACAACCCAGAAAGTTTTGGAAAGTGATTTTTCCTGCATCAAAAAAGGAACTGCCGCACTTAGTTTCAGCAGATGGTATCTCCATAGACGCAGTTGATATGTGCGATCATTTTAGCTAATTTTTCTGCGGCCCCTTTGAACAAGAAAAGCCTTTGTTCATTGTTGGACCTGTATCTAGCATCGAATGCACAACGCCCTGTATTTTTTTTTTTTATTTCTCCTTCGGGCAACATACAGGTATTGCCCACGAGGCAAGACAAAAGGAGGTGCTAAACCTCCTGACTGGGTCTTGTCCTCGCCTGGGTACAGCAGCAGGAGCGGTATTGCATTGTACAACAACAAAAGGCTGTCTTTGCCATCGCTTACAAAACAGACGCATCATAAACAGTTCTTGTAAATATATACAGATAATAAAATAATAATACACACTAAATCATATACAAAAATGGTACAGTAAAGCAATACATTACGGTTGTTCGAACCGATACAGCATTCCCTGCTGAAAAAAAAAAGCTCTACGACGCAACAACCCCACAGACCATCCACCACAGAACACCACACAATCTGCACGACACACCACTCCATCCGAACGACATATCATACGAATTGTATGGCATATCATACAGACCGCACGATATGCCACACAGACCGCACGACATCCTACTATGAACAATCTATGAGGCCACCGCACCACAGAACTCCCCTCAGCAGGGTTACATCAAACGGAACCAGAAGTAAGCATTTTGTTAGGACACAACGTTAGACAAAAAGAAAGACGAACAGATGCGTTTAAAACCCCTGTGCGTGGAACTATTTTTAGCTGCATCTATTACAAACGGATGAGAATTACACATCAACATGATCTGATGCTCAATTGATTGTGTTCCGTAGTTAGTACGAGGCCTATTTACCACAACAGAAGTTTGACGCAAGCTGTAACCAGTAACCATAACCATAACCATAAAAATACATTCCGAGGGCATAGAGCAGGGCTATTGAACGTTTGCCTACTTTTTCGAGCTCAGGCCCCGATGAAATCCGCACAAAACTTCTAAAAATTACAAAAACATACACATCACGTATCCTGGCACACATCTTTCAGCAATCACTGATACGGCCGAGATTCCTGATGATCGGAAGCTTGCTAATGTTTTACCCATATTTAAAATAGGGGATAACGATAACCTGACTAACTATAGGCCCATTATCTTTGACATCAGTTGTTTGTAAATTATTAGAACATGTTATATCATCCCACATAATGAAACATATCACTGAGAATCATATCTTCTTTCGGAACCAGCATGGTTTTCAGCGCGGGTGTTTTTGTGAATCCCAGCTGTCGAACAGACTAAGACTTTCACGGCAATTTAGAAGAATTATTGCAAACTGATGCCATTTTCATCGATTTTGCAAAGGCGTTTGAACGTGTGCCCCATAATCGCCTGATATATAAAATGAACAGCATTAACATAAATAATAAAGTTATTAGGTGGGTAGAAGAGTACCTGCACGACAAATTTCAATCAGCCATTATTAACGACGTTAAATTCACTCCTCAGTCTGTAAAATCTGGTGTCCCCAAAGGATCTGTGCTTGGACCAGCATTATTTTTCATATACATAAATGATATTACATCCAGCATTATATCGTCAATCAGATCGTTCGGAGATAATTGTGTAATTTGCCATCCAATCTCTAATCTCACTGGCTGTGTAATGGCACAGAACGGTTTGACTAAATTATATAGCTGGTGCTCTGAATGGCAAATGACCACTAACACTAAAAAAAAAAAAACAAGTTAATGCGTTTCAGTACCCGCTCTCACGTTCTATCAAACACCTACACCATCAGTAATACTGAAATAGATGTTGTTGTGTTGTGTTTTATGGCGCATAAGCGACTAAGGCTATCATGCGCCAAGCTCAGGGTATAAAAATTGTTTTATAAAGTCTAAATGAACGGTGGTGTAAAGGGCCTAAAAAGTTAGTTTGTGCAGCATAGTAAAAATATAAAAATTTAAGACAAAATTTTAGAAGTGACTTATGGCAAAAGCTTTAAATAGGTTCGGCAACCTCAGCAGCCATCCTTGGCTGGGCAAGGATCTTGAGGTTACCACCTGATGGAATAGGGACCTCAGCCGTCTTCTCAGGAATGAGAAAGTGGCTGAGGTGTTTCCAAAACAAGTAAGGCAAGATGAGGTGTGTCAATAAATTGTAAATCGCGGGGTTAAATGCATGTTTCTAGAATTTATGTGTTACAGTTGTTGTAGCCTATAGTTTGTTTAGAATATTTGCTTCTTGTAAAAAGTTAAATGTGCAGGACACGTCGACAAGTGCATTCTCGCCCAAAACCAGTGATGGATGAAAAGGGATTTGTTCATTGTAAAACCGTGTGAAATGTTTCTTCCTCAGTGTTTCGAGCTTTCGACATGAGTATAGCAAATGGTTTACGGTGAGGTCGTCTCCGCATGCGTCACATATAGGTTTGTCTTGTTTTGTTAGTATGAAGTTGTACTGTCAAATGAGTACTGTAAGACAAATGAGTACTGTCGTACTCATTTGTCTCGACGTAGAGACTGGTTATGGGCGATGTTCTGTAAGCGCCGCATGAAAGGTGAAGGCCTGAGTTATGCGTGGGGTCTAGTCTCTTCAGGTATGATGACCGTGCTGATCCGTACACTACGCATCCGTAGTCTAAGATGGAACGTGTCAAGGAGCGATAGATGTGTAGGAGGCATGCTCTATCAGACCCCCAGCGTTTTCGAGACAGTACTTTCAATATGTTCAGTGATTTAGTGGCTTTCTTTTTTAGGTTATTTATGTGGGGTAGGAACGTAAGTTTTCTGTCAAATGTTACGCCCAAGAATTTATGCTCCTTTTTCATAGGCAGTACTGTTTCATTTAAGTGGAGTGTGGGGTCGGCCTGTAAGCCTCTCTTCAGTGAAAAAAGAACGGCGACTGTTTTTTGAGGGGAAAACTTGAAACCATTTCTTTCAGCCCAAATTGCCAGTTTGTTTAATGTCAGCTGTATTTGTCGTTCACATGTTGAGAGGTTCGTGGAGGTGTACGCTATTTGGAGATCATCAACGTATGTAGAATACATAATAGACTTTGGCATTATTTTCACGAGAGAATTCATTTTCACAATAAAGAGAGTTGTACTCAGAATACACCCCTGGGGCACTCCATTTTCTTGACTAAAATTCTTCGAGAGTGTTGAGCCAAGGCGGACCTGGAATGAACGGTCAGAGAGGAAATCCTTTATGCAGTTTAGCATCCTGCCGCAGATGCCTAGATCTGCAAGGTCACGAAGAATACCGAACCTCCACGTGGTGTCATAAGCTTTTTCCATGTCGAAAAAAACTGCCAGGCAGTGTTGTCCGTGAATAAACGCCTCTCGTACTGTACTTTCAAGGCGGACTAGATGATCGGTCGTTGAGCACGCTTTCCTAAAACCGCATTGGTGTATATCAAGCAGTGTACGGGATTCAAGGACGAACATTAACCGGATACTAAGAACACTTTCAAAAGTTTTGGCAAGGCAACTTGTGAGAGCTATGGGTCTATAACTACTGGGGGAACTTGGTGGCTTTCCGGGTCTAAGGAAAGGTACAATTACTGCTTTCTTCCATTCCTCAGGTGGCTTCCCGGACACCCATATTTTATTAAAAAACTTTAAAAGTGCTTCTACGGCAGGTTCTGAAAGATGGGCTAACATCTCATAATGGACTTTATCAGGCCCGGGTGCTGTTTGCTTTCCGGTGCAGAGTACTCTATTGATTTCTTCAAGGGTTATTAAACTGTTGTATGTCTCGTTCAACCTGCTATTCGTGGGAAGTCTTTGTTTTTCAGCAGTGTTTTTGTATTTTAGAAATGGGTCGGTATAGTGGAGGGAACTAGAAACTTGAGAGAAGTGCTCTCCAAAAATGTCTGCTTGTTCTTTGATGTTTGTTTGTCTGTCGGGGTCTGTCAGAAAAGGGATTGTGAAAGCGGAGAAGCACCCATTTATTCTGCGCACTTGTTCCCACATTTTTTTCGACGTGATTGAGCTCTTTATTCATGACACAAACTTTTGCCATGATTCTTTTTCAGCTATGCGGCGTATATACCGGGCATTAGGTTTCGCTTTTTTAAAATTTATAAAGTTTTCCTGCGTTGGGTATCGTCGGAAAATCTCCCAGGCTTTATTTTGTTTCTTTTTTGCTTCTCTACATGTTTGTGTGTACCAGTGTTTATGGCCTGGTCGTACCGTTCCCGAAGTCTGAGGAATGGCTAACTGTGCTGCAGCAATAATACATGAGGTAAATATTTCGTTGAGTTCGTCTATACTAGAATACTCGGTGGATATTTTATCGAGGCTGGCCTCAGCTCGGAAAATTTCCCAGTCGGCTAAATGAAGCTTCCAGCGGCGTGGTTTTGTCAGGGTTACTGATGGTGGTGATGACATGTTAATGATAACTGGTAGGTGGTCGCTTCCATACGGATTATCTAAAACATCCCAGTTCAAATCATTAAAAATAGAGGGCGAACTAAAAGACAGGTCTAAACAGCTCATTTTTCTAGTGCTGTGACTGCAATACGTTTGTTTCCCTGTATTTAGTAAGCAGACATTGATGCATAGAATAAAATCTTCCAAAATACGGCCTCTAGTATCTGTTTGTTCGCTGCCCCAATAAGAGGAATGCGCATTAAAATCACCGACTACCAGATACGGCTCTGGTAGCTGTTGTAAAAGTGTTTCTAAGTCATGCAGTGTTACTGATAGATGTGGCTGTAGATATACCGAGCATATGGTGATGGTTTTAAAATGGAGGACGGTGACTGCAACAGCTTCATACTTGGTTTTAATCTTGATTTCACGGGTTGCAACTCCACTCTGCACAATAATAGCAACACCTCCTGAGAGCCTATCAGCTTGCTCTCGGTCGCACCGAAAGACTTGATACTTCTTTAGGATATTCTGGTGTTTGGGACCTAAGTTTGTCTCCTGTAGGCATAAAGCCATAGGGGAAAATGTGTTTAGAAGTTCTTTTATATCAGAATAGTTATTTAATGCTCCACGACAGTTCCAATGTATAAGGAGCGCCATGTTAGATGATTTTTGGGAGTGTCGTAAAGAAGTTACAGTAGAGGATTAGGGGGTGCCATTACTGGGCTCTTGTCTTTTCTTTTTCGCTCAAGCGAGCTGCGCCGCCGCTGAAGCGGGGGCGAGTTTGGCGCTGTGTCCATCGCCTCGCTAGAGGCTCTGGAGGTCCGCGGAGAACCCACGGGTGTGCGGTTTGTAGGCCTCTCCCGACTGGGGGAAGCCTTGCGGGCTGCCGACCCGGAGGCCGGCGGGCCCTTCTTCGAAAGTGGCAGAGCAGCTTTCGCTGCGTCTGCCCGGGGCGCGAATGGCCCTGCCCCAGGCTCACTGCGTGTGGCCTGGGCAGGGGCCGAAGCCTGGTGTGATGTCCCGCCCCGTCGCACCACATCGGCGAAATTTGTTCTTCCTGTGAAGGGGAATGTGCCTTGTGTTTGACTGAATCGTTGACGTGCTTCTTTGAAAGTTATGTTTTCTTTTGTTTTGATGGTTATTATTTCCTTTTCTTTTTTCCAGGTCGGACACGACCTCGAGTACGCGGGGTGATCCCCTTCACAGTTAGCACACTGCGGTGCTGCATTGCAATTTTCAGACTCATGATCGTGTGATGAACATTTGGCACAGGTTTTGCGGCCGCGACAACTCTGAGAGCCATGACCGAATTTCTGACATTTGAAGCATCGGCGAGGATTTGGGACAAAGGGTCCTACTGTTATTTTCAAATATCCTACTTTTATGGATTCTGGGAGCTGGCTAGAGGCAAAAGTGAGGACTATATGCTTCGTGGGTATTTCTTTATTATCTTTACGGATGTTTATTCTTCGGACTTCAGTGACATTTTGTTCTTTAAGGCCCTCCAGCATTTCTTCCTCGGTGAGATTCAAGAAATCATATTCTGAAATGACACCTTTGACTGTGTTCAGTGATCGATGAGCACTAACAGAGAAAGCAATGTTTGCAAAGTTTGTTACATCTGGAAGTTTTGAATACTGTGTTTGGTCACGGATCTGAAGGAGGATGTCGCCGCTGGCTAGTTTTGTTACCTTGTAGCCAAGGCCCAAGGCTTCAGTCAGAGATTTAGAGACTATGAACGGGGAGATTTTCCTGGCTGGTATTTCTGCTTCTTCGCTATGTATCACATGATACTTCGGGAACGTTTCCTGTTTTTTGGTTATGAATTGAGTAGTTGCTTCGGTCCGCCCTCTTTTCTGAGGGCGATCATTTTGTGGGGTAGGGGGAGCCATAGAATGTATGTGTTTTTCAGCCGTGGTGCCAGCCACCCACCACGGAGTCCAACAAGGGGACGCGACAGGAACTTGCGAGCAAGTCCTGCCCACGCCAGCTGTACACCTTAACTATAACCTAATATGACTCAATTCAGTGTAGTTGGTCACACACGGTTAACCCTCGCCGCCAGGAAAAAGAGGAAAAAACGAAGAAAAGAGGAGGAGACAGGAGAGTTGTAAGAACGAGATAGGAAAGTGAAAGATAGAGGGGAGGATAGGAAAAGGCGACTGCCGATTTCCCCCGGTCGGGTCAGGCCGGAGGTGCCGTCTACAGGAAGCTGGGGCCAAAGTGGTGTGTTGCCTCCGCCGAGGGGCCTTAAAGGTCCAAACGCTCGGCATCAGCTCAACCACCAGGATCCCCTTTTCCCCGGTCACGGCGATGCCACGCACGGCTAAGCGCGGATGCTCGGGTCCGTGGTGATGCATTGTTCACCATCATCCCCCTGCGGGGATGTCCCTGCGGATGCTCGGGTTAACCCCGTGGTGTCGCCACTCACCAACGTCTGCATGCTGCAGACGCCTCCCTGCGGGGAAATACTGAAATAGAGTTTGTTAAATCTTTCAAATACTTAGGAGTGTATTTAACCCCCGATCTGCCCTGGAGCACTCATTTCAATCACGTTCTGACTGACGCATATAAAATTTTAGGTTTTATTCGCCTGACACTTTTCAAAGTCAAAGGTACACGACTAATTGCTTATACCACGTTGGTCAGACCAAAGCTCGAATATGCGTCATTCATTTGGTGTCCTCATCAACAGTACCTTATTAACAAATCAGAGACACTACAAAACAGGGCCAGTCGATTCGTAGCGCGTCAGAACTCGCGTTTCTCAAGCGTCACAGTTATAAAAGGGAACCTTAACCTCACTACGTTGGAAAGCAGGCGTAAGGCATAACGCCTTGCCTTTTTTTCATAAATTATATTTTGACCCCACACCTTACTCCGCACCGCTAATTAGGCCCGCCATGCGCACATTTCATAGACTTTACCCCAATAAAAAACTCGAACCTCCATTCGCGCGAACAGACGTAGTCAGATTTTCGTCTGTTCACCTGGCGATAAGACAGTGGAATGCCATCTCCCATTCTGGGGTTAACACTATTGATCGCGACCAATTTCTTTCAGTATACTAAAAATAGTGCGACAGAGTAGGTGCGAAAGGTTTATCTTTTGATTTATCTATTGTATTTTGTTCTTTGTATATCTTACGTGATGTTCTCCCCCTATGTAATGCCCACATTGGCCTGTAGGGTAAATAAATAAAAAGTAATATAGCGCGGACGTCGATATAGCGACGGGAACGGTGTGACGTCACATCCACCGGGTGTCGTCAAAGCATAGTGAAAATTATCACAGAATGGCGGGGAAAACGCCGGATGTGTGTCAAATTAGATTGAAAGAGGTGTAATTAAGTGTGATTAGTACTCAAGATTACCGAAAGAAGTATAACTTGGGTAAAATTGCCCAAATTCAAGGAAAATTGTATGATGACGTCACATAACACGAAAGGATGTCAAAGAAGTGTGGTCCTCCGCCAGGCAGCAACTGCCGACGCGCTGCGCATGGCAGCGGGACGTCACGGCTTCCTTTCGCCATGCTGTCTCCTCTGTCGTGAAATGAATACAAGCGCGGCAAATTCAAATCAGTGCAATGAGTCGCGAACGGCTTTAGCCTTCCCGCACCTAAGATATATCTAAGTGCCTCTAACGATTTTTTTAGTATTGTTTACGTCGGCGCAAACAAAAATTACTGAATAAATAAGAAAAGTAAGTGCGTTACTCGCTTGTCATTTTTTAATCATCAGTTCCTGAAACAAAATCGCAAACCTGTTTGTGGAGATCAGTTTGAAGTTCCCGCGCTTTCTGACGTCCACGACGCGTACTCGCTAACCTTAGGAGTCTGTAAACAAGGGAGCATTGACGAGTTTTATCGCCAAATTTTGTGGTTCATGCAAGTTAGAGAAAGCGAAAGCTTCGTGCATCTTTACTTTGCCGCCAACATGGGACACTGCGTAGCTAGCGGCGACGACGAATCTGTGGTGAAGCAAGAGGCCCCGCTTCGACGGGCGCCGCCATGTTGACCGAACGTGCCTTTGAGCGCACGCCGCTGATGTTAACCCAAGACGCAAGGCGGGCTTTACGTTCTGAGCATGCGCACTTCGACGTCGCAAACGTGACAGCATTCGTTCGGAAAGAAAAGGCAAGGTCGTGTTTCGATCGAGGCGAAACGCAGAAGGCCCCGTATCCTGTGTGAAGTCAGTGCACGTTAAAGGTCCCCAAGTGGTCGAAATTATTCCGGAGACCTCCACTACGGCACATCTTTCTTCCTTTCTTCCCTTCCCCTCTATCAATTCCCTTATGGCTAATGGAATTGAGTGGGCGAGTTGGTTTTCCATCTGGACAGTGAAAGCGCTCAAAAGGACAAGGACAGCGCTTTCACTGTCAAGATCCCTTATGGCGCGGTTCGGGTGTCCACCGAGATATGCGAGAGAGTTACTGCGTCGTTTCCTTTCCTCAAAACCATTTTTTTTTTGTAATTCAAGCATTTGTGCGGACGTTTCTATTTTTTTTACATGAAATCTGGATTGGCAGTGAAACGTGGTGCGCTTTCCTTTTAGAGCGCAGCTCTTTGGCGCCCGTTTCTCCGTTTCGCGGCGTCGCCGTCGCCGTTGTCCCTCGCAACCAGCAACCTTAGTCCCACTTCAAGCTGCGAAACCAATGGAGCGGGAGCTTAGAAAACAGAGGAAAGGCGCATAACTTCCCTCTCTGAGCAGTGGACACCTCAATCGTGCTTTAAGCTACGTGGCGGTAGTGACAGATGTGCGCTGCATGCGTTGGCATTGACAACGTTGCGCCAGGAACGCGGCGCTCAAGTCATAGGCTGTCGACGTTCATTGCGTTCACTGGCATTGGCGTTGACAACGCTGTACACTCCGATCATTTTAAGGAAAGGAAGTGCGCTCCCTGGGTCAGTGGACGCCTGAATCGCGCTTATAGGTACATGGGGTGATGACAGAGAGAGAGAGGCGTGGGCTGCATGGGTTTGCGCTGACAACGGCGAGCGATCTCTCGCGATCAGCCATTTTAAGTGCCACCTGCCAGGGTGCGAAGGTGGGTGCGGACTTCAATGCAGAAATAAAGACAAAAAGGAACTTCTGACCACTTATGCGGGAGAACATCGCGTTCCTCTCGCTCGGAACGCCTCCACGGCTGACAACCTCGCGAAATACTTATGCTCACCGCGTCTTTGAGAACCGGGCATTGGTGCAGCAAGTCGAGCATATATCCATCTATTTCTCCGACCACAAAGTTTCCTTCATGGCAATCAAGAACTGTTTGCGGAATGTTTCTTGAAGAAGGAATTTGTGTGAAAAATAACAAGTCTGTAATTGTGCATACATGTCTTCCTCGAATTCTTTGCCTCAATCTTTCGAAAAGCTGAAACAGCCGATGAGCTGCGCTCGTATTCGCCTTGGGAAGTAACGTAACCGCGCCGTAAGGGGAGCAGATTGGAATTAAAGAAGAATAGAAAAAAAATTCAGGGGCACTTTGTCTGTGTAAACTGCTTAGAGGCGAAAGCGTTTTCCGCACCACTTTGCCTATGGAACATTGGTGACGTCTGCACTGGATGACGTCACACATAATTGATAACGAAGTAATGACAAATTACTAATTAGTGACTAATTACTAGCCGCCGCGGTGGCTCAGTGGTTATGGTGCTCGGCTGCTGACCCGGAAGATGCGGGTTCGATCTCGGCCGCGGCGGTTGAATTTCTTTGGAGGAGAAATTCTAGAGGCCCGTGTGCTGTGCGTTGCTTTGGGACGTTAAACCCCACAAAGCCAAGCCAAACCAGTGACTAATTACTGATTAATGACTAAATACTAATTAACTGCTAATTAATGACGCTTAAGCTTCGCTTTTAGGAGTGGAACGCGACAGCTTGTTGTAGCGCTGCCAGGTAGTCCACGGAACACCACCACCTGTTCGGCGTGATGCCTTGCCCTTTGAACGCAACGCTCTTTGAGGAAGGGAAATTACCAGTAATTTTCTGTCATCTCGGTGGACACCCGAACTGCACCGTACAGGAAGGGAGGAAGTGGGAGTGAAAGAAGAAAGAGAAAGAGGGGCCATAATGAAGAAACTGAAAATTGTATTTCAGGAAAGGAAATTACGCAGTCTCTGTCTCGCATATCTCGGTGGACACCTGTCAAAACGCGAAAGCATCTGCCGACACGGCTGTCGACACGGCTGCTAACGACAGTATGAGGCATTAAAGGCTTCCGCCTTAAAAGGGTGCTGTAGCGGAGGGCTCCGCAATAATTCTGACCTCCTGTGATCTTTAATGTGCGCTGACATCGATTACACGGGCGCCTTTTTGCGTTTCACGTTCGCGGTTCGAACCCGGGTATTCCGGCTCACCTGCTTCTGTTCGCGCGACACGCATGCTGGACTCGGAAAGGAGAGAGAGATGAGGAGTAGGCGTTCGGTCGGTGATAGCTAGAACGCGATGCGTTGAGAGCATATGATAACAGCTGCCCCATAGATTGAGAGCAGGAAGAGAGAGGAAATAGGGGCTTTCTAGGTATCGCGAAAAAAAAAGAGATATGAAGAAATGAAGGGCGCGAAACTGTCTCTCTCAAGCTGGAAACCTCATGCGCGCTCTCACTGCCGCCGTGGCTTAGGGTAAAACACTGAAAATTGGCTGCGAAAAAAGGAGAGACACAGTAAATATCCCGTTCTCAGCGCATACCTGAAGCGCATCGCATCGTGAGGGAAGGGTAGAAGACAATAAACGATAGTAAAAATAATGAGGCGCTATAACACAGGGCTGTGGAAATTTGTACTGCCTGGGTCCTTTAGCATGGCTTCGCGTCACACGTCGGCGTCTGTTGTACTCCGACACTGCCTTCAGTGCATGCGGTGTTCTGCTGCTGAGTGCTGCTTCCTATTGCGAAATTTGAGCGCAGCTAATCAGCGGTTTCAGATTTTCGATAGATTGAGGCAAATAATTTGTCCAAGACATGTATGTGAAATTACAGGCAACTTGTTCTTACATTAAATTACAGGCAACTTGTTCACAGTGACAGTTACAGTCACAGTTACAGTCACAGTTACAGGGACGTCACGGTAACCGCGTTGATTAATTGTCGGTTTTTGAACCTTACACTCTGATGATTGGTTACCCATTTCGTTGTTCAAATTCGATGCCTTGATTGATTTTCCGTCCAGTTACTACATACGTATACCCCTCCAAGCCATTCAACCCTCCATTGCTTTTGCATCTAATTAATTAATTACTACACAACTGAAGTGCTTTTAATCGGTTACTTTGGATTTCATTCACCAAACGTGTTCCAATCCATTTAGAACTTTTATTTTTGAAGCGAAAAGCTTTACTAGGCTAGTCAACATCGGGTCTGGCGTGCTCCGTGATCAATTTCAGCCACATCTGCGCGTGCGCGAGTTCGCCCCCTCGCCGTTGTTCGCGGTCTGTGCGCTGCGCGTGTTTACCGAGTGTGCATCGGCGCGCGCTCGGCTTCCTCGTATTGCGCATGGGCCACCTTCTCGCCCTTCGTTGCGGCGCATCTCATAACGCTTTGGGGCGCTCGTTGAAGAAATGCACACGCCTCGCCATGAACGAAGATCCCGAAGTAGTGGCTTGCAAGTTGTATAATGCGTGCCTATATGATTCACATGAGACAATGACACACTGCCAGCAATAACCGTGGTATATCTAAAGGGGAACCACAAGTACACAACCATGGCATAACCACAAGCTAAACCACGAGCATCAACGAAGCTTTTCGCTGATATCTACGTTTTTTTTTTATATCTAGGCATTTTTTGGCAGCAGCAGCGGCGGAACGCAGACGCCTTCACAGTGTGCCCTTGGATTTTTGCAGTTGCGCAAACGTGACCCGGCCGGTGGCCTCCTGCTGCGCAAGATACCACCGGTTTTCATCGCTTCAGAGGCCTGACCATCTAATCGCTGCTGCCGGCGATCATGACAGCTTTCATGTGTTGCGTCATCATCTCACGGCTACCGGGGCGCCACCGACAAGTTTAAAAGAAGAAACGGCTGCGGATTCCCCCTCCATTTGGCAGTAGCAGCGGCGGAACGCAGACGCCTTCACAGTGTGCCCTTGGATTTTTGCAGTTGCGCAAACGTGACCCGGCCGGTGGCCTCCTGCTGCGCAAGATACCACCGGTTTTCATCGCTTCAGAGGCCTGACCATCTAATCGCTGCTGCCGGCGATCATGACAGCTTTCATGTGTTGCGTCATCATCTCACGGCTACCGGGGCGCCACCGACAAGTTTAAAAGAAGAAACGGCTGCGGATTCCCCCTCCATTTGGCAGTAGCAGCGGCGGAACGCAGACGCCTTCACAGTGTGCCCTTGGATTTTTGCAGTTGCGCAAACGTGACCCGGCCGGTGGCCTCCTGCTGCGCAAGATACCACCGGTTTTCATCGCTTCAGAGGCCTGACCATCTAATCGCTGCTGCCGGCGATCATGACAGCTTTCATGTGTTGCGTCATCATCTCACGGCTACCGGGGCGCCACCGACAAGTTTAAAAGAAGAAACGGCTGCGGATTCCCCCTCCATTTGGCAGTAGCAGCGGCGGAACGCAGACGCCTTCACAGTGTGCCCTTGGATTTTTGCAGTTGCGCAAACGTGACCCGGCCGGTGGCCTCCTGCTGCGCAAGATACCACCGGTTTTCATCGCTTCAGAGGCCTGACCATCTAATCGCTGCTGCCGGCGATCATGACAGCTTTCATGTGTTGCGTCATCATCTCACGGCTACCGGGGCGCCACCGACAAGTTTAAAAGAAGAAACGGCTGCGGATTCCCCCTCCATTTGGCAGTAGCAGCGGCGGAACGCAGACGCCTTCACAGTGTGCCCTTGGATTTTTGCAGTTGCGCAAACGTGACCCGGCCGGTGGCCTCCTGCTGCGCAAGATACCACCGGTTTTCATCGCTTCAGAGGCCTGACCATCTAATCGCTGCTGCCGGCGATCATGACAGCTTTCATGTGTTGCGTCATCATCTCACGGCTACCGGGGCGCCACCGACAAGTTTAAAAGAAGAAACGGCTGCGGATTCCCCCTCCATTTGGCAGTAGCAGCGGCGGAACGCAGACGCCTTCACAGTGTGCCCTTGGATTTTTGCAGTTGCGCAAACGTGACCCGGCCGGTGGCCTCCTGCTGCGCAAGATACCACCGGTTTTCATCGCTTCAGAGGCCTGACCATCTAATCGCTGCTGCCGGCGATCATGACAGCTTTCATGTGTTGCGTCATCATCTCACGGCTACCGGGGCGCCACCGACAAGTTTAAAAGAAGAAACGGCTGCGGATTCCCCCTCCATTTGGCAGTAGCAGCGGCGGAACGCAGACGCCTTCACAGTGTGCCCTTGGATTTTTGCAGTTGCGCAAACGTGACCCGGCCGGTGGCCTCCTGCTGCGCAAGATACCACCGGTTTTCATCGCTTCAGAGGCCTGACCATCTAATCGCTGCTGCCGGCGATCATGACAGCTTTCATGTGTTGCGTCATCATCTCACGGCTACCGGGGCGCCACCGACAAGTTTAAAAGAAGAAACGGCTGCGGATTCCCCCTCCATTTGGCAGTAGCAGCGGCGGAACGCAGACGCCTTCACAGTGTGCCCTTGGATTTTTGCAGTTGCGCAAACGTGACCCGGCCGGTGGCCTCCTGCTGCGCAAGATACCACCGGTTTTCATCGCTTCAGAGGCCTGACCATCTAATCGCTGCTGCCGGCGATCATGACAGCTTTAATGTGTTGCGTCATCATCTCACGGCTACCGGGGCGCCACCGACAAGTTTAAAAGAAGAAACGGCTGCGGATTCCCCCTCCATTTGGCAGTAGCAGCGGCGGAACGCAGACGCCTTCATAGTGTGCCCTTGGATTTTTGCAGGTTGGTGACTGCCGCCTTGCGCTTATCAAAATATTTTCCTTTGGCGTGTACCTTGCTGCTGCTGCTGCTCCCCCCTTTTTCTTGCCTGCCTTTGTTGTTACTTTTTAGCCCATGTTAGGTTGCTATTTTTGTGGGTAATAACCCATAGGTTGCTTCAGTTGCTATAGCAATCATTGAACATCCCTTACCATGGATTGCAAAAAGTGTGAACAATCTTTAGAAGCTGACTGCCTGTCAATAACATGTAGTGAATGTTCAGGAGAGTATCACCTGGGTTCTTGTTCTGGTGTGTCAGACTCCACGTATAAATCTAAAGGAGACGACTACAGGAAGTCCTGGAAATGCGTAACATGCCGCAAATGCAAGACAACTACACCGAATTCTAATGAATCTGATTATGGTACTGTCACTGCGCTTCTGCTTGACATTAACAGTAAACTCAATGAGCTCCTACCTCTGAAAACCACTGTTAATGATATGGAGGCTCTGATAAAACACATGTCCGCCCAGTACGATACGGTACTCGAAACCATAGCAGCGCACACTGGCGAAATTAAGGCTCTCAACAAAAGAATTTCAAAGCTCGAACAAGCTGGAAGTAACGCTGAACTGAAGAAACTGTCTGCTGCAGTAAATAACCTTGAATACAACAGTCGAAAGCTGAACATCGAAATTCACGGGATGGCGAAACAGGAGAAGGAATGCCTCATGACTAGAGTAAACGACCTAGCCAGAAAACTAGAACTTGAACCTGTTAACGAGCAGGATGTCTCTGCCGTTCACCGTCTTCATTCACAAAAAGATCAGACCCCCGGTGTGATTGTTCGCTTCACGCAACAATCGACACGAGACAAATGGCTTGAAAAAAGGAAGGCTGTATCTAAGGTCGACAAGGACATGTTTATAACTGAGAACCTAACTAAGCAAAATAGGTTGCTGCTCAAGACTACAAAAGAATGGGCACTTCAAAACAATTTCCGGTTTGTGTGGCATCGCCTTGGAAAAATTTTGGCCAGGAAAGAACAACATGCAGGTGTTCACGTGATCAAGGCTAAGACCGATCTCGAAAAATTGGTAGACTGATACCCACGTACTATGCGTAGTAATTTTTCAACAGCGCATGCTACACAAGGGCACAAGACGAGGAGACACACACACGAGCGCTGAACTGCAACTTTATTTGAGAAAAGGCACCAACCTCTACATATATACCCTCAAGGAACCGCCCACTAGGGTAAAACCTAAAATCACTGCACGTGTCATGCCACAAGCAAGAAAAAATATTCAAGAGTTAAGCATACAATACAAGGGTGACCAAGACCGCAAAAAAGAAGAAAGATTACAAGAAGCAGCGAGAAGAAATTATTTCACTTGCCCTTTTTTTGCGTAACAAACAGTGGGCAGAAATCGTTTTTAAAAGTGGTAAAAGCACAAATCACGGTAACTAAGCATGATGATGACCGAGGCGAAAAAACATCTGAAGTGCATGAGGGCCAACAACTAACACGGCTAAAAAAGTGGTGACAAATGAGATGTAAAAAGTGCTAACACGAAGACTAAAAGAGATAAAACAGAGGTACAAAAAGGAGGGTAAAAGCAAAAGTAAAAACGAAGGAAGAACTACCGGAAAAAACCAGGTCAAAATCACATGAAACCAGACAGGAACGCTATCTCTTTGTTTGACAGAGAAACAGAAGGCGTACTAACGCATTCACTCTTGAGGTTACAAATCTTGGCTGCTTCTATTATTTCGCGAGTCAGCTGGTAGGGGCATTTCTTCAGAATGGTTGTTCTTTTGAACATAGGGGTTCATTGTTCATTAGAACCTAGTTTAAGTTTGCAATTCTTACAGTGCACTGGCAAGTTCCTGAGTGATGAACCAGATAGATCCCTACGATGCTCCATTAATCTTTCATTAATACAACGGCCTGTTTGGCCGATGTACGCCTTCCCACAAGAAAGAGGGATCGAGTAGACTACACCCTCAGCACACGTGACCAAGGGATCTCTGTGCCGCGTGGTACAACCGGAGTTAATTTTTGTCTTTGCATTGATTCTCCGGCACAGTCTGGAAAGGCGCTGGGGGGCCGTGAAAACGACATCAACACCTGCCTTTTTTCCTATTTTTTTAAGGTTATGCGATATTGTGTGCATATATGGAACAACGGCGACCTTTTTATTTCGCTGCCGCACGTCGGCTGAAGCGTTAGTATTCTTGCGCTGAATGCTTCGGAACATCTTTTTCGCCACAGAAGTGAGTACTTCTTGTGGATAACCTGAGTTGGCCAGCCTGCACACCTGAGCTGAAAAGCTTTCTTCTAGCTTATGCTTGCATGTTTTTGTTAAGGCGTTGTTCTGAGTAGACTGTACAATATTTCTTTTTACTAACTTTGAGTGCGCGGAATCATATGCCAGGATGTGTTTTTTGCCCCTTGGCTCAAAGGCCCAGCATACGTGAACCGGCGTGAAAAAAAGTCTAATTTCTAGGTATCTAATGGTACTGTTGTCCGGTATTTCATGCGTTAGTTCTAGAGGGGCCAATGTCGTTTGAAACACACTGAGGACATGAGTCACTTCAAGTGGAAAAGATTCACTGTCGCAGTCCAAAAGAACTAAAAAGTCGTCTACGTATCGGAAAACCTTAATAATGGACGTATGTTGAAGGTTGCCTCTCAGAGCTCGGTCGTGCATGGCAAGGTAAAGGTCACTGAGAACTGGAGCAATGCAAGATCCAATGCAGATCCCGTTCTTTTGAACGAACCGGGACCCGTTCCACTCTGCGATTGTTGAACTTAGGTACACCGAAAGTAGCTCCAAAAAACCATCAACAGATATGCCAGACTGATTTTGAAAAGGTACAGCGCCGTAGTAATCAATAGCCTCGCTTACACATTTCAGAAGGTCATCCTTAGGGATTGAATAAAATAAATCTTTGACGTCAATGGAGAACCCTTGAAAGGCCTTGCTATGGTTGTCGTTCAGAAAATCAACGACTTCTTCTGCATTTTTCACTTGAAAAGGGTCATTTAAGGGAAGCAGGTTCAGCTTATCTTTTAAGAATATTGCAACGTCTTTTTGCCAGGTGTTTTTTTCTGAAATTATAACGCGCAGAGGGTATCCAACCTTATGCGTCTTTACCGTAAAGAACATTTCTAGACAGGTATTTTTGTTATTCTCTATTGCTCGAGTAAGCTTCCCTAGGTTCAACCGTTCGCATAATCTTTTTGCCGTGCTTCTTATCTTGGTCACAGAAACATCAGGACACTTTACGAAAGCGGACTGGACGGCTTCATCAGCCTTAGAAAAATAGACGCTTTGCGGTAGGATCGCAAATCCTCCTTCTTTATCGGCAGTTAGCAAAAATAACTTTTTTGCTTCGAAATATGAAATTGTCTTTTTGAAAGGAAACTTCTCCACCTCAGCGCTGCTTCGTGTCACAACATCCAATCCATCTGCAATGCATCGTTCCGCCTCCTCCTGGGGGGCCAGCCTGGACACTTGCCTGACCATGGTCAGCAGATCAGGTGCAGTCCTTCTAGGCTCCACGGCGAACTTTGGACCATGGCTAAGAAACCGATGGACGTCCTCCGGAACATCCTTGACGCCGCCGATGAGGTGCACAGGACTTCTGGTTGGATTCTTCTTAGCCGGCGCAAGCGCGCGCAGACGTGGAAGAATCTGCTGCCAGAGGAATTCGGCGGTACGGGCAGCAATGGCAGAAAACTCGTGCAATTTCCTCGTCGAGGACGGCGGTGGCGAAGATGACAGCACGAGGAGCCGGAGGTGTTCCCGGTGGACTGTGCAGACTGTGCCGGAGGATCAATGCAAAGACAAAAATTAACTCCGGTTGTACCACGCGGCACAGAGATCCCTTGGTCACGTGTGCTGAGGGTGTAGTCTACTCGATCCCTCTTTCTTGTGGGAAGGCGTACATCGGCCAAACAGGCCGTTGTATTAATGAAAGATTAATGGAGCATCGTAGGGATCTATCTGGTTCATCACTCAGGAACTTGCCAGTGCACTGTAAGAATTGCAAACTTAAACTAGGTTCTAATGAACAATGCACCCCTATGTTCAAAAGAACAACCATTCTGAAGAAATTCCCCTACCAGCTGACTCGCGAAATAATAGAAGCAGCCAAGATTTGTAACCTCAAGAGTGAATGCATTAGTACGCCTTCTGTTTCTCTGTCAAACAAAGAGATAGCGTTCCTGTCTGGTTTTATGTGATTTTGACCTGGTTTTTTCCGGTAGTTCTTCCTTCGTTTTTACTTTTGCTTTTACCCTCCTTTTTGTACCTCTGTTTTATCTCTTTTAGTCTTCGTGTTAGCACTTTTTACATCTCATTTGTCACCACTTTTTTAGCCGTGTTAGTTGTTGGCCCTCATGCACTTCAGATGTTTTTTCGCCTCGGTCATCATCATGCTTAGTTACCGCGATTTGTGCTTTTACCACTTTTAAAAACGATTTCTGCCCACTGTTTGTTACGCAAAAAAAGGGCAAGTGAAATAATTTCTTCTCGCTGCTTCTTGTAATATTTCTTCTTTTTTGCGGTCTTGGTCACCCTTGTATTGTATGCTTAACTCTTGGATAGTTTTTCTTGCTGGTGGCATGACACGTGCAGTGATTTTAGGTTTTACCCTAGTGGGCGGTTCCTTGAGGGTATATATGTAGAGGTTGGCGCTTTTTCTCAAATAAAGTTGCAGTTCAGCGCTCGTGTGTGTGTCTCCTCGTCTTGTGTCCTTGTGTAGCATGCGCTGTTGAAAAATTATGAATAACCAACTAGCCCGTGAGCTCACCCTGTTCAACTATGCGTAGGTTTGTGCAGTTTTAGAGATGGTTCTGATTTTTTTTATTTCGTTGGGCCAGAACATCAAAATCTTCTCGATGCTTTCATTTAAACTGCCAATCAGTAGGAAACAAACATGACATGCTCGACCTTTTTTTCAACAGCTTATCATTTCAGTTTGACTTTATCATGCTGTCCGAAACATGGTATGATCAGCACTCAGCTGTTTGGCAACTCCCTGGTTATCAGTGCTTTACTAGAAGTCGAGAAACGTCGCGCGGAGGCGGCGTCTGTTTGCTTGTTCGTGAAAGCATAAATGTAGAGCCCATTAACGAATTTTGTTGCATTACTGCTGACTATGAAGTTCTATCAGTTGTGTGTGCTCGCACTATTTATTCTGTTCTTTACCGACCACCAAGTGGAAACCTAGACACATTTTTTTCAGTTTCTTGAACAGTTCTTTTTGTATACGTCTGAATTAAGTTATGAAGTTATGTGGGGTGGCGACTTCAATATCAATATGATGGTCGACAGCCCATCAAAACGCAGTTTTGAGGCAGTTATACACACACATTATTGTTTCAATGTCATAACAGCACCTACCAGAACTACTAGTAATACGTCCACATGTATCGATCTGTTCATTACAAGCGCTGCATGAGGTAGGATTAAATCGGGAGTTTTTTCGTGTGGTCTTAGTGATCACATGCCCATATTTTTAAGTCTAAACCGTAAAGGCTATCGATCAGCTACTACTGACATTTTAAAACAAGTAATCACGCACAACGGTCTAGAGAGTTTCCGCGACGAAATGGAAAGCACAGACTGGACGAATGTCTATGCGGTACAAAATCCCGATATTGCCTAAGAAATTTTCCTAAAAATCTTTTCCACTTGTTATCAAAGACACTTTCCCTGTAGTATTAAGCGAAAGAGACCTTCCAGGATTCGCAAGCCATGGATTACAATGCAACTACTTGAAAAACTAAAAACTAAAAACAAGCTATACGATAAGTTTATCAAGTCCCGTAATCCAGATGACTGGACTGTGTTCAAACGCTTTCGCAATCACCTCACAAACGAACTGCGCAGCGCTAAAACCCACTCTCATACCGACTTGTTCAAGTCATGTGAAGGCGACAGTCAGAAGACTTGGAAACAACTTAATGTTTTCCGGAATCATACGCCGAGTTCCCAACTACCTGTGCAGATAGTTAAAAATGGTGTTCAGATAAGCGATGTGTCACTGCCTGACTCCTTTAATGAATTTTTAACCAGCATTAATGACATTCCCGTATGTATGACCGCCTGCGATTTCATACGAACAAGCATTCCGGATACTATATTTATGCACCCAACCAATGAATCCGAATTAACCTGTCTCTTTTCTGAACTTAGCAATAGTCGCAGCCTGGACGTAGACAGCCTGCAGATAATGCCAATTAAGTATATCCTAGATATCATTGCTTCAGTGTTGGCAAATGTTTACAACTTATGCCTAAATGCCGGAATCTTCCCGCAGAAAATGCAAGTCGCTAAAGTAATCCCGTTATTCAAGCGTGGTGACAGGACCCTAATAACAAATTATAGGCCCATATCAATTCTGCCAGTTTTTTCAAAAGGTCTCGAAAAGATAATATTTAAACGTCTCTCAGCATTTCTTGAGGATAATTGCCTCTTAACTCACTGCCAGTACGCGTTCCGCAAACACCTGTCTTCCAAAGTTGCCCTCTTGGAGCAAAAAGAATTTATCCTCAGGAACATTGAACATCGTCTACTTATTACTCGGTGTACTAACAGATTTTACAAAAGCCTTTGACTGCATTAATCATGAACTTCTACTTAAAAAGTTAACCTGCTATGGTATACGTTGCTCATGAAATAATTAGGTCATATCTGGGCTCTAGAGCTCAATATACACATGTCAATAACATATCCTCTGAAATAAAAAACATAAGAACAGGAGTGCCGCAGGGTAGTATACTTGGACCCCTCCTTTTCAATATTTATGTTAATGATATTGTTAATATTGATCATGACACCAAATACATCGTCTATGCTGATGATGCCACACACCTGTTTTCTTCTCATGATACCTCAGACTTATTAAGAATTGCTAATAAAGTACTAGAAAAACTACATGTATGGTCGATCAAAAATGGTCTCATAATAAATGCAACTAAAACAAAAGCCATATTATTCCAAGCCAAGAACAGAAACGCTACACTACCTGCAGACATCCCACTTAATATGGATAAAATTGAACTAGCGAATTCACTAAAAAGCTTAGGAATTGTCTTCGACCATGACATGTCCTGGAACAGCCATTCATCATCACTTGTAAGTAAACTATCCCAGGTAGTTGGATTAATTTTTTCCCTTAGGTATCTTCCCCGTAATGTAAAATTGCTTATATATAAATCTCTCTTTATGAGTCACCTTAATTACTGCTGTCTTGTCTGGGGTACCACGTCTGCCACAAATGTCGGTCGGTTACTTGTCCTTCAGAAAAAAAATCTGCGCGCGATATGTGATGCGAACTGCGATTTCCCAAGTGAACCTTTGTTCCAAGAGCTTAATATATTGAAAGTGCGTAACTTATACAACTGCATGTTAGTACACGCATACATTAAAGAATGCAAATCGAATAATTTTGCCATCCGTTCAACAGCCAATCTTAAACAAAATCTATTTCACTACCCAACGCGATGTCCGGAATACTGGTATGTAAGACACACGCGAACTAATTACGGTAAGCAAATGATTGCTTACACCCTACCTGCCTTGCTCAATGCACTAATCTCAGAAAATATTGATGTTTTACATGTTTCATTGTCTACTCTACACAATTATTTTCGCCACTAATATTGAGCGTGTGTTTATCAACCATTGGGTTAGTCATCGCAAACCAGTACTATGTATCCTCTGGCAGAGTATACGTTGGCCAGACAGGTCAATGTCTAAACGATAGGCTGCGACAGCACTTCCGCTCCTAGAAACCTGATAATGGCGCAAATCTGCCGAGACACTGCAGGGAATGCGATGGCTGCTACCCACAGTTCAACAAAGCCACCATCATCGGAAGGGGCAGGTCGAGGCTCGAAAGAGAGATTTTAGAGGCGGCACACATGCGCAAACTTGGGCTTGATATGTGTGTGAGTGAGCCTTCCGTGGCGCTTTTAGATAAAGAGACCCGGTTTCTGTTAAACCTGTGACGGGCATTTCTTTGTTGTTTTTTGTTCGTTTCTTGTTCGTTTCGATGTATATCATTAATTATCTTGTGTGTTCCACGTGTCACTATCTTAGTTCCCGTACGCTATGCGCAGATGCAACCTTTGCTGCAACATGTCTTTTTTCAATAAACTTCAGTTGCTAGTTACCGCTCGTCCTGTCCTCTTCTCGATCTTCAGTCCTGTCAAGTTTGCGGTTATTCCTCCTCCCCAACAGTACTATGTATGTTCCTTGCCTATTGTACTTCTTTTGTGACTGAGTGAGTGATTATATTCATGCTGCTGTATTTTTAAATACTAACCTATATAGCTTTGCAGTTTCAGCTTTTTTGTTTGTTATTTTGTTTCTTTTTTCATGCTTTGTGCTTTATTGTTTTGAAAGCATTGCCACCCCGCACTGCTGCTGCTGCCAACAAACGGGTTTTTAGGACTTGTCAAGCTGCTTCCGCAGCTTTTTTCCTCGAACCTGTCCGTTCTCAAATGTATTTTGCAAACGGAAAATAAAGCACTTACTTACTTTTACTAACTAAAACGTAAGCTAAGCCATAGCCACTTTTTTCGCTCATTGTTAAGTCAGAAGCCTACGGCGCCCGTAGGCTAATTCCCCCCCCCCCCCCCCTTACCGTGTCCATCTGAAGTCGGGAGGGGTTAGGAATGGCGACTTTAACATTCCTGAATTAGACTGGAGCTCAGGATGTCTTCCGTCTAGAGCCAATTCCGCAGTAGGCAAAGAATTGTTAAATCTGTGCAATTCATTCAGCTTATCCCAATTAGTGCTGCAGCCAACCCGTGGCAACAATGTTTTGGATTTATTATTCACTAACCAACCATCGGCAGCTTGTTCTACCCTTGTAGTGCCCGGTATCAGTGATCACAGTTGTGTTTTAGCGGAAATGAACTTTCAGTATGTTAAACTTGAAGACTGTGGCAATCGGCGCATTTACAGTTACCGAAAGGCAAATTTCCCCGAGATAGCCCGGGCACTTGAATCCTATGTCGATGTGTACGAAACATTGTCTGATTCACTCAGCGTTGATGAGCTGTGGCGCACACTGACAGCCAAACTTTTTGATTTGCGTGAGCAGCATGTGCCGTCATGGGTGATGACGAAACGTCGCAGCAAAAGCAAGCCATGGTTCACAAAAGCGCTGCGCGGAGTCGTTGAAAAGAGGCAACAACTATATGCGCGCTTCAAAAGAAATCCGTCGGAAGATAACATGGATCAGTTAAAAAAGATTACAAAGGATATGAATGCTTCGGTCAAAGAGGCTAAATTTACCTACTTTCAGTCTTTCGACATGCGTATCCAGGATCGCCCTAAATAATTTTGGCAGTACATAAAAAAAACAGAAAGGATGAATTGTCTATCCCGCCACTCGATCACAGCGGAAGTATCGTTCGTGATAATCTGGAGAAAGCCAAGTGCTTTAACACGTTTTTCAGCTCAGTTTTTTCTGCTGAGGACAGCAATAGCCCTGCCGATTTTCGCCTTGCCTTGAACTGTACGGAACCCATGGAGAACATTGAATTTGATCAGCGAGGAATTGTGTCGCTCTTAGAACGCTTAAAAGATAACAGTACCACCGGTCCGGACGGCTTACCCACGATCCTGCTCTCTTCTTGCGCTTTTGCGTTGTCAAGGTACCTTCAAATTCTTTTCACAAAGTCATTACAGGAAGGCTCCTTGCCTGATGAATGGAGGCTTGCTAATGTTGTACCTATACATAAATCGGGACCTAGGAATGTTGTTTCAAATTATCGACCAGTGTCCTTGACCAGTGTATTATGCAAAGTTTTAGAGCATGTGTTTTATACTAGTATTATGAATCATCTTAGTATACATTCATTATTAAATACTAATCAACATGGCTTTCGCAGTGGTTACTCGTGTGTCACCCAGCTTACCGAATTTGTACACGACCTGTCAAGTGCTTTAGATAAGGGATACTCTGTTGACTGTATTTTTCTACATTTTAAGAAGGCCTTTGACGTTGTATCACATTCCTTATTAATACAAAACTTATACTGGTAAAACATAAATGAGAACGTTATTAGGTGGATAAAGGAATATTTGAGCGTTAGGCGTCAATGTGTTGTTGTCAACGGGAAACAATCGCATGAGGTGGCTGTAACATCAGGGGTGCCTCAGGGATCCGTCTTGGGCCCATTGCTGTTCATAATTTACATGAATGACATCTTTTCAGGTATTTCTTCATACATGCGTCTTTTTGCGGACGATTGTGTATTGTATAGAATTATTAACGATCATAGTGACTGCGATGCATTACAAAAGGATTTGTGTAAAGTGGCCCAGTGGTGTGAGAACTGGAGAATGCATATTAACTTACAAAAATCTGTACATATGTGTTTCACTAAAAAGAAGGTTCCCCATATTTTCACTTATAACATAAATAATAGCAGACTGCTTTCAGTGTTGGAATTTAAATATCTTGGTGTATATTTAACAAGTTCAATGTCTTGGCATCGTCACGTGCATTTCGTTACTGCCAAAGCCTGTCGTGTTTTAGGTTTCCTGCGACGTAACGCTAAACTTTTCCCTTTAAAGACTAAAGAACTGCTGTATAATACAAACGTTAGAGGCATACTTGAGTATGCTTGCACAGTCTGGGATCCGAAAACCTTGCTTGACGTTCAAAAGCTAGAAAGAGTTCAGAATTTGGCCGTTCGTTTTGTTTTCAATAACTATGGGCGATATTTTAGTGTAACGAGCGCGAAAAAATCTTTGGGTTGGGACTCACTTCAAAAACGTAGGAAAGTACTGCGTTTAAAATTATTTCATAATATATTTCATTCTAGAACTGGAATAGACAGAACCAAATATATAGCCAACCCTGATTACGTGTCTTTACGTAGAGATCATTCACTTAAAGTTAAAGAATACAGGTGCCGGACTGACCTTTTTAAAATGTCTTTTTTCCCCAAAACGGTTTCGGAATGGAACAAGCTGCCTGAGGAAGTAGTGTCCATATTATCAAATGATTCATTTTCTTCCATGCTGTGACATTTTTTTGTGTATATTAATTCCGTGTTCTTTCTATCTCATTGTTATCTCTTTTTTTTTTGTAACCACCTGCACGCGGTGGCATTTGTGTACTTTTTCTTCTACCCCCCCACTGTAATGCCAGCCAATGGCGCTGTGGGTATGATGATAAATAAATAAATAAAATAAATGGCGACAGCGGGTCGCGCGCTTCGGATGCCGTCCAAGGCTGCGAGAAAGACCGCGACCGCCTTGTCGGGGACCAAGGGGATGACCTGTCAAGTGGGGTGGGGGACAGTAAGGTCGGCGACTTTTGAAACCCCCGAAGCAGTGGACTTACTGGCCCCTCTGGAGTCGGGCTCTGGCGAGCGCTGGGCTCCGCCTACTTGTATGTGCAGTTCCACTGCAGCAGTATTGGTTGGAATTGGGCGAGAGCCGGTTTATTAAAGCTCCGCCCAATTATCGAGGGGATAAAAACCGCTGCAAACAAAGAGCTGGACGAGCGCGCCGAGACCCAGTCTCGGCCGCTTTTCTGCAGCCTTTTTTTTAACAGCCTTTTTTTAGCCCGCCTTTTTCTCCAAGTTCTTGTTTTGCTCCGTCTCCAATAAATCAGTTTTGTCTCAAGAAGTTTGTAATTGCTGCCCCAACCGGCAACGTGTCGCCGGACGAGCGGACGAAGTACCGCTGACCAACGTACGATCAGACCAACCGGCCATTTCGACCTTTTCTTTAACTCTCATTGTGCACAATTCCCGGCTATTGCTTGCCGTGCGCGTTATCTCGATATTTTGAAAGATTATTGGGTATAATTACTTAGCCCCTATTTCAGTGACAATTTCATTTTGCGCATCATCCGCACACACGCATTCGTTTGGTGCCACCTCTATGGAGAACAGCACACCTCCATATGTGCCATCTGCAACGCCGTATACCGATTTGAAGAACCGGTGAACCTCAGCGAGCGGCCCCCACCTCATAGTCTCAGACCTGCAGAGCTGCACCGCGTAGATGATAAATTTTGTGAGGGTGGGGGAGTTAAGTTTTTTTTCGAGATTAATGTGAAAGCATTAGCGTAATTTAATGGGATCGATTGTGAAGACTTTTTATTAGAATTTCAAACATGCGTGCATATATTTTACCTTAAGCGCCTTTTTACAAAAGAGTCATATTGGTTTTTGAAGGACGGAAAAGACGCAAGACTTTCCGGCGGTTTGCTGCCGCTGTAGCCAAGCCAAGTGTTGCCCACGCCTAGCCTTCTAAATACTTCTAAAACAGTGTACTACCACTACCTCAGCTGTATCAGCCGCGCCGTGGGTAAGGGATGAAACGTGGAAGTGGTACAAGAAAGTGAGACAGATCTGTAGCGAAGGGCCCCAGAACAACTCCGACTGGAGTCAGTGGATAATTTCGATCAACGAGCACTGACATCGCACAGCGCACCCTTTGCCACCTGCAGGAGGTTATTTTCGAAGTGACCGCAACGGCGTGCTCTGTCCAACGCTGAAATGGGTCGAGATGAGTTGAAAGCCCTTTATCGGGTAAGGAAGGCGCTTGGCCATGGGGGAGGGTAACGAGGAGTAGACAGAGTCTGCGGTTTACGGTCGTCACTCACTTCACATTGCTCTGATCGGGCCATGTCTTCGGAGAGAGAGAGAGAAAACTTTATTTACAGAGGAATTCGGGGCACGCCCCAGGGTCCCCGCACGACCCCACTGACGCTGGTGTACGCAAGGTGGTGTGATCGTTGGTGCTGCAGTCTCTTTCACGGAGGACCGAACATCTGCAGATCGGTGAGTGGAGTCGGCACTGGGGGCTGAGTACAGGTGCATAAATGCGGAACTACTTTGTTTTCCATTGTAGAAAAACCAGCGCTTACGAACACGGACAGAGGACAAGGGAAACAGTACACAAGTAGTGCCCAAAGCCCGCGTTTGGCACATGGAAGTAAGCAATGAATTGAAAAAATATTGCAGACGATTACATTACTTCCCAAGGCGAAATATAAGCGTAGCTCATCAGCTGTTACAGCTTTTCGAAAGATTGAGGCAAAGAATTCGAGGAAGACATGTATGCACAATTAGACTTATTTTTCACACAAATTCCTTCTTCAAGAAACATTCCGCAAACAGTTCTTGATTGCCATGAAGGAAACTTTGTGATCGGAGAAATAGATGAATATATGCTCGACTTGCTGCACCAATGCCTGGTTCTGAAAGACGAGGTCTACGCAAGTATTTCGCGAGGTTGTCACAGCCGTGCTACGCGTTACGAGCTAGATGAACGCGTTGTTCTCCCGTATAAGTGGTGAGAAATTCCTTTTTGTCTTTATTTCTGCATTGAAGTCCCCACCCACCTTCGCACCCTGGCAGGTGGCACTTAATGGCTGATCGCGAGAGATCGCTCGCCGTTGTCAGCGCAAACCCATGGAGCCCACGTCTCTCTCTCTCTCATCACCCCACGTACCTATAAGCGCGATTCAGGCGTCCACAGACGCAGGGAGCGCACTTTCTTTCCTTAAAATGATCGGAATGTAAAGCGCTGTCAACGCCAATGCCAATGAACGCAATGAACGTCGTCGACAGCCTATGGCTTCAGCGCCGCGTTCCTGGCACAACGTTGTCAGTGCTAACGCATGCAGCGCACATCTGTCGTTACCGCCACGTAGCTTAAAGCACGATTGTGGTGTCCACTGCTCTGAGAGGGCAGTTATGCGCCTTTCCTCTGTTTTCTAAGCTCCCGCTCCATTGGTTTCGCAGCTTAAAGTGGGACTAAGGTGTCCACTGCTGGTTGCGAGGGGCAACGGCGACGACGACGCCGCGAAACGGAGAAACGGGCGCCAAAGAGCTGCGCTATAAAAGGAAAGCGCACCACGTTTCACTGCTAATCCAGCTTTCATGTAAAAAAAATAAAAACGTCCGCACAAATGCTTGAATTACAAAAAAAAATGGTTTCGAGGAAAGGAAACGACGCAGTAACTCGCTCGCATATCTCGGTGGACACCCCAACCGCGCCATAAGGGAATATATAGAGGGAGTGAAAGAAGAAAGGAAGAAAGATGTGCCGTAGTGGAGGTCTCCGGAATAATTTCGACCACCTGGGGACCTTTAACGTGCACTAACTTCACACAGGATACGGGCGCCTTTTTCGTTTCGCCTCTATCGAAACACGACCTTGCCTTTTCCTTCCGAACGAATGCTGTCACGTTTGCAACGTCGAAGTGCGCATGGTCAGAACGTAAAGCCCGCCTTGCGTCTAGGGTTAACATCAGCGGCGTGCGCTCAAAGGCACGTTCGGTCAACATGGCGGTCCCCGTCGAAGCGGGGCCTCTTGCTTCACCACAGATTCGTCGTCGCCGCTAGCTACGCAGTGTCCCATGTTGGCGGCAAAGTAAAGATGCACGAAGCTTTCGCTTTCTCTAACTTGCATGAACCACAAAATTTGGCGATAAAACTCGTCAATGCTCCCTTGTTTACAGACTCCTAAGGTTAGCGAGTACGAGTCGTGGACGTCAGAAAGCGCGGGAACTTCAAACTGATCTCCACAAACAGGTTTGCGATTTTGTTTCAGGAACTGATGATTAAAAAATGACAAACGAGTAACGCACTTACTTTTCTTATTTATTCAGTAATTTTTGTTTGCGCCGACGTAAACAATACAAAAAAATCGTAAGAGGCACTAATCGATCCCAATATGTTACAATGAATAATGCATCTTCGTCGGTAATGCAAGTGCTCTATGGCGTGCCACAAGGATCAATCCTTGGACCGATACTGTTCAATATGTACATCAATGACATATGCAGTATACCAAATTCGCCAAAATTAATCATGTTCGCAGATGATACAAATATATTTTTCTCTGGCAGATCGCTCACTCCACTTCAGGATGCAGTGAATAACTACCTCAACTTATTGTCCCTCTGGCTAGATACTAATAAGCTAAGGTTAAATGCCAAAAAAACTAAATATGTCATCTTTTTACCAATTAGTAAGCCGGTATGTAGTAAAATCATCATACGTTTCCGCGATAACTCATTAGATCAGGTAACCACGCAAACATTTTTGGGAGTATGGTTTGAAAGTAGCTTATCCTGGAAAACGCATGTCAGCCATCTAGCACGGGAACTAAGTCAAGCAGTTGGCTGTTTGTGTAAGGTTAAAAACCTTGTCCCGCTTTGGCTAAAAAAATACTGGATTACTCTCTGTTCTACTCCCGTCTCTCATACTGTGCATTGGTCTGGGGAACAACAACAGGTCAAAATTATAACAAATTAATTTTATTGCAGAAGAAAACTCTGAGAATATTTGAAAATTTTTATGGCAAGCCTCAACTTCTTCCCACAAGTCCGCTCTTTATAAAGCATTTATTAATCAAAGCAAACCAAGTTTATTACTTCAAGCTCTTACAGTATATAAAGAACAACAAGCTCTACACTACAACAAATCCTGAACCATGTTCACAGTATTCTCTCCGCAAAGGACACAGAAGGACACCCATTACAGGAACAAACTATGGCCGGCAACTTACAGACTTCCAGATACCTTTGTTGTTGAATCGTGTTGATGAATTAGTCAATTTTACGAAACCAATGTCCAAACATTTTCTAAAAAAGCTCAAGCATGACTGTGTATTTGTGTAAATTCGTGCTGTTTCCTTTGTTTTGTTGTACCTGAAAATGTATGTCTGTTTTTAGTATTCCCGATTTTCTTTAGTAATGTTTCTTATAAACAACATGTCTTGCTTTCAATATATTATAGCTAGATGTTCTGTTATTGTAAAGCAATCAGCAATTCTATGTTAGTCTATTTTGTAAGTATTTATGTGTTCATGCATGGCGCAAATCTATGTGACCAAAGATTGTGTGCTCTTTACCTGCTCGCTGAACGTCATCCGGAGCGAAAGCCTTTGTCAGGCACTGCAGCCTTTAGCTTTCGCTCCGGCTTTCTGTAACAGAAAGGAACAAATAAAGAGAAAGAGAATTAAATAAAGAGAAAGATATATCTTAAGTGCGGGAAGGCTAAAGCCGTTCGTGACTCATTGCACTGATTTGAATTTGCCGCGCTTGTATTCATTTCACGACAGAGGAGACAGCGTGGCGAAAGGAAGCCGTGACGTCCCGCTGCCACGCGCAGCGCGTCGGCAGTTGCTGCCTGGCGGAGGATCACACTGCTTTGACATCCTTTCGTGTTATGTGACGTCATCATACAGTTTTCCTCGAATTTGGGAAATTTTACCCAAGTTATACATCTTTCGGTAATCTTGAGTACTAATCACGCTTAATTACACATTTTTCAATCTAATTTGACACACATCCGGCGTTTTCCCGGCAATTCTGTGAATATTTTCACTATGCTTTGACGACACCCGGTGGATGTGACGTCACACCGTTCCCGTCGCTATATCGACGTCCGCGCTATATTTTTTTTATTTATTTACCCTACAGGCCCATGTGGGCTTTACATAGGGGGAGAACATCACGTAAGATATACAAAGAATAAAATACAATAGATAAATAAAAAGATAAACCTTTCGCACCTACTCTGTCGCACTATTTTTAGTATACTGAAAGAAATTGGTCGCGATCAATAGTGTTAACCACAGAATGGGAGATGGCATTCCACTGTCTTATCGCCAGGTGAACAAACAAAAATCTGAGTGCGTCTGTTAGCGCGAATGGAGGTTCGATTTTTTTATTGGGGTAAAGTCGATGAAATGTGCGCATGGCAGGCCTAATTAGCGGTGCGGAGTAGGGTGTGGGGCCAAAATATAATTTATGAAAAAAGGCAAGGCGTGATGCCTTACGCCTGCTTTCCAACGTAGTGAGGTTAAGGTTCCCTTTTATAACTGTGACGCTTGAGAAACGCGAGTTCTGACGCGCTACGAATCGACTGGCCCTGTTTTGCAGTGTCTCTGATTTGTTAATAAGGTGTAGAAGAACTGCAGATTGGGCTAGTTGGTGTAGATTCATAGTGATGGTTCAACAGCGCAAACACACAGACCAAGAAGGAGACAAGACACACACAGCGCTGAACTTACAACTGATTTTTTATTAGGAAGAAGAATGTCATAATATACACACACGAAAACAACACACATGAAAAAATAGCGCACATGCGCAATGTCAACAATCTCATAGTACTAAAAAAGGTAAAAACCGCTTTAAAAGCACGTGTGTATCCACAGAACCGCTATCCACTGTGTAGCATTTTCATTTCCCTTACAGATAATGTTACAGATGGCGCACTCACGCACCCTTTATCTTTCCTGTTAATGTGAAAGGCTTCAGCAATTTCTCTAGTGCGCTGGTCAGAATGACGAAACAACACATCAGTATCACCAAAAACCGGCGTGCATATGCATGTGAAACAATGCTTTGCTAGGTTTGTATCCTTGTTCTCTAAAGAATTAGCGTGCTCCATGAGCCGCACGTTAATACAGCGGCCAGTCTGGCCGATGTAGGTTAGGCCGCAGGACAAGGGGATCTGATAAGCTACGCCAGTCTTACAGGGAACATATCTTGTCACATGATTGATGTTGCAAGCATCTCTTCTGCGCCCCTCATGCCTTCTTTGAACCGCCGCTCCCACTCTTTCTAGCTTGTTAGGAGCAGAAAACAGAACTTCTACCCCATGCTTGCTCCCCACTTTCTTAATCCGGTGCGACAGCGCGTGGACATACGGCATAACCACTATTTTTCTTCTTCCTTCTTCCGATCCCTTCTGCTGCCCAGACGTGTTTGCAGTGCACGGAGGACTTTGCCTGCACTCGAGACGAGCACTGAATCCGGGAAACCAGCTTCCCTACATCTGTTTGCCTGGGCTAAAAGACTAGACATCATTTTATGACCACAAGATTTCTTCACTGCCATGCCTAAGCATCCCGTAACAATACCACTTTTTACGATCTTAGAATGAAAGGACTTGTAATTTTAAAGGGGCTTTTCACTCCTAGGCGAATACTGCCAACAGACATGATTTGGTTCGAAAGACAACTTTAAATCAAGGAATTGCAAGTCTGTTTCTTGAGGGACTTCATGTGTGAACGTCAGTCCCGACCCATTACGTGCAAAAACATCAAGGACATATTTGACACAAATTCCGGATTCACGGACCTAGCTAGCACTAATAAATCGTCCACGTAACGGAAAATGCGTATGCAGCATCCGGCCAAATCACTCAATTTTCATATCAACGCGGCTTAGATAAATGTTGCTCAGAACGGGTGCTACGTTGCTGTGCATAATTTGCTCATGCCGCCCAGGTCCACTACTGCAGCTAAGCCACAAAATAGAACCCGACTTTTTAATATTTTTGTAATTTATTCATGTACGCCACACGTATCAGAGAAGCTCGTCTAAAGCAGACAGGTGCACGGGAAGTTTTAAGTGGCCTATAATACGGAACATCGACCTTTGGCGCCTCACGCGTACCTAGCGATTTTGGGCAAAAACATTTTTCAACGGGAAAGACGTTAGAACGAAATTTTATACGGTAGGATTTGACTATCACAATCAATATATCCACAGATCTCCCCATAGCAGGCTTGAATGTTTTTGCAATTAAAGTTTTTGCTATCATCAAAACCTTTCCCCATTGATTTTCTAAGCCAGTCTTAACTGCACGCTGCCAGCGAGGGTCAAACTTTAAAAGATTTCGCTACGCGTAAGAAGAACCAACAATTAGCTTCAATATTTCTATTCCCTTACAAGGAACGGACCATTAGCTTCAATATTTCCATTCCCTTACAAAGAACGGATCATTAGCTTCCATATTTCCATTCCCTTACAAAGAACAGATCATTAGCTTCAATATTTCCATTCCCTTAAAACATTAAAATATTCAAAATTTTTGTTCCAGAATGAAGGACATGTTACTAAACGCAGTTGAAATGCATGCGGTAACGCAACACCCCCAATAAACTTCTTGCTGTAAAAAAATGGAGACAGACTGTTGCGGGACCATGCTTCTAATGCAGAGTAAAAATTTAAAAAAAAATCAGAGGGCACTTCGTCTCTCTAAATTGCTCAAGGAGAAAGTCTTTCCTGGCGCGCTGTTTTTTTTTCATATTTTATTTTTTCATTTTATTTTTTATTTGTGTTTCTTTTCCCAATTTAATTTTTTCATTGATTTTAATTTATTTACGAAACTCATTGATTCACTAGATGCGCCTTTTTCATGCTGAAACCCTGAGCCTTCCTGGCAGAGTGGTAGCGTCGCCACTTCAAATGCCAAAGGCCCCGGTTCGATTGCCAGCAACGTCACAGGTATTCTTTTTTAAGTAGTGACGCCGAAACGCGGACAGAGTTGCTAACACAACTTGCTCACGACAGTATGAGGCATTAAATGCGCTCGCCTTAAAGAAAAACCACAGGGAATACGCTATCCACTCTCATCTCGAGTTGCGACAAGTAAAACGTACCGTAATCATGCAAAATTATACCCGCTGATCTTCAGCGTGGGGCTCGCTGTCTACATCACAGATTATTCAGTAAAAAATGACGTTAAAACTATGCGTATTCTGTATATTTATTGTTGTTTTCATAAGGAAACTCAGAAAAGGAAGAGCGTGGCATAAAGGAGCACAAACGAATAAAGGAAGCTTCGTGGCATATCCGACTGCCTGGATTTGCACTGAGAAATTGCCAGGAAAATGAAGGGAACACAAATACGAGCATCGTCTGGACAAGTGAATAACCTTGTATGGGCATACGTAGGAATGTTTTTCTGGTGAATCGCGTGATGGTGAGGGACAAGCGTGCCTTTGATCGCCACCTACGCCACTTCAAACCCAAAGGCTCGAGTGACAAGTGCTTTGCGGTCACCCCACTCCCCGCGTTGCAGCAGCTGCTCCCCACCTCAGAGCTGCACCTATCACTGGCTCCTTTACAGTACGCAATACAAGCCGGAAAGTAAAGCTTCAACGATCGAATCTAATGCCTTTCGAAGCCTGCGGGAAAGCGGGCTGCCGCGGAGGCGGCGTCGCGAAGTGCTACAGATAAGATGGCGGCTCGGTCGTTCCGATAGGCGCGCGCATGCGCACTGCGCTTTGTGAAATCAGGTCCATTAAGGCTGGGTTCGGGGCATCGAAGGGGCAGGTAGCGCTTGTCGAAGTTGAAAACTAGTAAGTAGCGTGCTGAGGCACTGCCAAGGCTATGTTGGCCAAGGACACAGTGGTGCCTAGTTACGCTCGACATACTGCACGCTACCGAGGTCGATTTTTGCGAACACCGAGGGAATAAATAGCCTGCGTCAGAGAATTCAAGCGGTGGACACAGCTCGGGCTAGCCAGGCGGCAACTTCGCGGATCATTTATTAATGCCCAGGAATTGTTAGGCTATGTTTGCGGAGCTTGTCCGTACTATTACAACCAAATGAATGGGTTTACGCGAAAAACATTGGTACCATCGGAGAGAACATCAAAAAATCTCGGACGGGAAATCGGGGCGTTGAGCTGGGCTAATTAGTTAATTAGAGCCAAAAGTTTCCGATTAAGTGGGCGGGGAAGGAGCAAAAGTGGCGCCAAATCTGAAAACGACGGAAGTGTGGCACCACGTGACAGGAAGTGTGGGCAGCGCCAACGCGTGGCACCAAATTTGAAAACGAAGCGTGGCACAAAGTTTGAAAACTGATGCTTCCGCATTTCTACCATGCGGGTGCCGCAGTGATCTCTGAGGTTTTGTTTTAAGTGCAGTGGAAGTTACGAGTGCTCGGCCATGCTTGTTTTAGATTTTTTTGTTGGCGTTGGCTCGCCTTGGTAATGGCCCACGCTAAATAAAAGAGAAAGGATTTGAGAATGGTTGGTTCGGACTTAATTTGCGGAAGGCCAAGGATAGTGTGCGTCGAGCGAGGTGGCTGTTCTTTTACTCCGTTTATATTATTTTTATGCATAAATGTGAAACGGTAATTTAGTAGTAACTGCATTACTTTTCTGAAGTAATTGTAATCTAATGGCACTACTTCTCGCGAGCAGTAATAGATATTGTAAATTAATTAAAATAGCACGTTTTTAGGCACATAATTAGCAATAATTTTGATTCCTTTGCAAAAATAATTTTACCGTCTATTATTCTCTTTTTCTTAACTGAACTGCTATAGCTGGTATTTATTTAGCAACTGTACTCACGACGATTCAGGTAGACCTCACATACGCCAGCAACGCGAACAGACAAGCCAGGGCACTTGGACACTGCGGCTTTACTGGTAAAAACGGCACGTGATGAATTCAATGGCACGCGTATTGCCGGCATTGTGTTCGCATACGACAACCAATGGTCACCTGCTCGCCAACAAGTATGTTATCCAAAGCCAGAAGGACATCTGCAAAGGTAGAAGGGGGCCCTCTCTGGAGTGCACTACCGGTGTCTGTACGGTGCAGGTGGCCTTACCAACAAGCCAACACAAAAAGAACGCTTGGGGCTACAGCTGCGATCTCGCGTATGCACCGAACGGCAGTGTTGTGCAATTGTCAAAAGCTCTTCTAGTCGCACTTATCCGAAATGAGGGATATATGCTCGTTTATATGGGGTTTATGCTCGTTTTTTCTTTTTTTTCCCCCATCGTGCATACGCCGCAATAAAAAACAATTTCTTAAAGCAGGTTGTGCTGTAAGTAGGAGATCTCTCAAAGAGAGGGACCTGAGAGAGGCAGGCAAAATAGCCACAGAAAGACGTACAGCCTTTGTCAAAAGTTTGGAGCCCAGGGGGTTTGCTTCTGAAGCACACTGTCTGGTTCGTAATGTATCTCCAGCCCTTCAAATTTGCTGAAGGTAAGAAGATTTCTTGTCCTGCCTCCTCCAATGGGTAGTACTACCACGAATATTACAGGAGTCACACTGCGAGGCTTAGAAGCAAACCCCCTGGGCTCTAAACTTTTGACAAAGACTGTACATATTCTATACGTGAAACTAGCGAGCAAGCAATTCTAACATCGAAATATGGGGTAAGGCAGGCTGCGTTCGCCCATACACTGCGTCCGTCGGAACAGGATATCATTCCGTCCCGCAAAGAAGCCCTGACCATAACTCTTAATTTTTGCAACGGAACCACAAAATATTATGCTGTCCCATATAGCCCGCAGGTCAAATGATCTTGGAGTCTTCAGCGGCATTTTCTTTACGGACATTTATTTTTTCGGCCACTGCCACCTGTCCTCAGATCGTTTGTTCGGAGAAAAGGTAGAGACAAAAATGAAGACCGCACGGGCGCAGCACGCGAATTGCTCGAAGAAGCTCTCCTCCGCGCGCCCGCCATCGTTCTACTGCCGGCTGGAACACGACTTGAAGGCTCCCTTTGGGACTTCGGCCAGATCTCTTCGGAACTCATGGTGGAGATCGAGGTGAAGACCATGGACGCCGACAGGACCTTCGTGTCGGCGGTCACAAGCCCGCACAAGGTATGAACTGCTTTCGCACCGGCTCTGCCAAGCAGACGCAGTCTGTCGCAGATGCGAGGCATTTGTGAGAAGGCGATGTCTTTTACTCGTCATTTTGCGCAGGACATGGAGGGGCCTCAGCCAGTGGCGGTACTTCGCAACGGGCACGCGCGCACGGCAACCTTCAACCGCAAACTTTCTTCCAACGCCGACCGGCAGCCTCCGATTGGCTTTCACGTCTGCCGCACGCAAGTCGGCAAGCACACGAGCGGTAAGCACGCCTTTCCACCAACATGTCCTTATTTAAAAATGTCCTTAACAAAAACTGCGAAATTAATGAAACGATGCATTGCCACTAACTAACCTGTTCTTTTTTGCATATGTATTATGTATTCGCCCCTCCTGCTTGGGCCTACTGTAGGCCTGCAGTATGTTCTAAATAAATAAATAAATAACTAGCCTAGCTCTAAGCCGTGACCTCCGCCATAGTTATTGAAGGAACATTCGACAGTACAAGCTTGCTCACTGCCCGATGCTCTGGCTCTTTGAGGGTAGCCAAACAAGCTAGTTCTCGCTGCATGTACAATAGTGTTCGGATTCGCCTTGACGTCTGTAACCCGGAAAGAATTACAAGTAGTAGCTTGAGACTTAAACTTATGGTTGCCATTCGAAGCCGCCACATTTCCTGCTGACACCGGTAGCACTGGTCATGGCAGAGAAGTGATGCAGGAACACAAAATGTCAGTGCTGTTGCGGGCTCTTTCCATTGCTAGGGGCCATGTTGTAATTCATTCTGTTTAAGATTGCCCGAAGTGCGTAATTCTTAATGAAATATTATAAATAATTGCATGCAGGGGAATATCCCTCCAAAGTTATCCCATCGATTACAGCCAAGCCTCTTCTCGCGCCTTTTACAGCAATGTTTTTTTTTGTGCATTACAATGTAATATGCGTTGTATCAAAACTTGAGAAAATCGGAGTACTTTGCCAATGCACTACCTACACTGGCACTTTCGTTATGTTAGTGTCACAGCTCATTTATATTGTCGCCGCGGTACCTCAGACGTCATGGCGCTCGGCTGCTATCCACCAAAGACGCGGGATCGATCCCGGCCGCGGCGGTCGAATTTCGATGGAAGCGAAATTCTACAGGCCCATGTACTGTTTGATATTAGTGCACGTTAAAGAACCCCATGTGATCGAAATTTCCGAAGCACATCACTACAGTGTCTTTCATAGCCTGTGTCGCTTCGAGAGGTAAACCTCCATAAAACAAACAAACCCTTTTATATTACGATGTAAAATAGTGCTGAACGCTATGACGACCATTATGTTGTACATAGCGATGTTAGTGCAGCATTTCGAGTCGCGGTTTTCTTTGCAAACACTGTTGTCACGAATGTGTGAGTAAATATCGGTAACGCATTGCATGTTGACCTAGGTAGAGTAATATTCAACACATCTTTTTTGTGGACCTCGCTTTTGAAATATTTGCGAAAGCTCCCTTGAGCACCTGTGCCTCTTCCTCAAAGTGAGGAATAGCGCACCATATGATCCACACTCAATTTAAACAAGCTTTTTTGTGGTTGTCGTTTTTTTTTTCCGCATCGGCTTTAACTAAGTGTTCAAACCAAAGAAGATATCTGCTCCGGCTCTTCGTGATATGGAAATGCGCGCTAATCTTAGAGCACTCCCGCTGTATACGCACCGCTCAGGCCGGGGCACGCGGTATGCCGTTCATGCGCCTAAGCTGAAATGGTGAGGAAGGTGCATTTTTACGACCTTAGACTGACCTTGGCTACAGGAAAGCAAATGAACCTAAAAAAACACTGTCAACATTGTAGCATGAACGCTCACACAAAAATTGTAAATGAAAAGTCCAAGGGCGCATTTCATATCTGAAATCTTTAAAGATTGCTTAAGGAACTTTTAGGCACACAGCACAACTGCGAAAGCAGTCAGAGAGACAGCAGTCAAAAAGCAGTCAGAGGCTGCAGTCGAAGAGACAGCATTAGAGCGAGCCCTCTCATCATTTATATCTACAAGATAGGTCTCCTAGATAGTCGTGTTCTTGCGACCGGCCTGTGATCGCAAGTTAGGCTTTAGCGGAAAGGAATTATTACAAGCAGTTCACTAAACTAGAGCTGAGCCTACTTTTGTACATTTACAACCAACAGCCATAAGGTCTCCTTTTTTTAAAGGGGACCTTATCACCGTAGAACAATCTCAGTATACTGCAATTTGTGGTGTCCGCAGAACACAATTATGTGCATGTTTTCTTTGCCACGAAGAGGGCGCAAGGTCGTGTTGTGATTAAACAAGCCTTCGCCCATGGCTCTGCAGCTACCCCTGCATTGGTCCGCTGCTTTTGCTCGCCGCGCCCTTCACGCGCTTCTGGAATGAACTCACGCGAGCTACAGACGCCCACCGCGGTGACGGATTCCACGACGACTTCCTGGGCATGTCCTTCCCGACTGACCGGCTGCGAGTGCCACCAGTCTTGGCTCTGACTGCAATCAGCCGACGGCGCGTAGCACGGAGACCAAGTGAGTGACTATCAATAATTTTTGAACGGCAGATACCTACACCGTGACGCGTGCGGCTTTTTCAAGTTTTCGCGTGTTAAATAAATTAAGGCAACACCTACCATAACAGAGCAGCCTAAATTTCTCCCATTTCTTACATGAAATTATTGGCGATGTGGGCTTAAGTACGAAATTACCCTTCTTTCCCCGGTTCGCGTTCATGTTGTCACCCACCGAGTTAACTCGATCGTTTATCTTCGGGTTCAACGACTGAAGAAAGCGGGCTTCCCTGCGTCGGTGCTCAATTGCTGTTGCGGTTCGCATGCTAACGAAATTTAGGAGATAAGACGGGGGCACAACGCCACCAGTTTTATTTAAAAAAAAATTATAGTTTGCCGCTGCACCAATCACTATCATATAAATAAAAAGTTGACACAAATCTTCATATCTTGGCCCTCGCGGTCTCCGTAATCCGCCAGGCCCTTTCTGTTGGAAGTGGGGCTGGTAGGATGATGAAACCTGTTTGCACTAGGAAGCAGATTTCCAAGCTCGTTTATTTATTTATTTATTTGTGATATCTTCAGGGTACAAAGTACTTTTCAGAGGGGAAGGGCATTTGATAACAAGAAAAATAAACAAAGCACAATTCATACAAAACTATAGAACAACCGAGGCAGGATAAAAAGAAGTGAGCAAAATTAACTCGGAACAGATAATAAAATAGTTTAAGAACAATACTAGTAGGTGGAGAACACAACACTACAATAAAATACAAAAGCGATCATTATGTAATCAGAGTGGTAAGTATTCTTCTAAATTGAGTTGAATCAGTGATGCTAGTTAATGATGCGGGTAAGGAATTCCATTCTTTAGAGGCTAGCGGAAAATATGATTGCGCACATGTCACTGTGTTACAAAGGGGCACTGTGACCTTTTGTTGATGATCACGACGGTGAGAAATGGACGGTGCCGGTTGAGTCCATCGAGAGCGAAGTTGAAAATTGGAGTAGAAAATCTTATGGAATAGGCAGATGCGGAAGTGCTTACGGCGGATAGCTAGGGGCAGGAGGTTTAAAGACCTTTTCATTTGGGTGACGCTAGATGTACGATGGTAATTGCCTAAAATGAATCTAGTTGCACGATTCTGGACAGTTTCCAGAACCTGTGTCAGTGAGACCTGTCCAGGGTCCCATATGGATGAAGCGTATTCCATTTGCGGTCGTACGTAGGTCGTGTATAATAATGATTTTAATGAAGATGGAGCAAGTGTAAAATTCGTTCGAAGATAACCTAGCGTTTTGTTTGCTTTAGATGCTATATGCTCTATATGAAGTTTCCAGGACAGGGTGTTAGTTATATGTATGCCAAGATACCGGTACGATCTTACACTTTCAAGGGGATGACAGAGAAGAAAATAAGGAGGACAAGTAGTATTTGAACGTGAGACTCTCATAGATTTGCATTTTTTAATATTTAGTTCCATTTTCCAATTATCACACCAGTCTAGTATGTTATTAAGATCGACCTGGAGAGAGCGAATATCGGAATCGTTAGTTATTTTACGGTAAATCACGCAGTCGTCGGCAAACAAACAAATTCTAGAGTTAACAGTAGCAGGCAGATCATTAATATAAATCAGGAACAGTAAAGGGCCAAGGACAGATCCTTGAGGAACCCCAGAACCAACTGGCACGGTAGAAGAATTAGTGTCATTAGCATGCACAAACTGAAGGCGAGAAAAAAGAAACGCGCGAATCCAGTTCAGAACAGAAGGGTCAATATTTAGAATGCTGAGTTTATATAGAAGTAATGAATGGTTAACTTTATCGAATGCCTTAGCGAAGTCGAGAAATATGCAGTCTGTGGAAAACGCGGAGTCTAAATAGAAGTGCAGATCATTAGTAAAGGAAAGTAATTGAGTTTCACAGGAGAAACCTTTCCGAAAGCCATGCTGAGTCAGAGAAAAGCTATTATCTTCAAGAAAATTAACAAGGTGAGTGAAAATTATATGTTCCATTATTTTGCACGGTATAGATGTGAGAGAGATGGGTCGATAGTTAGACGGGTTCTGTTTGTCTCCGGCTTTATGTACAGGTATGACCTTAGCAGTTTTCCAGTCCTCGGGTAGTACGCCATCATGGTATGACTGTGAGAATATGCTTTCCAAAATGATAGAGGTATATTCAACAGTATTCCGAAGAAATTTGCTATTAATGCCATCGACTCCGCTAGAAGATATTTGTTTTAAATTATTAATGATCGGTATAATGCCATGAGAGTCAAACACAAATGGATCCATTCAGTAGTAGTTACACGATTGGAGTTTGGGATGGTGGCAATCAACGGATGAGGAAGAAAATGACTGGACAAAAGAGTCATTTAGTGAAGTGGCACAAAGATGGTCCGGAATGGGATTTCCAGTTGCTGAAAGTAATGACACTTTGTCGTTAGTGCTAGGTTTTATTATGTCCCAGAAGCGTTTAGGATTATACTTTAAGATATTCGGGAGGGTTACATTAAAAGAAAGAAAATTTAGTAGTCTTTAGTGCACGGGAATAGGCTAAGACAGCTGATTTATATGCAGTCCATCGCTAAGGTTTTAACGAATACCTAGCAGTTCGAAAAAGTCTTTTCTTTTTGTTAGAAACGCGGTTTAAATATCGATTATACCATGGAGCTTGGTTATTCGAGTAAACGCGCCGAAGAGGAATATGTCGGTTAATCAATTCAGATGCCTTATTTCGGAACATGCACCAGTTATTTTCCACCGAGCGCTCGAGGTAATTAGGTAAGAATATGTCTAAACAAGAGCTCAGTTCGTCATTAATAGCAAGAAAATTAGCCTTGTTGTAGTCTCTAATATTTTTGGAGCGGTTTGATGAAGGTGCGTGTTCATGAGTTAACGTGAAATGTAATACATCGCGGTCGCTCAGGCCAGGCATATGACGTGCAATCTTCTGCATTCGTTAATACAAGATCTAGAAGAGAAGATGAATGTTGAGTAACACGTCTGCGTGAAGTGAGGATTTGTGTCAAGCCAAAGTCTGCGCAGATGATGATAAATTGGTTAGTTTCTGCGCTCGGTGGGTTAGAAAAGGGGAAAGTGTGTGACCAGATAATGTTGGTATAGTTGAAGTCCCCCAAAAGTAGGATTTGTGCGCTGGGATATCGAACAGTGATTCAATTCAGGCTGTCTTGTAAGCTATCACAGAATGACATATCGCTAGAAGGGGAGCGATAGCAAACGCCGATGATCACTTTTTTGAAACCTAAATTCACGCAGCACCACACAGATTCAATATCAGAAATAACTGATATGCAGTGACAATCAAACTGCTCGTCAATTGCGAGCAAAACACCACCACCTGTTCTTTGAGTGCTGTCACTGCGGTAGACAACATATTTTTTATCGCAATGAAACAATTCTGAATTGGATATTTTGCTGCTGAGCCACGTTTCAGTTAATGCAATAACATCTGCTTTGAGGTCGTTAATCAAGGTGCATAATTCATCCTTTCTAGGAAAAATACTGTGAATGTTAGTATAACAAACACAAAATTCTGATTTCGATGATGTGGCATCTCTTCCCCTCGCGCATTCCTATTTCTTATCCTTATCGGGCAGTATAGTTGGCGTCCAGAACGAAGAAATCTAGGTGATGCAGAAGCAGTCATCGGTGCAGTATTCGAAGATGCGATTTCAAAAACAACGTCACCTACTTCAATATAACTAACATTTTCCATTGACGTGCAGTTTCTTATACCCAAGTTTATATGGTTTATGCAGGCTTTTACCGTATTCTCTTAGCTTTTTATGAATGTTGCGTGTGGCAACGCATAAGTCCTCACTGAGAGCAAAACCAGTGTCTTTCAGCATGGTACATTTTGCGAAAACTGATTCTCTGTGCTTAGAGGTAGCAAATTTGACAATAACCGGCCTTGTTTTTCCTTCTACAAACCGACCGATCCTGTGCGCACGTAAAATGCTTTCACTTGTTAAGCTGAGGTTTAGTTTATCGGCAATGACCCCTAAAACTTTCTCTTCAGAATCAGCATACGCTTCACTTTCATCGTCTTTTATTCCGTAAAAAAAGCAGATTGTCGCGTCGAGAACGGCCCTCTGCGTCGTCTAATCGGTGGTGCATTGCGCAGGCCTCTAGTTCAAGACGGTTAACTTTATCGCTTAGTTCATTAAAATCGGCGTGTCAATGCTGAAGCATTGAAGTCTGGCCTTGCACAACGTCTAACCGGGTCTTTATGTCGGAAATAGCTTGAAACGCGATTCTCTGCTGGTCTTTCAGTTCAGTCACTGTCTCGGCTTTTGATGTAAAAAATAGCGCACAGGGAACACACGGGACGGAAAGTAAACGACGCAGACAAGCGCTAACTCGCAACTGAGGTTTATTGCTGACGCGCGCAATATAAGGTAGTCACTTTAAAAACATAAAACAAAAACAACCACAAACAGTCCCTCCTGGAAAGACCAAGTCAGAGGAAAAAATTGAAATTGAAGCATCAGGCGCCACTCATCGCTGTGGAAGATCAGTTAAAAAACCGTTATAAAAAAAGGAATTCAATGCAACGCTGAGGCTAAAAAATCGATTTCACAGTCTGCCAAGTTAACAGAAGGCTCACTGATACACGTATTCCGACATTTCCTAATATGGTATGCCTCCATTATCTCGCGTACACGCTGATCTCGATGTCTGAAAAGTATGACGGTACTAGAAAAAATCGGTTTACAAGTTTTCCCCTTCTGCTCTTCTTTTTTGCCACATTCCCGGCAATGCTCAGGAAGATTGCCATAATGATCTTTTAGGGAGTTACGGTGTTCACCAAGCCTAACGTTGAGGCATCGCCTCGTTTGTCCTACATAGACGGCTCCGCAGGACAACGGTAGTTTGTACACTACACCCAAGCTGCAGGGAACAAACGGGGCGCGGTGCCTAACGGTGCATCCGCGCTTTTTTCGTTTATCTCCAACACCTTCTTGCCTGTTCCGTATCTGAGAGCATAAACTGCTCAGCTTGCTTGGCCCGGAAAAAACCACCTGGACGCCGTAGCGGCTCCCTACCTTCTTTAACCCATGTGCCATTCTATGCACGTAGGGCACCACGCCGACTTTTTGCCGCTCCCTTCCAACGTCTTGGGATTGTTGTGCCCTTTTAATCCAGCGCACTAGTTTGCCGCACGTCATCGAGATGACATGCATGGGATACCCTGATTCCTTGAGCCTGTTCACCTGTGCAGAGACGCTCTTTTGGAAGCAGTGAATGCACGATTTGGTGATGGCTGCCTTAATGCAGGACGTCGCGATACCATTCTTCACGATTTTTGAGTGTCCCGAAGCAAAATTAAGAAGGGCCTTGGCAGAACGGGGGCTGTAAGTCCAGCAAATGTGATCCTTGCACATGGACAATGACAAGTCTAAGAACTGTAGCACCCCTTCTTTGGGTGACTCAACGGTGAAATTCAAACCTGAGCTGCAATCTTTAAAAACGTTCAAAATGACAGGTATGCTATGAGTTAGATCACACTGATATGAAAACACTAGGTAGTCGTCAACATATCTGCAAATTTTTTTAACCAAACCTGGTGAATTACGTTCAATGTTTCGGTCCACCTGTGCGAGGAAAATGCTACTAAGAATGGGGGCTACGCACGAACCGATGCAAACCCCTGTACGTTGAATGAACAAGCCTCCTTCCCATCCGATGACGGTTGAGGAAAGATAGAAAGAAAGAATTTCCATGAAGGACTCAACTGAAACACCGCATCTGCCCATAAAGGCGACTTCACGTTATCCAACTTGCCCAACTTTCCGCTTTGCTGACTGTCTCGGCTACCGATTTTTGCACGGTTTCCATCCTGATTGAGCGCTCGCTTAAATCTTTAAGTGTATTAAGAATTTCCGCAAGAGCCTGTTTGTCAGGACCGGGATTGCAGTCTACGTCCCCACACAAAAGCAATAAAAGTGAACAGAAAGGCTCAAACAAGGCTCCAGGGCATGGAAGCACGACTATAAAGGCATCATCAGACTTACAGCAGTGGTAAGGTAGTTTGAACTGGTAACTGACCTGCATGACGAAGAAGAGCGCGCGTGAGCCTCCCATTCTTTCGGTGCTTCCATGCCCTATGAGCGGATGATCCTGCGTCTGCGATAGACTGTGGCGGGACGTGATGAGGCAGGAAATGTTGAAGCTGTTCATGGCGGCAAGTTGTCGACCAGTCGCATCCTGGTGGAGCGGCAATACTGGATGCCCCTGAAGCAGAGGCGTTGATGGCGAGCGCGCTCAAAGGATGCACTTGGCCATGGTCCACCCAGGCGGCAGCCGGAAAGAAGAGCAACTGCATGACGAAGAAGAGCGCGCGTGAGCCTCCCATTCTTTCGGTGCTTCCATGCCCTCTTTGCCCAATTAGTATAGTGAGTGAGAAATCACTGTGGTTTACGAGATCCATGATCAGGGAACCATACAGGGTGATTTTTTTAAACATGGGAAATGTTTATTTTAAATACAACGTGAAATACATTGCTGCAGTTGATACAGGTTGATTGAACAAGAATGCACATAGTATATACCTGATATGGATCCATAATTAGACCGTTATCTACAAATACTTGATCGACTTTTATCTTTGAGTTTAGGAGGTGAGGAAATATCCCGAAACTAATTGCCGCAAAGATTGAAAGTGAGACCTCTGTTTATTTTATTAATTGGCTACCTCGTTCGAGATGCTGAAGATCAAAACTATGTATTTTAAAGCCCACTGAGTTTGCTTTCTCTCGTTTTTAATGGACAGAGAGGCGTCGCCCGCGAAATGTTTACATCAGATGCAGACGGAGTTTGCAAATGCAGCTGCAGTGTAGACGCCGCCGACGCCGTGTGCGGCGTGAACAGATCATATCAGCTCAACCTCGCTCAGAGCTTAACCTGAGTCCGTTATCTTCACCTGACGTGACGACGACCCACCAAAACAAAACCATAAGCCGTGCAGGGTAAACAAATCATTTCGCACGTCCACTCGGTCTACTGGGTACTTTTAAGTTTTGACGTTGGACGCCACTGCGTTCGCCGGTTCTCGAAGGGCGCGCCTTTGAGCTCCAAAGGTATTTGACGGGATTCTTCGCCTCCAAGGTCTTTAGCGACAAAGGCGCAAAATTTTTGCCGTGTAGCTGACTCCCTACAGCTTTGAATATAAGCGCCTGATTCTCAAAGGTCTTTGTGGTGCCCGTGAGACAGGCGCATAAGTTAAACTGCTAGCGCTGGGAAGGTAAATGAGATATCTTTGGTGAAATTTGGAAGTTCAAATTGACTTAGGCACGGCGTGTAACCCGCACATACGCTAACCGCAGCGTTTATGACCGGCTGTTTGTTGGGGCGCCACAGTCTGCACTAATGAAAGGACGAGATTGTCAGTAATCGTATAGTGTGGACGCTGTAGAAATTGCGACGATAGCGCCTACAAGCCGGTGATAACAGGGGGTTGGCGAATGTCATTTGAAACACACTTCTAAGTTCAGATAACAGAAATAGGGTTGTGACACGTGAAAACGATATCATCATAACCCTTACCGTGCAGGCTATTGTTCCAGTAGAGCATGTACCAAGCTCATACCCACTGAATTTAACATGCGCGAAGCTGTGGCCTTGCCGTACTCGTCCCCTCCCCTGCCATAGTTAGCAGTTTCCAGCTTCCTTTTTTAACACCATTTTTCAGCATGGATAATGATCGACATTTATTTTTCCTTATCTGCAGCCGCCGTTCGCCCGCGTCCGCCTTGTGTAGCCGCAACGGCATCGTTCAAGGCGGCCATCGGGAACCTGCGTCGTCCACTGGTCGCAGGGCCACTTGTCGAGCTCCCGTCCCCGTGGGGGGCACCATTGCACCGCTCAAGACCAGCGGCGGCGGGATGCGCTGCTCGGGTGCACCACGGCGGCCGCCCTCTGCTACCTGGCGGTTTTTGAGCAAGCCACCTAATGGGCCGCATAGGTGATGCAACATGTTGGATCGATTTTTTTTCTATCTCCTGTGTTGAAACAGGCCACGTGCTGCGCACAGTGGCCACGTGTTGCGCACAACACTCTTGTTGTTATTAAAGTACGTGTTTCAAGTTAACTAATGGCGCTGCAATTAGCTACTTAGGTAGCGCAGGGAATGAACGAACCTCGTGAGAGGAATAGCTGCTCGGAAAGAGATAAGCAGGCATTTTCGTAAGATCAGGAGAAGTCGGTGGAACAGAGTATTATATTACTAATTAATTAATGTATTTTGTTTACTTATACTGCAATATGCGTTGGCAACACACATAATCCATGCAGGGGGTGAAGGAGGGCGGCAGTGGTTAAAGTCTGGCGCTTATGGCAGATGGAGGGCAGGAGGGCTACAGGCTGGTTTTGGGCGCTTCTGCTGTCCACTGCCTTGAGGTTGGGATGGGCATGCGGCTGGTAGGTGGTGCTTCTGAATGGCACATGCGTCTTTGAATTCGATTTGGTATATGTTTGTTACTGGGGGTATATGGCGCCTCTGGAGGGTGGGGTGAAGTTGGGTGGTGGTGGGAAGTCGGAAATGGGAAGGGTGGGAAGTCGGCTGTCTATAGGGGGGGGGGGGGGGGGGGGGCTGTTGTTCTTGCTGGTCTGGAGTGCATTCATGAAGGCGGATGATTCACTCTCCAATCCTACACACCGACCGACAAACAGACGCCGGCATTTTTCATCGTGAGACGTACTAACTTTCTGATTAAAGCCGCGCAAACTGTTAGAAAGAACAAAGAATGAGGAAGAGAGCGCAGTGCGCCTGTTCTCTTTATTTTACTGCGATAGCATTAATTGAGCAGTGGTGCTTCCTGAAAATACCAGCGTTATCTGCGTCAAGCCTCACGCTAAAAGGAGCACCCACTATCCACCCTTAACCCCAAAATGTATATCTAGCAACCACCTACTGACACCTTCTATCCACCTCCCCACCTCACGCCTAGCCTCCTTGGCACTCAACAAGCGTCATCCAGCATCCACCTACTCAACACTACCTTCCAGAAGCTCCACTGACTACCTCACCACCTTCTTCGACTCTCCACAGTGCTACAACATACCAGAAGACCACTCAAAAGTAGAGCGAAAAATCGATAGCGAAATCGAAATCAAAAGTGCACTGAGAAAGCCACCTGCGCGCAAGAGGCACCACCCACCTCACCTCCTAGCTAAGGGGTTGCCCGCCCCCCTTGGACACTCGCGACTCCACCCCCCCCCCCCCCCCAATCTCTACCTTTTTGAAAATACTTGCTCCCAAATACTCACTCGCAGAGCGCAAATCACAGAGGACTACTGTGAAAATTGCAATTTTTGTCGCGATAGCAACACTACGCTAGTCGCCGAGCCATTTCGCGAGCCGAGGAAATGCCATACTGCGCTTGCGCGGCGAGCAGTGACGTCACACGGGGCACAGCTGGCGCACCGCCGCCGTCGTAGCCCAGGTGGAGCAGAGGTGCCGCCGCCGCGCTCTCCAGTTGCGCATGCGCAGTAGTCGCGCATAGCTAGCGTGCTGGGGCCGCCCCGCTGCCGCACACACTCTCTCTCCTCTCCGATGCGCAGTAGCGGCGCACTGCTAGCCTGCCTGGGACGCCGACAAGCCAGCTGTGCGTAGTGACGTCACTTGCTCTTCCCACATGCCCAGTATGGTCGTGCAAGAGGACGCGAAATGGCGACACTGTGGGCAGTGTAGCTCACGCAACAATATATGGCTACGCGCAGATGTTGCTATCGCAATCGTCCAGGTTTAACCAGAGCCAAACCGCAGCCAATTTCTTTTTCAGTGTTAGAATGGCAGATCAGGAGTGCAAACTGCTGGGCTAGTTGGTTCATATTGCATATAAAGAGAACCCGCGAAAATAGACGCAAGACAAGAACAAAGAAGGCACACACCACAACGCTGGACTTACAACTGATTTATTGCGATGAAGAATTGCTCAATTTAAAAGAATTTCCTGCCTGCGCACACACCCTACAGACAATACACTTCGCGCACCACATGGTGACATGGCTACTATAATGATAAAAACTTGCACTCTTTTTCGGTGATAATCACAGACGGCTCACTGACGCATTTCTGCTTATTCTTTCTTATCAGGAATGCCTCCAATAGCTCACGCTCACGTTTAGATTTCCCCCGCCCGATAATGCAGGTAGTGTGAAAACTAGGAGAACATTTGCAGTCCTTTACATGCATGGCTAGATTGCTGCCTGTGCCAGTGCCCAAAGTGTTGCGATGTTGCCTCAGGCGCTCATTCAAGCATGCTCCGGTTTGGCCTATGTAGATTTTCCCGCATGACAATGGGATTGAATACACCACGCCCACTGCGCATGTGGTGAACATAGTCTGGTGTTTCGTCTTGCAAACACCCGTTCTGCGCAGGTCTGCAGAGGTTTGGGCGCACAAACCGGACAGTTTAAAAGGGGCAGAAAATGCCATGGTGACATCAAACTTCTGAGCCACTTTTTTCAGACCATGTGAAGTCTTGTGGAAGTAAGGCATGACTTCCAACTTTCTTGTTTTCATTTCTACTGGCCTGGCAGCCTTTGAAGATGACTTCAGTTTTTTCCCCAAGGATTCCGCCAACGCCAGCAAAACCGAGGGAGGAAACCCAGAACATTGTAGCCGTTCAACCCGCTCCGCCAGACTTTGCTGCATCACATGTGGGCAACTCTTCTTTAAGGCATTCAAAAAACACAAGTTTGCAATGCTGCGCTTCACTAACTTAGAATGGGCCGAATCATACGGCAACAGTGCCTTCTTAGACCTGGGCGCATATTTCCAGCGCAGGTGTTGATTGGGTAAAAAAGCCAATTCTAAATCCAGGAACCTAATGGTCTTGTCAGAAGGAATCTCATGCGTAAAAACCAAGTTCTTAGAACATGTGCTAAAAATATTTAAAATCTGGTATGCCACAAGGGTAAGCTGGTCAGTTTCGGGTAAGTTCAAAATTACTAAAAAATCGTCAACATATCTAAAAACCCTTACAACACGTGTGTCATTCATAGAGCCTTCTAGCATCGAGTCAAATTTTGCAAAAAAAAATGTTGCGCAGCACAGGCGCAACACAGGAGCCAATACAGATTCCATGTTTTTGCACAACATAATCATCTTCATGCTGTGCAATCGTAGAATTCAAGTACACTTCGAGGAAGGATTCTAAAGTGATGCCACACTTATTCTGGAAGGAAATCGTCCCAGATCTTTCAATTAATTCGCGCACAGCAATAAAATTCGTCATGGGGCACAGAATAAAACAAGTCCACAATGTCCACCGAGAAGGCTGCATTAGCGCCGGGGAAACCGCGATTGAGGCACTCCACCAGGCTCATTGAACCCTGCACAACAAAAGGATCCACAGGCACCAGAAACTCGAAGGAATGCTGTAGGTCGTTTGAAACCACTTTTTGCCACGAACCTTCTTCCGTGACGATCGCCCTGAAAGGGTTATCAGGCTTATGTGTCTTTGCTGTGAAGAACACACGCAGGGCGTCTTGTTGGCATTTACGAACTTGATTCTCAATGCTGCCCAAATTAAACCTTCTCTTGCGCTATCTGATAAAGAACGGGCGTACTTGGCAAAGCGCGCGACACGTCATTAGGTTTTTTTCAATTTTTTTGGCGCATTTTACCAGTTTGCCGCCTTCGCGCATCTTGCCTTATGTATATATACATGTATTTTCCATGAATAAATTTAGTTGTAAGTCAGCGCTGTGTGTGTCTTTTCTATCTGTGTCCCTGTCTTTTGCGCTGTTTTAAACCATCATGATTCACCAACTAGCCTGCACGTCTACCCTTGTAAATTAAACCTGTTGAGAAGCCTTAAGGCCAACGCCTTGGCCTTACGTGGTTTCACTTCTGCCTTCTTGAAGTTTTTCTCTATAGCTTCGGCCGCTTTCGTCTTAAAAAGGGAAGAGGGAAGCACCACGAACCCACCTTCCTTGTCAGCTTGAAGGAGACTGAGGCCTTCTTGTTGGAAGTGGGTGACCAAAGGGCGCAGGTCCCTGCTTGGTTGACGTCGGCCCGTCCAGGTTCTCATGAGACAGTCAACTCCCTCTGAGACGCAACGAGCTTTCTCCTCAAAAGGGGCCTTGTCAGCCACTCTGTGAACCACTTCCAGAAGCTCGTGCTTGCGGGACCTTGGTTCAAGGGAGAACTTAGGTCCGAGCTTCAGGATGTCGTCGAATTCTGAAGGAAGAGAGGCTTCGCCCAGGTACGTGACAGCTGTACCAGTTGCTTTCTGTATCCTTTTCCTGGGCAGAAATCGCCGAAAGTCATTCCAGTAGGCTTCAGTAAGTAGTGAAGCGAGACGAAGATGCTCTCGAAGCCTACTTGCAGCCGCCCAAGGATGCCCAGCTTGAAGGCACATAAGTCGCATCCATTCCCGCAAGTGTCGTACCTGCCGGTAGAGCTCCGACTTCAAGAATTTGCATGCACGCTTCCAGTGCCCTGTTGAAGGTTGCAGAGGTCCGAAAAGCTGGCAGACTTCTAATGGTGGGATTCCGCACTTAAGGCCATGTGACAGCACTCGTGCCTTGCAAGTAGTGAGAACAATAGCGCTAACGCAGGAAGATAAACCATTATCAGGAATGCCTCCAATAGCTCACGCTCACGTAGTCCTTTACATGCAATGCTAGATTGCTGCCTGTGCCAGTGTCCAAAGTTGTGCGATGTTGCCTCAGGCGCTCATTCAAGCATGCTCCGGTTTGGCCTATGTAGATTTTCCCGCATGACAATGGGATTGAATACACCACGCCCACTGCGCATGTGGTGAACATAGTCTGGTGTTTGGTCTAGCAAACACCAGTTCTGCGCAGGTCTGCAGAGGTTTGGGCGCACAAACCGGACAGTTTGCAAGGGGCAGAAAATGCCATAGTGACATCAAACTTCTGAGCCACTTTTTTCAGACCATGTGAAGTCTTGTGGAAGTAAGGCATGACTTCCAACTTCCAACTGAATGCCTTAAAGAAGAGTTGCCCTCATGTGATGCAGCAAAGTCTGGCGGAGCAGGTTGAACGGCTACAATGTTCTGGGTTTCCTCCCTCAGTTTTGCTGGCGGTGGCGGAATCCTTGGGGAAAAACTGAAGTCATCTTCAAAGGCTGCCAGGCCAGTAGAAGTGAAAACAAGAAAGTTGGAAGTCATGCCTTACTACCTGAAAAAAGTGGCTCAGAAGTTTGGTGTCACTATGGCATTTCCCGCTCCTTGCAGACTGTCCGGTTTGTGCGCCCAAACCTCTGCAGACCTGCGCAGAACGGGTGTTTGCAAGACGAAACACCAGACTATGTTCACCACATGCGCAGTGGGCGTGGTGTATTCAATCCCATTGTCATGCGGGAAAATCTACATAGGCCAAACCGGAGCATGCATGAATGAGCGCCTGAGGCAACATCGCACAACTTTGGGCACTGGCACAGGCAGCAATCTAGCCATGCATGTAAAGGACTGCAAATGTTCTCCTAGTTTTCACACTACCTGCATTATCGGGCGGGGGAAATCTAAACGTGAGCGTGAGCTATTGGAGGCATTCCTGATAAGAAAGAATAAGCAGAAATGCGTCAGTGAGCCGTCTGTGATTATCACCGAAAAAGAGTGCAAGTTTTTATCATTATAGTAGCCATGTCACCATGTGGTGCGCGAAGTGTATTGTCTGTAGGGTGTGTGCGCAGGCAGGAAATTCTTTTAAATTGAGCAATTCTTCATCGCAATAAATCAGTTGTAAGTCCAGCGTTGTGGTGTGTGCCTTCTTTGTTCTTGTCTTGCGTCTATTTTCGCTGGTTCTCTTTATATGTAGAATGGCAGAACTTGAGTGTCATCACTTGAACGTCTCTAGCTTCGCTAAGCGGACTTGGCGTATTAGGCAAATCATTTGCCTAATACAAGCGGCAAACCTTTGTCCTAATACAAGCGGCAAACCTTTGCAAGCGGCAAACCTTTGTCCCGGTCTAAACGTTTGCTTCGCTTTTGGCAGGTGAGCTCTGCAAGCCAGGGGACAGTATCAGCCGGAAAGCGGCTCGTATCTTCAACGGCTATCACCTTCGCAACTGCTTCGGGTGACTGATCTGCGCATGCGGCTCAGGAGAGCTGTTGTTTCGACATCGCAAGCCATCCTTGCCTTCATTCGCTCTGGACCTGCCAAAGATGTCCCCCTGGCGCCGATCACCGACTATTTAAAGACCGTCAACTTCGTGGACCGTTGCAGTCAGCGGCAAACCTTTGTCCCGGTCTAAACGTTTGCTTCGCTTTTGGCAGGTGAGCTCTGCAAGCCAGGGGACAGTATCAGCCGGAAAGCGGCTCGTATCTTCAACGGCTATCACCTTCGCAACTGCTTCGGGTGACTGATCTGCGCATGCGGCTCAGGAGAGCTGTTGTTTCGACATCGCAAGCCATCCTTGCCTTCATTCGCTCTGGACCTGCCAAAGATGTCCCCCTGGCGCCGATCACCGACTATTTAAAGACCGTCAACTTCGTGGACCGTTGCAGTCAGCGGCAAACCTTTGTCCCGGTCTAAACGTTTGCTTCGCTTTTGGCAGGTGAGCTCTGCAAGCCAGGGGACAGTATCAGCCGGAAAGCGGCTCGTATCTTCAACGGCTATCACCTTCGCAACTGCTTCGGGTGACTGATCTGCGCATGCGGCTCAGGAGAGCTGTTGTTTCGACATCGCAAGCCATCCTTGCCTTCATTCGCTCTGGACCTGCCAAAGATGTCCCCCTGGCGCCGATCACCGACTATTTAAAGACCGTCAACTTCGTGGACCGTTGCAGTCAGCGGCAAACCTTTGTCCCGGTCTAAACGTTTGCTTCGCTTTTGGCAGGTGAGCTCTGCAAGCCAGGGGACAGTATCAGCCGGAAAGCGGCTCGTATCTTCAACGGCTATCACCTTCGCAACTGCTTCGGGTGACTGATCTGCTCATGCGGCTCAGGAGAGCTGTTGTTTCGACATCGCAAGCCATCCTTGCCTTCATTCGCTCTGGACCTGCCAAAGATGTCCCCCTGGCGCCGATCACCGACTATTTAAAGACCGTCAACTTCGTGGACCGTTGCAGTCAGCGGCAAACCTTTGTCCCGGTCTAAACGTTTGCTTCGCTTTTGGCAGGTGAGTGTTGGTTACACCTGTTGTAATTCATCACTTTTCGTGTTTTGCCGCTGACTGCACCATGTCTTCTTTGTGTACTTCTTGCTCAAAAGCCATACCGAAAGATGGGAAATTTATGACTTGCTGTGCCTGTGAGGGCGAATTTCACTTGGGGAAAAACTGCTCGTCAGTTACTGATAACGCCTACAAGAAGATGAGTACGGTAACACGTGAAACATGGAAGTGTCCTTCATGCAAGGATGATTCGGTGGCGCAACCTGACGTAGCATCCAACCCCGATGGTGGTTCGTTCTCGCAGCAACTGTCTGCTCTGAATGTGAAGCTGGATACTTTGACTACCACTGTCTCAGCACTGATGGGGAAAATGGAAGAACTGTTGTTGGTCAAGGAAGCTAGTGAAAAGGTTGCTTCAGCAGTCGAGGACATACAGTCAGCTATTGACTTCCTTTCGTCACGGTATGACTCTGTGCTTGCTGGAGTGACCACTAATCAGGCTGAGCTTGCAGATCTTCGGTCACAAGTTCAATCACTGTCTTCAACAGTAGTTTCCCAGAAAGAAGTGATTGACAGGATGAGTGGAGAGATAAATGATCTCGAACAATACAGCAGACGATGTAACTTCGAGATTCACGGCCTTCCGGTCAAATCTGATGAAAACTTGCACACTTTCTTAAGTACCTTAGCAGGCAAACTAAACATTACCGATTTTCAACCAGCAGATATCTCAGCAGTCCATCGGCTACCGTCCAGAGGCGACTATATCCCACCGATCCTAGTACAGACTCAGTCGGTTTCTGTTAAGCAGAGATGGCTCGGAGCTCGGAAGGGCCTTCCTGATTTGGTGCAAGACGACCAGTCTCCTCGGCTGTTTTTTAACGATAACCTGTCTCGGGTTAATCGCGAGCTGTTCCGACTGGCAAGGTCTCAGGGCAAACAAAAGGGTTTTGAGTTCGTCTGGACCAAAAATGGGAGGGTCCTTGCAAAGCGGTCCGAAGGCGCACCTCTCATTCGCATCAACAAGTTTTCGGATCTTGAGAAACTAACATAACCATGTCTGATACAGGTTTCGTGAAGTGTTCCGATTTTTCTGAAGTCCGGAAGTTCTTTCAGTATCAAACAGGCAATTCATTTCAGTTTACTCATGTTAATATTCGCAGTATACGGAAACACTGGGACCATTTTTGTGCGTTAATTCACCCTTTTCACTTAAGTTTTGACGTCATTGCTCTTACGGAAGTGAACGCTTCGTCAGACGTGTTACTACAGTCCTCGCTGCCAGGCTACCAGTTATATTCTTACACTCGTTTACAAAGAATGGGAGGAGGAACCGCAGTTTTTGTTAAGGATTCTTGGTCCGTTTCTGAAATTAGTGTTCCTTTCACTCAAGCAGAAGTAGTTGCGCTCCGCCTAAGTACACCTTGGTTGTCGCTGGTTCTTCTCACAATTTACCGCCCTCCGTGTTGTAACGGTCGAATCTTTTTAGCTGAGCTAGATTTTGCATTATCATCGTTCTCCCGCGAAGAACACGTGTGCATTATCGGTGATATGAATATCGATATTTTACGCCCCACTGTGTCAACGGTCGCAGATTATCTGGACACTTTATCAAAGTGGGGGCTAGCGACTACAATCCACAGCCCTACACGTGAGGAATACTTAGCTGGGCAGCTGGTCGCGTCTTGCATCGACCACATCAACGTGCGTTCTCAAAACCTGTCGGTGCGGTCTGCTGTGGTTGAGGTCAAGCTTGCAGACCACTATTTCATTTGTTGCTCGTTAACAGATAGTTCCAGCCATCCTGCATCTATGCACAGCCAGCAAAAGGTCTCAGTACTTGATTATAAGCGTCTTGACGAAAGAATAGCAAAGCATGATTGGGATTCTTTTATACACAGTGTGTCCCCTGCAGACCTATATGATCGGTTCGTCGATGTTTTTCGTTCACACAAAGCAGAATCTTCCCGCATGGTGAATGTTAAACAACGAAATTTAGACAAGTGGATGTCTCCCGCAATATTGGCAGCCATTAAAGAGAAGGATCTGCTCTGGGCTCGATCAAGACGTGCCCCAAACTGTTCTCAGTTACGACTGCAGTTTAAACATGAACGAAACCGTGTCAACGCCATGATCCGTCTGGCCAAGCGCAACCACTTTAGGTCTCAGTTTAATGACGCACGTTTTAACAGCAAGAAAACATGGTCATTGGTGAATAGTCTGAAAGGAGGGAGCGCTGCTATCTACAATGATACATATTTCATCTCGCATTTTCATAAAGATGGACAGAGCATTGCGAATGACTTCAACAATTTTTTTTCTCTGGTCTCTGGTGCATCTCGAACCCCTCCTACCGACTGTCCTATGCCTCTCAGTGTGATGGAATCTGCTTTCCTTCCTGATATTACTGAAAGTGATTTAAGGTGTATACTTTTCAGTCTTAAACGTAGCAAATCTCCTGGTCATGACGGCCTCACGATTTCTGAATTGTGCAGAAATTTTGAAGTAATTAAAGGTGTTCTACTAGTTATCCTTAACACTATCATTTCTACTGGTATAATACCTGCTTCAATGAAAACTGCTAAAGTTATACCTTTGTACAAGGGTGGCTCCAGAAACATTATGAGTAATTACCGACCTATCTCTATTCTATCATGCATTGGCCAAATTTTTGAGAAGCATCTATTACTCACCATGACGAATTTTTTGAATACGCACAGTGTTCTATCACCTTGTCAGTACGGCTTTATAGCAGGAAAAGGAACAACGGTTCTTCTTGAAGAATTCTCTGACGTGCTAAATTCAGCTTTTGATAAGAATCAAGTCGCATGTTCTCTTTTTCTGGACGTTAGCAAGGCTTTTGATAGCATCTGCCACGTTCTTTTGCTTGATAAACTTTCTGCGCTGGGATTTCGAGGTTCGTTTTTGGAACTGCTTACTAACTTTTTACAAGATAGGCGCCAATATGTGTCGATTTCAAGATTCCATAGCGATTTCACGGCAATTACCTCTGGAGTCCCGCAAGGTTCTATATTAAGTCCTTTATTATTCAATCTATACGTTAACGACCTTGCTAACAGTGTGCCATCTTTGCTGTTTCAGTATGCTGATGACACTGTTATTGTTGCATGTGCAAAGAAATACACTGATGCTGTTACAGCATTACAGATAGCTGCTATTAAAGCCATGGACTGGTTTAAGTTTAATCTTATTAATGTTAATACTTCTAAAACAAAACTGATCTGTTTTCATAACCCATTAAAACAAGTTGAATTAACTGACCTTGTTTATTTGCATACTTCCTCTTGTCTTAATTGCAACTGTGTACCAGTTGAATATGCGCATTCGGTCAAATATCTTGGCCTGACCTTCGACAGTGATCTCTCTTGGAAATCGCACCTTTCTTTTGTTTGCCAAAGGCTTCGTGCTGTATCGTGTGTCCTGTATAACATTAGATATTTTATGCCTTTTTCTGTCCGTAAATGTATTGTACATGCTCTAGCCTATAGTGTACTTAGGTACGGAATTACTGTTTATGGTCACTGCACGGTTCGCTGGCAACATAGGGTGAATTCGCTTTTGCGTTTGCTTCTAAAGAATATTGCTTACGACCTGTCCATTGGTAATGACATTGATATTTTTAGAAGACTAAAGCTTCCAAGTTTTAACTCTTTATTAACAGAAACTATTGTGCTAAAACACTTCTGGTACAGTCAGTTCACCGTTCCATATGTCCCTGCTCGGGATTTAAGACCAAAATACCGCTACTGCATTCCTCGCTCCTCAACCCGGTACGGTAAGCGCACACGTCATTACTATGTACCTGCCTGTTTCAATAGCTTGCCTCCTACTGTACTCCGCATGAAAACTAAATACACCCTGAAAAAAACTTTGCGGTATGTCTCCGTGTTGCTTTCTGCCCCGTAGTTATTTCAGCTATTTACTGTATTAATTTCAAATCACTGTAATCTTTCTTGATGTTGTAATAGTTATATATTTGTTTCATTCTGTTTGGTGACCATTTTCTTTTTTTGCAAAGTTCATTGCAACGTCTCTATTTTCCTTTGTTTTGCCAATGTTAGCTGTCTGCCAGGCGCTGCCACTCAAGCCCTTTGAGGCTTTGGTAGGCCTGATTTATGTTGTCTGGCAATTGACGTGAATAAAAGTTCTATCTATCTATCTATCTATCTATTTGAGTGAAAGAGATACAATGGGACAGAGAACCATGCCTGACATAGATTAGTTTTTTCATGCGGAAAGCAACGCATCGCCGATTGTCATTGCTAATGCATCATAGTCACTTTTTATTTCTCTCTCTCTTTTAGGTTCAAGAGGCGGTGCGGCAACACTGTCTAGTCTACTTCTTTGTACAGATTTTCTGAATTAGAAACGACATAAAAACTTCGTCGCCACCCCTCCAGTACTGCCTTGATCTCCCTGAAAGTATTTTAGCGCAAAAAAATGACATACAAAGACAAGGCGAAAGTCCAAGCACTATGGGTGAGCGGACACTCGGCTCGATCTTTCCAGCGCCAGGCCACGCGGACGCCCACAATGGTCACCCCAATTATGGTCCATGGAGCCTTGGTGGCTAACCCTAACTACTATCATGACCGATGCTTCGATTTGAATCATGGCATCAAGCCGGAAACAAAAATTCAGGGGGCACTTTGACTGTCTAAAGTGGGTAGAGGCGGAAGCGTTTTCCGCACCACCTTCGCTGTTTCTGTGGCACTGGTGGCGTCACATGTAATTGAGTACTAATTACTAAGTGATGACAAATCACTAATTAATGGTTAATTACTGATTAATGCCTGAATACTAATTAACTGCTAATTAATGACGCTTAAGCTTCGCCTTTAGGAGTAGAACGCGACAGCGCCTTGTAGCGCTGCGAGGGAGTCCACGGAACGCCACCACCCGTTCGGCGCGATGCCTTGCCCTTTGAACGCAACGCTTTTTGAGGAAAGGAAATGGCGCAGTAATTCTCTGTCATCTCGGTGGACACCTGAACCGCACCGTAGAGGAAGGGAGGAAGTGGGAGTGAAAGAAGATAAAGAGGAGCCGTAACGAAGAAAATGAAAATTGTATTTGAGGAAAGGAAATTACGCAGTAACAGTGTCACAAAATTCAGGGGGCGGGGGGCACTTTTTTGACCTAAAGTGTGGTCACTGATGTGTGGTTAAGATGTTAAGCTTCGCCCCTAAGAGTGGAACGCGACAGCGTCTTGCAACGATGCCAAGGAGTCCATAGAACGCCATTGCCCATTCGGTTCTACGCTTCGCTCGTCGGTAAATTGGTTTTTGAGGAAAGGAAATGTATCTGTCTCTCATTTGTCGGTGGATACCTAAACCTCGCCGGAAGGGAATGGAGGAGGATGAGAGTGAGTGAAGACACCGTATTCACTAGACGCGCCTTTGTTCATTCCAAACCATCGAGCTGGCATGGAGGAGTGGATAGCATGCTCGTCTCTCACGGCGAAGACCGGGGTTCGATTCCTGAGCTCGACCGATTTCTTAATCGGTTTTATTAATTTATATAGCCTGACTAGTAAAGCTAATTAGGCTAATTGGGTAATTAAGCAATTAACTAAGCTCAGTCCCACTTACTTGGAGCATCACTATACGATCCCTTCAATTGGTTGCATGGTTACTAGCCAAAGCACAATTGGCCCCGTTTGAAATTCGCGCACTGTGACGTCACGACCGTTTCCACCAATTGAAAAGCGTGACATTTTCTGTCGACAACTGCTGCTTACAACGATGAGACATTAAAGGCTTCCGCCTTAAAATGACTGTTTGTGCCCAACAAATGGTGTTAGATTATCGCATTTTGTTTCCTAAGCAGCGTGTCAGAATGCACGAGAAAATGAGAATACAAACCCCGATGTGACATACACTGTCACATCTGTTAATCGTGCCGACATACTTCAGGTCGATTAGATTTAGGGAGCCGAGGTACAGCACAAAGTTCAGGAGTACTTCAGGAAATCGTTCTGTTGGCATGCAGTTCGCTCTAAGTTCCTCTGGGCGGTGCCTCTCGAACAGTGCAGGTGAAATTAAATTCAACAAATTAGTTATTTTTGCGGCCGGCTCACATTTCAGACTCATTTTTTTCTTCGCAGCATTTTTTCGCCTTTCCCTTTGAACGCGACGCTTTTTGAGGGAAGGAAATTACTACGCAGTAATGCTCTGTCATCTCGGTGGACACCCGTACCGCACTGTACAGGAAGGGAGGAACGCCACCACCCGTTCGGCGCGATGCCTTTCCCTTTGAACGCAAGGCTTTTTGAGGACAGGAAATGGCGCAGTAATCGTCTGTCATCTCGGAGGACACGCGAACCGCACCGTACAAGAAGGGAGGAACGCCACTAAGCGTTCGGCGCGAAGCTATCGGCGCTTGTATGCCGGTCGTGTAGGAGGGCTTAGAGAGTCTCGTTAAATCTCGTACGGTTCCCGGATCCTCTCTTTTCAGTGCCCGGATGAGTGGAATTCAGTGGCCTGCTATACTTCGCTCCCGTCGCACGACACCACCTCTTTCACATTGTGTACATGGAATGCTTCAAAAAGCTTCGTTCCTTTCCTGACGTTCGCTCCTCGAAAGAATTTTTCAGCCTCATGAATGAATAGGTGAAAATCCCGCCTTTACGAGCAGCGGCAGCCGCTAGCAGACGCCATCCCTTCGCAGTCGCGGGGCGCGCCTTCCTGACAGGGACGAGGAACTGGCCGCGCGGGGGAGCTGAACGCGGCCTCGACGGTGGCGGTGCCTGGCGGGTGCAGGGTGCCTATAGGTATCGTGTTCCTGCCTTGCCGCCACCGTTGTCTTGCCATGCCGCCGGCGCGGCGGCGACGGCGGTGCCATTGACCTGCGGTTGCGGTGGCCAACAACCTCATCGGCGGGGGGGAGGGGGGGGGAGGGAGCCACCCATTCATGTCTTTATCCCACCATGGGACACAGCGACGCCAGCTAGGGGACCATCCCTTTCTGGCTTGACAAGGAGCGCCGACCAGCCGCCTTGAGGACTGAGGGCGGAACAAATTAAGCCACTTCCCAGAACTGAGAAATGAAGGCCGCTAACCCCACTGGTGAAATGTCCGGGCAGGTGCTTTGACCTTAGTGGACATGTCGTGGCGGAATATCTCAGACGTCGACTCGTTTCCCCTGGTATCGAAATGAATATTGCTCGCGTAAACGTTAACATTCAAAGATTGAGTAATGGTACAACGTCTATACCTTTCGCCATTTATTTTTCAATAACAAAGCGGAAAAAAATTTTTGTGCAAATAAAATGAAAAATCGTTGTTTCTATTTTTTTTCTTTTTTTTATATACAGCAGTCTGTCCGCTCCCCCTAAAACCACTCTCTGTGACCGCCACTGACTGAAGTAATGTAAGGTTGTTAGTGTTGGTTATTTCTCTAAAAATGACGAAAACATCAGCGAATAGGTGAATATGAGAATCCATAAGAGAGCGGGGATCATTAATGTTAAATCAGGAACAGTAGCTAGGGTCCAAGAACTGAACCTTGTGGAACTCCGGAAGACACCTCTGTAAAACAGGTGTTATAACCGTAAGCAAAAACTAATTGTGAGCGATTAAGTAGACATTCAATCCATTTCAATAAGTTACAGTCAATATTAAGATGTTTTAGTTTGCGAGCCAAAAGGTTGTGACATACATCGTCGAAAGCCTTTGAAAAATCCAGAAATATACAGTAAGTTAGTGATGATAGGTCTAGAATACAGTGCAATTCATGTGTAAACTATATTAACTGTGTTTCGCAAGAGTAAGGTTTTCGAAAACCATGTTGCGCTGACATAAAAAAGTTGTTCAATGAAAGGAAGTTAACAAGGTTGGTGAATATTATATGTTTGAACATTTTGGGTCAAGTATTGGTAAGGGATATGGGACGATAATTAATAGGGGATGCTTTGCTGCCGGATTTCTAGACTGTAACCACCTTTCCGATCTTCCACTCAGTAGCAGCGTTGACTGGTCAATGCTGGAAAAGTTTGGTTAGTATAATGGGCGAATAAGCTGCAGTGCTTTTTAAGTAACGCAGTCATAACCCGGAGCGGAATGAACACTGAGTCCATCAATAAGCTTATTCACACCAGTAGGAGCAACAGTTATAGGTGGCATGAAAACATAGTTGAAGTGGTGAGTTGTAGGCATATGTATACATCAGATATGGGTGTAAAGTTGTCAGTGATTGCGCGGTTAAGAATCGTGACGCGAACGTCGGAAGGGATGAGGTCGCCTAACGGGTCAGATAACGCAAAACTATCGTCGGTGGAAGGATTAATGACCCGCCAGAATTTTTGACATTGGTGGTTACATGTGAGTGGAAGTGCTTTTAGCGCTTTTGAGCGCCTGAACATACATGTTGGAAGCCGCTGAATACGAAGTCCGATCACTCACTAGTTGGCGAGAACTTTACGATGCGGTAGAGGCTTTCTTTTTGTTAGATAAAAGTTTAATGTGATTATTACACTAGGGAGCTATTGAGTGGGTGGTAGCAGTGCGTTCAGGAGTGTATTGTTCTGTGAGTTGGGTGACTATAGCTGTGAACATGCTCCAGTTGGTTTGAATGCTGCGGACACCAAAGCTATGGGAAAGCATCGATAAAAAAAATAGTTCATTATTTATCGCCTGAAAATTTGCTCCATTGTAGTCTCGTATTATTATTTTTTTCTTTTTGTTAGTGTTCGGAGTGGCTAGATTAATGTCAGAGTGCATTAGCAAGTGGTCGCTGATGCCTGGCAGGTATGTAATAGGTGAGACTATGTCAGATCGATTTGTCAGAATTAAATCTAGCGTATTCGCCGCGTTGGCTGTTATAGTCCCTTGTGAGCACAAATGCACTAACGAGAATACTGAGCGCACATCTAAAAATTCGCGACTTCGAGACGAGAACGGGGACATTAAAGGGGAGTTGGTATTCCATGTTATCTTCGAAAAAATTAGATCGGCAAATAAAACAATACTGAAATAGATCATGGTGCTTTGTTTTTAAGTGTTTCCATAAAAAAGTATGGCAACAGATAAGGAAAGGCTTAGGTGACCGTGATCGAGGAGGTTAGAGTGAATTAAAGTGCAACAGCTTGAAACAGGTCTTCACATCATTCATATGTACTAGAACATTGCAGGAGCCCGGACAAAGCAAAATTACACAAATTACGTTTGAATAGAGATCATGGCAGGAAAGTGGATGAAATATAGCTAAAAGAAGAATTGTGAACCGAAGCAAAGTATGTAATGAGCCAGAAATATGCCTATCAAAGAAGACACTGCACTGAGAAAATGGACAGCATGAAATAAATGAGCAGCACAAGTGCAGCGTACAGGCCTTTATCAAATAATTTATTTTTTGTTTATTTACCACGTCCTGGTAGTGTTAGCTCCATAAAGCATTATCAAAATTATCACAATTTTCAGTTTTATTTGCTTAGGAGAACGTTAGAGCAATAAGAACTTGGTTCATAAATGCACTTCAAATATTGCCATGTATGAACTCAAAATATGTGTGTTTATTTATAACGAAATAAAAACAAGTTACATTAACTTTTTTAACACGTACCTAAATAGATCCACTGGTTACAGCTTGCGTCAGACTTCTGTTGTGGTAAATAGGTCTCGCACCAACTACGGAACACAATCAATTGAGCACCAAATCATATTGATGTGTAATTCTCATCCGTTTGTAATAGATGCAGCTAAAAATAGTTCCACGCGCAGGGGTTTTGAACGCATCTGTTCGTCTTTCTTTTTGTCTAACGTTGTGTCCTAGACGACAAAATGCTTACTTCTGGTTCCGTTTGATGTAACCCTGCTAGGGGGGGGGGGGGGGGAGTTCTATGATGCAATGGACTCATAGATCGTTCATCGTGGGATGTCGTGCGGTCTGTGTGGCATATCGTGCAGTCTGTGTGATATGTCATACAATTCCCCTTGTCGAAACGTTGGCTCTAGCAAACTGAGGTTTTCCCCTCCCTTGTTCATTTTGTGATCGATCAATTCGTATGATATGTCATACGTATTATGCGGTGTGTCGTGCAGATTGTGTGGTGTTCTGTGGTGGATGGTCTGTGGGGTTGCTGCGTCGTGGAGCTTTTTTTCAGCAGGGAATGCTATGTCGGTTCGAACAACCCTAATGTATTGTATTTCTGTACCATTTTTGTATATGATTTAGTGTGTATTATTATTTTATTATCTGTATATATTTACAAGAACTGTTTATGATGCGTCTGTTGTGTAAGTGATGGCAAAGACAGCCTTTTTTTGTTGTATAATCCAATACCGCTCCTGCTGCTGTACCCAGGCGAGGACAAGACCCAGTCAGGAGGTTCAGCACCTCCTTTTGTCTTGCCTCGTGGGCAATATCTGTATGTTGCCCGAAGGATGAAATAAACAAAAAAAAATCATCGTACTCTTCGTCCTGGGCCACAAGAGCTGGGGCTTCATGAGATAATTATTACGGTGCATCAACGAAAATTTCAACATGCCGTCAGCATGCAAAGATATACTGGCGCTGAAAAAACCGCATTTTTAAAATTTTCACTGGCAGGAGGGAGTAACTTTCTTGACTGCGCTGCTTTCTTCCTAAGCAAATGAAAGACGTGTATGCCGACCTCTTATACCTGTTCTGCAGCAAAAACAATTCGAAAATATGTAGCGTAAGATATAACACTAATGCACTGTGAAGCTTGATGCCTTATTGGTCCAGTAGAGTGGAGAGCTGGACGAGTTAATTGGTTCACGATTGTAGAAAGAAAAGCAGCGCGAAAGACGGGGACACAGAACTGGGAACACAGAATACAGGAACACAGAACACAGCGTCGTCCTGTGTTCCTGTGTGCGTCTCCGTCCTTTGCCCTTGTTTTTTTTTTCATTAATTGGCCATGCACTTGTGGCAATTTAAGTGCACTTCCTGTGAATTTTGCACAAAAGTAGTGTATTTTTGCATTCACCTTTTTACACGCTGAGTTGTTTTATCTTTTGGTCACTTCAGAAGGGAGGAGTTAGTATAGAAGTAATTTACTTGGAGAATACAAGGAAATATATCTTGCGATGAATTTTCTCATATTTTAATTATGCCTGATGGTAATGCATTACGCGTCATACGGTGTTACAACCAAACGCCCAGGGCTCTAAGTTGGGCAAAGCATGTATCATACAGGGTGTTTCACCTAAGACTTTCTGCAATTTTTAAAAATAAGCTATTTGAATTAGATGCGCGTTTCTTCTGGCATAGCATTGTCAGTGGTGTAGTACATCATAATGCAGCTAAGATGTGCTAACTAGCAGGCTCGTTAACCAATATTTAATAGTTAACTTTTAAACTATTACCGTTGGGCTCCTTAATTATTGAGAGGCATGTAGCCCACCGTAAGTAATGGCCATATCCGTTTTTAGAATTTCGAGAACGCGATTATCTTCGGCGCTGTGGCCCAGCAAATTTTGGCTATTTCGACGAGTTAGGTTCACTGGAGAGGTTGCTTTGCCTGCAAGCTTCTCAAACCGCATGTATTTTGGCGCGATGTAGGCGAAATTTGTTGGGCCACAGCGCCGAGGATAATCGCGCTCTCGAAATTCTAAAAACGGATATGGACATTACTTACGGTGGGCTGCATGCCTCTCAATAATAAAGGAGCCCAACGGTAATAGTTTAAAACTTAACTATTAAATATTGGTTAACAAGCCTGCTAGTTAGCACGTCTTAGTTGAATTATGATGTACTAGACCACTGACAATGCTATGCCAGAAAAAGCGCGCATCAAATTCAAATAGCTTATTTTTAAAAATTGCAGAAAGTCTTAGGTGAAACACCCTGTATATGTGGAAATGCGAATATGGCTGTGGTGCGCTGGGCGTCTTGCATGCACAGCAGGAAGTGATTTGTGTCTAGACCATCCAGGAGGGAATGTACAAGGACGGGAGGGTAGTACAAACGCTAAAAAAAAAAGCTAGCTGGGGCTGGAAACGCATTTTTGGTTCTAGCAAGTACCAACGTTGGGGAAAAGCAACCAGTTTTGGGCGCCTTGTAAGAAGAAAGGAAGGTTCTGGGAAGCGGAGGCAGGGCTGCGTACGGCGCACGCGAGGTCGCGGGGTCACGGAGTCGCGCGAGATGTCTATCTTGCAGCAGCACATCGGGAAAAGGTTAAATTCTTCCACTCGCCACTCGCAGCGTACCGCAGAGCCGGCAGCCTTCTCTCTTGTCCGCCTACCCGGCAGGAGCTACTCTCTCCCGTTCCGGCCGGGGAGACGGACAATAGTCGCGGGCGAGAGCGAAGGGGTGGCCCCCTCCACATGAATGGCATTAGAAGAATGTCACTGGCGCCTCCACTTAAGCTCCACTACGGCTCAGCTCCTACTGGTTGCTGCGTTTCGCCGTAATTGCTTGTCAGCGAAGTGAACACAGCACCGTGCCTTCCCGTGAATAGTAGAAGCAGGGATGTCGCGGCCACATCGGCATTCGCCGGATAGCGCCGCCCTGTCGCTTATTTGCTCGCTTATCCTCTGACAAGTCAAAAAGTCTTCCTGTCGTGGCACGCCATCCATGGCTTACGACACCACGTCTGTCATTCTCCTTCGTACTTCAAGCGTTTCTATTCTTGCTATGAAAGTATTAGCCGTTGCGGCCACCAATTCAAGCAGCGACAAAAATTTCAGCACCGCAGGATTCGTAATGAAAGAGTGCCGCTCTTGTTTCGATCAAGCCATCATCAATGAACAACTTGCATATTTAGAGTGATAAATCTATACCTTTATGCGTTGTGTTTTGTGTATAATCCCAAACTGTGATCTGGAATGCGAGGTCAAAATTTGAATGCCATTGAAATAAACTCCTTTTCCTGAAATTCTCTTTTTGTGTCGTCGCCGCTTTGCAGGTCGGGCCGAGCACGAGCGTGCTCAGAGTCCTTCAGTGTCGGGCCGGGCTTCCTGTCGGTAGGTTAGGTCCCGGGCCGGGCGCGGGTTCGGAATTGCGGCCCGTGCACAGCTCTATTCAGAAACCTAATCACATTTCCTTTTGTGAAAAAAGAGCTATGTGCAGAGTTTAAATGGTGCAAGTATGAAGCTACAATGAAGTCAATTACACACTTCTGTGCAGCAGCTAGAGGAACTTCAAGAGCATGCTATACGTGATGCTATACCTCAGTCACAATTGATGCAGTCAAGTATTATTTCGTATATTTTTTTTTACCCAACAGACATGAAATGTCTTAAGATGAATATGTACCAAACACATCGAAACATCAGTTGTGATGCCTGAAAAAAGTTGTACTGCAACATATAAATGCTCAAGTCTCGATAAGCATGAATACTGAAGGGGAATAAAAACAGTTTTCTTTTGTTCGGGCTCACGCACCTGCTACAAATATATTCTTTATACATAGCAATAAAACTTGAAATAACTGTTTAAGAAAGCCTTTTGGTCAATAGTAAAGCTAAGTATGACTGAAAGGAGTCCGCAAGAAATGCACAGAAGCAGGCATGCAGTGTGACAACGCAGCGCGACAGTAAAGCTAAGTATGACTGAAAGGAGTCCGCAAGAAATGCACAGAAGCAGGCATGCAGTGTGACAACGCAGCGCGACAGGTGCGCTTTTTAATCTCGCGCGCGCTCTGAAGAACATGGGTTTATGGTTTATTGGGGTTTTAACGTCGCAAAACGACTCAGGCTATGAGGGACGCCGTAGTGAAAGGGGTTCGGAAATTTCGACCACCTGGGGTTCTTTAACGTGCACTGACATCGCACAGTACACGGGCCTCTAGAATTTAGCCTCCATCGAAATTCGACCACCCCGACCGGGATCGAACCCGCGTCTTTCGGATCAGCGGCCGAGCGCCATAGCCACTGAGCCACCGCGGCGGGTCGAAAGACATGACGGGGACACGCCGAGCAGGCAACGCTGCAGTGCACGCTGCCTCCTCGCCTCTCGGCTCCTCGCGAGCAGCCCCGTCCGCTGACGAGCGGTGGCGGGGGAAATCTAGGGAAAACTGCCTGTCCCCAACCGGACATGACGTCATTAAATATCACGTGACCTATGGCGTCACGCGTATGACGTCATAATTTTTTGACCAATCAGCGTTTCCAGCCTGCCTACCCGCAAACGCTTGTTTTTCGGGGCGCACCTGCACTGCACGTTAAAGGTCCACATGTGGTCGAACTTATTACGCAGACCTCCACTACAGCACCTCTTTCTTCCTTTGTTCTTTCAATCCCACCTTCCTCCCTTCCCTTACGGCGCTGTTCGGGTGTCGACTGGGATAAGTGAGAGAGTTACTTCAGCGCTTCTTTTCCTCAGAACCAATTCTGCACGAGCGCGGGGGAGCCGGAGTACCAGGGTTCCAACCCGACCGCGGGCGAAACGCAAAAGGCGCCCGTGTGCTGTGCGATGCCAGTGCGCGTTAAAGGTCCCCAGGGGGTCGAAATTATTCCGGAGACCTCCACTACGGCAGCTCGTTCTCTCTTTCTTCTTTCATTCCTAGCTTCCTCCCTTCCCTTACGGCGCGGTTCAGGTGTCCGCCGAGATATGCGAGACAGATACTGCGCCATTTCCTTTCCTCAAAAATTAAGGGGGGCACTTTGTTGACCTAAAGTGCGGTGAGGCGAAAGCCTTAAGCTTGGTGTTGCTGCTTGGGTCACTGATGTGTGGTTAAGATGTTAAGCTTCGCCTCTAAGAGGGTGTTGCAGCCTTCGGGCTACGGCCGCTTATCTGTTTTTTCAGCCAGCGTCCGCTTCGGCGGACGCGGTTTTTGCGACGCGCGTCTTTACTCTCTCTGTTTTTCTCTTTCTTCTTACCTTTCAACTCTCTTCTTTCTGCACGTGACAGCGGTGGTGGCTCGGCTTGAGCCAGTCGGCAGGCAGGCCCCGTGCACTTTCCTTTTCGTCCTTCTCTCAGTCGCAACCAACCGACCAACCAGCGGAACGCGACAGCGTATTGCAACGCTGCCAGGGAGTCCATAGAACGTCATCGCCCGTTTGGTTCTACGCCTTGCTCGTCCGTAAACTGGTTTTTGAGGAAAGGAAATGTATGCCTCTCATATCTCGGTGGACACCTAAACCTCGCCGTAACGGAAAGGGAGAAAGATGGGAGTGAACGAAGACACCGTATTCACTAGACGCGCCTTTGTTCATTCCAAACCATCGGGCTGGCATGGCGGCGTGGTAGCGTGCTCGACTCGCACTCCGGAGACCGGGGTTCGATTCCCGAGCTCGGCCAATTTCCTTCTCGGTTTCATTTCTTTATTCATTTATTTATCTGGTCTTACTAGAAACGTTAATTAGGCTAATTGGTTAAATAAGCAATTAACTAAACAGTCCCACTTACTTGGATCATCATTATACGGTCCCTTTAATTGGTTGCATGGTTTGTAGCCAAAGTACAATTGGCCCCGTTTGAAATTCGCGCACTGTGACGTCACGACCGTTTCTACCAATTGAAAAGCGTGACATTTCTATCGACAACTGCTGCTTACAACGATGAGGCATTAAAGGCTTCCGCCTTAAAAACCAATTTACCACGAGCGCGGGGCCAATATGCTACCGGGAGTGTGCGTTTGGCTCGCGCGTGAGACTCGTTGCAACACCTGTGTAAGCTGTGGTCTCGCGCAACGGAGGAAGAGAGGGTGTGCATAAAGCCAACCAAGCAAACCCCCGCAGCTCTAAGTGACGTGGAAAACCATAGCACAGTGTTATTTTGTTTGCTTTCCAGCTCTTCTGCGTAAGAGCTCAATTTATAGATTAAGGCACACTGAAATAGCAATCTGTATAATACCTATGCGGAAGTATAGTTACGCTCAAAGTGGAGCTACATAATTTGTACCTGGGAACGCGGTGGAGAGACGGTTGCATTATGGAGGCGTATTTCGTTATTAGCGGTATAGATCATTTAATTTCCCTGCACCTTTTACGACGCACGTTTTGCACCTATTAACGCCGAATACATGTCGTCGTGTTTCGAGCCGCGAAACGCAAAAGGCGCCCGTGTGCTGTGCGATGTCGGTGCACGTTAAGGATCCCCAGGTGTTCGAAATTATTCTGGAAACCTCCACTACGGCACCTCTTTCTCCTTTCACTCCCACCTTCCTCCCTTCCTTTGCGGCGCGGCTCAGATGTCCGCCGAGATATGAAAGAGAGATAGTGCGCCGTTTCCTTTCCTCAAAAACCAATTTGCCAATTTCACCGCCAAAGTGACGGCTGGATTTTACAGTGCGCACGCTGAACTGTGCACCGTCTTTTCAGCCGATTTTGTAACATCGTTCTTTTTTTTTTTTTTTCCAAAAACTGATGTAGTCTCTCTGAAGAGAAGTTCATTTGAACTCAAAACCATGAAAGGGACAGCCAGTCCTCTACAAATAGTATGCAACGAAGTGCTCTAAACGGAATCCGTCCAGCCCTGTGCGCTGCCAGCCCTTCTTTTAAAGCGGACACGCACAGTTGCGCCGGCCTGGTTGCGGTTCGAGCCTCGTCTTTTGGTTTCTCGGGGCTCGCGTAAATATCCGCCCGTGGCGGCACGGATCCCACGGACGCGTTGCGCCAATCCTTTATTGTGGGGAAATAGAGGGCACACAAATGCACATTTACGGCGGCGCATCGCGGACGTGAACTGGGCGAGCGAGAGAGCGAACGCACAGGAAGCCGCGCGTCGGCACAGAAATTGGCTGCACGGAAAGGAGACTGTAGGGAGACACCTGCACTGCGCCGTCATAAAAAAGTCAGGGGGGCACTTTGCTGACCCAAAGTGCGGTGAGACGGAAGCGGTGTTGCTGCTTGTGTCACTGATGTGTGGTTAAGATGTTAAACTTCGCCTAGTGTGGAACGCTGGCAGGGAGTCCACAGAACGCCATCGCCCATTCGGCTGTACGATTTGCTCGTCGGTAAATTGGTTTTTGAGGAAGAGAAATGTATCTGTCTCGCATATCACCGTGGACACCTGAACCTCCGTAACGGGAAGGGAGTGAACGAACACACCGTATTCACTAGACGCGCCTCTGTTCATTTCAAATCATCCAGCTAGCATGGCGATGTGGTTAGCGTGCTCGTCTCGCACTCCGGAGACCCTGGTTCGATTCCGCGAGTCGACCAATTTCCTACTCGGTTTTCTGTATTTATCTGCTCTGACTTGAAAAGTTATTTTGCTAATCGCTTAACTACTATCACTCTATTAGTCACTAATTATCATGCAATTATCATAGAATGCCTTAAATCGTGTTCCGATATATTCGAATGCCATCGATTAAAAACGATCGTCATATGCCCATAAAAGGCACGTAATCGAAACGCGGACACATCTGCCGACACGGCAGCTAACGACAGTATGAGGCATTAAAGGCTTTCGCTTTAAGTAGTTAAACAAGTCGTCTACTCAGCCAGCGTACCCGGTTTCAAACTATAGTCATGCAAAACTATCGGAAAATTGACTATCGATAGCGTAAAAAATCTATCGATAGTGCTACTATCTATAGACTATCGATAGTATTATCGATAGTCTACTATCGATAGTAATACTATCGATTCTACTATCGACAGTACTACTAGCGATAGTACCGCTATCAATAGCAAGACTATCGATAGTGAAACTGTCGATGGTAAGACTATTGATGGTAACAATATTGATGTTATGCATTTGTTGGCCAGCGATATAACCATAACATTTGCGATACCTGATTGGTTTAACGGTCTCATGATGCTTAACGTCCCAAAGTGAGACAAGCTATGAGGGGTGCCGTAGTATAGGTTTCCGGGTAAATTTCGACCAGCTGTGATTCTTTAACGTGCACTGCGACAGTTCGGGGAAATACCTGGAACTGCATCCAATGTATGAACAAACAGCACAAGTTGTGCTGGCTTACACGACACTATCGTGCACTGCAGACGTCGTCTTGCTGGCATAACCACTGCAGAAATGCTTTTCGCACACATGCTTCGCAACTTGGACATTCGCACGCTAACATTTTATCCAGCAACTTTACGTAGGGAACGTCTGCAGAGCTCGGTGACGCGTAGGCCGCGAAAACCGGCGACTCCTGTCAGTTACTCATACCACCACCTCCATACCACACGCTCAGGAAAGCAAGTTTAGGATGCAGTGGTATACGCGTGGTTGATTTTACAGAATCTATAGCACCATATATAACAAGTAGTATCGATACGCCTATCGATAGTACTATCTATACAACTGTCTATAGTACTATCAAAAGAACTATCGATACTTCGATAGTGATTCAACTATCGATAGTATCGATAGTACTATCGACAGTTTTGCATCACTAGTTCAAACCCGACCTGGGCGGACCCGTTTCCATGGAGGCGGAAAGCAAAAGGCGCCCGTGTGCTGTGGGGTGCCAGTGCACGTTAAAGATCGCCAGGTGGTCGAAATTATTACGCAGACCTCCACTACAGCACCTCTTTCTCTCTTTCTTCTAGTACCACCTTCCTCCCTCTCCTTACGGCGCTTTTCGGGTGTCGATTGAGATTTGTGAGGGATTACTGCGACATTTGGTTGGTTGGTTTATGGGGTTTAACGTCCCAAAGCGACTAAGGCTATGAGAGACGCCGTAGTGGAGGGCTCCGGAAATTTCGACCACCTGGGGTTCTTTAACGTGCACTGACATCGCACAGTACACGGGCCTGTAGAATTTCTCCTCCAAAGAAATTCCAGCCGCCGCGGCCGGGATCGAACCCGCGTCTTTTGGGTCAGCAGCCGAGCACCATAACCGCTGAGCCACCGCGGCGGCACTGCGACATTTCCTTTCCTCGAAACCAATTTTGCACGAGCGCGGGGCAAATGCTGCCGGGAGTGTGCGTTTGGCTCGCGCGTTAGAATTGTTGCAACACCTGCGGAAGCCGTGGTCTCGCGAATAATTGCATACACCGTCTTAGAGAGCCAGGCATTGGTGCAGCAAGTCGAGCTGATATCCATCGATTTCTCCGCCCACAAAGCTTCCTTCATGAGAATCAAGAACTGTTAGCGGAGTGTTCCTTGAAGAAGGATTATGTGTGAAAAATAACAAGTTGTCTGTAATTGTACACACATGTCTTGCTGACGAAACAGTTGATGAGCTGCGCTCAAATTTCGCATTAGGAGCTAACGTAATCGTCGGCAATTTTTTTTTATCACAAAGCATCTGAGGTGTCCCGGATGGCTTAAGGCGAGGACACAGCTGCGTCCGCAGCGTTACCTCGCCGCCAAAGTTCATCTCGTTAACAGGAGCGGCTCGTCACATGCCAGATATGGACTTCTCTATCGAATCTGCATGGGACAGTAAGAAGGTGCTAAACGTGGACTCTACACAAACGCTGAACATTTAGTATACTTATTCATGGATTGATGCCTGTAGCGCCTGGATTAGGGTTTGTGGCACTCGGATTAAACTGCGCTGAAATACCGGAACGTGCAGGCCTGCTTCACTCCCGCGAAAACAGGAGGCTTGATTATGAAGGAAGGAATGCTACGTTAACTGTGTCACTTTGCATGAACTCCTTAAAAATTGACAGCGTCAAAAGGAATGGTGCAGTAACTCTGTCACTCTCGTCGGAATTAAAGGAAACGCGCAATAACCATTTCACTTCTTGGTGCACACCTTAACCGCGCCTTGAGGGAAGGGGGGTAAGTGGGAGTGAAAAAAGGATTCGGGAGGAAGAGGTGTCCTAGTGGAGGTCTCCGAAAAAAATTCATAGGACACTTTGGCTCTCTAAAGTGCTGCAAAGCGAAAGCGTTTCCTGGCGCACTGTTTTTTTATTTATCATATTTTATTTTGTTTGTTTGTTGTGTTATTTCTTATTTTTGATTCTTTTCTTTATTTAATTTTTTTTTTAATTTCTTTCATTTTATTTTTGTATCCCGTGCATTCATTAGATGCGCCTTTATTCTTCCTCAAACCACGAGCTATCGTGGGGAATATATATATATATATATATATATATATATATATATATATATATATATTCATATGTGTGTGTATACACACACAAAATAAAATACCAGGAAAGAAAGGGAAAAAGAGCCTTCGTGACGGAGTGGTAGCGTCTCCACTTCAAATGCCAAAGGCCGTGGTTCGATTCACAGCCTCGAAAGAGTTTTTTTAAGCAGTGTAATGTTCGCATTGCACGCATCACAGGTGGAGGCAAACGTTTATCGAAAAGCAGCAGACAAGAACAGGTTACATATATAGCCGAGTGGGAAAGGGCGTCGAAGGTCACATGATCAAACACGATAACACACCCGGTGATCTTTGGGCACGTGGCAGCAGCACGCTACACAGAATAGCCATATCGGCATGTTATCGCATTATCACAAGCAGTGACGCCGAAACGCGGACACACTTGCTAACATTCCCTGGTCACAACAGTGTGAGGCATTAAAGGCCTTAATAATTCGACCACCTGGACGCCTGATCCGTTCCGCCTGCAACAAAACGCGGCCGGGACTAAACGTGGGTGGGCTCCGGCTCGATAGCCGAGCGCCTTAAACACTAAGCCACAGCGGTGGATGTCACACTTAAACACAAAAGCAGGCAAATTCAAAAGAAAATAAACATGCAGAAAAATTGGCATACGGATTAGTATTGCTCAGCACGGAGTATTGTGCGAAAGCATGTTTTTTTTGCAGTTGGAGATCACAGCCGCGTTCCTCAAAGCCCGATTGAGGCGTCCACTGACCCAGGGATCCTTTTCTTTCCGCAAAATCAACGTAACGTAGAGCTTCTTTCTATCGTTGTTGTATGGAATAACAGGAGCCTCGCTGACCATCTCCGTACACCTTACTTCTGCTGGTCGAATGCAGCAATCTCGGCGTCCTGCATTGTCACCAGCAGACCACTACTCCGCCCGCACATGCAAAAATTCAGGGGGGCACTTTTTTTACCTAAAGTGCGGTGAGGCGAATGTCTTAAGCGCGGTGTTGCTGCTTGTGTCAATGATGTGTGGTTAAGACGTTAAGCTTCGCCTCTAAGAGTGGAACGCGACAGCGTCTTGCTATGTTGCCAGGGGGTCGCCATAGCCCGTTCGGTTCTACACTCTAATCACGGTAACCTTTAGGTAACCTTTGTAAAGGTGCACATTTTCACATTGAAGTATACCTATAATTTAAAGGTTACACAATGTAACCTTTCCACTTTTAACCTTTGCAAAAGTTACAAATGGTAAAGGTTACTTCTTATTACGCATAGGTTACGCAGCTTTTTTAGCGCTGTAACCTTTACAAAGGTATACTTCATTGAGTTAGCCATAGGTTACGTGCTCCAAAATGTGTAACCTTTCTGCGCCACAATGGCTGGCCTAAAAATAGCAAAAATGACGTTGCAACTTGCTGAAGGTGATGAAATACAGAGCTCTGCTGGATTTCAATTTGAACGGAACAAAAATTGGCCAAAGAAGAGAATGGTTTAGAAAAGGAGAAAAATGACAAACACCAGCATATGATAGGCCAATTTTTCATTGACTCCAACATTTTCAATACTACAGGAAACACAAAACAACAGAACTTCCCAAATATTGTCTACATTATAGAAAAACTAAGGAATGTAACAGATGCAGGTATGTTCAAGGAACCAATTTTGCACAATTTTTGCAAAAAAATATATCACAATAAATGGGCATGCAAGGCACTGAAATATGGGCCCATATTACAGTATTACTGTTGGCATGCCAAACAGAACCACGTTGAACAAGCAACTCAATTAAGCATGCTCAGATGAAGTCTCGCTTCGAGTAGAGCTTGGCTACAGCATATCCTCTTATTGCAATGTAAATAAAAAATAGGCACTGTAATTGTAATACCGAAAAGAACAACATAAAAGCTCTATTATTCAAGACCAAGTGCCAAGTCAACTTGTCATTGTGTGAGGGATACAGCAGACACAAAGTATAAACGGCAAAAATATCAGAGAAGGCAATATTTTGTTCACATATCTTAATTATCACACTGCTAATCACACAATCACACTTCTAATTATCACAAGATTAAAATGACTATACAATTAGAGATCAAGAAAGGTGGTCCAAGCAGTGCAGATAACATGAGTTCTTTTAAAACTTGCGGCCGCATACAAACGTAAACAACAATCAATCGATCTAAACATCTTGGCTAAACAGCAACCAGAGATATGCATGTACCTAACAGCTTTCAGAGGTACATAACATCAGCAAATTCAGCACAACTTGCCTAGATTATATAAACAAAAGCTCTTTGTGACTCCTCCAGTCACTTCATTAACAAAGATGCACAATGACGTGAGCAATAACTTGTAACATTAACAGTGCTATAAGCCTGACAACACTCGCATAAGTACATCAACTAGTGTACGGCAGTTAAAAAAAAAACTTGCTCAATTTAGCCGTAGAAAATATTCTTGAACATATTAGAAAGTGAACAATTGAAACACATATCTTTCCAGAAAATAAGAACAAATTATTCTTTTTCAAGAGCATGAACAAGCTCTTAAGTCGGTTCGTCAGTAGTCCACGTGGCACTGAAGTGTCTGGCAGGGCAATCTTCTGCAGCAGGATGAGTGTGGCAGAAAATACTGGTGGATAGTTGAGGTTTTTTTTTGTAATATATCCCCAGGCAGAAGATGAGAGCACACTCTAGGTTGCCGTTGCTGATGGAGATCACTTCTTTACTACTTCCAGCGTAAACACTCAGCATAGGTATATATATACATTAGGTGCAGTCACTTGCAACTCTTCAGGCACTGGGATCTGTGGAATGTTAAATTAGAGCCAGTGAGCAACCATTCATACTTCAAGCATGGCTGATATTCTGATCAGAGTGAAACATGGTATACAAAGAACACCGCAGTGCCTACCCCATCGCAGCGCCGCTGCTGCGACTGCTGCGCTGTTGCTTCCGCAATTCTACTCGGGATGGCCATTGGTCAAACCACAGCCAATTTTTTTAATGGGCACAGTTGTATTGCCAAAATCGTATGGCGCACCAATCAATTGATAATCAATGAAACGACGTGCAAAGTTCCAGAATTCAGATTCAAAACAAAAGTACCGCGTCTTAGAGAAAACAGCGCGGGAAAACGAGACGATGTGTTGTGTCTTTCTTTGCTCGTCTCGTTTACCCGCGCTGTTTTCACTATGAATCAATACTTTTAGAGATTACCAAAACGGGAGGGGGAGCGAGTACGGACTCTCGACGAACACACAAATTTGTGAGAACAAACAACGGATATATTGCAGTTACAACTTAATTCTTGCCAGCGCAATTCAATAGGGCTCGCACTGTCTTACACACGTCCGCTTAGATCGCCAGTGCACCACACACCCTGCGCTACACTTCCCGCCGCCAACGCTGATGAGTCGACGCGCCGCACTCGCGAAAAACAACCATCACAAACACAAACGGCATCCAGACGGCGCCGGGAAGAGAGGAAAGAGGATAGGCAGGCACTGGGACCGACCGGCGCACCGAGCCAGATTCACGTGATCGCCACGTGAGTCGAGGAGACGACTGCCGCCGCCTCGGCGGGAGTCTAGCGCCGATATGGAATTTCGTCATAAGATTGCTTACAATACCAAATCGCATCCTTAATTAAAAAAGTACCGCCGTGCGTTCTAAGCGTGCTCTCTTGTACGTATGCAAAAAAAAAAAAAATCGAGCGCGCACGCATGCAAACGATCAAGAATTAGCGCTGAATTGTCCCGTATTATCCCACCTAATGACCCCAAATGACATAAGGCAACAATAGTCTAAAACCAATACTCTGGATAACCAAACATATTGGCACGAAACCCCGCGCAATAGGTGAATGAGGCACTCAAACTACTGGACCAGATTTCGCTTCGAAGTGCACTCAACAAGGCTTAGAAATGAAGCTGCTTTGGCAAACAAAGAATATACGCACTTTGACAAGCATGAAATAAATGACTTCGCAGGTCGTTACTGTCCATATGGTAAAAAAAAAAGGACACTCACCCAAGTCCGTTATTCTTCCATGAACCCCTGGAACGTGATTGCAGTAGTCGCAACGAATAGCCAGGGCGCGGAGCTGTCTGCCGAGCACACAACGACGTAGCGCCTTCAGTCCCATTGAGGTTCGTTGCAGCTGCCGCGCAACGTACCCCACAGGTCTCTGCTGCTTAGCGACATTACCCCAAACAAATCATTTCATAAACGCCACCAAAAGACGGCGTGGTTCACGAACGGTTCCAACTCTCGGTTCGAAGAACAAAGCAGCCTCCGCAACGCTGCAACGTCCGAGCCTTCCCGCCGTCCAGACTTGCCGGCATGCCTGCCGGCGTGAAACGTTGCCCAGCGTTTTGAAACAGAAGCGCCGCTTTTCATTGGGTGAAGCGCCGGCCTTCTGCGCATGCGCGTCTCACGCATACTGGAGCGGCCGTCATGCCATGTTTTGAGTAGTTCTTTGCCAATTACTCGTTTCTTACAGGTGCCGCCGTTCGTACCGTGGGCGCATCATTACGTTTTGATTTGTGATATATATTTGGCACCTGAAATGATACATCGGAGGCGTATGTAGAGAGCCACATGAAGAGAAGTCGAATCGCGCACTCGGCGGCCTGCAAATGCGGTTACGTAAGTCCGCTGTCGCCTTCCCAGGTGCTGCCCTTCCATATGTCTGCTTTTTGACTATTAATTGCGACCGTTGTTATCGCGTATCGGTTCGAGAAAGATGAGAAATAGGCTCTATGAGAGTGATCAAGAAATTACATGTAATTTGAAATATTTGTTTATTAACGTTATTCGCGCAATAAAATCGGTACAGATCATGCTTAGAGAAGTAGTACGTTGGGTTTCTTTGCAAAGTTCATCGATAGGAATCGAACATTCAAGATGTGTTCTCATATATATTCAGCCGCAAAATACTGCATTTGCATTGCATTCGCAGCCTCCTTTGGTAAATGTGAAGAGAGATATCTGATAACACGCGATTCAATGTGGCTGTAACCCAAAACATCAGTATCGGGCTCATGCGATAGCTTACGTTGATGTCTCCGGCATATTTAAGCATCTCCCTTGCGGTCGAAACCGCAGCCCCATTGCATCCGAAAAGCACATTCCCGCACGTAAAGCAGCATACGTCCTCTATATGTGCATATCTCCTGGCTTGACGACGCATATAGGTTACCGTGCTGACCAAAAGTTACTGCGCAAAGGTTACTTGGCAATTTTTTCCTCGTAACCTTTGAAACGGTTGACTTCTGGCCGTTGTAACCTTTGGGCTCCACAAAAATATAGAAAACGTAATGAAAACATAAAAAAACATCAATTGTAACCTTTGTGACAAAAGTTACTCACGTCCAAAAGTTACTTTATAGGTTACTGTGTTTAGAGTGTACGCCTAGCTCGTCGGTAAATTGGTTTTTGAGGAAAGGGAGTGTATCTGTCTCGCATACCTCGGTGGACACCTGAAACTAGCCGTAACGGGAAGGGAGGAAGAAGGGAGTGAACAAAGACATCGTATTCACTAGACGCGTCTTTGTTCATTGGGGGCATGGCGGAGTGGCAGCTGGCATGGCGGAGTGGCAGCTGGCATGACGGAGTGGTTAGCATGCTCAACTCGCACTCCAGAGACCGGGGTTCGGTTCCCGTACTCGACCAATTTCCTACTCGCTTTTATTTATTTATCTGGCCTGAGTACAAAAGTTAATTAGGCTAACTGGGTGATTAAGTAATTAATTAAACTCATTCTCACTTACTTCTAGCATCACTATACGATCCCTTTAATTGGTTACATGGTTACCAGCCAAAGTAGAATTGGCCCCGTTTGAAATTCGCGCACTGTGACGTCACGACCGTTTCGACCAATTGAAAAGCTTGACATTTCTGTCGACAACTCCCGCTTACAACGATGAGGCATTAAAGGCTTCTGCCTTAAAATTCCGGGAGGAGCACATGTCAAGAAAGGGAAACCAAACACGCTATTCAACTTGTGCTGCGTGTTTATCCATCACATGTCTTTATTACAGGCTAGAGTCCTATGAACACCAAAAGTTCGCACGGAATCCCGGAGTCTTTCATCAAAGGGTGAAATCGTATTGTGTAAGGCCTCATCTCAAGGTCCTTTTTAAGAGTGCTGAAGTATGTCCTAAATAAACAGACCATCACAACACAACACAACGTATTGTTCAACAGTTTCTCGTTGCTCGCACACGTAACAACTTGCTGACCACAGCATAAACGCACTCTTGGAGCAAAGGCATATTTAACGTGAAAGGTGCATGTGCGGAGTCTAAACAAGGTTTCCGCAGGCGATTGAATGTGCATGCGCTGAACCCGCTTTGATACACTGGCGTCAAGGGAAGCTAGGTAAGGCTATAAGGTAGTTTGGTCGAGGAAGTAATGACCGATCTGAACTTTTGCCATCTGCCTTCTGGAGACGTGGTACAGGTGTTCTAATGAAAAGCGAATAGTCAGGAACACAAATGTATGAACACGAAACTTTCTGATGACCATGTCCAGAAAACACATGAGTGCTTAGACGCAGGCTAAGCACAGCTGCCAGAAATTGAGAGGCGTGTAGTTTTGAAAAATAAAAGCCCTGAAACAAGTTGGTGGACACAAGGTGCACGACAGATTCATGAGACTATCATCATCATCATTATCAGCTTGACTACGCCCAGTGGAGGGAAAAGGCCTCTCCCATGTCTCTCCAATCAAGGGAGCAAAATATTGTATCGACGCATCGGCTGCTTCTCATATACCCCAGCAGTCACAAAAGTCCTATGCAGCACATGTACAGTCTTGGTCAAAAGTCTTAGGTCACAGCGTTCAGCTGCAGCGAGATGAATGTTTCTAGAATGCTCCGTGTAGCGGATCATTCACAATACAAGTCAAGCAGAAAGCTTCTCTACTGTAAGGAGAAACATTCTGCTAGCATTTCAAGGTCATTCATTCTTTAACAGTGCCGTAATGGCTCTATTATGCGGCTGTACCGAAAAGCGCTTCGAGTTTTGTCCCTCCATCCTTGCGCAATTAATGCACACTCGCAGCAGTGCGGCAACGAAGATGCTGCAGATTTGTCCCAGTGCAGGGAGGCAGTGCTCCCAACTTACTTAGGCCGGTTTTTTTACAATACCCTTTTTATCAGTACAAAAGAGGTCGACGTCATCTGCATAGCCAAAAATCTTAATATTGCACTGCGCTGTAGCGAGAAGCCACGATTAGTTGTGGTTTTGAAGATGCTGAGCTGCAGGGCCTCGAGATATATAAAGCGAACCACAAAGATGATGTCGAGCAGGTGATATAAGGAAGCCATATGCTTTCTAAGTTATAGGTTGTCAGGGAGAGCTATAGTGTTCCCACGAGGCTCCTGTCGGGTGGTTCAGGGGATGCTCGCACATTTTGCAAAGGGTCAAAGGGTCGAAACTGCTGGAGCACGAGCGTTTTGCAGATGCAAAATCCACCAGCTTCTCGACCTATGTCCCATCGTCAGATGGAATCCAACCTATACATGGCCGATTTACACCAATTTCGAGTTAATTTGATTCTGCAGCTCTTACCTTAAATTCCTGTGCTTACTCCCGATGACAGTAAATTACTGTTAAGGTGAAGGTTGCGCAAACACGGGACAATCCACAATGAAGAGACACAGAGACAGACACAGGCGCTCTTCATGAGAAGCGTACTTATACATCTTATACATTCTTCTTAAGAATGCGTACTTATACATCTGACCATACATGCTAAAACACCATCTTGGAACCATAACAGCCATGCCAAGGGCTGTTAACGCAAACGTGAGAGCAAAAAAGTTGTATTTACGGAGTGTATAAGACTGAGAAAGATCTACGTGTGCACGCGCAGTGCGCGAGTGTGACTCTGATTTGTGCTTTTCCTGCCTTCTGAACCATTGCGTGCGCACGGTGAGGTTGTTGATGCCATCACATCGCATGATTTGTACATGTAATGCGCGATAAGCATAAGCCTAAGTGTGTGATTTACGGCCAGCGCGCTCTCATAGCTCTGTCTGGTTTCGGGAATTATGGAGACTATGAAGCTTTTTTATTTCTCCAGGATGCATAAATTTGACAAACCATGCCAGCACACCGTGCGATGAATCTAGCAAAGTATGGAGTTTCTCTTCATTTTCTTAGTAAATACTATTAGCTTCCATTTATTACGACAATGGGTTATAGTGACTGTTACTAACCTTCCCGTTACTAACTGCCGTTACTAACACGGTAGTAACATATGCGACAACCAGTTACTATCCCAACCAGAAGTGCCGTTTATTATGCAGTGGAACTGTGCTGGGATTATAGGTTGTTTAGCAGAGCTGCAATTATTTTTGAAAGACACATGTGTTGCCATTTTGGCGCACTCGTAGGCTGGCCTGCCAAGTGGGAAATTTTTGGCTGGATATGTCGCCCATGAAAATTGCAGCATCAGGTCTTTTCCTGCAGGAAGTGCCGCGCTTTATATAAGCTGAAATTCCTTATGTGGCTTGGAACATCACTGATTTTTGCACTGAGCATATTGCAGTAGCGGCTGTGAGGATACGCCTCGGCTCCCGAAATCTCTCTGTTGCATTAGTATATGTGCCTACGCGGAGGAAGGTATCATTGGGTTTGTTTCGACAGCAGCTTTGTGACCGCTGCCCAGTGCCAAGAATTACCTGCGGCGACTTCAAGGCCCACCAGTCTGTCTGGTGTTATAGGAAAAATGATACCCGCGGATGCAAACTTCTAAAAATTTTCGACACTTTGGACCTAGCTATGTGCGGCCAATGACGGAAGTCCCACTTTCTTTCGGCCCCCAGCCTAAGCCACAGCTGTAGACCTAACTCTGCATTCACCTGGCGTCCGTGTAATGTGGTCCACGGCACCTAACCCCATGGGGAGTGACCATTATCCAATCTTTGTGTTTACTGTGACTTCCGAATGCGTGGTTCTAAAATCAGTCATGTCATTAACTCAGACAAATACAGGGAGCATCTAGCAAGTGCTTCTCACGATGTTATAGTCAAAATTATTTCTAGTGAAACAGCAGAAATCACAGCGGTCAAGTTGATTGATGACTTCCCGACTGAGTGGTTTAAAACTCGGGAACCTCTGCGCAGTGCGTCGAAGAGCAGAACGACAACTGATACGCAAAAAGGACAACAATGCTTTGAAGACAACATTCTTCTTACTTATTTATTTCAATACCCTAAGGCCCAAGGCGGGCATTACATATGGGGGGATTTAGCAATGAAAACGTAACAAAGTTACAACACAGAATATAAACGGCTGAAAACAGAAATAAACAAGTTAAGAAGCCCGGTACAAGTTAATAAGAGGAAGAGAAAAAATGGCTAGGAACAGGTACTTGAAAAAATGCAGATGTAGCAAATAACAGAAAACAAAACAACAAAAAATCACACCTTCAGAAATTACCAAACATGGCACCTAAGATTTCGCAGAACGTTATGGCCGACACGCACACACTCAAACAAACGAGAAAAAAGCGAAGCACAGTGATTAGGATAAACTCTGCCATTCGATAATATACGAACAAGCTACCCAGGTAGCAATGGGAATCCTTATCATGACTGTTTTTTCACCGATGACGAAAATATGGCGAGTTATTGGCAGTTTTGCTGGTCTCTCACCCTACGAAGCCTTTCGAACCGCTCGCATTGCGCAAGCAGAAACCTTTTTGCTGATGCGTTTTTGCGTCCAAGTTCAGGACTTCACTCCTGCACTCTACCCGCTGCGTCGACATCTGTTATGTATGTCCCGTTTACTTTTCGAGAGCTCCAGACAGCGCTTGGCGGAGTCGAGGCGCACCAGGCACCGACGGCATCACCAACCAGATGCTGCAGAACCTGCCGCTGGAACACAGGAAGATGCTCCTAAGCTATCTCAGTCAATCAATTGGCTGATGAAACCAAGACAGTAATAATTGAATTATAAACGATTTAGCTGTTGTAGCTGAATACCATGTGGTCATCCATTTATATTGTAATGTGTTACACATTATTATAAAGATCAAAACATACAAGCAAAAATTTGACTTTCCTTCATGTTTTCTTTGTCAGTCTCAAGCATACTATAGGTTAATAAGAACGCCTGGTGTCTTTTGTGTGCAGTCCATCTATAATTCTTTACAGTTACGGTCCATACTTGTGTATGTTACTAAAAGCCTAAGAAGTTGGCATTCATTGTTGTGGAAATTATGTCAACTGTAGATTCTGTCGGTCACTTTGATTTTCTCTAGCCCTTTGATCAAGGGTATCCAGAATGCTGGAAATATACAAGCTCGCTTCTATCTTTTGTTATATATTTCTTAATTCAAAGTTGTTCGGATTATGCATTATCTTATGAAAGACGCTACCAAAAATGTTATCTTTTCAAGGCATTTATTGCTCATAAGCGCTTTGTTAGTTGCCGAAATGGAAAAAGAAGCGTTCAACTTGCAGCTCCCTGTGTTGCCTTAGGTGCTTCCTCCCAAGAACATCCATGGACCCTGGCATCTGAAAAACGGAACATAGTATAGAGCCAGATTAGATACAAGGATGATGTGTGAAGAATGTGTACAAAATTGCACAGTATGAAGGCATCAGAAAAGGGCCACACGAAGCCAAAAAATGACAAGGAACAATTTTGTTGCCATAAAAACATACTTATAAATGCAATAAAAACATAATTCACTTTTCCATGAAAGCGAGATAACACATCTGTAAAACTTTCACTTACGAAATGTGTTGCATTTTAGGTGTCATGCACGACATAAGGAATTTTAACCTGCCTCTTGCTACGTGGCGTGCAAGGCATGGGCTTTGTCAAGCTGTGACGACAGCTCACCGCCAAACTATATCTCAGCTTGCGGAAAAATTTGACAATATGTCAGTTCAAAACGTGCACTGTCTTGTTCCCTTATTCCATCATCCTTTTGTCGATGTAACCATTCAGGTTATATCCACGATGTTACCTCTACATTTACCACTTGAATGCAACATAGTCACTGTACTTTAATTTGTCCATTGACTTATCTTACTCGATCCTCAGGGTAAAAGACAAAAAATGCTTAAAGTTGTTCTTTTTTTTCTAAAACTTCAGATATGGTACGGCTGCCTCTAGGGAGGTACACATCAGATTTCCTCGAGGTAAAGCTTTGATCAGGAGGCAACGGTACATAAACCAATTTAGGCAGTCTTAAGCCAGCAGGTGTGGAAGTGGAAGGCATTAGAAGCAGCTCATTCAACTGGACAACTCCGGCAGATCCGTGCGTCACTCTGGAGGAAAGAACTTGTGACCAGCACACGGTGTACAACACATGTACTGATAGATTTGCGCCTTACTTTCTTCACGTCTGAACGAGCTGCACAGATTACAAAAATATTCTCAATTTACATAAATAACTATACCAGGTGTTTTCTCCAGTACACTGTTACAAGCACTGTTTTGCAGATAATTTGCAGTGCTTCAGAACACTGTGAAATATTTAATGGTAGCATGGCTTGAAAGTCTATTCAATTAACACCATATCTCACTATCTCACACATTGCTTAGAGTTCCGAAATTCGGTGCCTTTGGATTTGCAAACAGAATAAAAGGCACCTGGTTTGATAACAGCACTAGCATGAATAATAAATGTTCAAAAATGTTCAGACATTGAAAAATCTATGAAGCATATCAACTAAAATGTGAATTGCTGAGCGAGCTAGTTATTAAAGTTCTAGCAAAAAAAAACCTGCGAAAACTGAGACACAAGACCAGAACAAGTCACGCACACTTTTGCTGGACTTACAAATGATTTATTTTTGGCTCATCCACGTACTTGAAGCATTTTCTCCAACAAGCACACATGCAAATGAAAAATCATATGCGCTCATCTTTCCATACCAGGTAAAAAGTGCCACTCTTTCCCTATGCTAAGGAGAGATAGCTCGCTTAGGCAGGACCGCTCATTGCTTCTGATTAAAAATGCTTCAAGCAGTTCTTGCTCGGGCCTGGACTTCCCCCTGCTAGTAATGCTCGTGCTGCGAAACAAAGGTAAGCATTTGCTGCAGTTCTGAAATATAACTCAAGGTTGCTTCCTGTGCCCACACGCAATGTGTTTCCTGCGGCGTGCATTCAAGCATTGCCCAGTCTGCCCGATGCCTACTTTCCCACAGCACATGAGCACTTGATACACAAACCTCGCCGAACACTTTGTGAACATCGTTTGGTGGTTGGTCTAGCGGGTTTCTTTTTCACAGCCAGAGATGCGGCCGCAAAGACCAGACAGCTCATGAGGAGGTGAAAACACCATGTTTAACACCAAATTTTCTAACACTGTTTTTCAGCCTATAGAAAATTTTTATGGAAGTACGCGATCACCTTAATGACTCTTGTCCCGTACTTCTATAAAAAGAACATGAGTATATTCACCGATGTGTCAGAGCAATAAAATTTCAGTTGTTAGCCAGCTCCTGGGTCTCGTCTCCCCTTTTTGCGTCCTCCGCGAAGTTTGCGCTGTTTTCGTGTGTTCTATAAAAATTTCCAGGGGTTGAAAACAGTGTCAAAAAATATTGGTACCAACTTGTTTTCAGCCACCTCCAAGCTATCTGGTCTTTGCACGCGCATCTTTTATTTATTTATTTATTTACATTTCCGCAGCGCCATGCAGGCATAATTGCAGGGGGAAATACATACATAAACAATCAATCGTACAGCATGTGCCAACTTTTTGTGAAGGATAGGAAAGAATGGATGGCAGAGGATGAAAAAGAGGGTCAACAGAGCATTCACATCAGTCAATTGGTCGGGAAAGGACAGGAAGAGGAAAAGCAGGAAAACAGCAGATGAACATGGGTGCACATCACAGTTCCGACAACAGTGCTCGGAACTTTTCTTCGGACTCGCATTGAACAATGCTATGAGGCAGCTTATTCCATTCATTTATGGCGTGCGGAAAGAAAGAGTGTTTGAACATGTTAGTACGGCATTTTATTTCACGTATTTTCCAGTCGTGGTCGCGCCTTCTGGATACAAAATGAGGGGGCAGCAGATAAGTTTCGGGGTTAATAGCAGGATTTTTTAAATAAATGCGGCAAAAGAATTCTAATTTTATTTGTAAACGGAGCTCCTCCAACGAGTCCCAGTTTAGCTCTTGCTTAATACTGTTGCTTCGATAATTAAAAGAATATTTATTGGTAACAAACCGCGCCGCACGATTCTGAATCCGTTCCAACATGCCACAAAAGGTTACTACGCGAGGGTCCCATACTGCGCAGGCGTACTCCATAATTGGCCTGATGTTAGTGAAGTATAAAAGTTCCTTAACCTTCTGAGGAGCGTCCCGAAAATTCCTTTTTAAAAAATTTAGGATTCTAGATGCCTTTGCCGATATATATTCAGTCTGCTTTCTCCATGTCAGGTCAGCTGAAAAATAAACCCAGAGATATTTAAAATCTGTTATTTTTGATAAAAGCTCCGACTCTGCAAGAGAACGAGCCTGGAAGAACAACCACCAAACAAAGTTCACAATGTGTGCAATGTGGGTCATGTATTCAATCCCCATGTCCAATGGGAAACAATACATCAGGCAGACTGGGCAAAGCCTGAATGAACGCCTCAGACGACACGGCAACAAGTTGCAAGAAGGCACAGGTAGCAACCTTGCTTTGCATGTGAAGGACTATAGCAAATGCTCGCCTCTGTTTCACTATGCGAGCATTACTCGCAGGGGGAAGTCCAGGCACGAGCAAGAACTGCTTGAGACACTTATAAAAATTGTTTAAAAAAAAATGAGAGCAGTCCTGGATAAGCATCACAGAGAAAGAGTGGTGCGATTTACCGGGAATGAAATGATGACTGGACCTAATTTTTTCTTGCTACATTAAATCAGCTGTAAGTATGGCAGTAGTGTGTGTGTACCCTCTCGTTGACTTGAGTGCTGCTATTCGCTGGTTTTTTGCTGGAACACGAACAGAAATGTAACAAATTTGGTACGCATCGAAAGTGATGATGCGTGATAGGAATAGCGTCATCTTTCTGTGCTAAGAGCTGCCGAGTTATCAGATTACTCACTACTGCATAAACCAGAAATCACTGAAAGAAAAGATTCCAGTCCTGTACCTTGTATTGAGGAACCCTATACAAACCCAAATAACCATGGAAGTTATATAGAGGTCAGGTTATCTTTTTCGTACGCAGAAAAAGTACTTGATTTTCAGTAAAGCATACTATTTGAATAAATTTTTTACTGGTCCTAAAATTCCAACCTGTATCGAAAGGGTCCTTCCCATAATTTCATACTCATTTACCTGTGCAAACATTCCGTAGTGAGAGGGCAGCCGGGCGGATAACCGGTCTTGAAAACAAGAAAGTCTCCGAGAAGGTGTCCCACTGCCTTGTGCAGACTGCGTGGCTCTGCAGATGCACTCCTCTCTGAAAACTGCAAGTGCAACTAGGTGGATGTCGTCCACACCTGAGCCTGCATGGGAACAAAATTAGCAGCACCTAATAGTACTGAGTTAAAATCTTTCTTGCTTAATTTCAAGACTAACTCAGACAACGCATACGGTAAGCTTGGTGCCGTAGGCTATCAGAGATTACACTCGGTTCTCCCTTAAGGTGACAGGGCAGCGAAGGCTCTCGGCGTGGTCTAGCCTGACCTTTTTGCTTTCAAACATGTATTGGGTTAATATACCGAAATCGTCACATACTTGCCCCCAAAATTATCATGTTAAATTATAATCCATTGGTTTCCTCCACACTGAACTACTGCCATTTAATCTGGTCTACTACAATACATGGAAATTTGCTAAGGCTTCGCAAGTTGCAGAAGGGGCTTCTTAGAATAATAGAATGTTGGTATTTTTACTCTCAAACACAGCACCTTTTTGACAAGTGCAATGTTATCCCAGTTACCGAATTGTTCGACTACATTTTGTGCGCTTCATTTAAAAACGAAAAAATAAATAAGAGCCCATTTTTAAAATAATTAGCGACCTTGCAGGAAACACTACAGCCCACCAGACAGGTAACACTGAGCCCTTGAAAGTAAGAACTTACAAATCAACCTATGCTTCAAAGACACTACAGGACGACTTGCCCAGGTTACTAAACAGATTCCATCAAGAACACGTACACCTTGAAGATATAACATATTTTTAGCACTTCAACAGTATTTTAAAACATTGTAGGCTGCTTTATTTCCTTTTCAGCCCTCCATGTTTGTCTAGTCCGATATTTCCCAATTGTGTGTCTTGTTAGTTTCCGTCTTCTCTTCCCTTGTTTCAAATGACAATGTGTGTTTTATTCATTTTTCTTTGCATTCTTACCTCTCCATCACTGTATATGTATTGTTATTATTTCTGCTGGATAACTGAAACTGCATTTGTGATTGTTCCTTTGGTTGACTGCTCCGTCACTGTGTATCTCTTCTTGGTTTTCTACTGCATCAGAAAAACAGTAATTTCGGAATTGTCTCCTCTTCCACAATTCTACCGCATTCATGTCTGTTACATTTACTTCAGGAAAGAGAATTTCCAATTGTGAACATCTATTGTACTTTTCTCCTCTTAACAAAAAAAAATGCCGCTCTAACGCTGTTTAGTGTAAGGGGGGGCCTGTGGCTCTGTGAAGCTGTCTTACAATGACAGCTTTTACTGCCGGCCTCCTGAGCCCTTTATATGACACAAATAAAAGGATCATTATTATTATTATTCCTAGCAAAATGCTGGTTCTACAAAATCGGGGCCCGCTTTCCCGAAGCTCACAAAGCTCGCTGCAGGCACACACCGGACCTCGGAGTGATCACGCCAAACTGCGGCCACTGGAGCATGAAGATATAGAACAATCAGCGGGCCAACCGCCGCCGCCTCGCTCGGCTGCAGCGTGAGGAGCCGGAGCTGCAGGGCAGTTCCGGACAGATGAATAGAAATAGGCGCGGCAGAGCGAGCGCGTAAAGGGTAAAGGCACGCTCTGATGTCCCCGCAAAAGACGGAGGGAGAGGCGGAATCCAAAAGCGGAATACGCACCAAAGGAGCACTATGGGGTGCAGAGCTCTGGCGCATACTGGAATATAGCTGTCGATCTGAAGATCCAACTCCACGCAACCTGATTTGGGCTCCCGGTCACCAGGGACTCCAGGGAAACGAACAGGCCGATCAGGCCGCCCGCGCACTCTCTCCCCGGGCTATCTCCCTGTCCTTGGAAGGGCACTCCCAATCAGACAATCTGGCCATTACATTCAAACAAATCACCGATTACTACAAGGAGGAGCACCGGCGCTACCCGGCCCCTTGTAAGGGTCTGGATCGCGCTGACGAGCGCCTCCTCATCAAAATTCTCACTAACACTGTACTGTGCCCGGCGGTGCTTAAACATTTCAATACATCCTTTGATGGCACGTGCCAGTTCTGTGGGGAGGTGTCTGACACCTTCCACATGGTTTGGGCGTGTCAATCCAACCCATCTATCCCCCCCAACCCCAACCCCACCAGAGAGGACTGGGAGGCGGCCCTGCTCGGCTGTCAAGATCTAAAGAGCCAAAAGGCCTTGGTTCAACGGACGCGGGCGGCGTTGCTTGCCAATGGGGCCCCGGAATAGGGGCTCCACCTAGTACTGTGAGGGGAAAGGGCCAATAGGGTCCTACCCCAATCACCTTTCTGTAAAAAATCTAATTGCCCATAAATGTTTTTCACCACCACCTCAAAGCACATATCTTAAAGCAGACTGCACGAAAGCCCGAAAGCACGTTGTTTACAACAGCCACAAGCTCGCGATCGCCTCGCATTGCAACGGGCTCGACTGTTCCCTTCACCTAGGTGAACAATAGGGTGCCTCGATGCGCGCGCCCTCTCCGAGCGGGGGAGAGGGCGCGCGCATCGAGGCACCTTAGTGAACAAGCTGTGACGTTCCGTGCGTGAGCTACCAGGGCCCATATCTTCGGCGGAATCTTTTGCCCCCAGCGGCGGCAAAGCCACTGAAGGGGTACGGTCCGCGTTCGGCGGCGCCGCGTTGACGGAGCCCCCAGCGGCGGCAAGCCACTGAAGGGGTACAATGGTACAAAGGCGCCGGCGGGAGGGAAAGCCAGCCCAATTAGGCTGCCTGGCCGTACAAGGACACAGGAGAGGCTGACAACCCGACAAGAGAAGAAAGCTGCCGGCGGGAGACAAACGACATTCCAACGAGGGAGGTCGGGGGGCTGCAGGCGCCGCCGTGGAAAGGAGGAAGAAAGAAACATTCCAGTCGGGAAGACAGGAGATCGGGCGTGGCCGGCGGAGCATTACATCATTTTGTTTAAACTGAGCCATACGGTGTCTTCTTGCCTCTCCTTCCCGTGTGGACCTGCGCATTATGTGGGGTCGTCACACTGGTGTCAGAAGTGGGGTCTCAAAAGCAAATGTCCTCTGAATGCTGCGACATTCATGACTTCAAAATTGTAATCAAAGGGGAATCACGGGACTGATTGTGGGACTTTGACCCCCATTTGAGAGGCTTGAGGCACCGGAAGGCTGGAGCGAAAAAAAAATGTCTAACTGACGGAGCTCCCACTCCACAGCCGTCGCTCGGAGCAAGCATGCTGGCATTAGGAAGCGTCATTCCGACGTTCACGGGAGATAAGACAGGGGTTCCAGTCTGCGATTTCTTTTCCATGCTAGAAGAGATTGGGAAAATGGGGGGATGGTCCGATGCTCAAATGCTGGGAATGGCGAGGTGTAAGATGGCAGGAGCTGCTCATGATTTTGCTTGGCGAGACGAAAAAGTAAAATCCACAAAATCATTTGCGGAATTTAAGAAGCTCGCGTTCGAGCATTTCGACACTGAACCACGTCATGTGCGGGTACAGAGGTTCCGTGACGCCGGACAGATGGTAGGGGAGGACGTGCGAACGTTTGCGTCGCGGCTTCAGCGCCTAGCGCGCGATACGCTGAGTAGGGAGGAGGAAGGAGACCAGCTAAAGAAGAAATACGCGGAGGAACTACTTAAAGAGGAAATGACCGCTTTGTTTGTGGCTGGTCTGCAAGACCCCGTGCGCCGGTTCGTGCTCTCGCGCAAGCCGAGCAATTTCGACCAAGCCGTGGCGGCCGCATTGGATGAGGAACGAAATGAGGCGCTAACGGCGGCCGCAGCGAGAGTTCGCGTCATAGAGAGAGCGGTGCCCAACCCTGAGGTTTCTCTCTTGACAGAGCGGTTAGATCGCTTAGAGCAGCTGCTATCTCAGCAGGTGGAACGCCAGGTTGAAGCGGGCGCTCAACGGCGCCCATTCGCTGGAAACCGGAGACCGCCACAAAGCTACAGGCGCGGTATGCGAGATTTCGAAGAAATCGCGTGCTTCGCGTGCCATGGTCGCGGACACATCGCAAGGTTCTGCCCAAACGTGCGCCGTGGGGAGCCACAAAGAGAAGCAGGCGAGACACGCCCTAAGCAAGCCTACAGCGAGGCTCCAGATACAGGGACAAAAAACTAGGTTGTCCTCCCCATCCTGATGAGTGTGGGGAGGGAGCAGTGGGTAATGAGGTGGTGGTGGTTTGTGTGGCCGACGAGGCATGCCCTGTTGTGCGTTGCAAGTTAAATGGTTGTTGCATGGAATTGTTGATAGACACGGGGTCAAAGGTGACCTTGCTTAAGGAAAGCAGCTTTCACTTGGCAGTAGCGACGACGACCTGGGTGCATCACCTCACGCTGTTTCTGCCGTTTTTACGCAGATTGACTGCGAAAGTACAACGAGTGGCTACGGAAGGATCGGCTGAATACACGTGCGCCTACGCCCATCGGAACGACGCCCACCAGAACGACGCTCAAGCGGACGATAGCGTTGCGACCAGCAGCGTTTCCTATCGACACCAGAGGCCGTGACGTCACCTGTCTCTTGCTGTAAAAAGAAGCCTACGATGCTGCCGGCTTTCACTTGGCAGTAGCGACGACGACCTGGGTGCATCACCTCACGCTGTTTCTGCCGTTTTTACGCAGGTTAGTGCAGTGTATGTTGTACGGTGTATTCCTTTTTCATACTCTACCGTCGCTGCTGCCAAGTGACTAGGGCTGTTTTTCCTGTGTAAAGATGGCAAAAGAAATTGCCAAAATCAAAGACGAAATCTACGCGAAGCTCAAAGATGATCTCAGGCAGGAATTTAAAACGGCCCGAGAGGCCTATGAAAGGGATTTGCGTAATGAAATGCGCGATCTGAAGTCTGAGCAGAAAAGCATGACAACGAGTCTTGAGTTTGCTTATGAAGAAATTGAATCACTGAAGAAAAAACTCGATGCGGAAGTAGCAAAGAATGCTAAACTTGCCACAGAAAACCAGGCAACTCTTGAGAGATGTGTGGCTCTTGAAAAGAAAAATGCTGACCTTGAAAAGCAGCTCGTTCACATTGAACAATACTCCAGGAATGCAAACATTGAGATCCAGGGTGTTTCAAAAACAGAAGATGAAAACATCACTGCCATTGTATCAAAAATTGGTGATGTCATCAAAGAACCAATCTCTGCAGACGATATCGAGGTTTGCCATCGGGTTCCGATCCGAAACAGTGACAAAACAAATAAAATTGTACAATTTAAGTCTAGAGTGAAACGTGACATCACACTAAAGAAAGGAAAGAAAGCTCGCTTCACCAACCGCGACATTGGACTGGATAATGACAATCCGATATATGTGAATGAGCACTTATGCCCCAGTCTGAAGAAGCTTCTAAGTATGGCAATAAAGCGTAAGAAGGAACACAAATGGAAGTCAGTGTGGACACAAAACGGAAAAATCCTTGCAAGGCAGTCCGATGGTTCTGAGATTGTACCCATTGCCCAAGAAGACGATCTTGCTAAGATATTTTCAGTACCACCTCATAGCCAATCACCCTAAGAAAACAAAAAATTGACAATGGAATATTACAATTTTGTTTTACCTCAAGCAGTTCCCTCTCCCTCTGCATCGTATACTTCAGCTCTGCACATTAATGCACGCTCCGCACCCGGAAAGCATGATAACATATCTCCTAAGTCAGTTTTCTTTTTCATATAACATAATAATGTTGACCGAGACATGGTATTATGATGAGGGCGACATACTTCATTTTGACAATTATAAGAGTTTTGTCATGAATCGCACTAACCGCAAAGGGGGTGGTGTTGCAATTTACGTTGAACCTACTCGGGATTACGAACTTCTCTCTGAATATTGTATTATTACGCCAGACTATGAAATCCTAACTTTAAAGCAGAACCTTGAGCTGTTGTTTACCGCCCTCCACAGGGCAATTTAAGGGAGTTCATGAATTTTTTTGAAAACTTCTTGCAGTTTGTTTCCGATGGCAATTTTACGCTGATTTGTGGCGGTGATTTCAACACAGACGTTTGCAGTGATAGCTCGAATGCACAAGACTTTAACAACACTGTTTATTCAACTGGCTTTATTAACATAATTACATCGGCCACAAGAGTGACGGTTTCTTCTTCCACTTCTCTTGACCTTTTTATTACAAATATTGAAAACACCATTTCTCATGCCGGAACAATCGCGTTTGATATTAGTGATCACTGTCCAATCTTTATGTTCTACTGTAACCGACTTGGGCAGAGAACCTACAGACGAGACATAGTTACAGTTCAGTCCCTCTCTGAAGAGGCTCTCCTTTCTTTCGAAAGAGATATTGGTGCGCAGGACTGGTCAGTTATATATACAATTACTGATGTAAATGAAGCATATTTAAAATTCATGGAACTTTTTGTAAAACTATACACAATGCACTTCCCTTTTAGAACTTTCAAGCCATCGAAAAGAGTTAGGAAACCATGGATCACACCATACCTTCTCGGGATGATTAAAAAGAAAAATAAACTTTTCCATGCTTTCTTACGAACTCGGTTCCTGGCAACGTTAACAGAATTTAAGTCTTATAGAAATAGAGTAAATAAAGAACTTAGGCGCGCAAAAACTGCGTATTATGAACACCTGTTCTTTGATATCGTTAGCAAAAAACCACAAGTTGCATGGAAGGTGATAAATAATGTTTTAGGTCGCCAAAATAAACATGTTATTCCTGACAGAATAGTACACAATAACCGCGAGCTTATTGGTAAAGAACTGGCTGATCATTTCAATAAAGTGTTAGTCGATACTGCCGCAGAAGACAGCTGCCTTCCTCCTGTCCAGCCTACCGACAATAGCCCTGTAGAGAGTTTTGCTCTCCATTTAATAACTGAACATGAAATTTACAGCACATTTATGAATCTAAAGAACAGCAAAGCCCTGGATATAGATAACTTACAGATTACGCCCGTAAAACACGTTTTGCAGCATATTGTCCCGGTACTCGCATACATATTCAACCTTGTTATAGAAAAAGGTGTATTTCCTACTGCCATGAAGAGGTCTAGGGTATCCATCGTATATAAAAGCGGGGATAAAAATGATGCGAGAAACTACAGACCAATATCTGTAATACCTGTTTTTTCAAAGGGTTTGGAAAAAATAATCTCTGTACGATTAACCAAGTTTTTGGACACGCGTAACTTGCTCTCAGATAACCAGTTTGGATTTCGAAGGGGACGATCAACCGAATCTGCACTTCTATCACTTAAAGAATTTGTGTTGCAAAATATTGATCAAAAACTCTTTACACTTGGTCTCTTTATTGACTACAGTAAGGCTTTCGATTCTCTTGATCACAACATTTTAATATTTAAGCTCACACATTATGGCATTCGTGGCAAATCTCTTGAATTACTTCGGTCATACTTAAAAAATAGGACTCAGTGCGTTCACCTTGGCAATCATAAATCTTCACCTCTACCAATATTAACTGGTGTACCACAAGGTAGCATCTTGGGCCCATTACTTTTCATCATCTATATAAACGATATTGCCCATATTGACGGGGGGGGCTAAATTTATCGTGTACGCAGATGACAGCAGTATTTTGCTATCAGGCAGTGATGTTAATACTCTTATATCAAAGGGTAATAATATTCTTGAAAAATTAATATTTTGGTCACGATCAAATAAGATGAAGATCAACCCCTCAAAAACCAAAGCAGTTATTTTTCGCGCTAGAAATAAGTTAGTTAAAATTGAGCAAGATATCCGCTGCGAAGGCCAAATTATTGAGATTGTTGAAGAAATCAAGATACTTGGCATAACATTTAGTTCTCATCTTATGTGGGACTCTCACATAGATAACCTCTGCAAAAAGCTTTCAACAGTTACAGGGGCATTATCACGTTGCCGTTCTTTTCTACCAACAAAAATAAAACTACAAGTCTACAATGCCTTGTTTGCCTCCTACACTAACTATTGCAATTTAGTTTGGTTGACTACATCACAAAGAAATGTCCAGAGGATATACGTACTCCAGAAAAAAAATATTCGTAACATCGCCAATATAGACTTCCTGTCGTCAACAGCAGAATATTTTCAGTCCTACAATATAATTAGCATCAAACGTGCTTACGAGTTTCGAGTCCTGCGATCATTTTATTTAGCAATTGATTCTTTCAGGCATTTCCTTAAGTCATTAGCCTCTTTAGAACTCAATAAAAACACTCATACACGGAACACTGATCCATGGTTCATACCTCGTTTCCGCACAAATTATAAAGTGCAAACACTTCAGCATAATCTTCCAGTCATTCTAAATAAATACAAACACATAACTAGGCCAACACTAAAACAGTTACTTGACCAATTCTTGTCCACATAGCTGTACCTTTATTTACAAATTATACCAGATGTGCACAAGTGTACTCATTTTAGCTATAATTGTATAATGTTGTTTCGAGATTGTGTGTATTATGTGCCTTTTCCTAGATATATTACCGGTTAACTATTTGATGGATAGTTTGTTCATGCTATTATTTGCTTAGCCTTAATGTCTTATTTTTTTGTATGCCACATAATTGTATTTCTAAAACAATATGTGTAAATTTCCTTTGAAGTTATAATCGATACTTCGTTAATACTGTTTTCTGTAAAACTGGTGCCAAGCTCTAAAATGTCATTCTTGTTAATGTACGTTCTTGTTAATGTATATTTTTCTACTCAGCCATTATCCATGTTTGTAGTCATATATTGTGTGTTAAACATATTTTATTCTTCTTTCAATATTCTGCATCATAAGGTCATCACCTACTGCCTCGTTGGTGGTTTTATAGGCCTTTGTCAAGCTGTCAGGAACAGCTTTTTGCCTATGAATCCGCCAGAATCTTTCTGGAAAATAAAATGAAAAACAAATGAAACACGCTTCGAAGGAAAGGGGATCGCGAGGTGTTGGAAGCGTCTGGTGGTATGGCAACCAAATTTGTAGGCATAACGGGGGATCCTCTTGGCATAAGTGGGCTCTACCGGTTACACTTCACTCTCGGCGGAATTGCATTGGAGCACCCCTGCTACGTATGCCCGGACACGGTGTCTCTGCCAAACGGAGTGTCAGGTATATTAGGGCAGGATTTTTTGAGAAAAGGGAAGGTAGTAGTCTCATTCTCTGAATAAGAAGTTAATGCGGGGGGCTCAAAAGTTCCGTTTTTGAACAGGAGCAGGGCTGAGGTTCGCAGTACCGATATTGACACCCGTCAAACAGTGGGATCATTAGAGAAGGTGTATTCGCGGGTTGCCGTAAAGCTGGTCGATGAGGCGGTCGTCCTTCCGTGGTCGGAGCACATTTTGTACGCTTATGTGCCTGCAGATGTAGAGAGCGACGCCGTGGGAGTGCTTGAACCGGTCGACTCTCTTAGTAATGGCCTGAAGGCGGCCGCGTGCCTCGTGACTGTTAATGACGCCCACAGAGTGCCCCTACGGGTGGTTAACTGTAGCCAGCAGCCACTGAGCCTTCCCAAGAACAAAACATTGGCTTCCTTCACCTCTGCGATAGAGAAACATGAGCCCACCGATACGGTACTCGCAACTGTAGAGCATGCTAGTCCTTCGGCTCCTCCAAATGCGTTGTTCGATCTTTCCCACGTAAAATCCAGGGAGAGGGAGGCTCTGGCTGGTTTGCTGAACGACTACTCAGAGGTATTCGCCGCGTCCAACCTGGATTTGGGCTGCTGTGGCGTTATAAAGCACAGGATAGAAACCGGCACTTCATCGCCCGTTTACCAACGTGCGTACAGGATTCCTTACTCCCAACGTGAGGAGATGGAGCGGCAGGTGCAGGACCTTATTGATCGCGGCATTGTCGAACACTCAAAGTCACCATGGGGAGCACCGGCACTATTGGTGGAAAAGCCAGATGGCTCGTATCGATTGGTGGTGGACTGCCGCAAACTAAATGCCGTAACTCGCATCGATCCATACCCCATTCCCAATATACAGGAGACGCTTTCTCAGCTGGGCTCTGCCAGGTACTTCACGGTAGTGGACATGGCGGCGGGATTCTGGCAGATAGCAATGGATCCGGCAGATGCTGAGAAAACGGCATTCAACACGCCCTCAGGGCACTATGAATGGAAAAGAATGCCGATGGGTCTGGTCAACAGCCCTGCTGTCTGGCAGAGAACCGCTGATGTTATCCTGGCGGGTCTTCTGGGGAAGCTGTGCTTCGTGTATATGGATGACATAATCATATACAGTGACAGTTTTGAGAACCACATGCGCGATATTGAGCAGGTTTTGGTGCGACTAAGAGGAGCTGGTCTCAAGCTGAAGCCTTCTAAGTGCCAATTCCTCAAAAACGAGGTGAAATACCTCGGGCACGTTGTTTCAGCTGACGGCGTGCGACCGGACCCTGAGAAACTAAGGTGTGTCTCGGATTTTCCATCCCCGACTAGTGTCCGCCAGGTCCGGCAGTTTCTCGGCCTGATCGGTTACTACCGAAGGCACATAGAGGAGTTCGCCAAGCTCGCTAAGCCGCTCACTGCCTTAACAGCCAAAAATGTCGCCTTTCGCTGGTGCAAGAACGAGGAGGATGCTTTTGGGGCCCTGAAGAGGAAGCTAATGAGTGCACCGCTGTTGCGCCACCCGGATTTTAATTTGCCCTTCGTTTTGGCCACAGATGCGTCAAAGTTCGCAGTTGGTACTGTGTTATCTCAGGTTATCGAGGGCAAAGAACATCCCGTGGCTTTTGCTAGCCGACAGCTGAGCCCCACAGAGCAGAAGTACGGAGCTACAGAAAGGGAGTGCCTCGCCGTTGTCTGGCCAGTAAAGCACTTCAGATGCTACCTTTACGGCCGCCAATTCAAGCTAGTCACAGACTGCCATCCTCTGAAATGGGTGATGAGTGTCAGGGACCCTAGCTCGCGACTCGCTAGATGGAATCTACAGCTGCAGGAATACTGCTTTGAGGTGGAGCACAAGTCAGGAAAGACACATCTGAATGCTGATGCGCTCAGCCGTACAGCTGCCGTGTCAGCTATAGATGAGTTTGTCCCCGTAGTCGACCCCGCCGAATTACGCACAGAGCAGTGCAAAGATCCTGGCCTGAAGCGAATAATCGAAAGCTTAGAGGGCGCGGCGTGGCGTGGCGTTTTTCTTCAGTTGCTAAAATCCTATCTTCGATACCGCCGCCAGCAAGTTGTTATCAATAATAATTTGTCTGATGTACGAGCAGTTCACGCAGGAGTACCTCAGGGAAGTATTTTGGGGCCTCTGCTGTTTTCTTTTTACATCAATGATCTGGTAAACATTGACAACACAGCAAAATTCATCATATACGCTGATGATACCAGCATACTTTTAATAGGGTCTGATGCCGAGCTTCTTATCTCACGCGCAAATGTACTTCTAAATAAACTACATTCCTGGAGTACCGTTAATTCGCTTGCCATAAACAACAGTAAGACAAAAGCTGTTTTTTTCAGGCCGAAAAACCGAAACATAGACACGCAGGCCATACTCCATCTCGGCACTGCAGATATTCAGATAGCGTCGCAAGTTAAATGTCTTGGTGTTCTGTTCGAAAAAAACATGTCCTGGAATGCTCACATAGATGCAGTTGCAACTAAAGTTTGTCGCATTACAGGGATCCTGTGCAAATTGCGATATTTTGCTCCTGTTTGCATTAAACGCCTTATTTTCAGTGCCCTTTTTACTTCACATATTAACTACTGTCACCTAGTGTGGGGTACAACTACTTTGTCAAATATTACTAAACTTCACCTCCTACAAAAAAAGGCAATTCGTATAGTTGCAAACGCTGCATACGATAGTCTCTTCAGGGAACTAAACATTATCACACTTCCTGACATTTATGAAACAATGCTCCTTAAGCGTTATTCTAACGGAATTAAACAGAATACGATACAGAAACAGAATACAGAATACGATACAGAATACGATACAGAAACAGAATACAGAATACGATACAGAATACGATACAGAAACAGAAAACGCTGCATACGATAGTCATACTGCACCTCTCTTCAGGGAACTAAACATTATCACACTTCCTGACATTTATGAAACAATGCTCCTTAAGCGTTATTCTAACGGAATTAAACAGAATAAAAACATTCTAGGCGGCATAGCAAACCTGACACCTAAACGAAAAACACGAAATACCCGCAGTACTGAACTGTGGGAAATACCTCGAGCACGCACTAACTATGGATACCAGATGCTACATAATATGCTCCCGTCGCTTCTAAACAAACGAGTTGTTTCATAGCCACAATACTGTTTTTTTTTGTAAATATATCATAGCCACAATAATTGCACTTTCTAACCTTTTTCTGTATTGCACCGTACATTGTATACTTCATTAAACACTCTACTAATCTTGTAATTGTTTTGCTTATGTCTTGATTTTGTGCCACATCCTCCCATGTCTGATGCGTTGTGTTTTTATTCTAGTTTTGTTGCCAATGCCGTGATTTTTAGGGGCCGTGAACCCCGTCAAGCCCAGTTAGAGGCTTTTTGTTTCACGGTCCTCAGCATCTGTAATGTTGATGTTGGAATAAAATGATGATGATGATGATCTCACCCCGAACAGCTAGGTTATTTCATTGGCAAAGACGGCACCCTGTGTCGGCGCACGAGGCCAACCAGGAAAGGGAGACCAGAGAAAACCGCTTGGGAGAGAGTCGTCATACCTCGGTCGTGGACAGAAAGGGTTCTTCGCGCGTTCCACGATGCGCCGTGCGCCGGTCATTTTGGCGTAGCGAAGACACGCAGGCGCGTCGAGCGTTTGTACTTTTGGAGTGGCATGCGACAGAATGTTAGAGACTACTGTGCGAAGTGTCATTCCTGTCTGGAAAGAAAAACACCCAAGGGACGCAGGCCAGCACCAATTCAGCCGTTCCCTGAGGTTTCGGCTCCTTTCGAGCGGACAGGTATGGATATAATGGGCCCATTGCCCACGACCACTTCTGGAAACAGGTACATTTTAGTATTTGTCGATCACCTTTCAAAATACGCGGAAGCGGTAGCACTCCCAGATCAGAAAGCAGACACGGTTGCAAGAGCATTTGTCGAACAGATCGTGCACCGACATGGATCTCCGAGGCAACTCTTCACAGATCGGGGAACGAACTTCGTGTCGCAGCTAATGAGGAGAGTTTGCGAGCTGCTTAAGATCACTAAGAAGCAGACAACACCGTACCATCCGGCTTGCAACGGCGCGGTGGAGCGACTGAACCAAACCGTGGCCGGGTTCCTGTCGCATTTTGTTTCGCGCGACCAGCGGGACTGGGACTTGTGGCTCCCGTATGCAATGTTTGCCTACAATTCCGCAGCACACGAGAGCACGGGCGAATTGCCATTCTTTCTTCTCTACGGCCGAGACCCGGACCAGCCTAGTGAAGTGCCAGAGGGCCCCCGTCGCTTGCAAGTGGCGAGGGACATCGCAAAGGAGGCCTTAAAGAAAGCGGCGAAGCGCAGGAAGGAGGTGCACGATCGCGGTGCTAGAGACGCGCCGTTTGATGTGGGGGACAGCGTGTACATCGAAAACTGCCAAAGACAGATTGGGTTGGCTCGTAAGTTCCAGACGAGGTGGAGAGGACCGTGCGAGGTTGTCGAGAAGCTTTCTCCGGTAAACTTCAGGGTCCGAGACGTGAACCGCCGCTTGATAAGGATACACGCAAATCGCCTCAAGTCGGCACCGGTGAGGGGGAAAGCGCAGATTTTGATGGGGACCGAAGTGAAGCGGAGCGCGCAGATTGTTCGCAAGAAACGCCCTCTCCTGCATTTGTTCGGCAAGCGCCAGAGGTTACGGCAGGAATGCCACCGGATTTACTTCATGCATTGCTGGAAGAAGGAGCGCGCGAGGTTGCCGCGCAGATAACGCCAAGAGAGGCTCCTGCCACGAGCCCTCGCGAGTCTCAAAGCAGACAAGGGGTCACAGAATTACTTGGTACGACTCATGAACGCCGATATCCGCTTCGAAATCGGAAAGCTAAGTCGGACTAATGGCGTAAACAGAGCGGAGTTGGGGACTGGTTAAGACTGTGTAATGCTGCAGCTCATAACATTGCTATGTGCTTATGTGTTAAGATATCGGAGTTGCTAGTTAAGCCTTTCTGTCATTAAGTAACACTTTTACACAGGATGCAGAACATGCCCGACTTCCTTTCGTTATCTATATATTTTTTTGTCTGTGCCGTGATTGTGCTGGAAGTGGGAGCTCCTTTGTAACTGTGGTAAATTTATTTCGTCCAGTTTGGACTAGCAAGGAGAGGCTTGGGTGCTGAGTTTCATGTTTGTCTGTGAAAGAAGATCAGTGCTGCCCCTGGAGACGCCAGTTATGACAGCTGCGGCATATGGTGCAGTGCAGTGGTGTTGTGTGCAGCGAAAAGTGTTTTGTCGGACGGAATGCGCGAGGCGATTCAGAAAAAGAAGGGGAGCTGCCTGGACTCAAATGTTCGGAGAACATTCTTCTGGAGGGTGAGCGAGTGTGACGTTCCGTGCGTGAGCTACCAGGGCCCATATCTTCGGCGGAATCTTTTGCCCCCAGCGGCGGCAAAGCCACTGAAGGGGTACGGTCCGCGTTCGGCGGCGCCGCGTTGACGGAGCCCCCAGCGGCGGCAAGCCACTGAAGGGGTACAATGGTACAAAGGCGCCGGCGGGAGGGAAAGCCAGCCCAATTAGGCTGCCTGGCCGTACAAGGACACAGGAGAGGCTGACAACCCGACAAGAGAAGAAAGCTGCCGGCGGGAGACAAACGACATTCCAACGAGGGAGGTCGGGGGGCCGCAGGCGCCGCCGTGGAAAGGAGGAAGAAAGAAACATTCCAGTCGGGAAGACAGGAGATCGGGCGTGGCCGGCGGAGCAGATATAGCTGGCGAGTGCGGACGAAAGGCACGCGGAGGACGACATCGTTCACGAAAAAGGGTCCTTGAGCGCCGAAGCCGGACGGCGCGCGGTTTCTGCCAGCCACCGACGGATCGCAACTCCGGAGCCCCTCCATCGCCCCCATGACGGCGTCGCCACGTAAGCTCGGACACCCCAGCCTCTGATGTACCATGTATAATTATTGATTACATCATTTTGTTTAAACTGAGCCATACGGTGTCTTCTTGCCTCTCCGTCCCGTGTGGACCTGCGCATTATGTGGGGTCGTCACAAAGCATACAAAGCGGCCTCTCGCGTTAGAAAGGAGTGGGCTCACGAGGAACGCACAGAAGAGAGTCTGCAGTGATGGTAACCATTGTGCAGGAAAGCGGGCGAGCACAGAGCGAGACGAATCCACGACGGGCCCGAGGCGAAAAACGTACTACGCCGGCCGCCACGGCGTGCACCCCACGGCGGGTCGAACGAGACTCTCCGCGCCTGTGTCATACACAACGTAACGAAATGAAAATGTAAGCGAACATAGTAAATATGCAGTACACCTACCGTAATCAGGCACAGTTTGTTTGTGATTGCAGCCGCTGCCATGAACCCAAGCCTCGCCGTCGAGGGCCTCGCGATAGGCCACTGGTCGTATGACGTTCCAAACGGCAGCCTATCAGAGGGCCGCACATTTTGTTCATTTTTTTACCCTCGCCGATACTCTACCCTCACCCCTTGATTAACGCTGAAGGCAGCGTCTTCTCCGAATGACGCTGAGGCACCGTCAAACCCGGGTTCGAACCCGACCGAGCGAGCCGCGTTTCGATGGAGGCGAAACGCAAAAGGCGCCCATGTGCTGTGCGATATCTGCACGTTAAAGATCCCCAGGTGCTCGAACTTATTACGGAGACCTCGACTACAACACCTCTTTCTCTCTTTCTTCTTTCGTTCTTACCTTCCTCCCTTCCCTTGGGGCGCAGATGTCCGCCGAGATACGCGAGAGAGATAGTCCGCCATTTCCTTTCCTCAAAAAGCAATTAGCCAATTTCGCCGCCAAAGTGACGGCTGTTTTTTACAGTGCGCACGCTGTACAGCGTCATTTCAGCCGGTTATGAAACATCGTTTTTTGTTTCCAAAAACTATCTGCAGTTTAGAAAAAATTTTATTTACATATGTACACATGCCAAGGTTACCAGATACAATCACATTTACAAGAACACATGACATTAAGCATGTAAGGCGAGCCAATTAAAGAGGTACCATAAACATTTCTAAGTAACTAACAGGAATGGGCAATGTAAAATAGAAATGCATATATACCGATTGACAGAAGAGCGAAAAAGCGATAATTAGACATTGAAACATTGAAAAGGAGACCTTAGCGCCAGTTTGGCCTCAAAACCAAGACAAGACGACCGTTATTTACAGAAATAAATGGGCATGACCATTGTCGGAGAAACTCTTCCTCACCCAAGAAAAAGAGTTCCTCGGACAAAAAACTGATCAGCTCCCGTCGGAGACGGCCGAGAATTGGCCACACAGCGCGGTGTCGAAAGCCACTAGCGACCGCGGCGCATCGACTGCGCCATAAACTAAAAAGACCTGCAACTATTAACAGGCGAGCAAAACGGCCGCTGGGGAAGCGGCCGCGGGAGACGAAGCACGAAATGCCCTGCCGACGAAATCCCGCATGAACCGCGCGCCAAAAGACACGCGCTACAACACAGGTGACTGTAGCGTGGCGATTAGATTCCGGGAGCGGGCAATTCGGACAGGTACTGGAGCGTAACACACCCCACCGCTCTAACCGATCACAAGTATGGAGCACTGCCCAGCCAAGTTTCCAGACAAAGTCACGTAGATGATCTGCGAGAGGTGTCAACGCTAAACGCGCGCACTGAACGCGGCGCATAGGTGAGCGGCGAGACGCCGGCACAACAGGTAACAATAGCGTGCCCATAATGTCCACCACACGGTCTGCAACGATGTTGACAGCTGGTGCTACTGCTCTTACATGTCTGTAAAAGGCCACTGATGAAGCGTAGAAAGCGGTAGGTTGCTCTGACTGGTAACAGGGGCCGCCGGATCCAAAAAGCGTAAAGAAGGGCACAAAAAGTACCGAGCCAGGATTCGCGCCGGAGGCGCGTTTCCTAGCAGGATACGCAAAATACTCTTCAACGCTAACAGCGAGGACGTGACGGACAAATTTGGAAAGGCAAACCCTCCTCTCTCCCGTGGTTGTCCAAGAACAGCACGGGCCACAAGCTCGGTTCCGCCTGACCAAAAGAACGAAAAAACTGTAGTCTGCACTCGCCTTATGACACGGAGGGGTGGTTTAACAGTGTAGCACAGGTACCAGAAGGCACCGAACATGACGGACTGAACCAGGTAGCGCTTCTCAAGCAGAGGCAAATCGAATGACTGCGCCCTTCGCACACGAGCTGTAATGTCTTCGACGACCGAAGACCACACACCATTCCATATTCCAGCACAGTCGTAAGTCACACCTAAAACGCGCATCTGCGCGCACCACTACAAAGGTATTGAAGATGTAATACGAGTCTGGGTAGACCCCACAAAAAAGTAACAACTCTTCGAGTAATTAAGAGCAGCGCCAGACAAGGAGGCGTACTCATGGAAAACATTTAGAGTTTCAAGCAGGCTGTGTTCATCAGCTAAGTACAGAGTGATGTCGTCTGCATAAGCAGTGACGCGTACCGTTTCGCTGCCTGGCAAAGCCAGACCTCTAATAAAGGAGTGGCGATTGACTGCCAAGAGGAAAGGCTCTAATGCTAAGACAAACAAAAGGGAGGAGAGCGGACAACCTTGACGGACGCCGCGGCGAACATCAAATGCGGTACTTTCCCGGCCATCGAGGAACAGAGTGCTTGAAATATCTCTGTACATCTCTTTAATGAGAAGCACGAAAGAAGGTGGGAAGCCGAAAGCATCCAGCATCCCGTAAATGTACTCGTGCTCTAAGAAGTCGAACGCCTTTTCCTGATCAAGGGAAACAAGAAGACCCTGTGCGCGCAGTCGTAAAGTATACGCTAGGATGTCTCGCGTTACAGAAGATAAACTATGTATTTCACGACCTGGGATGGAGCAAACCTGGTGGCAGGAAATAAGTGACGGGAGGAGAGCTCGTAGACGACGAACGAGTAATTTTGCTAATACTTTGTAATCTGAATTTAGGCGCCAATCTGCCGGACATGTCGACATAGGAGACTTTTTAGGAATAAGGAGAATGCGGCCTCTTTTGAATGATTCAGGAAATACGTGCTGAGTAAAGCATATTTTTAATACTTCCGAGAAAATAGGGCCCACAATATCCCAAAATTCTAAATAGAACTCCACAGGAAGGCCGTCTGGACCAGGCGCTGAGCCTCGTTTCATGGAGTCCAACGCCTCCTTGATTTCATCTGTTGTTGGCACCGCCGCCGCGGTGGCTCAGTGGCTATGGTGCTCGGCTGCTGTCCCGAAAGACGCGGGTTCGATCCCGGCCGCGGCGGTTGAATTTCTTTGGAGGAGAAATTCGAGGCCCGTGTACTGTGCGATGTCAGTGCACGTTAAAGAACCCCAGGTGGTCGAAATTTCCGGAGCCCTCCACTACGGCGTCTCTCATAGCCTTAGTCGCTTTGGGACGTTAAACCCCATAAACTAACTAACTGTTGTTGGCACAGCCATAAGGCCGTCATGGAGTTCAGTGGAAACCTGCGGCAAGCCTGCTAAAAATGGGGCTGCGGAAACGACATTGCGATCAACTAGAATGACCGACTGAGCAATACCCCTGAAATGGCTAAAAAACGCACTGAAATTCCTGCCACCTGGTTGGGACGTAGCCCCGGCGGAAGATGTAAACGCAGGGGCACCTTGAGTGTACAACAGCTCTTGGCGGCCCAACCGAAGCACCTCGGGATGAGCAGCTGGACTGCGTCGACAACGCCATGCAGCCGCTGTCAAAGAGGAGGCACGTAAAAGACGCTGTAGGCGCTCCGAAAGCTCCTCTCTCCATGCGCACATAAGCGACGAAGGCGACGGGGTGCGTTGAGCAATACGTAGCTTCGCCGTCACCACACGCACCTCATCTGACACGTGAGCCCTAAGGGCTCGACCAGATGCGGCGCAATGGTGACGCCACTGCTCCTTCAGACGGTCCCAGTCACCAGGCACCGCCCCAAAAACCGAAAAACGCAAGGCCCGTGTGAACCCGTCTTTAGTGCTGGCGTCGTGAAGTATGCGTACATCCAACCGCCATGGTCTATGAGGTGATACTGCAGGCGCCGGAACCTTAAGTGATAGAAGAAAAGGGCGGTGGTCTGATATGTGCATCGGCGAGGATGGCAGCGTCAGTACATTAGCTACACACACTGACCGCGAAAGGCTCGCCGGAACGTACGCCTTGTCTAGCCTACTCGACGATAACCCGCGACGCCAAGTCCACACAAAGACGTTGCCATAGAGGAGCTCATACCCGTCCGTGAGCATGAAATGGTTCACTAAGCGGCGCAACTCACACGCATTCCAGCCTGGCCTACCCCTACCAGGGCCTTGCACATCGGCGACCGTATCGAGCACGCAGTTGAAATCGCCCAACATCAGAAGATTACGCCCTCCAAGAAAATACACATCTAAATCTTTAAAGAATGCGTTTGCCAAATTGGAATGCGCAGGCGCATAAATACAAAGAATTCTCAGGCGAAGTGCGTTAAACGTGCAGTCGAACGCCAACACGCGTCCAAGCGCATCGTAGATAACATGATGATCGCGCAAAAGTGAGCGGTTCAAAACAAGAACGCCAACGCCGCTAGAACGCGTGCTGGCGTACGAAAAGAAGGCATCGACGCCAAACCTATTTGAATTTCAACATGTCACTGAGACGAAAAAAATTGGTTTCTTGCAGGCAGACGATATCGCAACCCGAGGAACGAGCGAATGCGACCACCGTTGCCTGCTTCAAAACACTGCGGAACCCCTGCACGTTAAGAGTAATAATTTGAAGGTTAGTCATTTTGGAAATAAAAAATGAAACCTGAACAGCCGCGATGCTTAGGCAATACAAAGCGCGCCGCGAACGGCGCTAAACCAGCTCACTTTTGCGGAGGGTCGGACCAGAGGAGGCACGAGGCCTCCTTGGCCGACCAGCAGAATTGTCCGAGTCCGTAGTCGACGCATGTGGACGCTTTAAGCTCTAACTTAAAGCGACCATCTAAATATCCGACGACTGTTCGCTAGAAGTGCTAGCGCTGATCCTTGATGTAGAAGGGGACGGCGACTGCACAGGGTCAGCGTCTGGAGATGATCTTGGCTCCCGTACAAGCGATGACGAAGACGGCGACGGCGGCGTCGGGTCCTCCTCAGGCGTGATGACAGTCTCGTCAATGACGAGGTTGACTGAAGAGGCTGAGGACGTCAAGCTGCTGTCGTCACCGTCGACCTCAGCTATGTCGGCGTCCCTGCTCAAAACCGCAACGCTGGCCGCGGGCTCTAGCGCGGGCTCTGAGGGTGGCACGTTCTCAGCCTCATATTTTTCCAGGGACACAGTAGGCTCGGCCCCTGTGTCATCAGGGACGCTCGGAGAGACTGAGGCTGACGCAGCAGGAACCTTTACTGTCTGCTCGCTTGGTGCAGCACTGGACGCATCAACAGCAGACTCCGGCTCTTCAACGCAGTTACGCTGGGACGCAGCGGAAGCACCCGTAACGGCGGCGGTGTTGGATCCGCCGGTCTCCTTGATGGCTTCAACCGCTCCCTGAGCGGCCTGCGGGGGCGCAGGGCGGGCCGCAGCCTCCGAGTACGAGGGCTTGATAGCGCACGCCACAGTAGCGTGCGGATCACCACAACGAAGACATGGGAGCACGCAACCCTGGCCTTGGTGCCCAAAGACCCCACAGCGGGCGCAGAAAGGAGCCGTGCACTGTGCCCTGAAGTGCGCAGTGGACCCGCAACGCCGGCAAACCCGCTGCATGCCCTTGTAGTCACACGTCACGCGGTGGCCCGCGACCTTGATGTAGTTGGGTACGGGTGACTCTGGCTTCATTTCCATTCGCACGTAGCGGGTCCCGGTGGTGACAGTGGGACGCGATCCCATGACGCCGCGACTAATGTGCAGCACCTTGCCAAAAGCGGAGAGAGCCTTGGCAAGGGCGTCACTGGGTACACGTGCGGGCAGAAAAGGAACAGTCACCTGGGTCACCTGCGGGCTCAGGGGAACGATGGCGACGCGTACCTTGCCGATGGTGAGGCAGGAAGCTTCAACTATTTTAGCCATGGCGGCTTCACTTTTCACAGTGACTTGGTAGTTGCGTCCACCAAAGTGCTGGACGCAGTACACTTCCTCCAATCCAACTACGGAGGCTGTCGCATCGACGACATCCTCCGGACTAGCCGCCTCAGGGACGACAACATCAAAGGCCAGAGCCTTTGTAGGTGGCTGGCTCGCCATAATGAGGCGCCCGCCAGCCGAAGGACACCTTAACAAAAGAGTACGTCGAAAGGTCACACACCGGCGACCGACGCAAGCCGGCGGCCGGAACACACACCGAAGCCGATCACTTCCTTTCTACAGCTTATCACGGTTGCAATCTACCAAGACGATTAGAAAAAATTTTATTTACATATGTACACATGCCAAGATTACCAGGTACAGTGACATTTTCAAGAACACATGACAATAAGCATGTAAGGCGAGCCAATTAAACAGCTACCATAAACATCTCTAACTAATATGAATTGCTCGTGGGCGATGTAAAACAGAATAGAATACCTATTGACACCAGGGTGAAAAGGCAATAATTTGACATTGAAATATTTAAAAAGACACCTTAGCGCCAGTTAGGCCTAAAAACCAGGGCAAGACGACTATTATTCACAGAAATGAATGGGCATGACCATTGCCGGAGGAACTCTTCCTCACCCAAGAAAAAGAGTTCCTCGGACAAAAAACTGATGAGCTCCCGTCGGAGACGGCCGAGAATCGGCCACACAGCGCGGCGTCGAAAGCCACCAGCGACCGCGGCGCATCGACTGCGCTATAAACTAAAAAGACCCGCAACAATTAACAGGCGAGCAAAACGGCCGCTGGGGAATCGGCCGCGGGAGACGAAGTACGAAATGCCCTGCCCACGGAATCCCGCATGAACCGCGCGCCAAAAGACACGCGCTACCACGCAGGTGACTGTAGCGTGGCGATTAGATTCCGGGAGTGGGCAATTCGGACAGATACTGGAGCGTAAAACACCCCATCGCTCTAACCGATCACAAGTAGGGAGCACTGCCCAGCCAAGTTTCCAGACAACGTCGCGTAGATGGTCTGGGAGAGGTGTCGACGCTAAGCGCGCCCACTGAACGCGGCGCATAAGTGAGCGGCGAGCCGCCGGCACAACAGGCAACAATAGCGAGCCCATAATGTCCACCACACGGTCTGCGACGATGTTGACATCAGGTGCTACTGCTGTTACATGCCTGTAAAAGGCCACTGACGAGGCATAGAAAGCGGAAGGTTGCTCTGAATGAGGTCCATGATTAACAGGGGCCGCGGGATCCAAAAAGCGCAAAGAAGGGCCCAAAAAGTACCGAGTCAGGGTTCGCGCCGGAGACGCGTTTCCTAGCAGGATAGGCAAAATACCCTTTAAAGCTAACAGCGAGGACGTAACAGACAAATTTGGAAAGGCAAAACCTCCTCTCTCCCTTGGTTGTCCAAGAACAGCACGAGCCACAAGCTCGGTACCGCCTGACCAAAAAAAAGAAAAAACTGTAGTCTGCACCCGCCTTATGACACGGAGGGGTGGTTTAACAGTATAGCAAAGGTACCAGAAGGCACCGAGAATGACTGACTGAACCAGGTAGCGCCTCTCAAGCAGAGGCAGGTCGAATGTCTGCGCCCTTCGCACACGAGCTGTAATGTCGTTGACGACCGAAGACCACACACCATCCCATATTCCAGCACAGTCGTAGGTCACACCTAAAATGCGCATCTGCGCGCACCACTGCAAAGGTATTGCAGATGAAATACGAGTCTGGGTAGACCCCACAAAAAAGTAACAACTCTTCGAGTAATTAAGAGCAGCTCCAGACAAGGAGGCGTACTCACGAAAAACATTTAGAGTTTCAAGCAAGCTGCGTTCATCAGCTAAGTACAGAGTGATGTCATCTGCATAAGCAGTGACGCGTACCGCTTCGCTCCCAGGCAAAGCCAAACCTCTAATAAGGGAGTGGCGATTCACTGCCAAGAGGAAAGGCTCTAATGCTAAGACAAACAAAAGGGGGGAGAGCGGACAACCTTGACGGACGCCACGGCGAACATCAAACGCGGTACTTTCCCGGCCATCGAGGAACAGAGTGCTTGAAATATCTCTGTACATCTCTTTAATGAGAAGCACGAAAGAAGCTGGGAAACCGAAAGCATCCAGCGTCCCGTAAATATACTCGTGCTCTAAAAAGTCGAACGCCTTCTCTTGATCAAGGGAAACAAGAAGACCCTGTGCGCGCCGCCGTAAAGTATACGTTAGGATGTCTCGCGTTACAGAAGATAAACTATGTATTTCACGGCCTGGGATGGAGCAAACCTGGTGGCAGGAAATAAGCAACGGGAGGAGAGACCGCAGACGACGAACGAGTAATTTTGCTAGTACTTTGTAATCTGAATTTAGTAGCGTGATAGGGCTCCAATCTGCCGGACATGTCGAGAAAGGAGACTTTTTAGGAATTAGGACAATGCGGCCTCTTTTGAATGATTCAGGGAAAACTTGCTGAGTGAAGCATAATTTTAGCACTTCCGAGAAAATGGGGCCTACAATATCCCAGAATTGTAAATAGAACTCCACAGGAAGGCCGTCTGGTCCAGGTGCTGAGCCTCGTTTCATGGAGTCCAACGCCTCCTTGATTTCCCTTGTTGTTGGCAGAGCCATAAGGCCGTCATGGAGTTCAGTGGAAACCTGAGGCAAGCCTGCTAAAAATGGGTTTGCGGAAACTACATTGCGATCAAGTAGAAGGAGCGACTGAGCAATACTCCTGAAATGGTTATAAAACGCACTGAAATTCCTGCCACCTGGTTGGGACATAGCCCCTGCGGTAGGTGCAAAGGCAGGGGCACCTTGAGGGGTCAACAGCTCTTGACGCGCAAAGCGAAGTACCTCGGGATGAGCAGTTGGACTGCGTCGACAACGCCATGCAGAAGCTGTCAAAGAGGAGGCACGTAAAAGGCGCTGTAGGCGCTCCGAAAGCTCCTCTTTCCATGCGCACATAAGCGACGAAGGCGACGGGGTGCGTTGAGCAATACGCAACTTCGCCGTCACCACGCGCACCTCATCTGACACGCGAGCCCTAAGGGCTCGACCAGATGCGGCGCCATTGTGACGCCACTGCTCCTTCAGACGGTCCCAGTCACCAGGCACGGCCCCAACAACCGAAAAACCGAAAAACATTCACCTAAAAAAGCGCTAAACAGAATAAGATACGCCCTGTGCGCTGCCAGCCCTTTTTTAAAGAGGACACGCTCAGTTGCGCCGCCCTGGTTGCGCTTCGAGCCTCGACTTTTCGTTTCTCGCGGCTCGCTCGAAGATAGGCCCGTGGCGGCACTGATCCACAGGACGCGTTGCGCCAATGCTTTAATCTGGGGAAATAGAGGGCACACAAATGCACATGGTTCGCGCAAGCAGGAAAACGAAGGCACATGAATCCGCGCGTCGACGCAGAAATTGGCTAAAAAAGTCGCCCGTGTGCTGCGCGGTGCCAGTGCACGTTAAAAATACCCAGGTGGTCGAAATTATTACGGACGGAGACCTTCACTACGGCACCTCTTTCTCTCTTCCTTCCTTCGCTGCCTCCTTCATCCCTTCCCTTACGGCGCCGTTCGGGTGTCCGCTGAGATATGTGGGAGGGTTACTTCGACGTTTCCCTTCCTCATAAACAATTTTGCACGAGCGCGGGGCCAATGCTACCGGGAGTGGGCGTTTGGCTCGCGCGTGAGACTCGTTGCAACACCTGTGTAAGCCGTGGTCTCGCGCAACGGATGGAGAGAGGGTGTGCATAAAGCCAACCAAGCAAAAGCCCTCCCTCCCCCCCACCTCTAAGTAACGTGGAAAACTATAGCACAATTTTTTTAATTCGGAAGCCTTTAATGCCTCATCGTTGTAAGCGGCAGTTGTCGACAGAAATGTCAGGCTTTTCAATTGGCCGAAATGGCGGTGACGTCACAGTGCGCGAATTTCAAACGGGCGAGTTGTACTTTGGCTAGAAGCCATGCAACCAATTAAAGGGATGGTATAGTGATGCTCCAAGTAAGTGGGACTGAGGCTAGTTAATTTCTTAATTGACCAAGCAGCCTAACTAACCTTTCTAGTCAGGCCAAATAAATAAATACAACCGAGTAGGAAATTGGTCGAGTTGGGGAATCGAACCAGGGCCTCCGGAGTGCGAGACGAGCACGCTAACAACTCCGCCATGCCAGCTCGATAGTTTCGAATGAATGAAGGCGCGTGTAGTGAATACGGTGTCTTCGGTCACTCCCGTCTTCCTCCCTTCCCGTTACGGCGAGGTTCAGGTGTCCACCGAGATATGCGAGGCACATACATTTCCTTTCCTCGAAAACCAATTTACGGACTAGCGAGGCGTACAGCCGAACGTGCGATGGCGTTCCGTGGACTCCCTGGCAGCGTTGCAAGGCGCTGTCGCGTTCCACTCTTACATCAGTGACACAAGCAGCACCACCGTGCTTACGGTTTCCGACTCACCGCACTTTAGGTCAAGAAAGCGCCCCCCTGAATTTTATTTCGTTTGCTTTTCAGCTCCTCTGCGTAACAGCTAAATTTACAGATTAAGGCATACTGAAATAACAATCTATATAATACCTATATGCGGAAATATAGTTACGCTCTCAGTGGAGCTACATTATTTGTTCCTGGGAACGGGACGGAGACACGGTTGAATTAGGGGGTGTATTTAATTATTAGCGGTATAGATCGTTCAATTTCCCTGCACCTTATAAGACGCACATTTTGTACCTATTAACGCCGAATACATGTTGTCGTCGTGTATAATGAATGAAAAGAAAAGAACGCCTCTTATGAGCTCAACCTCTATATGGCTGTGTCGGGAGGCTTTTGGTTAGCGGCGTCACAAGTTTCGAGTACAAGTGAATTAGAAGACAGAGAGAGATTGAGAAACTTTATTGCATGAAAGAGGTTTTCAGTGTTCCTAAGGTCTATAACAATGGCAGCCCGGCCGATGGCGATGGTCAGCACGACCGGCTTCTCCGAGCGCAGCATCGTCTCCCAGGTCTATAGAACCTGCGCAATGTCTGCTTTTGACGTGCAGTGACCTTCAGCCGCTCAGGAGCTGCGCCGAAACCGACGAAGAGCGGGAGCTTTGAAAACCGATGTACGCTGCATGCGTTGGCATTGACAGCGTTGCGGCTGAAACGCGGCACTGAAGCTATAGACCGACGGCGTTCATTGAGTTAATTGGCGTTGTCGTCGACAGCGTTGTAGACACCGGTTATTTTGAGGAAAGGAAGGGCGCATAGCTCTCCCCCTGGGTCAGGGGACGCCTCAACAGCGCTTTGACGTGCGCGGCGGTGGGGAGAGAGATGTGGGCTGCATGCGTTCGGGCTGACAACGCTGTGGCCGACACGCAGGCACTGCAGCAATAGGCCGCAGCGTTCACTGGGTGAGCAACCTCTCTCGAGTGGTACATACGCACTCAACGTTACGTACGCCATGCAGCGTCTAGTTTCCTGATACACCACAGCTTTCGCTCTCTAACCAGTTTCAGCAGCAGTTGAACCGCACCTAATTTTTAAGCATGAAATGCTTTTAGCTCGCGTTGTCCGCAGTGTGCTGACGTCACGCCGAGACCGAGAGCCAACATCCGGGCACTGAATTCCACCCATCTGGGAAATGAATTCCACACATCCGGGAGCTGAAACGAGAGGATTCGGGCACCGTACGAGATTTAACGAGACTCTCTAAGCCCTCCTACAGGACCGGCATACAAGCGCCGATAGCTTCGCGCCGAACGGGTGGTGGCGTTCCTCCCTTCTTGTACGGTGCGGTTCGCGTGTCCACCGAGATGACAGAGTATTACTGCGCCATTTCCTTTCCTCAAAAAGCGGTGCGTTCAAAGGGAAAGGCATCGCGCCGAACGGGTGGTGGCGTTCCTCCCTTCTTGTACGGTGCGGTTCGCGTGTCCACCGAGATGACAGAGTATTACTGCGCCATTTCCTTTCCACAAAAAGCGGTGCGTTCAAAGGGAAAGGCATCGCGCCGAACGGGTGGTGGCGTTCCTCACTTCTTGTACGGTGCGGTTCGCGTGTCCACCGAGATGACAGAGTATTACTGCGCCATTTCCTTTCCTCAAAAAGCGGTGCGTTCAAAGGGCAAGGCATCGCGCCGAACGGGTGGTGGCGTTCCTCCCTTCTTGTACGGTGCGGTTCGCGTGTCCACCGAGATGACAGAGTATTACTGCGACATTTCCTTTCCTCAAAAAGCGGTGCGTTCAAAGGGAAAGGCATCGCGCCGAACGGGTGGTGGCGTTCCTCCCTTCTTGTACGGTGCGGTTCGCGTGTCCACCGAGATGACAGAGTATTACTGCGCCATTTCCTTTCCTCAAAAAGCGTCGCGTTCAAAGGGAAAGGCATCGCGCCGAACGGGTGGTGGCGTTCCTGGCAGCGCTACAACACGCCGTCGCGTTGCACTCCTAAAGGCGAATGTTAAGCGTTATTAATTAGCAGTTAATTAGTATTTAGTCATTAATCAGTAATTAGTAATTTGTCATTAATTCGTCATCAATTATGTGTGACGTAATCCAGTGGTGACGTCACCAGTGTCACATAGGCAAAGTGGTGGGGAAAACGCTTTCACCTCTACGCATTTCAGACAGTTTCGAACGCGCTGCATATACATTCTTGTCAGGCGTGCGGCTCGTCGTCTCCGCGTATAACCGAGGAATGAAAACAACGATTACAAAGATGAAAGGCAAACAGAAACCGGATACAGCTGACGAGGGCAGGGCGGAAGAGATTCCCCAGACACTCACAGGAAACGATTGCGTCCACATGGACCAGTGCACAGTATGGGTGGTGTGGTGTGGTGTAATGTGGTGTAACACTAGACCCATTTCAAGATTTTGACTAGTACCATCTACAACCAACGTGTTATGCCCGTAAACATTTCATGTTTACTCTACTCTCGGTTACGGGAGATGCAGAGATTTTTTTTTTTTATCTCAAAGCATCTGAGGTGTCCCGAATGGCTTAAGGTGAGCACCCCTGCGTCCGCTGCGTTACGTCGCCAGCAAAGTTTATATCGTCAACAGCAGCGGCTCGTCTCATGCCAGATATGGACTTCGCTATCGAATCTACATGGGACAGTAAGAAAGTGCTAAACGTGGACTCTACGCAAACGCTGAACATTTAATATACTTATTCACGGATTGATGTCTGTAGCGCCTGTATTAGTGCTTCTTGCACTCGGATTAAACTCCATGAAAATTGATAGCGTCAAAAGGAAGGGTGCAGTAACTCTCTCACTCTCGTCGGAATTAACGGTTTTTATGGAAAGGAAACGCGCAATAACCGCTTCACTTCTTCGTGGACACCTTAACCGTGCATTGAGGGAAGGCAGGTGGGTGGTTGTGAAAGAAGTGTTAGGGAGGAAGAGGTGTCGTAGTGGAGGTCTCCGGAATAATTCCACCACCTTGGTGCCTGATCTGTTCCTCCGACTGGGGAAAGCAAACGAACGCGTTCTACTTAGACTATTCACTAATACAATGCTGTGCCCGGCAGTATTAAAACATTTCGATCCCGCGTTAACTGGCAGGTGCAAACACTGTGGCGAGGTGGCTGACACCTACCACATGGTTTGGGCTTGCCAGCGCAACTCAGCTCTCTCCCCCCACCCCAACCCTACCAGAGAGGAATGGGAGGCGGCCCTGCTTGGCTGCTCGGACCTTCAGGCCCAAAAGGCTTTGGTCAAGAGGGCTAAGCTGGCGGCTTCGACCAATGGGGTCCCGGAATAGGGACTCCACCCATTGCGGGGCTCTTTAAGAAAGCCTCACCTCTTTTATTAAATAAAGGCTTTTCATCATCATCATCCAACAAAACGCGGCCACCGCGGCCGGGACTGAACGCGGGTGTTCTCCGGCTAAGCACTGTGGCAGGTGTCACACTTTCAAGAAATGAAAAAGCAGGCAGACAAAATCAAAAGAAAATAAACATGCAACAAAAAAACAGGCAGATGGTTTAGTATTGCTCAGCACGGAGTATTGGGCGAAAACATGATTTTTTGCAGTTGGAGATCACAGCCGCGTACCTCAAAGCTCCGATTGAGGCGACCACTGACCCAGGGATCCTTTTCTTTCCGCAATATCAACGGAGTCTACAACGTTGCCAACGCCATCGCTAATGCACGCCGGCTGAAGCCTACAGCTCCAATGTTGTGTTTCTGCCACAGTGTTGTCAACGCCAACGCATACATCTCTCTGTCACTACCGACACTCAGCTGGTGGGGCGCCGAATCAGGCGCTGGGCGTCCCCATTACAGAAGCGGAGATGCGGGCAGAAACCAGTATAACTAATGATGAAATCGGCTCAGGGCCTGACGGAATGACGAATAACATGCTAGGTAATGTAGACGATGAATCCCTTAGACTCTTAACGCAATATATCGGAGAAGCCTGGAATAATGGGAAGCTACACCCGAGCAATGGAAGACAGCCAGAATCATACTCATACCGAAACTAAGGGCAGTTTCCCTTACGTCATGTGTAGGGAAATTAATGGAGCGCATCGTGTAAACAAGGCTGACGAGCCTCATGAAGCAAAAAAAAACTGTGACCGCATGAGATTGTCGGCTTCCAGCCACACTTGTGCACGCAGGACGTGATGCTCAGACATAAACACCTCAGCTCAGACTGGAGCTCCAAAGTCTATAAGGTAATTTTGGGCCTAGACTTCACCAAACCATTTGACACATGTCAAAAATGAGGCGATCCTTGACAGGCTGAGCGAGGTCGGAGTAAGAAAGAGAACGTACGAATATTTCAACGACTTTCTATCGGGAAGGAAAGCCTGTATGCGATTCCAAAGCTTAGAATCATCCGCGATTGAGCATGGGAAGCATGGTGCACGCCGCAGTGCTCGGTCTTGTCGCCGTATCTCTTCAACGTGGCAATGAGAGGCCTCCGAGACAAGTTAAACGAGCTAGGGGGGACACATTTCTGCATGTACGCGGACGATATCAATATCTGGGTCTTCCGAGTGAGTGATGCACGCACGGAAGAGCGCTTACAGGCCACAGCCGACATGATTGTCGAGTGCGCAGCCGAAAGGGGGCTGGCGTGGTGAGCGCAAAAGTCAGAACTTTTTTTCATATAACCCGAAACATCTGAGGCGTAAAAAAGACGAGGATATTAAAATTAAGGTGGTGGATATGCACGTGCCAAAGGTGGATAAAATAAGGATCTCGAGTCTAATCATCCAGTCCCACGGATACAACAGGGAAGTCCTTATCAAGTTGGAGCACAATGCGATGCAAACTCTAGGCCTCATAAGACGAATTGCGGTTAGAGGTAGGGGACTGAAAAGGAGGAATTTGATGAGGCTAACACAGACGTACGTAAATAGTAGAATTAGTTACGCGAAGCCCTACTTGGATATAAAAGCCGGGAGAGTGATAAAATAGATGCCCCCATTTGGAAACGTATTAAAAAGGCACTATAGGGTCACCCATGGATACATCAGCGGAGCGACTGCTTGGGTTAGAGCTACATAACACGTGGATAGAAATAGTGGAGGCGGTGCGGGCGTCTCAAATTGAGAGGCTCAGCACGATGGATACAAGCAGGGTAGTCCTAGCAAAAGTTGTAATAAATGCCGAAAGACGGATCAAAATAAAAGTTCAAATCGACAGGGAACGCCGGAATGGTTTTATGGTGCCCCCTCCCCCCAAAAATATGCACCCTGAGTTCAATGCTAAACGCAGGGCCAAGAGAGCCGAGGCTCTAGAGCTGAGGTTCGGTAATAGAGAGGACGTAGCGTATATGAGATGCGGCAGGTGGCAGGAGGGAGCGCAGTAGCTTGGGTCGTCAACGGCCGAGGTGCGCCAGTCTTCGAGGAGGCCGTCCGGAGGCGAAACGTAGAAACTATAGAGGCAGTTGCTCTAGCGTTTGCCTGCGTAGGAACAAAAGCAAAATTCGTAGTAAGCGACATTAAGACTGCCATTCGAAATTTCGGAAGTGGCAGGATCTCTCCGGAAGCGGCAAACATCCTTAGCCAACAAACGCTGCATAGGAAGAATCAGTTAATTTGGACAGCCGCACTCGCCACCGTCCCCGGTACGAGGCTAGCCCAAGTTCCTTACCTCCGGCTAGCCGTAGAGCCCCCAGAGCGCTGGGGGAAAAAGGAGCGTCTCCAAAATTACGGCGAAATTATTCAGCATTACAAACTGGGACGTAGGCTGGTAACCCTAGCAGACCCATTGAACAATAGAGAAGCTGTGCCGCAGTGCCGGCTACAGACAATTACTTTCATGAACCCAGTATGGGCGTACCACGTGTAGCCAGAGTTGGGGTCGCATGATATATATGTACACACTTTGTGGCAAGAGGGACCCTCGACCACATACATGATTTGGGAGTGCCCAAATTTTACCGGAACTGGCAAAATTTTTGATAGCAGAGCTGTTTGGGAGACCCTGCCAAGAAACAAGACCCTGAGCTCCACAGCACCAGCATCCATCTGGCGGAAGAGGCCGCTACCAGTCAAGGAGTGCCAGCAAGCCTCCAACGGAGGGGCGCAACTCCCTGTTGGCCAGGCCTGCGTGCCGGGGAGCAATGAATTTTCTCACGGAAATAAAAGTAGTTCAATGAATCATATTATCGGGGATGCACGAAGGAGCGCATGCATTCATTCAGCGAGCTCACGCAGGCCTATCGTCGCGCCAGTTATGTCCCCCGCACCACCCCTCCCTAGACAACACACACACACAACACTCTGGCGCAGACTACAGTACACACTCTGCCCTCACCCTAGATTTGCCCTAGCCCACCACCAACCCTCTTTCCCAAGTGTGAAGTTCGCTGAACTTATTGATGCGCGATTCAGTCTCCAGCACAGAGTGTACGGCGCGAGGTAGCTACTTTGAGATGTGCACCTGTTCCCAGTCGAAGGGTTACCTAATTCATGGAGCCACGGACGCACGACAGGGGCTCGGTGGCTGCTCTATTGTTGCCGGCGGCACCGCCGCCAGAGCGCTCGTTCGGTCTCTGTCTTGCATTCCTACCACAGATATGTTTTCAGTGCGTAGCCTTGTGAAGTGTTCAGTGTTTGAACGCCTGCAGTCGTCATTTTTATGGCCAGTGGACTTTTCTTTTTGTGCTTTCGTGGTTCTGCTCATATACATAGCTTATTGTGAGGACGGATGTGTACGGTGGCCGATTGGTACGCGATGCGGCGCCAATGGGTCGTTTGAGCTTTGGGTACTCAGAAGAAGTGCCTGGTTAAGCTGGAGTTGCCACTGAGCGCTTGACACCTCAACGACAGATTTCTTTTTTTTTTTATAAAGAAAGTTAAGTGATTGTTCCCGGGAAATACGTGTGTCCCGTATGCACGTGTGCGGAAAAGAAAACGTAGAGGAAGGCAGGGGCTCGGAATGCAGAGAATTCAGTGGTGTTTGTATCAGAACCCCTCCTTTCCCAAGTATATGGTTAGCCGATATCCTTTCCTCAGTCTTGATTAGCTGACGGATATTTTCTTTTCCCTAACCAGCGAAATGTGAGAAATGTCGCCTGATTTATTGTTGGTTTCTGTCCCCGCCAAGGGTGGACACAGAGGGCTTAAATCTAAGCGCTCTAGGTTAAGAGAGGGCTGATTTCGTCTAATCAATGGTTCAGTCATGCTGTAAATAGTTTTCTCCTTGCTCGTTTCTTCTTGTTTACTTATGTGTAAGTGAATAGTTAACCTTCTTTTCCTGCCGTCGAGTAATGTGAATGTTTGCGAGTCCGAACCATCAATCCATGAAGAAACCCGATTTCATCATCAAGAAGTGTTTCCTCACATCGCCACGTGAAGGGGAAACTCAACTCCCACTCCTGCCCTATGCCCGGAACCCTTCGCCTCTTCCCTCCACATCCTTTCCCTCTGCCTGGCGCACCCTTCCCCGCGGGGCCTAGACAATCTCAAGACCTGGAAGGACTGGGAGACCCTTTAGCGCACGCAGCACCCAGTTCCCGCCGACCATTGCCACAGGCCGGGCAGCCAGTGTTATAGACCTTAGGAACAAAAACACTTGAGTGCAGTGCGGTCGTGTGGGGACCCCGGAACGTGCCCCGAATTCCTTTCAAATAATAGTTGTTTTTTCTCTATCTCAAAGCGCGACAGATGTGTCCACTGACCAAAGGAGCCGGTTATTCGCCTTTCCTTTCGTGACACTCTCGGAGGATTTACGCAAATAGTCGGTTTTGGCGGGCTCGGAGGCTAACAGTGCTTTCAGCTAAAAGCGTACTCCAGCCAACCGTTTCTCCAACAGGGTGGACGCTACGAGCGCGGGGCAACTGCTTCCAGAAGTGTGCGTGTGGCTCGCGCGTGAGAATTGAGGAGACAGACAGAGATAAACTTTATGTCTAGGAATTCGGGGCACACCCCTGGGTTCCCGTAACACAGCACTGCACTCAAGTGTTTATGTTCCTGAGGTCCATAATACTGGCAGCTCGGCCGGTGGCGATGGTCTGGGCGGCCGGGTCCTCCGAGGGCGGCATGGTGAGAATTGAGGCAACACCTTTGTAAGCCATGCTTACGCGCAGTGGATAGAGATAGGGTGTGCGTGAAGCGAACAAAGCAGACGCCGCAGTTCTAAGTGGCCAGGAAATCCATAGCACGCTTTAGTTGTGTCTGCTTTCCAGCTTCATTGGCTAACAGCTAAATTCACAGACTAAGGCACTGACAAAAGCAACTCTATATTATAGCGAACGGCTTTAAAGGCTCATTCTCCGGTCTGTCCGTACGGCGTTAAATCCAGCGCCTGGGGCGACTCATCGACGAGCGCCGCTGAAAGAAGAAAACGAATGGTAGCCTCAGATAGAGGGGACAAAATGTAACCCCGACGCCAAGTTTGATGACTGTAGAGTGAATAGTTACCAATTTAAACCCAATTATAGCGAAAAAACAAAGAAAACAATGAAATCGGTCGGTATACCGCAGACGTAGATATAGCGACGGGAAAGGTGTGACGTGACATCCAACGGAAGTGTTCACAGCATAATGAAAATTATCACAGAACGGGAGGAAAAACGCCGGATTTGTGTCAAATTAGATTGAAAAATGTGTAATCAAGCGTAATTAGTACTAAAGGTCCCCGAAACATCTATAATTTGGGCAACAATTGCTCAAAAACGAGGTAAACTGGTTGATGACGTCATATCAGACGAAATGATGTCGAAGCAGTGTGATCCGCCGCCAAGCAACAACTGCCGACGGGCTGTGCATGCGCAGCGTGACGTCACCGCTTCCTCGCACCACGTTCTCTATTCTGTCGGGAAATGAACTCAAGCGCGGCAAATTCAGATTCGTTTTCTCCTATCCTTAGTAGTCGCTGTGGAAGACAGCGTTACACCGGACGTGACCTTTACCGCGACTAGGAGCCATAAAAAGGCTTTCGCCTTTAAAAAATGGCGCGAGAACACTAAAAAAACAACACCCGCACAAACCAACCACGCTACAGACCACACGAGGAGGCCAAAAAACACTTCGCATGCGACGTTCGCGCGGCGCCAAACGCTACGGCCTCATGATAGGTCATCGGTCGTACACGTTTGAAAACGGCAGCCAATCAGAAGGCCGCGCATTTTGCTTATTTTTTTGCACTGCACTTCTCGATACTCTACCCCCACCCTCTGATTCACGCCGAAGGCAGCGTCTTCTCCGAATGACGCTGAGGCACCGTCAAAATTGACAAAAGCAGGACCGACAAACCTTGGGTCGAAGCCGACCCAGACAAAAATCAATTTGTCAATTTCACCGTCAATGTGACGCCTATAGTTATTACAGTGCGCACGCTCAACTGCACGCCGTCATTTTATCCGGTTCTGAAACATCTTTTTTTTTTTCCCCGGAACACAGTCACTTCCTCAAAGACCATGACACAAATCGCTGGAGCAGAATCAATTCAACACCCGGTGCGCTTCCAGCACTTGCTTGAAGAGGACACGTGTAGCTGCGCCGTCCTGGCTGCGCTTCGAGCCTCATCTTTTCGTTTCTCGCCGCTCGCTCGAAGATAGGCCCGTGGCGGCACTGGTCCCAAGGACCCGTTGCGCCAATCCTTTAATCTGGGGAAATAGAGGGCACACAAATGCACATGGATCGCGCAAGCGGGCGAACGAAGGCACAGGATTCCGCGCGTCGGCACAGAAATTGGCTAGACGGAAAGGAGACTCAAGGGGGACACGTATACTCTGCGCCGTCAGAAAAAGTGATCAACAACCCTCCGAGGCGGCTCAGTGGTTAAGCCGCTCGTTTACTGAGCCAGCGTACCCGGGTTCTAACCCGACCTGGGCGGCCCCGTTTCGATGGAGGCGAAACGCAAAAGGCGACCGTCCGCTGTGCGGTGCCAGTGCACGTTAAAGATAACGCAGGTGGTGGAAATTATTCCGGAGGCCTCCACTACAGCACCTCTATTCTCTCTTTCTTCTTTCACTGCCTCTTTTATCCCTTCCCTTGCGGCGCGGTTCGGGTGTCCACCAAGTGTGTGAGTTTCGAAAACAGATGCGCGCTGCATACGTTGGCATTGACAGCGTTGCGGCTGAAACGCAGCACTGAAGCTATAGACCGACGGCGTTCATTGAGTTGATTGGCGTTGTCGTCGACAACATTGTGGACACCGATGATTTTGAGGTAAGGAGCTCTCCCCCTGGGTCAGGGGACGCCTCAATAGCGCTTTGAGGTGCGCGGCGGTGGGGTGAGAGATTTGCGCTGCATGCGTTCGCGCTGACAACGTTGTGTCCGACACGCGGCACTGCAGCAATAGGCCGCAGCGTTCACAGCGGGAGCGACCTCTCTCGACTGGTATACACACTCAGCGTTACCTACGCCATGCAGCGTTTCGTGATATACGACAGCTTTCGCTCTCTAAGCAGGTTCAGCAGCAGTTAATTTTTTTGAAGCGAAAAACTTCACCAGCCGCACCAAAGCCGCGTTTCGCATGAGCCGTTGGAGCCAAAATTTGCCATAGCTGCGCATGCGCGAACCGAGTGATAGTTTAAAGGGAGGAGAGCACTATTAATATTTTTTTTATAGTAAAATCCGATAGTTCGGCATGTCATGGCTTTGTTGTCACTTGGCCGGCAGCGAAAGATGCATTTATTTCTAAGAAATTTGGATTCGAAGTTGAAAAAGTTTTTCCCGCCGCTCTGATTCAAACTTGGGATTCTCCTATGACGACACAGGACTAAGTGACGTGAAACATGACGTGCGCATGTCGTTACGCAGACTCCGTGATTTCTAGCGGCCAGCAGTGCGGCCTAGCAGTAGTCGAAAAGAAAGCTACCGCCGGCCGCACGTTGAAGGCATCTATCGGCTATTGCGGCCGTCGCTACAGTCGCTTCGATTACGTTTGCACTGGCGTTTTGCCAGCGTTACGATGGACCTCGTTCTCGAAGTCGTCAACGAAGTTCTCGCAAATAGACACCTTTAGCATACCGTGTACCTTGTTACCGCTAGCGGAATACCGGGAGCCCGCCTACCGCCTGAAAACAGGCGCTGATTGGTCCCGATGCTTCAAGAGCGCGCGTAGCTGCCGGGCACGTGGCGCCATCTGGCGACGTCAAGGACATTTGCGCATGCATTAGCTGCGCCTCAGGAATTTGTGGCTTCTCGGGTCCTAGAGTTGATAGAACCATTGGTTCTAGCAACACTGCTTTGTCCTATGACGTCATCACGCTTGTGCTTGCGAGTTTGGCCTGTGGCGGCGATACCTGTATTTTGGTTCTTGCTCTTTTCTACGTTACAAGAGCTTTGTTGTCAGTATGAGTAGCGTTTTTGTAATCAGGAGCTGGTATTCTGTCGATACAAGCCAACTTCAATTTCTCCTCAGTGTCCCTTTAAAGAAACTATCGATACTATCGATAGTCAATTTCCCGATATTCTAATAGCTAGCGGCGGTAGCTCTGAGTCACCCGCGTAGCTGAGGGGTCGGCGGTGGCCCCAGCCCCGCAGCTGTGCGCTGTGTGACGTCAATCCTCCTGGAGAATGCACTGCTGGCGCAGCGACTTCACTCGCTCCTAGCGCATGCGCAGTTGGGGCTCTCCGGGGCTCCGCGAAATCACTCACACCTACCGCAGTGTTGCTTCCCCAACAAAATTGGCAAACGTTACCTTGATGAATGCCGAATATTGCGCGAAAGCATTGTTCTTTGCAGGTGGAATTCAAAGCCACGTAACTCAAAGCCAGATTGAGGTGTCCACTGACCCAGGGAGAGTTATGACCCTTTCCTTTCATCGAAATCAATGGAGTCTACGATGTTGTCAACTCCAACGCCAGTGAACGACGGCTGCAGCCTATTGCAAGTGAAATGAAAATTGGTTTTTGAGGAAAAGAAATCACGGAGTTGTCTCCCATATCTGGGTGGACACCCGAGGAACCGCGCCGTAAGGGAGGGGCCCCCCTACAGTCTACTTTCCGTCTGACCAATTTCAGTGCCGACGCGCGGCTTCCTGTGCCTTCGCTCGCCCGCTCGCGCAATCCATGTAAAATCTCTCTGTAAATGTGCGTTTGTGTGCCCTCTATTTCCCCAGATTAAAGGATTGACGCAACGCTTCCTTGAGACCAGTGCCGCTACGGGCCTATCTTTCTCTACGACTTGGAGGTCATTCCTTTGCCTCAAAAGATGCGAGGAAAACAGCTGCAGTGGCCATGAGCGCGTCTAAGCCTGCATCTTTTGTCCAAGTAGTTTGTTTCAAGCCCTTTGGTCACATGTCCCGGCGATGCAGCCTCGCACCCTGAAGAACTTTCTCCAGTTGTTTTCCTTTGAGGCCATGATTGTCACCTTCGCAGCGAACTTTAGCCACTAATATGGCTGGTATTCATCCCCATGCTACTAAAACCACCAAAAGAGCAGTTTATTATGAAGTGGAACTGCGCTGGGATTATAGGTTGTTTAGCAGAGCTGAAATTGTTTTTGAAACACACACATGTTCCCATTTTGGCGCTCTCGGAAGCTGACCAGGCAAGAGGGAGATTTTTGACTCACACATAAAAATTGCAGCATCAGGTCTTCCTGCAGGAAGTGCCGCGCTTTACATATGCCGAGAGCTTCCTCATGTGGCTTTGACTGATCTTTGCACTGAGAATATTGCAGTAGCGGCTCTGAGGATATGCCTCGGCTCCAGAAATCTCTCTGTTGCAGCAGTGTATGTGTCTCCGCGGAGAAAGGAATCATTGGATTTGCTTCTACAGCAGCTTTGTGATCGCAGCCCAGCGCCAAGAATTACCTGTGGTGACTTCATTGCTGTCTGGGGTGATAGGAACAGATTTCCGAGGACGCAAACTTGTAGAAATTTTCGACAGTTTGGTCCTAGCTGCGTGTGGCCAATGACGGAAGTCACACTTTCTTTCGACCCCCAGCCTAAGCCGCAGCTGTGGACCTAACTCTGCATTCACCTGACGTATGTGTGATGTGGTCCACGGCACCTGACCACATCGGAAGTGACCATTATCCAATCCTTGTGTTCACTGCAGACTTTCGAATGAGTGGTTCTAAAATCAGTCAAGTTATTAATTGAGACAAATACAGGGAACATCTAGAAAGTGCTTCTGGTGATGTTATAGACAAAATGATTTCTAGTAAAATGGCAGAAACCACGGCGGTCAAGTTGTTTGATCATTTCCCAACTCCGGGTTTAAAACTCCGGAACCTTTGCGCAGCGCGTCGAAGAGCGGAACAACAACTGATACGCAAAAAGGACAAGAAAGCTTTGAAGACGATATTCTCATTATTTACTTCTTTCAATATTCTAAAGGCCCACAGCGGGCATTACATAAGGTGGGGATTCTTCGAAGAAAACTTAACAAATACACAACCCAAAATATAAACGGCTGAAAACAGAAATAACCAAAATAAGAAGCCAGGTACAAGTTAATAAGAGCAATGGGAAAAAAAATGGGTAGGAACAAGAACTTGAAAAAATGCACATGTAGCAAATCCCACAAAACAAAACATCAAAATCCCACCTTCAGAAATTACAAAACATGGCATCTAACATATCGCGGAATGTTACGGCGGACACTCACACACAGAAACAAACGAAGAAAAAGTGAAGCTCACAGGGATTAGGATTAACTCTGTCACTCGACGATATACAAACGAGCTCTACAGGTAGCAATGGGAATCCTTATCGTGAGTGTTTTTTCACCGATGATGAAAATATGGAGACTTATTGGCAGTTTTGATGGCGTCTCTCGCCCTACAAAGCCTTTCGAAGCGCTCGCAACTCGCAAGCAGAAACCTGTTGCACGCTTGGGAGAGGAATTTGATGATGCGTCTGTGCGTGCAAGTTCAGGACTTCACTCCTCTACTCTACCTGCTGCGTTGGCATCTGTTATGTATGCCCCGTTTACTTTTCGAGAGCTTCAGACAGCGCTCAGTGGCCTGCGGAGTAGATGTGCATCAGTTCCCGACGGCATCGCCAACCAGATGCTGCAGAACCTGCCTCTGGAACACAGGAAAATGCACCTAAGCTATCTCAATCCATCAATTGGCTGATGACACGAAAACAGTAATAATTGAATTATTTAGCTGTTGTAGCTGGATACCATGCTGTGATCCATTTATTGTAATGTATTACAAATTATTATACAGATCAAAACACAAAAGCAGAAATCTGACTATCCTTCCAGTTTACTTTGTCAATCTGAAACACATATAGGTTAATAAGACAGCCTAGTGTCTTTTCTGTGCAGTCCATCTATAATTCTGTATATTTACGGTCCATACTTGTGTATGTTACTAAAAGCCTAAGAAGCTGGTATTCGTTGTTCTGGAAATGATCTCAACTGTAGTTTCTGTCTTTCGTTTGGATTTTCTCTGGCTTCCTGATGAAGGGTTTCCAGAATACTGGAAGTCTACAAGCTTGCTTCTATCTTTTGTTATAATTCTGAAGTCAAATTTGTTTGGATTATGCAATATCTTATGAAAGCCGCTACAAAAAATATCTTTTCGAGGCATTTATTGCTCATAAGTGCTTTGCTAGTTGCCGAAATAAAAAAAAAGCGTTAAACTTGCTAATTCCCTCTGTTGCCTTAGGTGCTTCCTCCCAAGAACATCCATGGACCCTGGCATCTGAAAAACGGAACATAATGTAGAGCCAGATTAGATACAAGGATGGTAATTGAAGAATATGTGCAAAATTGCATAGCATCAAGGCATCAGAAAAGGGCCACACGAAGCCAAAAAATGACAAGGAACAATTTTGTTGCCATAATTACATACTTCATAGTGAAATAAAAACATAATTCACTTTTCTATAAAAGAGAGACAACACATATGTAAAACTTTCATTTGCGAAATGTGTTGCATTTTAAGTGTCTTGCTCGGCATAAGGAATTTTAAAATGCCTCTTGCTACGTGGCGTGCAAGGCATGGGCTTTGTCAAGCTGCGACGACAGCTCACCGCTGAACTATATCGCAGCTTGCGGAAAAATTTGACAATATGTCAGTTCAAAACGTATACTGTCTTGTTCCCTTATTCCATCATTCTTTCAGGCTATATCCACGAGGTTACCTCCACATTTATCACTTGAAAGATATGTAGTCACTGTACTTTAATTTGTCAATTGACTTATCTTGCCTGATCCTCAGGTTAGAAGAGAAAAAAGGCTTAAAGTTGTTATTTTCTAAAACTTCAGATATGGTATGGATGCCTCGAGGGAGGTACACATCAGATTTCCTTGAGGCAAAGCTTTGATCAGGAGGCAACGGCACATAAACCAACTTAGGCAGTCTTAAGCCACCAGGTGTGGAAGTGGAAGGCATTAGAAGCACCTCATTCAACTGGACAACTTCGGCAGATCCATGCGTCACTCTGGAGGAAAGAACTTGTGACCATCACACGGTGTACAACACATGTACTGATAGATTTGCGCTGTACTTTCTTCAAGCCCGAGCGAGCTGCACAGTTGACAAAAATATTTTGAATTTACATAAATAACTACACCAGGTGTTTCCTGCAGTACACTGTTATAACCACAGCTTTGCAGATATTTGCAGTGCTTCAGAGCACTGTGCAATATTTAATGGTAGCATGGCTTGAAAATCTTTTCAATTAACACCATATCTCACTATCTCTCACATTGCCTAGAGTTCCGAAATTCGGTGCCTTTGGATCTGCAAACAGAATAAAAGGCACCGAGTTTGATAAAAGCACTAGCATGAATAATAAATGTTCACAAATGTTCAGGATTGAAAAATCCATGAAGCATATCAACTAAAATTTGAATTGCTGAGCAAGCTATTTATTCAAGTTCTAGCAAAAAAAAAACCCTGAGAAAACCGAGACACAGGACCAGAACAAGTCACACGCACTTTTGCTGGACTTACAGATGATTTATTTTTGGCTCATCCGCGTACTTGAAGCCATTTTCTCCAACAAGCACACATGCAAATGAAAAATCAAATGCGCTCATCTTTCCATCCCCGATAAAAAGCGCCACTCTCTCCCTATACTGAGGATAGATAGCTGGCTTATGCAGGGCCGCTCATTGCTTCAAGCAGTTCTCGCTCGTGCATGCACTTCCCCCTGCTAGTAATGCTCGTGCGGTGAAACAAGGGCAAACATTTCCTACAGTCCTGAAATGCAACACAAGGTTGCTCCCTGTGCCGTCACGCAATGTATTTCCTGCGGCGTTCATTCAAGCATAGCCAGTCTGCCCGATGTCTACTTTCCCACAGCACATGAGCATTTGATACACAAACCTCGCCGAACACTTTGAGAACTTCGTTTGGTGATTTGTTTTGCGGGCATGTTCTCTTTCACAGCCAGAGATGCGGCCGCGAAGACCAGACAGCTCATGAGGGGCTGTCTGGTCTTTGCAAAACACCACGTTAGCACCAAATTTTCTAACACTGTTTTCCCGCCTATGGAAAAATTTATAGAAGTACGCGATCAATGATTCTTATCCCATACTTCTATAAAAAGAACTTGAGTATATTTACGGATGTGTCAGAGCAATAAATTTCAGTTGTTATTCAGCGTCTGTGTCTTGTCTCCTCGTTCTGCGTCCTTTGGGAAGTTTGCGCTGTTTTCGTGTGTGCTATTAACATTTCCAGGGGTTGAAAACAGTGTCACGAAATTTTGGTATCAACTTGGTGTTTTGAGCCACCTGCAAGCTATCTGGTCTTTGTACATGCATCTCCGACTCTGCAAGAGAACGAGCCTGCAAGAACAACCACCAAATGAAGTTCACGTGTGCAATGTGGGATGTGTATTCAATCCCCATGTCCAGTGGGAAACAATACATCAGTCAGACTGGGCAATGCCTGAATGAACGCCTGAAACAACACAGCAACAAGTTGCAAGCAGGCACAGGTAGTAGCCTTGCTTTGCAAGTGCAGGACTATAGCAAATGCCCGCCTCTGTTTCACTATGCGAGCATTACTCGCAGGGGGAAGTCCAGGCATGAGCAAGAACTGCTTGAGGCACTTCTAAAAATTATTTTTAAAAAATGAGCTGTCCTGGATAATTAACATGTCTTTCCTTATCACAGAGAAAGAGTGGTGCTTTTTATCGGGAATGAAATGATGACTGGACTTAATTTTTTGATCTGCATGTGAGCGTGCTGAAATAAATCAGCTGTAAGTCTGGCAGTAGTGTGTGTGTACCTTGTCATCAACTTGTGTGTCAGTATCCACTGTTTTTCTCTGGAACACGAACTGAAATGTAATAAATTTAGTACACATCGTAAGTGATGATGCATGATATCAATATTGCTACTAGCTGCCGAGTTATCAGATTACTCAGTATTGCATAAACCAGAAATCACTGAAAGAAAAGATTCCAGTCCTGTACCTTGTATTGAGGAATCCTATCCAAACCCACATAACCAAGGAAGTTGTCCAGAGGTCAGGTTATCTTTTTTGTACGTAGAAAAAGTACTTGATTTTCAGTAAAGCATACTATTTGAATAAATTTTTTACTGGTCCTAAAATTTAAACCTTTATCAAAAGGGTCCTTCCCATTATTTCATACTCATTTACCTGTGCAAACATTCCGTAGTGAGAGGGCAGCCGGCTGGATAACAGGTCTTGAAAACAAGAAAGGCTCCAAGAAGGAGTCCCACTGCCTTGTCCAGACTGCGTGGTTCTGCAGATGCACTCCTCTCTGTCGGCTGCAAGGGCGACTAGGTGCATGTCGTCCACACCTGAGCCTGCATGAGAACAAAATTACTGGCACTTAATAGTACTGAGTTAAAACTTTTTTTTACGTAATTTCGAGACTAACTCAGACAACGCATACGGCAAGCAAGGCTGTGGGCGTGGTCTAGCCTGACCTTCTTGCTTTCGAACATGTATTGGGTTAATATACCGAAATCGTCACATACTTGCCCCCAAATTTATCATGTTAATTTATAACTCATTGGTTTCCTCCAGTCTGAACTATTGCCATTTAATCTGGTCTACCACAACACATGGAAATTTTCTAAGGCTTCGCAAGTTGCGGAAAGGATTTCTCAGAATAACAGAATGTTTGCATTTTTATTCTCAAATACAGCCCCTTTTTGACAAATACAGTGTTATCCCAGTTACCAAATTGATCTGACTACATTTCATGCAAATAATTTAAAAACGAAAAAATAAATAAGAGCTCATTTTTAAAACAATTAGCCAACTTGCAGGAAAACACTAGAGCCCGCCAGACAGGTAACACTGAGCCCTCGAAAGTAAGAACTTACAAAACAACCTATGCTTCAAAGACACTACAGGACAACTTGCCCAGGTTACTAAACAGATTCCATCTAGAACAAGTGCACCTTGTAGATATGACGTATTTTTAGCACTTCAGCATCATTTTAAAACATTGTAGGCTGTTTAATTTCCTTTTCAGCCCCCCGTGTTTGTCTAGTCGGATATTTCCCAATTGTGTGTCTGGTTAGCTTCCGTCCTCTCGTCACTTGTTTGAAATGACAATGTGCGTTTTATTCATTTTTCTTTTATTCTTACCTCCCCATCACTGTATATGTATTGTTATTATTTCTGCCGGATAACTGAAACTGCATTTGTGATTGTTCCTTTGGTCGACTGCTCCGTCACTGTGCACCTCTTCCTGGTTTTCTATTGCATCAGAAAAACTGTAATTTGGTAATTGCCTCCTCTTCCACAATTCCGCCATATTCATGTCTGTTACATTTACTTTAGGAAAGAGAATTCCCAATTGTGAACATGTATTGTACTTTATTCCTCTTCTCTTGTAAGCAAAAAAAAAATGCCGGTGTGATGCTGTTTAGTGTGATGGGGGCCTGCGGCTCTGCGAAGCTGTCTTGCATGACAGCTTTTACTGCCGGCCTCCAGTGTCCTAGCTTTATATGACATAAATAAAAGGATCACTATTATTATTTCTAGCAAAATGCTGGTTCTAGAAATTCGGGGCCAGCTTGCACGAAGCTCACTCAGCTCGCTGCAGGCACACATCGGACCTCGGAGTGATCACGCCAAACTGCGGCCACTGCAGCAGGAAGATATACAACAACCAGCGGGCCGACCGCCGCCGCCTCGCACGGCTGCAGCGTGAGGATCCGGGGCATCCGGGGCGAGTATTCAGCCCACCGAAGAGCTGCAGGGCAGTTCCGGAAAGATGAAATAGGCGCGGCAGAGCGAGCGCGTAAAGGCGTGCTCTGATGTCCCCGGAAAGGACGGAGGGAGAGGCGAACGCACGTACTGCAGGAATACGCGGAATACGCACCGAAGGAGCACTATGGAGTGCACAGCTGTCAAACCACATATATTCTTAAAGCAGAGCGCACGAAAGCACGTTGTTTACAACAGCCACAAGCACGCGATCGGCTCGCATCGAAACGGGCTCGCGTGTTCCCTCCACCTGTGTGTACAAGCATACCAGGCCGTCTCGCGTTATGAAAGAGCGGGCTCACAAGGAACGCACAGAAGAGAGTTTGCAGTGATGGTAACCCTTGTGCAGGTTAGCGGGCGAGCACAGCGCGAGACGAATCCACGACGGGCCCGAGGCGAAAAACGTACTACGCCGGCCGCCACTGTGTGCACCCCACGGCGGCTCGAACGAGACTCTCCACGCTTGTTTGACATACCACGTACCGAAAGGAAACTGTAAACAAACATAGTAAACATGCAGTACACCTACCGTAATCAGGCGCACTTGGTGTATGACTGCAGCAGCTTCCATGAACCCAAGACTGGAGTCTTCACACCAACACGAAAAAAAAAAGGCGCGAGGACATGGAAAAAAACAACACCCCACGCTACCGACCACACGAGGACGCCAAAAACATGCCCGGTTCGCGCGGCGCCAACGCGACGGCCTCGCGATAGGCCACCGGTCGTATGACGTTTGCAAACGGTAGCCAATCAGAGAGCCGCGCATTTTGTTTATTTTTTTGCACTCCTCGTCTCTTCCCTCTCCCCCAGATTCACGCCGAACGCAGCGTCTTCTCCGAATGACGCTGAGGCACCGTCAAAATTGACAAAAGGAGGGCCGTCAAACCCGGGTTCAAACCCGACCGCGGCAGCCGCATTTCGATGGAGGCGAAACGCAAGAGGCGCCCGTGTGCTGTGCGATATAACTGCACGTTAAAGATCCACATGTGGTCGAACTTATTACGCAGACCTCCACTACAGCACCTCTTTCTTCCTTTGTTCTTTCAATCCCACCTTCCTCCCTTCCCTTACGGCGCTGTTCGGGTGTCGACTGAGATAAGTGAGAGAGTTACTTCAACGCTTCTTTTCCTCAGAACCAATTCTGCACGAGCGCGGGGGAGCCGGAGTACCCGGGTGCCAACCCGACCGCGGGCGAAACGCAAGAGGCGCCCGTGTGCTGTGCGATGCCAGTGCACGTTAAAGGTCCCCAGGGGGTCGAAATTATTCCGGAGACCTCCACTAAGGCAGCTCTTTTTCTCTTCTTTCATTCCTAGCTTCCTCCCTTCCCTTACGGCGCGGTTCAGGTGTCCGCCGAGATATGCGAGACAGATACTGCGCCATTTCCTTTCCTCAAAAATTCAGGGGGGCACTTTGTTGACCTGAAGTGCGGTGAGGCGAAAGCCTTAAGCTTCGTGTTGCTGCTTGGGTCACTGATGTGTGGTTAAGATGTTAAGCTTCGCCTCTAAGAGGGTGTTGCAGCCTTCGGGCTACGGCCGCTTATCTGTTTTTTCAGCCAGCGTCCGCTTCGGCAGACGCGGTTGTTGCGACGCGCGTCTTTACTCTCTCTGTTTTTCTCTTTCTTCTCATCTTTCAACTCTCTTCTTTCTGTACGTGGCAGCGGTGGTGGCTCGGCTTGAGCCAGTCGGCAGGCAGGCCCCGTGCACTTTCCTTTTCGTCCTTCTCTCATTCGCAACCAACCGACCAACCAACCCGCCTCTAAGAGCGGAACGCGACAGCATCTTGCAACGCTGCCAGGGAGTCCATAGAACGCCATTGCCCATTCGGTTCTACCCCTTGCTCGTCGGTAAAGTGGTTTTTGAGGAAAGGAAATGTATGCCTCTCATATCTCGGTGGACACCTAAACCTCGCCGTAACGGAAAGGGAGAAAGATGGGAGTGAAAGAAGACACCGTATTCACTAGACGCGCCTTTGTTCATTCCAAACCATCGGGCTGGCATGGCGGAGTGGTAGCGTGCTCGACTCGCACTCCGGAGACCGGGGTTCGATTCCCGAGCTCGGCCAATTTCCTTCTCGGTTTCATTTATTTATTTATCTGGTCTTACTAGAAAGGTTAATTAAGCTAATTGGTTAAGTGAGCAATTAACTAAACAGTCCCACTTACTTGGAACATCAATATACGGTCCCTTTAATTGGTTGCATGGTTTGTAGCCAAAGTACAATTGGCCCCGTTTGAAATTCGCGCACTGTGACGTCACGACCGTTTGTACCAATTGAAAAGCGTGGCATTTCTATCGACAACTGCTGCTTACAACGATGAGGCATTAAAGGCTTCCGCCTTAAAAACCAATTTACCACGAGCGCGGGGCCAATATGCTACCGGGAGTGTGCGTTTGGCTCGCGCGTGAGACTCGTTGCAACACCTGTGTAAGCTGTGGTCTCGCGCAACGGAGGAAGAGAGGGTGTGCATAAAGCCAACCAAGCAAACCCCCGCAGCTCTAAGTGACGTGGAAAACCATAGCACAGTGTTATTTTGTTTGCTTTCCAGCTCTTCTGCGTAAGAGCTCAATTTATAGATTAAGGCACACTGAAACAGCAATCTGTATAATACCTATGCGGAAGTATAGTTACGCTCAAAGTGGAGCTACATAATTTGTACCTGGGAACGCGGTGGAGAGACGGTTGCATTATGGAGGCGTATTTCGTTATTAGCGGTATAGATCATTTAATTTCCCTGCACCTTTTACGACGCACGTTTTGCACTGTTAAGAGTGGACAACGAGGCCTGGCGCCGGCGGCAGAAGCATAGACGACGACGGCCGGGGCTGTTGCTCTCCAAATCACCTAACCGATCGAAGGACGCTGTCTACCACGGGCCTGGGAGAAATTACTGTCAAACGAGTGTCGTCGTTAGGCAACGATGTGGCGAGAACTTGGGACAGCAGCAGCAACGCTGGAAGCAGAGATGCACATGAAGCACGGCGGACAGCGGTATACGTTGGCCGAGTCGGCCTTCGGGTCACCGAACGGGATGATGCTACGCAAGGTCACGCTGCTAATTGAAAGACGCTGTGTCGAATGGGTCTCGTGCTTCGGCCATCCGGCGGGGGAGTTCGAGAAGGTTCAACCACCTGCGAGGAGTCGGCGGGATTCTGCTTTCCCACGGAGGCAACGCACAGAACACTTGCGGCAGTGGTCAAGGTGACGCATCTGTGTTTGATGACTGTCTTCCCCTTCTCATCCCCCGAGCTGTGAGAGAGCGAGAGAGCTTCAGCACCGCCCCGTGCCGTGGGTGGTACCGCCAGCGTCATCAATGGCCCATCCGATTGGACAACGTTATTCGAACCAAGTTCCCCAGTCAGGGATCTAGGGAACGCGAACCGTATTTAACGGGATGTTGTTGTGTGATCGGAGCATTCGATATTGCATTGCATTCGATTCGATTCTCATCTGTAAATATGTAGAATAAACCCTTCTGTACAGTTTCCTCGATAACGCAGTCCGACATCGTCATTCGGAGCCGGTACCTGCGAGGCTAAACGAGTTAGTCATCTCCAGGACCCCTCGGTCCTCAACACTGGTTCCAGCGGTGGGTTGTGTGGCCCCGTTCCTAACACTGGTGGCAGCGGTGGGATTGTGGCCCCCATCTTCAACACTGGTGGCAGCGGTGGGATTGAGGCCCCGTTCTCAACACTGGTTGGCAGCAGCTGGGATGGACCGTGCGACATCGTACTTTCTCCACGGGTGAGCGTTTTGGCTTTTGCTATGGGATTCGCCAGGCTGTAAGATTCAGAGAATAATCTTGACTGGGAATCAGGGCTTTGTCGTTTGAGAGGGGTTATTCTCAAGGCATTGTGGAGTTAGCAGAGCCAAAGCGGAGAAGGCGTTGTCATGGAACTAATGGAATTGTGGAGGTCGGACTTGCTGTTGATATGCGAGGAACTGTCTTTTGAAGTGCCGAGCAAAATAACCAAAATTGAACTGTGCGAATTCATTCGTAAACAGTTCAACAATAACGATCAACTGCTGGTAGATACGTGGAATTTGGTACAGGGTAAAAAAGCCCGCAAAGAAAAACACGACCAAGAGGCTAAAGAGAAAGCCCAGCGGGAGAAAATAGCAGCTGATCGAGAGTGGGAAAAAGAGAAGGAACGGGAACGGCAACGGCAACAGTGGAGGGTTGAAATTGAAACAAGGAAACTAAAGATATTAGAACTTCAAAACGAAATACGAAGAAAGGGCGGTAGTGTGAGAGCCGGAAGTCCTGAAAGAGCAAGCGATGCTTATGAAATAGGTCCGCAGATAAGACCCGAAAAGTCTGTGACCGTAGCCGCGTTGGTAAATCGCGACACCACGAGGGAAGTGGCAGAGAACGCGTTCAACCGGTGCGGTAGTCCAAGGAATGCCGCAGAATCCGAGACCGTGTCCAGTGTAGTTGGACGTAATGCTAAGAAAGAGCATTCCGAGATAGCGTCTCAACGACACGAGTGCGAGGATTCTCCTCCGAGTGAGGCAGGAGTGGCAACGGACAACTTTGTCGGGACTGTTACGAGCGCGACCCTTTCAGTAGAGTCGATACAGGCGTCAAACCGGCAGAACCGCGAAAAGGGAGATTTTCCTAGCGAGAAAGGTTTCGAAGTTGAAACAGCGGAAACCCCTTTTGAGAGTAACAACCGCAGTAAGGGCGAGTTGGGATGTCACAGTGGCTTCAGTGACAAAGGCTCCGGAGAGGCTACCTTGGTAATACTGGCACAAGAGTGCAAGGCTGCCGGGGAAAAGGATAGCCATAAGAGCCAGGCGGGCTCAGTTGTAGCTGAGCACTGCAGTAGAGAGAATGGCGCGCAGAGCGACAGCCAGGCGGGCTCAGTTGTAGCTGAGCACTGCAGTAGAGAGAATGGCGCGCAGAGCGACAGCCAAGCGGGCTCAGTTGTAGCTGAGCACTGCAGTAGAGAGAATGGCGCGCAGAGCGACAGCCAAGCAGCGGGCTCAGTTGTAGCTGAGCACTGCAGTACAGAGAATGGCGCGCAGAGCGACAGCCAGGCGGGCTCAGTTGTAGCTGGGCACTGCAATGTAGAGAATGGCGCGCAGAGCGACAGCCAGGCGGGCTCAGTTGTGGCTGAGCACTGCAATGCAGAGAATAGAGCGCAAAGCGACAGGCACGCGGTAGAGGACAACTCCCTAAGGAATGAACCAGGGATCTCAGGGGCAGTTTCATGTCCGTCTGTCAGCTGCGTGGAGCTGGCACTCTGCTGCGAAGGCACAGAGGCCAGTTTGGAATTTCATGAAAATTTCCGAGGTGCGACGGAAAAACTAGAGATAGCTAGTTGTCATCAGGAGACGCACGCGACACAGTCTAGGCGCAGAAAAAGAACAAGGGCAAGAACCAAGAAAAAACGAATCAAATTCAAAGCCCTAAATTCGGTTGCGCGGACAGGTGCGAAAAAAAGAAATGCGGTGGAAGGAAAGGCGAAGCCTTCCCGCGTTGCGCCTCGTAAACTTGCAGCTGCAGTTGATGATCTCGCGACGCGTGCAGCTCGTTCGAAGGCTGACTGCAGTAATGAAAAGGGAAGAGCGCGTTTTCCAAGCAAAACTGGCGCGAAGTGCATAAAGGGGCATCGGCCTGCAAGAAAGACTAGACCGCGCCGTCCGGACAAAAAGCCAGTTAGGAAAAAGGCAAAGCGGCCCAAGAGATCAGAAACCGCAAGGTTGCGCGGCACTCAGCGCATGCGAACGCAGGCGTCGAACAACCGAGACGACACATGCAGGCGTGTTCGGCGGGCGCACTTGAAAAGGAATCGTCCTTCACATTTGGCACCGCATTCTAGGAAGCGCGCATGGCGAATGGGTAGCCGAGCTTCCTGCGTGGGGCGAGAGAAAGAGGCACCTTCTCGCGCTCGTCACTGCTCGTTGTCCAGGGCCAGAGTCGGTTATCGACATTGTAGGGGCGACCAAGGTTTTCGGAGAGCCTCGAGGGGACGCGGAAACGACAGGGAGAGTCGGGGATCGTTTTTTTCTGCAGCCTTTTGTCACGAGTTGACCGCAGTACAATCAGTCAAAGCGCGACCCCGGCGGGCGCGTCTGAAAGACTAATCCCTTCAACTCGGCGGCGGGGAGTCAGCTTTCCCCCCCCCCCCCCCCCCCCCCCCCCCCCCCCCGCGTGGCGATTCGAAGTAGCTGTTTTTTTTTTATTCCTCTTTTTTTTTCTGTGTGTGTTTATGAAATCAGGCAGGGAAAGGCTACTTTTGAGTTAAAACGAGTTGATCGGAGGTTACTGTTTTTTTTTCCTTACCTTAGACAAGGGCTATGGCGTCACTGAGTTAGAAATCACAGGTGTCGATTTCACATGCTACCAAGAGATAACGGCACTCACAGGAGTGCAGCTCGCGTAAGAACTACGCTTAGAGTCGCGTAGACGGAGATTTGATCCCTTAATTGTCTGACACCTTACCAAAGGGAGCCTCACTGACATACACTGAAATGACCGAAGAGAAAACTCGTCTGGGGGAAGCGCTCGTGTCCAGACCTTTGCTTCGGACCACTGATTAGGTTAAAGAGGTTTTAGTTCAGTGTGACGCCAGTGATAGAGGACTGGGTGCTATTTTAAGTCAAGTTGGCGACGGCCACGAAGAGCACCATGTTCAGTACATCAGCCGCAGGCTGACATGTAGAGAAGCGTTAAGCGCTTTAGACAAAGAGCGCGCGTTTGGTTTAGGCGGCACAGATGTTGTCGGGTTACCAGAGTTACTTGAACGGCGTAAAGTTCATATTTGAGACTGACCATCGTCTCAAACGTGCTTATGACAGTTTTGTCCCCCCAAAAATGGTCGCTTGCTTAGACGGAGTCCTGCTCTCCAAAAACAGAATTTCTCGAAGCGTTTCAGGAACGGAAACCGCACGGAAATGCTGATGGATTCAGCCTATTGTTGTAGACAGGAGTACTTGGTAGGACCACCTACTGTGTGTGGGTTTTTATTTTTAACCTTGGTCCAAGCAGTCCGTCTTTGGCGATTTCAAAGGAGATATTTTGCGCTTTCTCGGCACCAAAATTGCGCCAAAATCCAATCATGTTTTAGTACACATTTGTTGTCATTGTGGGAAGCCTGGTGGGTCTTTGGCAAATTCCGAGCGCTTGCTTGTGGGTCAGTGCCCTGTCTCCTGGAACAGTCCACTGATGCCATTCTTTGTTGAATGTTCGAGCTTGGATGCCATTTCTGGAAACCAGCCCTACCACCCGACTCCGGCCTCATCTCTTCCTGCCCAGCGGTCGTGAACGCTGGCCATTCGAGATTTTTCGGGCCGCGGACGAGCTGTTAAGAGTGGACAACGAGGCCTGGCGCCGGCGGCAGAAGCATAGACGACGACGGCCGGGGCTGTTGCTCTCCAAAGCACCTAACCGATCGAAGGACGCTGTCTACCACGGGCCTGGGAGAAATTACTGTCAAACGAGTGTCGTCGTTAGGCAACGATGTGGCGAGAACTTGGGACAGCAGCAGCAACGCTGGAAGCAGAGATGCACATGAAGCACGGCGGACAGCGGTATACGTTGGCCGAGTCGGCCTTCGGGTCACCGAACGGGATGATGCTACGCAAGGTCACGCTGCTAATTGAAAGACGCTGTGTCGAATGGGTCTCGTGCTTCGGCCATCCGGCGGGGGAGTTCGAGAAGGTTCAACCACCTGCGAGGAGTCGGCGGGATTCTGCTTTCCCACGGAGGCAACGCACAGAACACTTGCGGCAGTGGTCAAGGTGACGCATCTGTGTTTGATGACTGTCTTCCCCTTCTCATCCCCCGAGCTGTGAGAGAGCGAGAGAGCTTCAGCACCGCCCCGTGCCGTGGGTGGTACCGCCAGCGTCATCAATGGCCCATCCGATTGGACAACGTTATTCGAACCAAGTTCCCCAGTCAGGGATCTAGGGAACGCGAACCGTATTTAACGGGATGTTGTTGTGTGATCGGAGCATTCGATATTGCATTGCATTCGATTCGATTCTCATCTGTAAATATGTAGAATAAACCCTTCTGTACAGTTTCCTCGATAACGCAGTCCGACATCGTCATTCGGAGCCGGTACCTGCGAGGCTAAACGAGTTAGTCATCTCCAGGACCCCTCGGTCCTCAACACTGGTTCCAGCGGTGGGTTGTGTGGCCCCGTTCCTAACACTGGTGGCAGCGGTGGGATTGTGGCCCCCATCTTCAACACTGGTGGCAGCGGTGGGATTGAGGCCCCGTTCTTAACAGCACCTATTAACGCCGAATACATGTCGTTGTGCTTCGAGCCGGCTCACTCTGGCAATCCCGGAAATGAGGCCGCCGATAACATAGCCCGAGGACTTATTTGCCGGGCAAATGGCGACCCCAGCCGGGATTTCTCGAGGGAGCGGGCACACACGTTCTCAGAACTAACTCAACAAGCACGCCTTGCCCGTCGACTCTATCCCCCTCCCCACCCCCGCCTATCCCACTCCCAACAAATCCTCTGGAGGCGACTCCAGACCCGAACTCTTCCTACCCCTCAGCTTCTATCCCACTTCCGCCATGTTTCCCCCGAGTGCACTCTCTGCGGAGAACCGCACGCCACCCTAGACCACTCCTCTTCGGCTGCCCTACCGATCCTCCCCCGCAGGGACAGCCCGCCATCGGTACATGGGAGGAATGGGAGGCCCTCCTTGCGTCGCAGGACCCGGACGCGCAACTTCGCTGTGTGAACCGGGGTGCCAGTGCCATGGCCCTACGTGGCCTGGACACATGCGCGTAATGTGAGGGCTGTGCGGTGGCCCTGAGACCTTGTACGGTCCAAACTCACTTGCTCAATAAAGTTTTCCATCCATCCATCCACTACGGCACCTCTTTCTTCTTTCACTCCCACCTTCCTCCCTTCCTTTGCGGCGCGGCTCAGGTGTCCGCCGAGATATGAAAGAGAGATAGAGCGCCGTTTCCTTTCCTCAAAAACCAATTTGCCAATTTCACCGCCAAAGTGACGGCTGGTTTCTACAGTACGCACGCTGAACTGTGCACCGTCTTTTCAGCCGATTCTGAAACATCGTTTCTTTTTTTTTTCCAAAAATTGATGTAGTCTCTCTGAAGAGAAGTTCATTTGAACCCAGGAGCTGTTTAGAAAAAATTTATTTACATATGTACACATGCCAAGGTTACAAGATACAATCACATTAACAAAAACACATGACATTAAGCATGTAAGGTGAGCCAATTAAACAGGTACCGTAAAGATTTCTAAGTAACTAACAGGAATGGGCAATGTAAAATAAGAATGCACATATACCGATTGACAGAAGAGAGAAAAGTCGATAATTAGTCATTGAAACATTGAAAAGTTGACCTTAGCGCCAGTTTGGCCTAAAAACCAAGACAAGACGACCGTTATTAACAGAAATAAATGGGCATGACCATTGTCGGAGAAACTCTTCCTCACCCAAGAAAAAGAGTTCCTCGGACAAAAAACTAATCAGCTCCCGTCGGAGACGGCCGAGAATTGGCCACACAGCGCGGCGTCGAAAGCCACTAGCGACCGCGGCGCATCGACTGCGCCATAAACTAAAAAGACCTGCAACTATTAACAGGCGAGCAAAACGGCCGCTGGGGAAGCGGCCGCGGGAGACGAAGCACGAAATGCCCTGCCCACGAAATCCCGCATGAACCGCGCGCCAAAAGACGCGCTACAACACAGGTGACTGTAGCGTGGCGATTAGATTCCGGGAGCGGGCAATTCGGACAGATACTGGAGCGTAACACACCCCACCGCTCTAACCGGTCACAAGTAGGGAGCACTGCCCAGCCAAGTTTCCAGGCAAAGTCACGTAGATGATCTGGGAGAGGTGTCGACGCTAAACGCGCCCACTGAACGCGGCGCATAGGTGAGCGGCGAGACGCCGGCACAACAGGTAACAATAGTGTGCCCATAATGTCCACCACACGGTCTGCAACGATGTTGACAGCAGGTGCTACTGCTCTTACATGCCTGTAAAAGGCCACTGATGAAGCGTAGAAAGCGGTAGGTTGCTCTGACTGGGGTCCATGATTAACAGGGGCCGCCGGATCCAAAAAGCGTAAAGAAGGGCCCACAAAGTACCGAGCCAGGATTCGCGCCGGAGACGCGTTTCCTAGAAGGATACGCAAAATACTCTTCAACGCTAACAGCGAGGACGTGACGGACAAATTTGGAAAGGCAAACCCTCCTCTCTCCCGTGGTTGTCCAAGAACAGCACGGGCTACAAGCTCGGTTCCGCCTGACCAAAAGAACGAAAAAACTGTAGTCTGCACTCGCCTTATGACACGGAGGGGTGGTTTAACAGTGTAGCAGAGGTACCAGAAGGCACCAAGTATGACGGACTGAACCAGGTAGCGCCTCTCAAGCAGAGGCAACTCGAATGTCTGCGCCCTTCGCACACGAGCTGTAATGTCTTCGACGACCGAAGACCACACACCATTCCATATTCCAGCACAGTCGTAGGTCACACCTAAAATGCGCATCTGCGCGCACCACTGCAAAGGTATTGAAGATGTAATACGAGTCTGGGAAGACCCCACAAAAAAGTAACAACTCTTCGAGTAATTAAGAGCAGCCCCAGACAAGGAGGCGTACTCACGGAAAACATTTAAAGTTTCAAGCAGGCTGCGTTCATCAGCTAAGTACAGAGTGATGTCGTCTGCATAAGCTGTGACGCGTACCGCTTCGCTGCCTGGCAAAGCCAGACCTCTAATAAAGGAGTGGCGATTGACTGCCAAGAGGAAAGGCTCTAATGCTAAGACAAACAAAAGGGGGGAGAGCGGACAACCTTGACGGACGCCGCGGCGAACATCAAATGCGGTACTTTCCCGGCCATCGAGGAACAGAGTGCTTGAAATATCTCTGTACATCTCTTTAATGAGAAGCACGAATGAAGGTGGGAAGCCGAAAGCATCCAGCATCCCGTAAAGGTACTCGTGCTCTAAGAAGTCGAACGCCTTTTCCTGATCAAGGGAAACAAGAAGGCCCTGTGCGCGCCGTCGTAAAGTATACGCTAGGATGTCTCGCGTTACAGAAGATAAACTGTGTATTTCACGGCCTGGGATGGAGCAAACCTGGTGGCAGGAAATAAGTGACGGGAGGAGAGCTCGTAGACGACGAACGAGTAATTTTGCTAATACTTTGTAATCTGAATTTAGCAGGGTGATAGGGCGCCAATCTGCCGGGCATGTCGACATAGGAGACTTTTTAGGAATAAGGACAATGCGGCCTCTTTTGAATGATTCAGGAAATACGTGCTCAGTAAAGCATATTTTTAATACTTCCGAGAAAATAGGGCCCACAATATCCCAAAATTCTAAATAGAACTCCACAGGAAGGCCGTCTGGACCAGGCGCTGAGCCTCGTTTCATGGAGTCCAACGCCTCCTTGATTTCATCTGTTGTTGGCACAGCCATAAGGCCATCATGGAGTTCAGTTGAAACCTGCGGCAAGCCTGCTAAAAATGGGGCTGCGGAAACGACATTGCGATCAACTAGAATGACCGACTGAGCAATACCCCTGAAATGGCTAAAAAACGCACTGAAATTCCTGCCACCTGGTTGGGACGTAGCCCCGGCGGAAGATGTAAACGCAGGGGCACCTTGAGTGTACAACAGCTCCTGGCGGGCCAACCGAAGCACCTCAGGATGAGCAGTTGGACTGCGTCGACAACGCCATGCAGCCGCTGTCAAAGAGGAGGCACGTAAAAGACGCTGTAGGCGCTCCGAAAGCTCCTCTTTCCATGCGCACATAAGCGACGAAGGCGACGGGGTGCGTTGAGCAATACGTAGCTTCGCCGTCACCACACGCACCTCATCTGACACGCGAGCCCTAAGGGCTCGACCAGATGCGGCGCAATGGTGACGCCACTGCTCCTTCAGACGGTCCCAGTCACCAGGCACCGCCCCAACAACCGAAAAACGCAAGACCCGTGTGAGCCCCTCTTTAGTGCTGGCGTCGTGAAGTATGCGTACATCCAACCGCCATGGTCTATGGGGTGATACTGCAGGCGCCGGAACCGTGAGTGATAGAAGAAAAGGGCGGTGGTCTGATATGTGCACCGGCGAGGATGGCAGCGTCAGTACATTAGCTACACACACTGACCGCGAAAGGCTCGCCGGAACGTACGCCCTGTCTAGCCTACTCGACGATAACCCGCGACGCCAAGTCCACACAAAGACGTTGCCATAGAGGAGCTCATAGCGAGACATGCAACGAAGTGCGCTTAACGGAATCAGACCACCCCTTTCCGCTGCCAGCCCTTCTTTTAAGCGGACACGCGCAGTTGCGCCGGCCTGGTTGCGCTTCGAGACTCGTCTTTTCGTTTCTCGGGGCTCACGTAAATATCCGCCCGTGGCGGCACGGATCCGCAGGACGCGTTGCGCCAATCCTTTATTGTGGGGAAATAGAGGGCACACAAATGCACATTTACGGCGGCGCATCGCGGACGTGGACTGGGCGAGCGAGAGAGCGAACGCACAGGAAGCCGCGCGTCGGCACAGAAATTGGCTGGACGGAAAGGAGACTGTAGGGGGACACCTGCACTGCGCCGTCAGAAAAAAGTCAGGGGGGCACTTTGCTGACCCAAAGTGCGGTGAGACGGAAGCGGTGTTGCTGCTTGTGTCACTGATGTGAGGTTAAGATGTTAAACTTCGCCTAGTGTGGAACGCTGGCAGGGAGTCCACAGAACGCCATCGCCCATTCGGCTGTACGATTTGCTCGTCGGTAAATTGGTTTTTGAAGAAGGGAAATGTATCTGTCTCGCACATCACCGTGGACACCTGAACCTCCGTAACGGGAAGGGAGTGAACGAACACACCGTATTCACTAGACGCGCCTCAGTTCGTTCGAAATCATCCAGCTGGCATGGCGATGTGGTTAGCGTGCTCGTCTCGCACTCCGGAGACCCTGGTTGGATTCCCCGAGTCGACCAATTTCCTACTCGGTTTTGTGTATTTATCTGGTCTGAGTAGAAAAGTTAATTTGTTAATTGCTTAACTACTATTACTCTATTAGTCGTTAATTATCATGCAATTATCATAGAATGCCTTAAATCGTGTTGCGATATATTCGAATGCCATCGATTAAAAACGATCGTCATATGCCCATAAAAGGCACGTAATCGAAACGCGGACACATCTGCCGACACGGCAGCTAACGACAGTATGAGGCATTAAAGGCTTTCGCTTTAAGTAGTTAAACCAGTCGATTACTGAGCCAGCGTACCCGGGTTCAAACTATAGTGATGCAAAACTATCGGAAAATTGACAATCGATAGTATCGATAGTTTTTTTGAAACTATCGATAGCGTAAAAAATCTATCGATAGTGCTACTATCGATTCTACTGTCGATAGTACTACTAGCGATAGTACCGCTATCAATAGCAAAACTATCGATAGTGAAACTGCCTATTGTTACTATTGATGGTAACAATACTAATATTATGCATTTGTTGGCCAGCGATATAACCATAACATTTGCGATACCTGATTGGTTTAACGGTCTCATGATGCTTAACGTCCCAAAGTGAGGCAAGCTATGAGCGGTGCCGTAGTATAGGTTTCCGGGTAAATTTCGACCAGCTGTGGTTCTTTAACGTGCACTGGGACAGTTCAGAGAAATACCTGGAACTGCATCCAACGTAAGAACAAACAGCACAAGTTGTGCTGGCTTACACGACACTATCGTGCAGACGTCGTCTTGCTGGCATAACCACTGCAGAAATGCTTTTCGCACACATGCTTCGCAACTTGGACATTCGCACGCTAACATTTTATCCAGCAACTTTACGTAGGGAACGTCTGCAGAGCTCGGTGACGCGTAGGCCGCGAAAACCGGCGACTCCTGTCAGTTACTCATACCACCACCTCCATACCACACGTTCGGCAAAGCAAGACTTCAAACCCGATCTGGGCGGACCCGTTTCCATGGAGACGGAAAGCAAAAGGCGCCCGTGTGCTGTGCGGTGCCAGTGCACGTTAAAGATCGCCAGGTGGTCGAAATTATTACGCAGACCTCCACTACAGCACGTCTTTCTCTCTTTCTTCCAGTCCCACCTTCCTCCGTCTCCTTACGGCGCTGTTCGGGTGTCGATTGAGATTTGTGAGGGATTACTGCGACATTTCCTTTCCTCAAAACCAATTTTGCACGAGCGCGGGGCAAATGCTATTGGGAATGTGCGTCCGGCTCGCGCGTGAGAATTGTTGCAACACCTGCGGAAGCCGTGGTCTCGTGAATACTTGCATACACTGTCTTTGAGAGCCAGGCATTGGTGCAGTAAGTCGAGCTGATATCCATCGATTTCTCCGCCCGCAAAGCTTCCTTCATGAGAATCAAGAACTGTTAGCGGAGTGTTTCTTGAGGAAGGATTATGTGTGAAAAATAACAAGTTGTCTGTAATTGTACACACATGTCTTGCTGACGAAACAGTTGATGAGCTGCGCTCAAATTTCGCATTAGGAGGTAACGTAATCGTCGGCAATTTTTTTTTTATCACAAAGCATCTGAGGTGTCCCGGATGGCTTAAGGCGAGGACACAGCTGCGTCCGCTGCATTACCGCGCCGGCAAAGTTCATCTCGTTAACAGGAGCGGCTCGTCCCATGCCAGATATGGACTTCTCTATCGAATCTACATGGGACAGTAAGAAGGTGCTAAACGTGGACTCTACACAAACGCTGAACATTTAGTATACTTATTCACGGATTGATGCCTGTAGCGCCTGGATTAGGGTTTGTAACACTCGGATTAAACTGCGCTGAAATACCGGAACATGCATGCAGGCGTGCTTCACTCCCGCGAAAACAGGAGGCTTGATTATGAAGGAAGGAATGCTACGTTAACTGTGTCACTTTGCATGAACTCCTTAAAAATTGACAGCGTCAAAAGGAATGGTGCAGTAACTCTGTCACTCTCGTCGGAATTAGTGTTTTTTTTTAGGGAAGGAAACGCGCAATAACCATTTCACTTCTTGGTGCACACCTTAACCGCGCCTTGAGGGAAGGGGGGTAAGTGGGAGTGAAAAAAGGATTCGGGAGGAAGAGGTGTCCTAGTGGAGGTCTCCGAAAAAAATTCAGGGGACACTTTGGCTCTCTAAAGTGCTGCAAAGCGAAAGCGTTTCCTGGCGAACTGTTTTATTTATCATATTTTGTTTTGTTTGTTTCTTTTCTTATTTTTAATTCTTTTATTTATTTGATTTTTTTTAATTTCTTTCATTTTATTTTTGTATCCCGTGCATTCATTAGATGCGCCTTTATTCTTGCTCAAACCCCGAGCCTTCGTGGGGGATATATATATATATTCATATGTGTGTGTATACACACACAAAAAGAAATACAAGGAAAGAAAGGGAAAAAGAGCCTTCGTGACGGAGTGGTAGCGTCTCCACTTCAAATGCCAAAGGCCCTGGTTCGATTCACAGCCTCGAAACAGTTTTTTTTAAGCAGTGTAATGTTCGCATTGCACGCATCACAGCCGGAGGCAAACGTTTATTGAAAAGCAACAGACAAGAACAGGTTACATATATAGTCGAGTGGGAAAGGGCGTCGAACGTCACATGGTCAAACACGATAACACACCCGGTGATCTTTGGGCACGTGGCAGCAGCACGCTACACAGAATAGCCATATCGGCATGTTATCACGTTATCACAAGCAGTGACGCCGAAACGCGGACACACTTGCTAACATTCCTTGGTCACGACAGTATGAGGCATTAAAGGCCTTAATAATTCGACCACCTGGACGCCTGATCCGTTCCGCCTCCAACAAAACGCGGCCACCGCGGGCGGGACTAAACGTGGGTGTGCTCCGGCTCGATAGCCGAGCGCCTTAAACACTAAACCACTGCGGTGGATGTCACACTTAAACAAAAAAAGCAGGAAATTCAAAAGAAAATAAACATGCAGAAAAATTGGCATACGGATTAGTATTGCTCAGCACGGACCATTGTGCGAAAGCATGGTTTTTTGCAGTTGGAGATCACAGCCGCGTACCTCAAAGCTCCGATTGAGGCGTCCACTGACCCAGGGAGCCTTTTCTTTCCGCAAAACCAACGTAATGTAGAGCTTCTTCCTATCGTTGTTGAATGCAATAACAGCAGCCTCGCTGACCATCTCCGCATACCTTACTTCTGCTGGTCGAATGCAGCGATCTCGGCACACAGCCTCAGGCCGCCAGCAGACCACTACTCCGCCCGCACATGAAAAAATTCAGGGGGGCACTTTGTTGACCTAAAGTGCGGTGAGAAGAAAGCCTTAAGCGCGGTGTTGCTGCTCAATTGTGTCAATGATGCGTTGTTAAGATGTTAAGCTTCGCCTCTAAATGAGACAGCGTATTTCAACGCTGCCAGGGAGTCAACAGAACGCCATAGCCCGTTCGGTTCTACGCCTTGCTCGTCGGTAAATTGGTGTTTGAGGAAAGGGAATGTATCTGTCTCGCATACCTCGGTGGACACCTGAAACTCGCTGTAACGGGAAGGGAGGAAGAAGGGAGTGAACGAAGACATCGTATTCGCTTGACGCGCCTTTGTTCATTGGCGGCATGGCGGAGTGGCAGCTGGCATGGCGGAGTGGTTAGCATGCTCAACTCGCACTCCAGAGACCGGGGTTCGATTCCCGAACTCGACCAATTTCCAACTCGCTTTTATTTATTTATCTGGCCTGATTACAAAAGTTAATTAGACAAATTGGGTGATTAAGCAATTAATTAAACTCATTCTCACTTACTTAGAGCATCGCTATACGATCCCTTTAATTGGTTGCATGGTTACCAGCCAAAGTAGAATTGGCCCCGTTTGAAATTCGCGTACTGTGACGTCACGACCGTTTCGACCAATTGAAAAGCTTGACATTTCTGTCGACAACTCCCGCTTACAACGATGAGGCATTGAAGGATTCCTCCTTAAAATTCCGGGAGGAGCACACGTCAAGAAAGGGAAACCAAACACGCCATTCAACTTGTGCTGCGTGTTTATCCATCACACGTCTTTATTACAGGCTAGAGTCCTATGAAGACCATAAGTTCGCACGGAATCCCGGAGTCTTTCATCAAAGGCTGAAATCGTATAGTGTAAGGCCTCATCTCAAGGTCCTTTTTAAGAGTGCTGAAGTATGTCCAAAAAAAACAGACCATCACAACACAACACAACGTATTGTTCAACAGTTTCTCGTTGCTCGCACACGTAACAACTTGCTGACCACAGCATAAATGCACCCTTGGAACAAAGGCATATTTAATGTGAAAGGTGCATGTGCGGAGTCTAAACAAGGTTTCTGCAGGCGACTGAATGTGCATGCGCTGAACACGCTTCAATACACTGGCATCAAGGGAAGCTAGGTAAGGCTATAGGTAGTTTGGTAGAGGAAGTAATGACCGACCTGAACTTTTGCCATCTGCCTTCTGGAGAGATGGTACAGGTGTTCTAAGGAAAAGCGAATAGTCAGAAACACAAATGTATCAACACGAAACTTTCTCATGACCATGTCCAGAAAACACGAGTGCTTAGACACAGGTTAAGCACAGCTGCCAGAAATTGAGAGGTGTGTAGTTTTGAAAATAAAAGCCTTGAAACAAGTTGGTGGACACAAAGTTTGGTTTGGTTCACGGGGTTTAACGTCCCAAAGCGACTAAGGCTATGAGAGACGCCGTAGTGGAGGGCTCCGGAAATTTCGACCACCTGGGGTTCTTTAACGTGCACTGACATCGCACAGTACACGGGCCTCGAATTTCTCCTCCAAAGAAATTCAGTCGCCGCGGCCGGGATCGAACCCGCGTCTTTCGGGACAGCAGCCGAGCACCATAGCCACTGAGCCACCGCGGCGGCGGGATGGTGCTTCCGCCCGGACACAAAGTGCACGACAGATTCATGAGACTATCATCATCATCATCATCAGCTTGACTACGCCCAGTGGAGGGAAAAGGACTCTCCCATGTCTCTCCAATCAAGGGAGCAAAATATTGTATCGACGCATCGGCTGCTTCTCATATACCCCAGCAGTCACAAAATTCCTATGCAGCACATGTACAGTCTTGGTCAAAAGTCTTAAGGCCACAACGTCCATCTGCAGCAAGATGAATGTTTCTAGAATGCTCTAGAACGGATCATTCAAAACACAAGTCATGCAGAAAGCTTCTCTAGTGTAAGGAGAAACATTCTGCTAGCATTTCAAGTTCATTCGTTCTTTAATAGTACCGTAATGGCTCTATTATGCGGCTGTAGCGAAAAGTGTTTCGACTTTTGTACCTCCATCCTTGCGCAATTAATGCACACTCGCAGCAATGCGGCAACGAAGATGCTGCAGATTTGTCCCAGTGCAGGCAGGAGGTGCTCCCAACTTATTTAAGCCGGTTTTTTTAAAATACGCTTTTTATCAGTACAAAAGGGGTCGACGTCAACTGCATAGCCAAAAATCTTAATTTTGCACTGCGCTGTAGCGAGAAGCCACAATTAGCTGTGGTTTTGAAGATGCTGAGCTGCAGGTCCTCGAGATATATAAAGCGAACCACAAAGATGATGTCGAGCAGGTGATATAAGGAAGTCATATGCTTTGTAAGTTCTCGGTTGTCAGGCAGAGCTAGTCTTCCCACGAGGCTCTTGTCGGGCGGTTCAGGAGATGCTTGCACATTTTGCAAAGGGTCGAAACTGCTGGAGCAGGGCGGTTTTGCAGATGCAAAATCCACCAGCTTTTCGACCTATGTCCCATCGTCAGATGGAATCCAGCCTATACATGGCCGATTTACACCAATTTCGAGTTAATTTGAATCTGCAGCTCTTACCTTAAATTCCTGTGCTTACTCCCGATAACAGTAAATTACTGTTAAGGTGAAGGTTGCGCAAACACGGGACAATCCACAACGAAGAGACACAGAGACAGACACAGGTGCTACTAACAACTGGTTTATTCGTTTTAAGAACACGTACTTATACATCTGACCATACATGCTAAAACACCATCTGGAACCACAACAGCCATGCCAAGGGCTGTTAACGCAAACGTGAGCGCAAAAAAGTCGTATTGTCACAAAGTGCGCGCATGCTTTAGCTTTCTTTTTTCTTCTCCGACCAAATTGGCCACGGCTGGCCACGGCGCCGGTAGTATGCGGGCATGTCGCGACGCAGCGGCGATGACTTTGCCTCCCCCCGCGTGGGCGTTGACCCCTCGCGACGCTGGGGGGGTCAAGACTACGCCGCCCCCTCCTCAGGATTATCGCCGGGAAGCGAGTGCTTTCGCGAGGGGGGGACGGGAAGCGGCCGGTGAATGCCCTAGCACCCGTCCCAACCTTGGGAAGTTAACATCGCTCCTCGTTAGGACCATACCTTTCCTTCGCATCCCCTTCAGTTTCTTCATGTTTCTTCTCCCCCTTCTCAACATCTGTAAATCGTTGGTGCACGGGGCCGAGAGGATCCGTTTGCTTTTGTTTGTTTTTTTTTGTTGTTGTTTGTCACGGGAACGCGGTGGCGGGAAAATCACGACCGAGTCAGTTGGTTTAGAGATTTCGGTGCGTGCCGACGTGTGTAGGGTCAGCCAGGGCAGTGCTCGGCAAGCGAGCCTAGGCGGTGTCTGACGCGTAGAGCGCGGCGACGGCGGCCCCGAAAGACGCGTGGAAGACGCGTAACCCGTGGCCCAAGTTCGCCCGTATCCGCACCCCCCCCCCCCCCATCAGCACCGCGCGCCTCCGCAGCCCGACGCTCCCTGCGACCGGACCTTGCCACTACGCAGCTAAGCCACCGTTTCTCACCACTCGCTCCACTCTTTTCTTTGTTCTGTCGCTGTTCTCGTCCTATTCTTTTGTACATTGCTTTAATCGTGTAACCTTGTTGTATAGTTCTCGCCCTGTTGTTTTCCTTCTTATTGTTAATAGTTGTGTTTGCGTTCTGATTTTGTGCTTGTTGTTCGCATCGCGCCTGTGCATTACCGCTACTTTGCTTGGCTTGTTTCGTAGCCGTTGTTCTCGTTCTTACCCGAGTAAAAGGGTTGCTAAAGAAACTTGCCTATACGCCTTATGCCTCCGGTCAACGGCTAATCAGGCGTGGCCCCTATCGCCGGTCAGCAGTCTAACCTCATCTTCCGCACGCGGGGTGGAGAGGTTTGTCGCTCCTCCCCCTCCGAATTTACGGAGAGTGCAGTGGTGGGCAGGTTGGCCCGATTAATTATAATTTCGGCGCCAATCAAACATCTAGCCGCCCACCATATCGTGACACGTATTTACAGAGTATATAAGACTGAGAAAGATCTGTGCACGCGCAGTGCGCGGGTGTGACTCTGATTTGTGCTTATCCTGCATTCAAAACCATTGTGTGTGCACGGTGAGGTTGTTGATACCATCACCTCGCAAAATTTATACATTTAATGCGCGATAAGCATAAGCCTAAGTGTGCGATTTACGGCCAGCGCGCTCTGATAGCTCTGTCTGGTTTCGGGTATTGAAACTGACTATAAAGCTGTTTTATTTTTCGAGCATGCTTAAATTCGACAAACCATGCCAGCACACCGTGCGATGAATCTAGCGAAGTATGGAGTTTCTCTTCATTTTCTTAGTAAATACTACTAGCTTCCTGTTACTAAGTCAATGGGTTATATTGACTCTTACCAACCTTCCCGTTACTAGCTGCCGTTACAAAGACGGTAGTAACATAAGTGACAACCAGTTACTATCACAACCAGAAGTGCCGTTTATTATGCAGTGGAACTGTGCTGGGATTATAGGCTGTTTAGCAGAGCAGAAATTATTTTTGAAAGACACATGTGTTCCCATTTTGCCGCACTCGTAGGCTGGCCTGCCAAGTGTGAGATTTTTGGCTGGATATGCCACCCATATAAATTCCAGCATCAGGTATTTTCCTGCAGGAAGTGCCGCACTTAATATACGCCGAAATTCCTTACGTGGCTTGGAACGTCACTGATTTTTGCACTGAGCATATTGCGGTAGCGGCTGTGAGGATACGCCTCGGCTCCCGAAATGTCTCTGTTTCAACAGTGTATGTGGCTCCGTGGAGGAAGGAATCATTGGATTTGTTTCCACAGCAGGTTTGTGACCGCTGCCCAGCGCCAAGAGTTACCTGCAGAGACTTCAACGCCCACCACTCTGTCTGGGGTGATAGAAACAATGATTTCGGCGGACGCAAACTTCTAAAAATTGTCGACAGTTTGGACCTAGCTATGTGTGGCCAATGACAGAAGTCCCACTTTCTTTGGGTCCCCAGCCTCAGCCACAGCTGTAGACCTAACTCTGCATTCACCTGGCATCCGTGTGATGTGGTCCACGGCACCTGACCGCATGGGGAGTGACCATTATCCAATCTTTGTGTTTACTGCAGACTTCCGAATGCGTGGTTCTAAAATCAGTCATGTTATTAACTCAGACAAATACAGGGAGCATCTAGCAAGTGCTTCTGAGGATGTGATAGTCAAAATGATTTTTAGTAAAACAGCAGAAACTACGGCAGTCAAGTTGATTGATCATTTCCTGACTGTGGGTTTAAAACTCAGGAACCTCTGCGCAGTGCGTCGAAGAGTGGAACGACAATTGATACGCTTGATAAAGCTTTGAAGACAACATTCTTCTTATTTATTTCAATACCCTTAAGGCCCAAGGCGGGCATTACATATGGGGAGATTTATCAATGAAAACTTAACAAATATACAACACAGAATATAAACGGCCGAAAACAGAAATAAACAAGTTAAGAAGCCAGGTACAAGTTAATAAGAGAAAGGGATAAAATGGCTAGGAACAGGTACTTGAAAAAATGGAGATGTAGCAAATAACAGAAAACAACAAAAATCCCACGTTCAGAAATTACCAAACATGGCACCTAAGATTTCGCGGAACGTTATGGCCGACACGGATACACTCAAACGAACGAAAAAAAAGTGAAGCACACCACTTTCTGTCTTTCATTTGGATTTTCCCTTGCTTCTTGATCAAGGGTTCCCAGAATACTGGAAATCTACAAGCTTGCTTCTATCTTTTGTTATAATTCCAAATTCAAAGTTGTTTGGATTATGCAACATCTTATGAAAAACGCTACAAAAAATGATATCTTTTCTTTCAAGGTATTTATTGCTCATAAGTGCTTTGTTGCCGAAATACAAAAAAAAAGCGTTAAACTTGCTAACTCCCTCTGTTGCCTTAGGTGCTTCCTCCCAAGAACATCCATGGACCCTGGCATCTGAAAAACGGAACATAGTATAGAGCCAGATAGATACAAGGATGATAGGTGAAGAATGTGTACAAAATTTCACAGCATGAAGGCATCAGAAAAGGGCCACATGACGCCAAAAAATGTGAGGGAACAATTTTGTTGCCATAATTACATACTTTTAGATGAAAAAAAATTCTCTTTTCTATAAAAGAGAGATAACACATCTGCAAAACTTTCATTTGCGAAATGTGTTGCATTTTAACTACGATGCACAACATAATTAACTTTAACCTGCCTCTTGGTGCGTGGCATGCAAGGCATGGGCTTCCCCAAGCTGCGACAACAGGTCACCGCTGAACAATATCGCAGCTTGCGGAAAAATTTCACACTCTCAGTTCAAAAGGTGCACCGTCTTGTTCCCTCATTCCATCATCCTTTCGTCGATGCAACCTATATCCACGAGGTTGCCTCTACATTTACCACTTGAAAGCAATGTAGTCACTGTACTTTAATTTGTCAGCTGACTCACGTTACCTGATAATCAGGGTAGAAGACAAAAATGCTTAAAGTTGTCTTTATTTTCTAAAACTTCAGATATGGTATGACTGCCTCTAGGGAGTTGCACATCAGATTTCCTCGAGGCAAACCTTTGATCAGCAGGCAACGGCATATAAACCAATTTAGGCAGTCTTAAGAGAGCAGGTCTGGAAGTAGAAGGCATTAGTAGCACCTCATCCAACTCGACAACTCTTGCAGATCGATACATCATTCTGGAGGAAAGGACTTATAACCATCACATGGTATACAACTTATGTACTGCTAGAATTACGCCTTACTTTCTTCAAGGCTGAGCGAGCTGCACAGATTACAAAAAATGTTTTGAATTGACATAAATAACTATACCAGGTGTTTTCTGCAGTAGACTGTTACAACCACAGCATTGCAGATATTTTACAGTGCTTCAGAGCACTGTGAAATAATTATTGCTAGCATGGCTTGAAAGTATATTCAATTAACACCATATCTCACTATCTCACACATTGCTGAAAGTTCCGAAATTCGGTGGCTTTGGATCCACAAACAGAATAAAAGGCACCTGGTTTGATGACAGCACTAGCATGAATAATAAATGTTCACAAATGTTCAGGCATTGAAAAATCCATGAAGCATATCAACTAAAATGTGAATTCCTGAGCGAGCTAGTTATTCAAGTTCTAGCAAAAAAAAAACCCTGCGAAGACCGAGACACAGGACCAAAAGAAGTTGCACACACTTTTGCTGGACTTACAAATGATTTATTTTTGGCTCATCCACGTACTTGAAGCCATTTTCTCGCACAAGCGCACATGCAAATGAAAAATCAAATGCTGTCGTCTTTCGATGCCCGGTAAAAAGTGCCACTCTTTCCCTATGCTAAGGAGAGATTGCTCGCTTAGGCAGGACCGCTCATTGCTTGCGATTAAAAATGCTTCAAGCAGGTCTCGCTCGTGCTTGCTTTTCCCCCTGATTGTAATACTCGTGCAGTGAAACAGAGGCAAACGTTTGCTAAATTGCTGAAATGCAACACAAGGTTGCTCCCTGTGCCGTCAGGCAATGTGTTTCCTGTGGCGTTCATTCAAGCCTTGCCCAGTCTGCCCGATGTCTACTTTCCCACAGCACATGAGCATTTGATACACAAACCTCGCCGAACACTTTGAGAACTTCGTTTGGTGGTTGGTCTTGTGGGCTTGTTCTCTTTCACAGCCAGAGATGCGGCCGCAAAGACCAGACAGCTCATGAGGGGCTGAAAACACCACGTTTAAAACCAAATTTTCTAACACTATTTTTCAGCCTATGGAAAATTTTATGGAAGTATGCGATCATCTCGATGATTCTTGTCCCATACTTCTATAAAAAGAACTTGAGTATATTTACGGATGTGTCAGAGCAATAAAATTTCAGTTGTTAGCCAGCGCCTGGGTCGCGCGACTCCTCTTTCTGCGTCCTTCGGGAAGTTTGCGCTGTTTTCGTGTGCGCTATTAACATTTCCAGGCGTTGAAAACAGTGTCACGAAATTTTGGTATCAACTTGGTGTTTTCAGCCACCTGCAAGCTATCTGGTCTTTGCACACGCATCTCTGACTCTGCAAGAGAACGAGTCTGCAAGAACAACCACCAAACGAAGTTCACAATGTGTGCAATGTGGGTTGTGTATTCAATCCCCATGTCCAGTGGGAAACAATACATCAGGCAGACTGGGCAATGCATGAATGAACGCCTCAGACGACACGGCAACAAGTTGCAAGAAGGCACAGGTAGCAACCTTGCTTTGCATGTGAAGGACTATAGCAAACGCCCGCCTCTGTTTCACTATGCGGGTATTACTCGCAGGGGGAAGTCCAGGCATGAGCAAGAACTGCTTGAGACACTTATAAAAATTATTTTTTAAAAAATGAGAGCAGTCCTGGATAAGCAACACTTGTCTTTCCTTATCACAGAGAAAGAGTGGTGCATTTTATCGGGAATGAAATGATGGCTGGACTTAATTTCTTTCATCTGCATGTGCGCTTGCTAAATTAAATCAGCTTTAAGTCTGGCAGTAGTGTGTGTGTGTGTACCCTCTCGTCAACTTGAGTGCCACTATTCGCTGGTTTTTTGCTGGAACACGAACAGAAATGTAACAAATTTGGTACGCATCGTAAGTGATGATGCTAGATATGAATAGCGCCATCTTTCTGTGCTATGAGCTGCCAGGTTATCAGATTACTCACTACTGCATAAACCAGAAATCACTGAAAGAAAAGATTCCAGTCCTGTACCTTGTATTGAGGAACCCTATCCAAACCCACATAACCAAGGAAGTTGTCCAGAGGTCAGGTTATCTTTTTCGTACATAGAAAAAGTACTTGATTTTCAGTAAAGCATACTATTTGAATAAATTTTTTACTGGTCCTAAAATTCCAACCTTTATCGAAAGGGTCCTCTCGATTATTTCCTACTCATTTACCTGTGGAAACATTCCGTAGTGAGAGGGCAGCCGGGTGGATAACAGGTCTTGAAAACAAAGAAAGGCCCCAAGAAGGGGTCCCACTGCCTTGTGCAGACTGCGTAGTTCTGCAGATGCACTCCTCTCTGTCGACTGCAACGGCGACTAGGTGGATGTCGTCCACAGCTGAACCTGCATGGGAACAAAATTAGCAGCACCTAATAGTACTCAGTTTAAAGTTTTGTTGCATAATTTCAAGACTAACTCAGACAACGCATACGGCAAGTTTGGTACCGTAGGCTATCAGAGATTATACTCAGTTCACCCTCAAGGTGACAGGGCAGTGAAGGTTTTCGGTGTGGTCTAGCCTGACCTTTTTGATTTCGAACATGTATTGGGTTGATATACCGAAATCGTCGCATACTTACCCCAAAAAATTATCATGTTAATTTACAATTAATTGCTTTCCTCCAGACTGAACCACTGCCGTTTAATCTGGTCTACTACAACACATGGAAATTCGCTAAGGCTTCACAAGTTGCAGAAGAGGCTTAGAATAATAGAATGTTTGCATTTTTATTCTCAAACACAGCACCTTTTGGACAAATACAATATTATCCCAGTTACCAAATTGTTCTACCTCATTTTATGCGTTAAATTTAAAAACAAAAAAAAAATAAACAAGAGCTCATTGTTAAAAAGAATTAGCCAACTTGCAGGAAAACACTCAAGCCCACCAGACAGGTAACACTGAGCCCTGGAAAGTGACAACTTACAAAACAACCTATGCTTTAAAGACACTACAGGACAACTTCCCCAGGTTACTAAACAGATTCCATCTAGAACAAGTGCACCTTGTAGATATGACATATTTTTAGCACTTCAGCTGCATTTCAAAACATTGTAGGCTGTTTTATTTTCTTTTCAGCCCCCCGTGTTTGTCTAGTCCGATATTTCCGAATTGTGTGTCTTGTTAGTTTCCGTCCTGTCTTCACTTGTTGCAAATGACAATGCGTGTTTTATTCGTTATTCTTTTATATGTGTTATTATTTCTGCCAGATAACTGAAACTGCATTTGTGATTGTTCTTTTGGTCGACTGCTCCGTCACTGTGCACCTCTTCCTGTTTTTCTACTGCATCAGAAAAACTGTAATTTGGTAGTTGCCTCCTCTTCCACAATTCCACCATATTCATGTCTGTTACATTTACTTTAGGAAAGAGAATTTCCAATTGTGATCATGTATTGTACTTTATTCCTCTTGTAAGAAAAAAAAATGCCGCTGTGACGCCGTTCAGTGTAGGGGGGGCCTGCGGCTCTGTGAAGCTGTCTTGCATGACAGCTTTTACAGCCGGCCTCCAGTGTCCTAGCTTTATATGACATAAATAATAGGATCACTATTATTATTTCTAGCAAAATGCTGGTTCTAGAAATTGGGGGCCCGCTTGCACGAAGCTCACTCAGCTCGCTGCAGGCACACACCGGACCTCGGAGTGATGACGCCAAACTGCGGCCACTGCAGCAGGAAGATATACGACAACCAGCGGGCCGGCCGCCGCCGCCTCACACGGCTGCAGCGTCAGGAGCCGGGGCGAGTATTCAGCCGACCGAAGAGCTGCAGGGCAGTTCCGGACAGATGAATAGAAATAGGCGCGGCAGAGCGAGCGCGTAAAGGGTAAAGGCGCGCTCTGATGTCCCCGCAAAAGACGGAGGGAGAGGCGATCGCTTCTACTGCAGGTGGAAGCAATACGGCAGTGAACATGCGAGCGATGCGCGCCGATCGAGCCCCTGTGGCTGTGTGTTCGTGCTGCACTTTTGGAACAGTAAGGATTATAAGAACAGCTAGGCCGATTCAATCCAAAAGCGGAATACGCACCGACGGAGCACTATGGGGTGCACAGCTGTCCAACCACATATCTTACGACCGCACGAAAGCCCGACAGCTCGTTGTTTACAACAGCCACAAGCGCCCGATCGGCTCGCATCGAAACGGGCTCGGGTGTTCCCTTCACCTGTGTGTAAGCACACAAGGCCACCTGTCGCGTTAGGAAGGAGTGGGCTCACGAGAAACGCGCAGAAGAGTGTTCGCAGTGATGGTAACACTTGTGCAGGAAAGCGGGCGAGCACAGCGCGAGACGAATCCACGACGGGCCCGAGGCGAAAAACGTACGCCGGCCGCCACGGCGGCTCGAACGAGACTCTCCGCGCCTGTGTCATACACAACGTACAGAGAGGAAAATGTAAGCTAACATAGTAAACATGCAGTACACCTACCGTAATCAGGCTCAGTTGGTTTGTGATTGCAGCCGCTGCCATGACCCCAAGCCTGGCCGTCTTAACAACTACCCGAAAAAAAAAATGGCGCGAGAACATGTAAAAAGAACCACGCCCTCACAAACCACCCACGCTGGTTCAGACCACACGAGGAGGCTCCCGTTCGCGCGACGCCAATCTCGACGGCCTCGCGATAGGTCACCGGTCGTATGACGTTTACAAACGGCAGCTAATCAGAGGGCCGCCCTTTTTGTCTATTTTTTTGCGCTCCTCGGTACTCTACCCTCTCCCCCTGCCTGCCTCCTTCATCCCTTCCCTTACGGTTCGGGAGTCCACCCAGATGTGTGAGAGAGCGACTGCGACATTTCCTTTCCTCGAAACCAATTTTGCACGAGCGCGGGGCAAATGCCGCCGGGAGTGGGCGTTTGGCTCGCGCGTTAGAATTGTTGCAACACCTGCGGAAGCCGTGGTCTCGCGCAAGGGATGGAGAGATCTAGGGTGTGCATAAAAGCGAACCAAGCAACTCCCCCCCCCTCCCTCCCCCCAGCTCTAAGTAATGTGGAAAAACATAGCACAATTTTATTTTAAGGCCAAAGCCTTTAATGCCTCATACTGTCGTTAGCAGCCGTGTCGGCAGATGTGTCGGCGTTTTGACGGGTGTCCACCCAGACGTGTGAGAGAGCTACTGCGTGATTTCCTTTCCTCGAAACCAATTTTCAGTTTCTTCATTACGGCCCCTCTTTCTCTTTCTTCTTTCACTCCCACTTCCTCCCTTCCTGTAAGGTGCGGTTCGGGTGTCTACCGAGATGAGAGAGAATTACTGCGCCATTTCCTTTCTTCAAAAAGCTTTGCGTTCAAAGGGCGAGGCATCGCGTCGATCGGGCGGTGGCGTTCCGTGGACTCCCTGGCACCGCTACAACACGCTGCCGCGTTCCACTCCTAAAGGCGAAGCTTAAGCGTCATTAATTAGCAATTAATTAGTATGTTGTCATTAATTAGTAATTAGCCACTAATTAGAATTTGTCATTACTTCGTCATCAGTTATGTGTCACGTCATCCAGTGGTAACGTCACCAGTGTCAGTGCCGCGTTTCAGCCGCAACGCTGTCAATGCCAACGTATGCAGCGCGCATCTGTTTTCGAAACTCACACACTTGGTGGACACCCGAACCGCGCCGCAAGGGAAGGGATAAAAGAGGCAGTGAAAGAAGAAAGAGAGAATAGAGGTGCTGTAGTGGAGGCCTCCGGAATAATTTCCACCACCTGCGTTATCTTTAACGTGCACTGGCACCGCACAGCGGACGGTCGCCTTTTGCGTTTCGCCTCCATCGAAACGGGGCCGCCCAGGTCGGGTTAGAACCCGGGTACGCTGGCTCAGTAAACGAGCGGCTTAACCACTGAGCCGCCTCGGAGGGTTGTTGATCACTTTTTCTGACGGCGCAGAGTATACGTGTCCCCCTTGAGTCTCCTTTCCGTCTAGCCAATTTCTGTGCCGACGCGCGGAATCCTGTGCCTTCGTTCGCCCGCTTGCGCGATCCATGTGCATTTGTGTGCCCTCTATTTCCCCAGATTAAAGGATTGGCGCAAGGGTCCTTGGGACCAGTGCCGCCACGGGCCTATCTTCGAGCGAGCCGCGAGAAACGAAAAGATGAGGCTCGAAGCGCAGCCAGGACGGCGCAGCTACACGTGTCCTCTTCAAGCAAGTGCTGGAAGCGCCCCGGGTTTTGATGTGATTCTGCTGCAGCGATTTCGTATCATAGTCTTTGAGGAAGTGACTGTGTTCCGGGAAAAAAAAGATGTTTCAGAACCGGATGAAATGACGGTGTGCAGTTGAGCGTGCCTACTGTAATAACTAGGCGTCACTTTGACGGTGAAATTGACAAATTGATTTTTGTCTGGGTCGGCTTCGACCCAGGGTTTGTCGGTCCTGCTTTTGTCAATTTTGACGGTGCCTCGGCGTCATTCGGAGAAGACGCTGCCTTCGGCGTGAATCAGAGGGTGGGGGTAGAGTATCGAGAAGTGCAGTGCAAAAAAATAAACAAAATGCGCGGCCCTCTGATTGACTGCCGTTTTCAAACGTGTACGACCGATGACCTATCATGAGGCCGTAGCGTTTGGCGCCGCGCGAACGTCGCATGCGAAGTGTTTTTTGGCCTCCTCGTGTGGTCTGTAGCGTGGTTGGTTTGTGCGGGTGTTGTTTTTTTAGTGTTCTCGCGCCATTTTTTAAAGGCGAAAGCCTTTTTATGGCTCCTAGTCACGGTAAAGGTCACGTCCGGTGTAACGCTGTCTTCCACAGCGACTACTAAGGATAGGAGAAAACGAATCTGAATTTGCCGCGCTTGAGTTCATTTCCCGACAGAATAGAGAACGTGGTGCGAGGAAGCGGTGACGTCACGCTGCGCATGCACAGCCCGTCGGCAGTTGTTGCTTGGCGGCGGATCACACTGCTTCGACATCATTTCGTCTGATATGACGTCATCAACCAGTTTACCTCGTTTTTGAGCAATTGTTGCCCAAATTATAGATGTTTCGGGGACCTTTAGTACTAATTACGCTTGATTACACATTTTTCAATCTAATTTGACACAAATCCGGCGTTTTTCCTCCCGTTCTGTGATAATTTTCACTATGCTGTGAACACTTCCGTTGGATGTCACGTCACACCTTTCCCGTCGCTATATCTACGTCTGCGGTATACCGACCGATTTCATTGTTTTCTTTGTTTTTTCGCTATAATTGGGTTTAAATTGGTAACTATTCACTCTACAGTCATCAAACTTGGCGTCGGGGTTACATTTTGTCCCCTCTATCTGAGGCTACCATTCGTTTTCTTCTTTCAGCGGCGCTCGTCGATGAGTCGCCCCAGGCGCTGGATTTAACGCCGTACGGACAGACCGGAGAATGAGCCTTTAAAGCCGTTCGCTATAATATAGAGTTGCTTTGGTCAGTGCCTTAGTCTGTGAATTTAGCTGTTAGCCAATGAAGCTGGAAAGCAGACACAACTAAAGCGTGCTATGGATTTCCTGGCCACTTAGAACTGCGGCGTCTGCTTTGTTCGCTTCACGCACACCCTATCTCTATCCACTGCGCGTAAGCATGGCTTACAAAGGTGTTGCCTCAATTCTCACCATGCCGCCCTCGGAGGACCCGGCCGCCCAGACCATCGCCACCGGCCGAGCTGCCAGTATTATGGACCTCAGGAACATAAACACTTGAGTGCAGTGCAGTGTTACGGGAACCCAGGGGTGTGCCCCGAATTCCTAGACATAAAGTTTATCTCTGTCTGTCTCCTCAATTCTCACGCGCGAGCCACACGCACACTTCTGGTAGCAGTTGCCCCGCGCTCGTAGAGTCCACCCTGTTGGAGAAACGGTTGGCTGGAGTACGCTTTTAGCTGAAAGCACTGTTAGCCTCCGAGCCCGCCAAAACCGACTATTTGCGTAAATCCTCCGAGAGTGTCACGAAAGGAAAGGCGAATAACCGGCTCCGTTGGTCAGTGGACACATCTGTCGCGCTTTGAGATAGAGAAAAAACAACTATTATTTGAAAGGAATTCGGGGCACGTTCCGGGGTCCCCACACGACCGCACTGCACTCAAGTGTTTTTGTTCCTAAGGTCTATAAGACTGGCTGCCCGGCCTGTGGCAATGGTCGGCGGGAACTGGGTGCTGCGTGCGCTAAAGGGTCTCCCAGTCCTTCCAGGTCTTGAGATTGTCTAGGCCCCGCGGGGAAGGGTGCGCCAGGCAGAGGGAAAGGATGTGGAGGGAAGAGGCGAAGGGTTCCGGGCATAGGGCAGGAGTGGGAGTTGAGTTTCCCCTTCACGTGGCGACGTGAGGAAACACTTGTTGATGATGAAATCGGGTTTCTTCATGGATTGATGGTTCGGACACGCAAACATTCACATTACTCGACGGCAGGAAAAGAAGGTTAACTGTTCACTTACACATAAGTAAACAAGAAGAAACGAGCAAGGAGAAAACTATTGACAGCTGTGGGCAATTCCTCTGCGCGGGGACGCACAGGCAGTCACTCGAGGCAGGTCTCTGTACAAAACGGTTTATTCTCACATCAGGGGGGCCGGTCGTCGTCGTGGCAGCTGGGTCAGGTGGTCCTTTGGGGCTGGTCCAAGAGCGAGAGACCGCGAGCCTCCCCGGTCGCGCCTTATAAAGGCTTTCTCCCAGCCTCGCTCCCCCCGCCCCCCCACTCGGGAAGAAGGGGTCCGAGGCTACCCGCGGTGAGCGGCGCGAGATTTGACTTGCCCGCGAGCAGACCCTACACAGCATGACTGAACCATTGATTAGACGAAATCAGCCCCCTCTTAACCTAGAGCGCTTAGATTTAAGCCCTCTGTGTCCGCCCTTGGCGGGGACGGAAACCAACAATAAATCAGACGACACTTCGCACCATTCGCTGGTTAGGGAAAAGAAAATATCCGTCAGCTAATCAAGACTGAGGAAAGGATATCGGCTAACCATATACTTGGGAAAGGAGGGGTTCTGATACAAAGACCACTGAATTCTCTGCATTCCGAGCCCCTGCATTCCTCTACGTTTTCTTTTCCGCCCACGTGCATACGGGACACACGTATTTCCCGGGAACAATCGCTTAACTTTGTTCATAAAAAAAAAAGAAATCTGTCGTTGAGGTGTCAAGCTCTCAGTGGCAACTCCAGCTTAACCAGGATCCTCTTCTGAGTACCCAAAGCTCAAACGACCCATTGGCGCCGCATCGCGTACCAATCGGCCACCGTACACATCCGTCCTCACAATAAGCTATGTATATGAGCAGAACCACGAAAGCACAAAAAGAAAAGTCCACTGGCCATAAAAATGACGACTGCAGGCGTTCAAACACTGAACACTTCACAAGGCTACGCACTGAAAACATATCTGTGGTAGGAATGCAAGACGGAGACCGAACGAGCGCTCTGGCGGCGGTGCCGCCGGCAACATTAGAGCAGCCACCGAGCCCCCGTCGTGCGTCCGTGGCTCCATGAATTAGGTAACCCTTCGACTGGGAACAGGTGCACATCTCAAAGTAGCTACCTCGCGCCGTACACTCTGTGCTGGAGACTGAATCGCGCATCAATAAGTTCAGCGAACTTCACACTTGGGAAGGAGGGTTGATGGTGGGCTGCAAAGCTAGTGTGAGGGCAGAGTGTGTACCGTGGTCTGCGCCAGAGTTTTGTGTGCGTGTGTGTTGTCTAGAGAGGGATGGTGCGGGGGACATAGCTGGCGCGACGATAGGCCTGCGTGAGCTCGCTGAATGAGTGCATCCCCGATAATATGATGCATTGAACTACTTTTATTTCCGTGAGAAAATTCATTGCTCCCCGCCCCCGGCACGCAGGCCTGGCCAACAGGGAGTTGCGCCCCCTCCGTTAGAGGCTTGCTGGCACTCCTTGACTCGTAACGGCCTCTTCCGCCAGATGGATGCTGGTGCTGTGGAGCTCAGGGTCCGCGGTTCTTGGCAGGGTCTCCCAAACATCTCTGCTGTCAAAAATTTTGCCAGTTCCGGTAAAATCTGGGCACTTCAAATCATGTATGTGATCGAGGGTCCCTCTTGCCACAAAGTGTGTACATATATCATGCGACCCCAACTCTGGCTACACGTGGTACGCCCATACTGGGTTCATGAAAGTAATTGTCTGTAGCCGGCACTGCGGCACAGCTTCTCTATTGTTCAATGGGTCTGCTAGCGTTACCAGCCTACGTCCCAGTTTGTAATGCTGAATAATTTCGCCGTAATTTTGGAGACGCTCCTTTTTCCCCCAGCGCTCTGGGGGCTGTGGGTAGCCGGAAGTAAGGAACTTGGGCTAGCCTCGTACCGGGGACGGTGGCGAGTGCGGCTGTCCAAATTAACTGATTCTTCCTATGCAGCGTTTGTTGGCTAAGGATGTTTGGCGCTTCCGGAGAGATCCTGCCACTTCCGAAATTTCGAATTGCAGTCTTAATGTCGCATACTACGAATTTTGCTTTTGTTCCTACGCAGGCAAACGCTAGAGCAACTGCCTCTATAGTTTCTATGTTTCGCCTCCGGACGGCCTCCTCGAAGACTGGCGCACCTCGGCCGTTGACGACCCAAGCTACTGCCGCTCCCTCCTGCCACGTGCCGCTTCTCATGTACGCTACGTCCTCTCTATTCATATATTACCGAACCTCACCTCTAGAGCGTCCGCTCTCTTGGCCCTGCGTTTTGCATTGAACTCAGGGGGCGTGTTTTTTGGGGAAGGGGGCACCATAAAACCATTCCGGCGTTCCCTGTCGATTTGAACTTTTATTTTGATCCATCTTTCGGCATTTATTACAACTTTTGCTAGGATTACCCTTCTTGTATCCGCCGTGCTGAGCCTCTGAATTTGAGACGCCCGCACCGCCTCCACTATTTCTATCCACGTGTTATGTAGCTCTCACCCAAGCAGTCGCTCCGCTGATGTATGCATGGGTGACCCTATAGTGCCTTTTTAATACGTTTCCAAATGAGGGCATCCATTTTATCACTCTCTCCGGCTGCATCCCACATTCTTGACTTAGTGTTCATTAGTTCTGCCCTTAAGTGTATTTCTGTTGATGTTTTGAAGGGTGTATCTGATCATAATCTTGTTTCCTGTGTTTTTTCCTTATCAGTTTACGTTGACAGCAAAAAGCGTCCCATTGTTGTGAAAAATTTTAACAGAGCTGATGATGTAGGAATTTTGGATTTTTTAGAGACCCACCTTGACAGCTTTAGGGCTGAGGAGAATGTGAATGTGTTATGGTGTATGTTTAGAAAGATATGCCTCGACTGCTTGACAATGTATGTTCCTAGTGTTATTAAAAAAAAAAACATAACCCATGGATTACGCGGGATATTATCCACACTAAACGTAAGCTAAAGCGAATGCGGCGTTCACGTAATCGGAATGAGTCTAATGAGAGCATGCTAGGCAGTCTATTAAGAAACAAGATCAAGCAAGCTAAGGATTCCTTTTTGGGCGCTTTCTGAGTGAAGCACCGGAGAAGTTCTGGCGATACATTAATGGCGACAAACAACGCAATGTGTCATTAATAGTTGATGGTTCACCTGTCACAAGGTCAAAAGATACTGCTGGTGTGTTTAATGAATACTTCCAATCAGTGTATACAGATAAAACCTCTAGTTTTCCTTCTAAGCCAGACGGCTACATTTCTTTAATGCCAGATGTTACTATCTCCCGCGAAGGTATTTTGAATCTTCTTCTGAAACTTGACGTAAAAAAGTCTAGTGGGCCTGATAACATCCCTCCAGCTTTTCTCCACCGTTACGCAGAATGGTTATCACATTACTTATATATTATTTTCAACGCTTGTCTGTCTCAGTGCGCAGTCCCATCGGAATGGAAAACCGCACGTGTCGTACCTGTTTTTAAAGGCAGTGACCCATCTCGCGTATCTAATTATCGCCCAATATCTTTGATCTCGACCAGCTGCAAAATGTTCGAGCATGTGATCTGCCGAGCTCTGACGGAATTTTTGGAATCGACCCATTTTTTATGTGATGAGCAGCAAGGATTTAGGCGTGGTTTATCTACGGTCTCACAACTGATAACCACTTGCCATGATTTTTTTATTGCAGTTAATAACAAACAACAAATAGACGCTGTTTTCCTTGACTTCGCCAAAGCCTTTGATAAGGTTCCGCACACTAAACTCATACAAAAGCTTTACACTGCCGGAGTCAATCCTAATATCGTTGACCTTATTAGAGCCTACTTAGAAGACAGATTTCAATATGTTCGTGTTAACGATGAGTACTCTGATGAACTTCCGGTTTCATCTGGTGTTCCGCAAGGATCAGTTCTGGGGCCTATCCTATTTTTAGTTTGCGTAAATTACATAATTATGTGGTTGAGTCCGAAGTTAGAGTTAAACTATTTGCAGATGACTGCGTTTTATATTCCTTAGTTAACTCCTCACCGGACCAAATTAAGCTTAACAGTAACCTGCAGAAGATCTCAAACTGGTGTAACCAATGGGGTATGTTTCTTAACGTTAATAAATGTTCCGTACTTAGAATTTGTAAAAAGAAAACTGTTCTGATACATCCATATTGTATAGCTGGCGTGCCACTTCCAGAAACCTCGTCTGTGAAATACCTTGGAGTTCAGATAACTAATTGCCTAAACTGGGATGCTCACATCGCTATTACATGCGGGAAAGCTCTGAAGACTCTGTGGTGTTTGAGGCGTAAACTGTCAAAGGCCCCAAAACATGTCAAACTGGCAGCGTATAAGGCTTTGGTGCGGCCTCGTCTGGAATATGCTTGTTGTTTATGGGACCCATTTACGGCCAAGAATATCTCCAAATTAGAAAGAGTGCAGAGGACACCGGCCCGTTTCATTTGCAATCGATACAAACGAACAGATAGTGTATCAGCTATGATCAATTCTATTGGCCTAGAATCTCTACAGGCAAGGCGCACTGAAGCAAGATTGAAATTTTTCTTCCTAATATATAATAATCTCATTAGAATAAAAACCCATCATTATATTACCCCTGTTTCACGAGCAAGTACGCGTTATAACCATGCAAAAATGCTGCAAGAATTTCGTGCATACTCTAACACAGTTAAACACTCATTTTTTTTTTCAAATCAATAGCAGAGTGGAATGAATTGCCGAAGTGTGTAGTGAACAGCCCAAATGTAGAAACGTTTGTTGATAATTTGAGAGCCTTTTCTATGTGAAACCCATGTCTTTTTGGTTTCTTTTTCGCATTATCGTTTGCTCTGGCATGAAGTTCGTGCATATCTTGTTTTTTATTTGTTTGTGTGCTCATGCCCGTGCTCATGCCTGCTTGGAGTCGAGCGACTCTGCAGTATTAAATAAATAAAATAAATAAAGTAGGGCTTCGCGTAACTAATTCTACTATTTACGTACGTCTGTATTAGCCTCATCAAATTGCTCCTTTTCAATCCCCTACCTTTAACCGCAATTCGTCTTATGAGGCCTAGAGTTTGCATCGCGTAGTGCACCAACTTGACAAGGACTTCCCTGTTGTATCCGTGAGACTGGATGATTAGACTCGAGATCCTTATTTTATCCACCTTTGGCACCTGCATATCCGCCACCTTAATTTTAATATCCTCGTTTTTTTTACGCCTCGGATGTTTGGAGTTATATGAAAAAAGTTCTGACTTTTGCGCTCACCACGCCAGCCCCCTTTCGGCTGCGCACTCGACAGTCATGTCGGCTGTGGCCTGTAAGCGCTCTTCCGTGCGTGCATCACTCACTCGGAAGACCCAGATATTGATATCGTCCGCGTACATGCAGAAATGTGTCCCCCTAGCTCGTTTAACTTGTCTCGGAGGCCTCTCATTGCCACGTTGAAGAGATACGGCGACAAGACCGAGCACTGCGGCGTGCACCATGCTTCCCATGCTCAATCGCGGATGATTCTAAGCTTTGGAATCGCATACAGGCTTTCCTTCCCGGTAGAAAGTCGTTGAAATATTCGCACGTTCTCTTTCTTACTCCGACCTCGCTCAGCCTGTCAAGGATTGCCTCATTTTGACACGTGTCAAATGGTTTGGTGAAGTCTAGGCCCAAAATTACCTTCGAGACTTTGGAGCTCCAGTCTGAGCTGAGGTGCTTATGTCTGAGCATCACGTCCTGAGTGCACAAGTGTGGCTGGAAGCCGACAATCTCATGCGGTCACAGTTTTTTTTTTTGCTCCATGAGGCTCGTCAGCCTTGTTTACACGACGCGCTCCATTAATTTCCCTACACATGACGTAAGGGAAACTGCCCTTAGTTTCGGTATGAGTATGATTCTGGCTGTCTTCCATTGCTCGGGTGTAGCTTCCCATTATTCCAGGCTTCTCCGATATATTGCGTTAAGAGTGTAAGGGATTCATCGTCTACATTACCTAGCATGTTATTCGTCACTCCGTCAGGGCCCTGAGCCGATGGGGACGTCCAGCGCCTGATTCGGCGCCCCACCAGCTGAGTGGCGGTAGTGACAGAGAGATGTATGCGTTGGCGTTGACAACACTGTGGCAGAAACACAACATTGGAGCTGTAGGCTTCAGCCGGCGTGCATTAGCGATGGCGTTGGCAACGTTGTAGACTCCGTTGATATTGCGGAAAGAAAAGGATCCCTGGGTCAGTGGTCGCCTCAATCGGAGCTTTGAGGTACGCGGCTGTGATCTCCAACTGCAAAAAATCATGTTTTCGCCCAATACTCCGTGCTGAGCAATACTAAACCATCTGCCTGTTTTTTTGTTGCATGTTTATTTTCTTTTGATATTGTCTGCCTGCTTTTTCATTTCTGAAAGTGTGACACCTGCCACAGTGCTTAGCCGGAGAACACCCGCGTTCAGTCCCGGCCGCGGTGGCCGCGTTTTTTTTGGAGGAACAGATCAGGCATCCAGGTGGTGGAATTATTCCCGGAGACCTCCGCTACGACACCTCTTCCTCCCTAACCCTTCTTTCACTCCCACCTACCTGCCTTCCCTCAATGCACGGTTAAGGTGTCCACGAAGAAGTGAAGCGGTTATTGCGCGTTTCCTTTCCATAAAAACCGTTAATTCCGACGAGAGTGAGAGAGTTGCTGCACCATTCCGTTTGACGCTATAAATTTTCATGGAGTTTAATCCGAGTGCAAGAAGCACTAAAATACAGGCGCTACAGACATCAGTCCGTGAATAAGTATATCAAATGTTCAGCGTTTGCGTAGAGTCCACGTTTAGCACTTTCTTACTGTCCCATGTAGATTCGATAGCGAAGTCCATATCTGGCATGAGACGAGCCGCTGCTGTTAACGTTAACATTCAAAGATTGAGTAATGGTACAACATCTATACCTTTCGTCATTTATTTTTCAATAACAAAGCGGAAAATTTTTTTGTGCAAATAAAATGAAAAATCGTTGTTTCTATTTTTTTTCTTTTTTTTATATACAGCAGTCTGTCCGCTCCCCCTAAAACCACTCTCTGTGACCGCCACTGACTGAAGTAATGTAAGGTTGTTAGTGTTGGTTATTTCTCTAAAAATGACGAAAACATCAGCGAATAGGTGAATATGAGAATCCATAAGAGAGCGGGGATCATTAATGTTAAATCAGGAACAGTAGCTAGGGTCCAAGAACTGAACCTTGTGGAACTCCGGAAGACACCTCTGTAAAACAGGTGTTATAACCGTAAGCAAAAACTAATTGTGAGCGATTAAGTAGACATTCAATCCATTTCAATAAGTTACAGTCAATATTAAGATGTTTTAGTTTGCGAGCCAAAAGGTTGTGACATACATCGTCGAAAGCCTTTGAAAAATCCAGAAATATACAGTAAGTTAGTGATGATAGGTCTAGAATACAGTGCAATTCATGTGTAAACTATATTAACTGTGTTTCGCAAGAGTAAGGTTTTCGAAAACCATGTTGCGCTGACATAAAAAAGTTGTTCAATGAAAGGAAGTTAACAAGGTTGGTGAATATTATATGTTTGAACATTTTGGGTCAAGTATTGGTAAGGGATATGGGACGATAATTAATAGGGGATGCTTTGCTGCCGGATTTCTAGACTGTAACCACCTTTCCGATCTTCCACTCAGTAGCAGCGTTGACTGGTCAATGCTGGAAAAGTTTGGTTAGTATAATGGGCGAATAAGCTGCAGTGCTTTTTAAGTAACGCAGTCATAACCCGGAGCGGAATGAACACTGAGTCCATCAATAAGCTTATTCACACCAGTAGGAGCAACAGTTATAGGTGGCATGAAAACATAGTTGAAGTGGTGAGTTGTAGGCATATGTATACATCAGATATGGGTGTAAAGTTGTCAGTGATTGCGCGGTTAAGAATCGTGACGCGAACGTCGGAAGGGATGAGGTCGCCTAACGGGTCAGATAACGCAAAACTATCGTCGGTGGAAGGATTAATGACCCGCCAGAATTTTTGACATTGGTGGTTACATGTGAGTGGAAGTGCTTTTAGCGCTTTTGAGCGCCTGAACATACATGTTGGAAGCCGCTGAATACGAAGTCCGATCACTCACTAGTTGGCGAGAACTTTACGATGCGGTAGAGGCTTTCTTTTTGTTAGATAAAAGTTTAATGTGATTATTACACTAGGGAGCTATTGAGTGGGTGGTAGCAGTGCGTTCAGGAGTGTATTGTTCTGTGAGTTGGGTGACTATAGCTGTGAACATGCTCCAGTTGGTTTGAATGCTGCGGACACCAAAGCTATGGGAAAGCATCGATAAAAAAAATAGTTCATTATTTATCGCCTGAAAATTTGCTCCATTGTAGTCTCGTATTATTATTTTTTTCTTTTTGTTAGTGTTCGGAGTGGCTAGATTAATGTCAGAGTGCATTAGCAAGTGGTCGCTGATGCCTGGCAGGTATGTAATAGGTGAGACTATGTCAGATCGATTTGTCAGAATTAAATCTAGCGTATTCGCCGCGTTGGCTGTTATAGTCCCTTGTGAGCACAAATGCACTAACGAGAATACTGAGCGCACATCTAAAAATTCGCGACTTCGAGACGAGAACGGGGACATTAAAGGGGAGTTGGTATTCCATGTTATCTTCGAAAAAAATAGATCGGCAAATAAAATAATACTGAAATAGATCATGGTGCTTTGTTTTTAAGTGTTTCCATAAAAAAGTATGGCAACAGATAAGGAAAGGCTTAGGTGACCGTGATCGAGGAGGTTAGAGTGAATTATAGTGCAACAGCTTGAAACAGGTCTTCACATCATTCATATGTACTAGAACATTGCAGGAGCCCGGACAAAGCAAAATTACACAAATTACGTTTGAATAGAGATCATGGCAGGAAAGTGGATGAAATATAGCTAAAAGAAGAATTGTGAACCGAAGCAAAGTATGTAATGAGCCAGAAATATGCCTATCAAAGAAGACACTGCACTGAGAAAATGGACAGCATGAAATAAATGAGCAGCACAAGTGCAGCGTACAGGCCTTTATCAAATAATTTATTTTTTGTTTATTTACCACGTCCTGGTAGTGTTAGCTCCATAAAGCATTATCAAAATTATCACAATTTTCAGTTTTATTTGCTTAGGAGAACGTTAGAGCAATAAGAACTTGGTTCATAAATGCACTTCAAATATTGCCATGTATGAACTCAAAATATGTGTGTTTATTTATAACGAAATAAAAACAAGTTACATTAACTTTTTTAACACGTACCTAAATAGATCCACTGGTTAAAGCTTGCGTCAGACTTCTGTTGTGGTAAATAGGTCTCGCACCAACTACGGAACACAATCAATTGAGCACCAAATCATATTGATGTGTAATTCTCATCCGTTTGTAATAGATGCAGCTAAAAATAGTTCCACGCGCAGGGGTTTTGAACGCATCTGTTCGTCTTTCTTTTTGTCTAACGTTGTGTCCTAGACGACAAAATGCTTACTTCTGGTTCCGTTTGATGTAACCCTGCTAGGGGGGGGGGGGGGGGGGAGTTCTATGATGCAATGGACTCATAGATCGTTCATCGTGGGATGTCGTGCGGTCTGTGTGGCATATCGTGCAGTCTGTGTGATATGTCATACAATTCCCCTTGTCGAAACGTTGGCTCTAGCAAACTGAGGTTTTCCCCTCCCTTGTTCATTTTGTGATCGATCAATTCGTATGATATGTCATACGTATTATGCGGTGTGTCGTGCAGATTGTGTGGTGTTCTGTGGTGGATGGTCTGTGGGGTTGCTGCGTCGTGGAGCTTTTTTTCAGCAGGGAATGCTATGTCGGTTCGAACAACCCTAATGTATTGTATTTCTGTACCATTTTTGTATATGATTTAGTGTGTATTATTATTTTATTATCTGTATATATTTACAAGAACTGTTTATGATGCGTCTGTTGTGTAAGTGATGGCAAAGACAGCCTTTTTTTGTTGTATAATCCAATACCGCTCCTGCTGCTGTACCCAGGCGAGGACAAGACCCAGTCAGGAGGTTCAGCACCTCCTTTTGTCTTGCCTCGTGGGCAATATCTGTATGTTGCCCGAAGGATGAAATAAACAAAAAAAAATCATCGTACTCTTCGTCCTGGGCCACAAGAGCTGGGGCTTCATGAGATAATTATTACGGTGCATCAACGAAAATTTCAACATGCCGTCAGCATGCAAAGATATACTGGCGCTGAAAAAACCGCATTTTTAAAATTTTCACTGGCAGGAGGGAGTAACTTTCTTGACTGCGCTGCTTTCTTCCTAAGCAAATGAAAGACGTGTATGCCGACCTCTTATACCTGTTCTGCAGCAAAAACAATTCGAAAATATGTAGCGTAAGATATAACACTAATGCACTGTGAAGCTTGATGCCTTATTGGTCCAGTAGAGTGGAGAGCTGGACGAGTTAATTGGTTCACGATTGTAGAAAGAAAAGCAGCGCGAAAGACGGGGACACAGAACTGGGAACACAGAATACAGGAACACAGAACACAGCGTCGTCCTGTGTTCCTGTGTGCGTCTCCGTCCTTTGCCCTTGTTTTTTTTTTCATTAATTGGCCATGCACTTGTGGCAATTTAAGTGCACTTCCTGTGAATTTTGCACAAAAGTAGTGTATTTTTGCATTCACCTTTTTACACGCTGAGTTGTTTTATCTTTTGGTCACTTCAGAAGGGAGGAGTTAGTATAGAAGTAATTTACTTGGAGAATACAAGGAAATATATCTTGCGATGAATTTTCTCATATTTTAATTATGCCTGATGGTAATGCATTACGCGTCATACGGTGTTACAACCAAACGCCCAGGGCTCTAAGTTGGGCAAAGCATGTATCATACAGGGTGTTTCACCTAAGACTTTCTGCAATTTTTAAAAATAAGCTATTTGAATTAGATGCGCGTTTCTTCTGGCATAGCATTGTCAGTGGTGTAGTACATCATAATGCAGCTAAGATGTGCTAACTAGCAGGCTCGTTAACCAATATTTAATAGTTAACTTTTAAACTATTACCGTTGGGCTCCTTAATTATTGAGAGGCATGTAGCCCACCGTAAGTAATGGCCATATCCGTTTTTAGAATTTCGAGAACGCGATTATCTTCGGCGCTGTGGCCCAGCAAATTTTGGCTATTTCGACGAGTTAGGTTCACTGGAGAGGTTGCTTTGCCTGCAAGCTTCTCAAACCGCATGTATTTTGGCGCGATGTAGGCGAAATTTGTTGGGCCACAGCGCCGAGGATAATCGCGCTCTCGAAATTCTAAAAACGGATATGGACATTACTTACGGTGGGCTGCATGCCTCTCAATAATAAAGGAGCCCAACGGTAATAGTTTAAAACTTAACTATTAAATATTGGTTAACAAGCCTGCTAGTTAGCACGTCTTAGTTGAATTATGATGTACTAGACCACTGACAATGCTATGCCAGAAAAAGCGCGCATCAAATTCAAATAGCTTATTTTTAAAAATTGCAGAAAGTCTTAGGTGAAACACCCTGTATATGTGGAAATGCGAATATGGCTGTGGTGCGCTGGGCGTCTTGCATGCACAGCAGGAAGTGATTTGTGTCTAGACCATCCAGGAGGGAATGTACAAGGACGGGAGGGTAGTACAAACGCTAAAAAAAAAAGCTAGCTGGGGCTGGAAACGCATTTTTGGTTCTAGCAAGTACCAACGTTGGGGAAAAGCAACCAGTTTTGGGCGCCTTGTAAGAAGAAAGGAAGGTTCTGGGAAGCGGAGGCAGGGCTGCGTACGGCGCACGCGAGGTCGCGGGGTCACGGAGTCGCGCGAGATGTCTATCTTGCAGCAGCACATCGGGAAAAGGTTAAATTCTTCCACTCGCCACTCGCAGCGTACCGCAGAGCCGGCAGCCTTCTCTCTTGTCCGCCTACCCGGCAGGAGCTACTCTCTCCCGTTCCGGCCGGGGAGACGGACAATAGTCGCGGGCGAGAGCGAAGGGGTGGCCCCCTCCACATGAATGGCATTAGAAGAATGTCACTGGCGCCTCCACTTAAGCTCCACTACGGCTCAGCTCCTACTGGTTGCTGCGTTTCGCCGTAATTGCTTGTCAGCGAAGTGAACACAGCACCGTGCCTTCCCGTGAATAGTAGAAGCAGGGATGTCGCGGCCACATCGGCATTCGCCGGATAGCGCCGCCCTGTCGCTTATTTGCTCGCTTATCCTCTGACAAGTCAAAAAGTCTTCCTGTCGTGGCACGCCATCCATGGCTTACGACACCACGTCTGTCATTCTCCTTCGTACTTCAAGCGTTTCTATTCTTGCTATGAAAGTATTAGCCGTTGCGGCCACCAATTCAAGCAGCGACAAAAATTTCAGCACCGCAGGATTCGTAATGAAAGAGTGCCGCTCTTGTTTCGATCAAGCCATCATCAATGAACAACTTGCATATTTAGAGTGATAAATCTATACCTTTATGCGTTGTGTTTTGTGTATAATCCCAAACTGTGATCTGGAATGCGAGGTCAAAATTTGAATGCCATTGAAATAAACTCCTTTTCCTGAAATTCTCTTTTTGTGTCGTCGCCGCTTTGCAGGTCGGGCCGAGCACGAGCGTGCTCAGAGTCCTTCAGTGTCGGGCCGGGCTTCCTGTCGGTAGGTTAGGTCCCGGGCCGGGCGCGGGTTCGGAATTGCGGCCCGTGCACAGCTCTATTCAGAAACCTAATCACATTTCCTTTTGTGAAAAAAGAGCTATGTGCAGAGTTTAAATGGTGCAAGTATGAAGCTACAATGAAGTCAATTACAGACTTCTGTGCAGCAGCTAGAGGAACTTCAAGAGCATGCTATACGTGATGCTATACCTCAGTCACAATTGATGCAGTCAAGTATTATTTCGTATATTTTTTTTTACCCAACAGACATGAAATGTCTTAAGATGAATATGTACCAAACACATCGAAACATCAGTTGTGATGCCTGAAAAAAGTTGTACTGCAACATATAAATGCTCAAGTCTCGATAAGCAGGAATACTGAAGGGGAATAAAAACAGTTTTCTTTTGTTCGGGCTCACGCACCTGCTACAAATATATTCTTTATACATAGCAATAAAACTTGAAATAACTGTTTAAGAAAGCCTTTTGGTCAATAGTAAAGCTAAGTATGACTGAAAGGAGTCCGCAAGAAATGCACAGAAGCAGGCATGCAGTGTGACAACGCAGCGCGACAGGTGCGCTTTTTAATCTCGCGCGCGCTCTGAAGAACATGGGTTTATGGTTTATTGGGGTTTTAACGTCGCAAAACGACTCAGGCTATGAGGGACGCCGTAGTGAAAGGGGTTCGGAAATTTCGACCACCTGGGGTTCTTTAACGTGCACTGACATCGCACAGTACACGGGCCTCTAGAATTTAGCCTCCTTCGAAATTCGACCACCCCGACCGGGATCGAACCCGCGTCTTTCGGATCAGCGGCCGAGCGCCATAGCCACTGAGCCACCGCGGCGGGTCGAAAGACATGACGGGGACACGCCGAGCAGGCAACGCTGCAGTGCACGCTGCCTCCTCGCCTCTCGGCTCCTCGCGAGCAGCCCCGTCCGCTGACGAGCGGTGGCGGGGGAAAATCTAGGGAAAACTGCCTGTCCCCAACCGGACATGACGTCATTAAATATCACGTGACCTATGGCGTCACGCGTATGACGTCATAATTTTTTGACCAATCAGCGTTTCCAGCCTGCCTACCCGCAAACGCTTGTTTTTCGGGGCGCACCTGCACTGCACGTTAAAGGTCCACATGTGGTCGAACTTATTACGCAGACCTCCACTACAGCACCTCTTTCTTCCTTTGTTCTTTCAATCCCACCTTCCTCCCTTCCCTTACGGCGCTGTTCGGGTGTCGACTGGGATAAGTGAGAGAGTTACTTCAGCGCTTCTTTTCCTCAGAACCAATTCTGCACGAGCGCGGGGGAGCCGGAGTACCCGGGTTCCAACCCGACCGCGGGCGAAACGCAAAAGGCGCCCGTGTGCTGTGCGATGCCAGTGCGCGTTAAAGGTCCCCAGGGGGTCGAAATTATTCCGGAGACCTCCACTACGGCAGCTCGTTCTCTCTTTCTTCTTTCATTCCTAGCTTCCTCCCTTCCCTTACGGCGCGGTTCAGGTGTCCGCCGAGATATGCGAGACAGATACTGCGCCATTTCCTTTCCTCAAAAATTAAGGGGGGCACTTTGTTGACCTAAAGTGCGGTGAGGCGAAAGCCTTAAGCTTGGTGTTGCTGCTTGGGTCACTGATGTGTGGTTAAGATGTTAAGCTTCGCCTCTAAGAGGGTGTTGCAGCCTTCGGGCTACGGCCGCTTATCTGTTTTTTCAGCCAGCGTCCGCTTCGGCGGACGCGGTTTTTGCGACGCGCGTCTTTACTCTCTCTGTTTTTCTCTTTCTTCTTACCTTTCAACTCTCTTCTTTCTGCACGTGGCAGCGGTGGTGGCTCGGCTTGAGCCAGTCGGCAGGCAGGCCCCGTGCACTTTCCTTTTCGTCCTTCTCTCAGTCGCAACCAACCGACCAACCAGCGGAACGCGACAGCGTATTGCAACGCTGCCAGGGAGTCCATAGAACGTCATCGCCCGTTTGGTTCTACGCCTTGCTCGTCCGTAAACTGGTTTTTGAGGAAAGGAAATGTATGCCTCTCATATCTCGGTGGACACCTAAACCTCGCCGTAACGGAAAGGGAGAAAGATGGGAGTGAACGAAGACACCGTATTCACTAGACGCGCCTTTGTTCATTCCAAACCATCGGGCTGGCATGGCGGCGTGGTAGCTGCTCGACTCGCACTCCGGAGACCGGGGTTCGATTCCCGAGCTCGGCCAATTTCCTTCTCGGTTTCATTTCTTTATTCATTTATTTATCTGGTCTTACTAGAAACGTTAATTAGGCTAATTGGTTAAATAAGCAATTAACTAAACAGTCCCACTTACTTGGATCATCATTATACGGTCCCTTTAATTGGTTGCATGGTTTGTAGCCAAAGTACAATTGGCCCCGTTTGAAATTCGCGCACTGTGACGTCACGACCGTTTCTACCAATTGAAAAGCGTGACATTTCTATCGACAACTGCTGCTTACAACGATGAGGCATTAAAGGCTTCCGCCTTAAAAACCAATTTACCACGAGCGCGGGGCCAATATGCTACCGGGAGTGTGCGTTTGGCTCGCGCGTGAGACTCGTTGCAACACATGTGTAAGCTGTGGTCTCGCGCAACGGAGGAAGAGAGGGTGTGCATAAAGCCAACCAAGCAAACCCCCGCAGCTCTAAGTGACGTGGAAAACCATAGCACAGTGTTATTTTGTTTGCTTTCCAGCTCTTCTGCGTAAGAGCTCAATTTATAGATTAAGGCACACTGAAATAGCAATCTGTATAATACCTATGCGGAAGTATAGTTACGCTCAAAGTGGAGCTACATAATTTGTACCTGGGAACGCGGTGGAGAGACGGTTGCATTATGGAGGCGTATTTCGTTATTAGCGGTATAGATCATTTAATTTCCCTGCACCTTTTACGACGCACGTTTTGCACCTATTAACGCCGAATACATGTCGTCGTGTTTCGAGCCGCGAAACGCAAAAGGCGCCCGTGTGCTGTGCGATGTTGGTGCACGTTAAGGATCCCCAGGTGTTCGAAATTATTCTGGAAACCTCCACTACGGCACCTCTTTCTCCTTTCACTCCCAGCTTCCTCCCTTCCTTTGCGGCGCGGCTCAGATGTCCGCCGAGATATGAAAGAGAGATAGTGCGCCGTTTCCTTTCCTCAAAAACCAATTTGCCAATTTCACCGCCAAAGTGACGGCTGGATTTTACAGTGCGCACGCTGAACTGTGCACCGTCTTTTCAGCCGATTTTGTAACATCGTTCTTTTTTTTTCCAAAAACTGATGTAGTCTCTCTGAAGAGAAGTTCATTTGAACTCAAAACCATGAAAGGGACAGCCAGTCCTCTACAAATAGTATGCAACGAAGTGCTCTAAACGGAATCCGTCCAGCCCTGTGCGCTGCCAGCCCTTCTTTTAAAGCGGACACGCGCAGTTGCGCCGGCCTGGTTGCGGTTCGAGCCTCGTCTTTTGGTTTCTCGGGGCTCGCGTAAATATCCGCCCGTGGCGGCACGGATCCCACGGACGCGTTGCGCCAATCCTTTATTGTGGGGAAATAGAGGGCACACAAATGCACATTTACGGCGGCGCATCGCGGACGTGAACTGGGCGAGCGAGAGAGCGAACGCACAGGAAGCCGCGCGTCGGCACAGAAATTGGCTGCACGGAAAGGAGACTGTAGGGAGACACCTGCACTGCGCCGTCATAAAAAAGTCAGGGGGGCACTTTGCTGACCCAAAGTGCGGTGAGACGGAAGCGGTGTTGCTGCTTGTGTCACTGATGTGTGGTTAAGATGTTAAACTTCGCCTAGTGTGGAACGCTGGCAGGGAGTCCACAGAACGCCATCGCCCATTCGGCTGTACGATTTGCTCGTCGGTAAATTGGTTTTTGAGGAAGAGAAATGTATCTGTCTCGCATATCACCGTGGACACCTGAACCTCCGTAACGGGAAGGGAGTGAACGAACACACCGTATTCACTAGACGCGCCTCTGTTCAACTCAAATCATCCAGCTAGCATGGCGATGTGGTTGGCGTGCTCGTCTCGCACTCCGGAGACCCTGGTTCGATTCCGCGAGTCGACCAATTTCCTACTCGGTTTTCTGTATTTATCTGCTCTGACTTGAAAAGTTATTTTGCTAATCGCTTAACTACTATCACTCTATTAGTCACTAATTATCATGCAATTATCATAGAATGCCTTAAATCGTGTTCCGATATATTCGAATGCCATCGATTAAAAACGATCGTCATATGCCCATAAAAGGCACGTAATCGAAACGCGGACACATCTGCCGACACGGCAGCTAACGACAGTATGAGGCATTAAAGGCTTTCGCTTTAAGTAGTTAAACAAGTCGTCTACTCAGCCAGCGTACCCGGTTTCAAACTATAGTCATGCAAAACTATCGGAAAATTGACTATCGATAGCGTAAAAAATCTATCGATAGTGCTACTATCTATAGACTATCAATAGTATTATCGATAGTCTACTATCGATAGTAATACTATCGATTCTACTATCGACAGTACTACTAGCGATAGTACCGCTATCAATAGCAAGACTATCGATAGTGAAACTGTCGATGGTAAGACTATTGATGGTAACAATATTGATGTTATGCATTTGTTGGCCAGCGATATAACCATAACATTTGCGATACCTGATTGGTTTAACGGTCTCATGATGCTTAACGTCCCAAAGTGAGACAAGCTATGAGGGGTGCCGTAGTATAGGTTTCCGGGTAAATTTCGACCAGCTGTGATTCTTTAACGTGCACTGCGACAGTTCGGGGAAATACCTGGAACTGCATCCAATGTATGAACAAACAGCACAAGTTGTGCTGGCTTACACGACACTATCGTGCACTGCAGACGTCGTCTTGCTGGCATAACCACTGCAGAAATGCTTTTCGCACACATGCTTCGCAACTTGGACATTCGCACGCTAACATTTTATCCAGCAACTTTACGTAGGGAACGTCTGCAGAGCTCGGTGACGCGTAGGCCGCGAAAACCGGCGACTCCTGTCAGTTACTCATACCACCACCTCCATACCACACGCTCAGGAAAGCAAGTTTAGGATGCAGTGGTATACGCGTGGTTGATTTTACAGAATCTATAGCACCATATATAACAAGTAGTATCGATACGCCTATCGATAGTACTATCTATAGAACTGTCGATAGTACTATCAAAAGAACTATCGATAGTTCGATAGTGATTCAACTATCGATAGTATCGATAGTACTATCGACAGTTTTGCATCACTAGTTCAAACCCGACCTGGGCGGACCCGTTTCCATGGAGGCGGAAAGCAAAAGGCGCCCGTGTGCTGTGGGGTGCCAGTGCACGTTAAAGATCGCCAGGTGGTCGAAATTATTACGCAGACCTCCACTACAGCACCTCTTTCTCTCTTTCTTCCAGTACCACCTTCCTCCCTCTCCTTACGGCGCTGTTCGGGTGTCGATTGAGATTTGTGAGGGATTACTGCGACATTTGGTTGGTTGGTTTATGGGGTTTAACGTCCCAAAGCGACTAAGGCTATGAGAGACGCCGTAGTGGAGGGCTCCGGAAATTTCGACCACCTGGGGTTCTTTAACGTGCACTGACATCGCACAGTACACGGGCCTGTAGAATTTCTCCTCCAAAGAAATTCCAGCCGCCGCGGCCGGGATCGAACCCGCGTCTTTTGGGTCAGCAGCCGAGCACCATAACCGCTGAGCCACCGCGGCGGCACTGCGACATTTCCTTTCCTCGAAACCAATTTTGCACGAGCGCGGGGCAAATGCTGCCGGGAGTGTGCGTTTGGCTCGCGCGTTAGAATTGTTGCAACACCTGCGGAAGCCGTGGTCTCGCGAATAATTGCATACACCGTCTTAGAGAGCCAGGCATTGGTGCAGCAAGTCGAGCTGATATCCATCGATTTCTCCGCCCACAAAGCTTCCTTCATGAGAATCAAGAACTGTTAGCGGAGTGTTCCTTGAAGAAGGATTATGTGTGAAAAATAACAAGTTGTCTGTAATTGTACACACATGTCTTGCTGACGAAACAGTTGATGAGCTGCGCTCAAATTTCGCATTAGGAGCTAACGTAATCGTCGGCAATTTTTTTTTATCACAAAGCATCTGAGGTGTCCCGGATGGCTTAAGGCGAGGACACAGCTGCGTCCGCAGCGTTACCTCGCCGCCAAAGTTCATCTCGTTAACAGGAGCGGCTCGTCACATGCCAGATATGGACTTCTCTATCGAATCTGCATGGGACAGTAAGAAGGTGCTAAACGTGGACTCTACACAAACGCTGAACATTTAGTATACTTATTCATGGATTGATGCCTGTAGCGCCTGGATTAGGGTTTGTGGCACTCGGATTAAACTGCGCTGAAATACCGGAACGTGCAGGCCTGCTTCACTCCCGCGAAAACAGGAGGCTTGATTATGAAGGAAGGAATGCTACGTTAACTGTGTCACTTTGCATGAACTCCTTAAAAATTGACAGCGTCAAAAGGAATGGTGCAGTAACTCTGTCACTCTCGTCGGAATTAAAGGAAACGCGCAATAACCATTTCACTTCTTGGTACACACCTTAACCGCGCCTTGAGGGAAGGGGGGTAAGTGGGAGTGAAAAAAGGATTCGGGAGGAAGAGGTGTCCTAGTGGAGGTCTCCGAAAAAAATTCATAGGACACTTTGGCTCTCTAAAGTGCTGCAAAGCGAAAGCGTTTCCTGGCGCACTGTTTTTTTATTTATCATATTTTATTTTGTTTGTTTCTTGTGTTATTTCTTATTTTTGATTCTTTTCTTTATTTTATTTTTTTAAATTTATTTCATTTTATTTTTGTATCCCGTGCATTCATTAGATGCGCCTTTATTCTTCCTCAAACCACGAGCTATCGTGGGGGATATATATATATATATATATATATATATATATATATATATATATATATATATATATATATATATTCATATGTGTGTGTATACACACACAAAATAAAATACCAGGAAAGAAAGGGAAAAAGAGCCTTCGTGACGGAGTGGTAGCGTCTCCACTTCAAATGCCAAAGGCCGTGGTTCGATTCACAGCCTCGAAAGAGTTTTTTTTAAGCAGTGTAATGTTCGCATTGCACGCATCACAGGTGGAGGCAAACGTTTATCGAAAAGCAGCAGACAAGAACAGGTTACATATATAGCCGAGTGGGAAAGGGCGTCGAAGGTCACATGATCAAACACGATAACACACCCGGTGATCTTTGGGCACGTGGCAGCAGCACGCTACACAGAGTAGCCATATCGGCATGTTATCGCATTACCACAAGCAGTGACGCCGAAACGCGGACACACTTGCTAACATTCCCTGGTCACAACAGTGTGAGGCATTAAAGGCCTTAATAATTCGACCACCTGGACGCCTGATCCGTTCCGCCTGCAACAAAACGCGGCCGGGACTAAACGTGGGTGGGCTCCGGCTCGATAGCCGAGCGCCTTAAACACTAAGCCACAGCGGTGGATGTCACACTTAAACACAAAAGCAGGCAAATTCAAAAGAAAATAAACATGCAGAAAAATTGGCATACGGATTAGTATTGCTCAGCACGGAGTATTGTGCGAAAGCATGTTTTTTTTGCAGTTGGAGATCACAGCCGCGTTCCTCAAAGCCCGATTGAGGCGTCCACTGACCCAGGGATCCTTTTCTTTCCGCAAAATCAACGTAACGTAGAGCTTCTTTCTATCGCTGTTGTATGGAATAACAGGAGCCTCGCTGACCATCTCCGTACACCTTACTTCTGCTGGTCGAATGCAGCAATCTCGGCGTCCTGCATTGTCACCAGCAGACCACTACTCCGCCCGCACATGCAAAAATTCAGGGGGGCACTTTTGTTACCTAAAGTGCGGTGAGGCGAATGTCTTAAGCGCGGTGTTGCTGCTTGTGTCAATGATGTGTGGTTAAGACGTTAAGCTTCGCCTCTAAGAGTGGAACGCGACAGCGTCTTGCTATGTTGCCAGGGGGTCGCCATAGCCCGTTCGGTTCTACGCCTAGCTCGTCGGTAAATTGGTTTTTGAGGAAAGGGAGTGTATCTGTCTCGCATACCTCGGTGGACACCTGAAACTAGCCGTAACGGGAAGGGAGGAAGAAGGGAGTGAACAAAGACATCGTATTCACTAGACGCGCCTTTGTTCATTGGGGGCATGGCGGAGTGGCAGCTGGCATGGCGGAGTGGCAGCTGGCATGACGGAGTGGTTAGCATGCTCAACTCGCACTCCAGAGACCGGGGTTCGGTTCCCGTACTCGACCAATTTCCTACTCGCTTTTATTTATTTATCTGGCCTGAGTACAAAAGGTAATTAGGCTAACTGGGTGATTAAGTAATAATTAAACTCATTCTCACTTACTTCTAGCATCACTATACGATCCCTTTAATTGGTTACATGGTTACCAGCCAAAGTAGAATTGGCCCCGTTTGAAATTCGCGCACTGTGACGTCACGACCGTTTCGACCAATTGAAAAGCTTGACATTTCTGTCGACAACTCCCGCTTACAACGATGAGGCATTAAAGGCTTCTGCCTTAAAATTCCGGGAGGAGCACATGTCAAGAAAGGGAAACCAAACACGCTATTCAACTTGTGCTGCGTGTTTATCCATCACATGTCTTTATTACAGGCTAGAGTCCTATGAACACCAAAAGTTCGCACGGAATCCCGGAGTCTTTCATCAAAGGGTGAAATCGTATTGTGTAAGGCCTCATCTCAAGGTCCTTTTTAAGAGTGCTGAAGTATGTCCTAAATAAACAGACCATCACAACACAACACTACGTATTGTTCAACAGTTTCTCGTTGCTCGCACACGTAACAACTTGCTGACCACAGCATAAACGCACTCTTGGAGCAAAGGCATATTTAACGTGAAAGGTGCATGTGCGGAGTCTAAACAAGGTTTCCGCAGGCGATTGAATGTGCATGCGCTGAACCCGCTTCAATACACTGGCGTCAAGGGAAGCTAGGTAAGGCTATAAGGTAGTTTGGTCGAGGAAGTAATGACCGATCTGAACTTTTGCCATCTGCCTTCTGGAGACGTGGTACAGGTGTTCTAATGAAAAGCGAATAGTCAGGAACACAAATGTATGAACACGAAACTTTCTGATGACCATGTCCAGAAAACACATGAGTGCTTAGACGCAGGCTAAGCACAGCTGCCAGAAATTGAGAGGCGTGTAGTTTTGAAAAATAAAAGCCCTGAAACAAGTTGGTGGACACAAGGTGCACGACAGATTCATGAGACTATCATCATCATCATTATCAGCTTGACTACGCCCAGTGGAGGGAAAAGGCCTCTCCCATGTCTCTCCAATCAAGGGAGCAAAATATTGTATCGACGCATCGGCTCCTTCTCATATACCCCAGCAGTCACAAAAGTCCTATGCAGCACATGTACAGTCTTGGTCAAAAGTCTTAGGTCACAGCGTTCAGCTGCAGCGAGATGAATGTTTCTAGAATGCTCCGTGTAGCGGATCATTCACAATACAAGTCAAGCAGAAAGCTTCTCTACTGTAAGGAGAAACATTCTGCTAGCATTTCAAGGTCATTCATTCTTTAACAGTGCCGTAATGGCTCTATTATGCGGCTGTAGCGAAAAGTGTTTCGACTTTTGTCCCTCCATCCTTGCGCAATTAATGCACACTCGCAGCAGTGCGGCAACGAAGATGCTGCAGATTTGTCCCAGTGCAGGCAGGCAGTGCTCCCAACTTACTTAGGCCGGTTTTTTTACAATACCCTTTTTATCAGTACAAAAGAGGTCGACGTCATCTGCATAGCCAAAAATCTTAATATTGCACTGCGCTGTAGCGAGAAGCCACGATTAGTTGTGGTTTTGAAGATGCTGAGCTGCAGGGCCTCGAGATATATAAAGCGAACCACAAAGATGATGTCGAGCAGGTGATATAAGGAAGCCATATCCTTTCTAAGTTATAGGTTGTCAGGGAGAGCTATAGTGTTCCCACGAGGCTCCTGTCGGGTGGTTCAGGGGATGCTCGCACATTTTGCAAAGGGTCAAAGGGTCGAAACTGCTGGAGCACGAGCGTTTTGCAGATGCAAAATCCACCAGCTTCTCGACCTATGTCCCATCGTCAGATGGAATCCAACCTATACATGGCCGATTTACACCAATTTCGAGTTAATTTGATTCTGCAGCTCTTACCTTAAATTCCTGTGCTTACTCCCGATGACAGTAAATTACTGTTAAGGTGAAGGTTGCGCAAACACGGGACAATCCACAATGAAGAGACACAGAGACAGACACAGGCGCTCTTCATGAGAAGCGTACTTATACATCTTATACATTCTTCTTAAGAATGCGTACTTATACATCTGACCATACATGCTAAAACACCATCTTGGAACCATAACAGCCATGCCAAGGGCTGTTAACGCAAACGTGAGAGCAAAAAAGTTGTATTTACGGAGTGTATAAGACTGAGAAAGATCTACGTGTGCACGCGCAGTGCGCGAGTGTGACTCTGATTTGTGCTTTTCCTGCCTTCTGAACCATTGCGTGCGCACGGTGAGGTTGTTGATGCCATCACATCGCATGATTTGTACATGTAATGCGCGATAAGCATAAGCCTAAGTGTGTGATTTACGGCCAGCGCGCTCTCATAGCTCTGTCTGGTTTCGGGAATTATGGAGACTATGAAGCTTTTTTATTTCTCCAGGATGCATAAATTTGACAAACCATGCCAGCACACCGTGCGATGAATCTAGCAAAGTATGGAGTTTCTCTTCATTTTCTTAGTAAATACTATTAGCTTCCATTTATTACGACAATGGGTTATAGTGACTGTTACTAACCTTCCCGTTACTAACTGCCGTTACTAACACGGTAGTAACATATGCGACAACCAGTTACTATCCCAACCAGAAGTGCCGTTTATTATGCAGTGGAACTGTGCTGGGATTATAGGTTGTTTAGCAGAACTGCAATTATTTTTGAAAGACACATGTGTTGCCATTTTGGCGCACTCGTAGGCTGGCCTGCCAAGTGGGAAATTTTTGGCTGGATATGTCGCCCATGAAAATTGCAGCATCAGGTCTTTTCCTGCAGGAAGTGCCGCGCTTTATATAAGCTGAAATTCCTTATGTGGCTTGGAACATCACTGATTTTTGCACTGAGCATATTGCAGTAGCGGCTGTGAGGATACGCCTCGGCTCCCGAAATCTCTCTGTTGCATTAGTATATGTGCCTACGCGGAGGAAGGTATCATTGGGTTTGTTTCGACAGCAGCTTTGTGACCGCTGCCCAGTGCCAAGAATTACCTGCGGCGACTTCAAGGCCCACCAGTCTGTCTGGTGTTATAGGAAAAATGATACCCGCGGATGCAAACTTCTAAAAATTTTCGACACTTTGGACCTAGCTATGTGCGGCCAATGACGGAAGTCCCACTTTCTTTCGGCCTCCAGCCTAAGCCACAGCTGTAGACCTAACTCTGCATTCACCTGGCGTCCGTGTAATGTGGTCCACGGCACCTAACCCCATGGGGAGTGACCATTATCCAATCTTTGTGTTTACTGTGACTTCCGAATGCGTGGTTCTAAAATCAGTCATGTCATTAACTCAGACAAATACAGGGAGCATCTAGCAAGTGCTTCTCACGATGTTATAGTCAAAATTATTTCTAGTGAAACAGCAGAAATCACAGCGGTCAAGTTGATTGATGACTTCCCGACTGAGTGGTTTAAAACTCGGGAACCTCTGCGCAGTGCGTCGAAGAGCAGAACGACAACTGATACGCAAAAAGGACAACAATGCTTTGAAGACAACATTCTTCTTACTTATTTATTTCAATACCCTAAGGCCCAAGGCGGGCATTACATATGGGGGGATTTAGCAATGAAAACGTAACAAAGTTACAACACAGAATATAAACGGCTGAAAACAGAAATAAACAAGTTAAGAAGCCCGGTACAAGTTAATAAGAGGAAGAGAAAAAATGGCTAGGAACAGGTACTTGAAAAAATGCAGATGTAGCAAATAACAGAAAACAAAACAACAAAAAATCACACCTTCAGAAATTACCAAACATGGCACCTAAGATTTCGCAGAACGTTATGGCCGACACGCACACACTCAAACAAACGAGAAAAAAGCGAAGCACAGTGATTAGGATAAACTCTGCCATTCGATAATATACGAACAAGCTACCCAGGTAGCAATGGGAATCCTTATCATGACTGTTTTTTCACCGATGACGAAAATATGGCGAGTTATTGGCAGTTTTGCTGGTCTCTCACCCTACGAAGCCTTTCGAACCGCTCGCATTGCGCAAGCAGAAACCTTTTTGCTGATGCGTTTTTGCGTCCAAGTTCAGGACTTCACTCCTGCACTCTACCCGCTGCGTCGACATCTGTTATGTATGTCCCGTTTACTTTTCGAGAGCTCCAGACAGCGCTTGGCGGAGTCGAGGCGCACCAGGCACCGACGGCATCACCAACCAGATGCTGCAGAACCTGCCGCTGGAACACAGGAAGATGCTCCTAAGCTATCTCAGTCAATCAATTGGCTGATGAAACCAAGACAGTAATAATTGAATTATAAACGATTTAGCTGTTGTAGCTGAATACCATGTGGTCATCCATTTATATTGTAATGTGTTACACATTATTATAAAGATCAAAACATACAAGCAAAAATTTGACTTTCCTTCATGTTTTCTTTGTCAGTCTCAAGCATACTATAGGTTAATAAGAACGCCTGGTGTCTTTTGTGTGCAGTCCATCTATAATTCTTTACAGTTACGGTCCATACTTGTGTATGTTACTAAAAGCCTAAGAAGTTGGCATTCATTGTTGTGGAAATTATGTCAACTGTAGATTCTGTCGGTCACTTTGATTTTCTCTAGCCCCTTGATCAAGGGTATCCAGAATGCTGGAAATATACAAGCTCGCTTCTATCTTTTGTTATATATTTCTTAATTCAAAGTTGTTCGGATTATGCATTATCTTATGAAAGACGCTACCAAAAATGTTATCTTTTCAAGGCATTTATTGCTCATAAGCGCTTTGTTAGTTGCCGAAATGGAAAAAGAAGCGTTCAACTTGCAGCTCCCTGTGTTGCCTTAGGTGCTTCCTCCCAAGAACATCCATGGACCCTGGCATCTGAAAAACGGAACATAGTATAGAGCCAGATTAGATACAAGGATGATGTGTGAAGAATGTGTACAAAATTGCACAGTATGAAGGCATCAGAAAAGGGCCACACGAAGCCAAAAAATGACAAGGAACAATTTTGTTGCCATAAAAACATACTTATAAATGCAATAAAAACATAATTCACTTTTCCATGAAAGCGAGATAACACATCTGTAAAACTTTCACTTACGAAATGTGTTGCATTTTAGGTGTCATGCACGACATAAGGAATTTTAACCTGCCTCTTGCTACGTGGCGTGCAAGGCATGGGCTTTGTCAAGCTGTGACGACAGCTCACCGCCAAACTATATCTCAGCTTGCGGAAAAATTTGACAATATGTCAGTTCAAAACGTGCACTGTCTTGTTCCCTTATTCCATCATCCTTTTGTCGATGTAACCATTCAGGTTATATCCACGATGTTACCTCTACATTTACCACTTGAGTCACTGTACTTTAATTTGTCCATTGACTTATCTTACTCGATCCTCAGGGTAAAAGACAAAAAATGCTTAAAGTTGTTCTTTTTTTTCTAAAACTTCAGATATGGTACGGCTGCCTCTAGGGAGGTACACATCAGATTTCCTCGAGGTAAAGCTTTGATCAGGAGGCAACGGTACATAAACCAATTTAGGCAGTCTTAAGCCAGCAGGTGTGGAAGTGGAAGGCATTAGAAGCAGCTCATTCAACTGGACAACTCCGGCAGATCCGTGCGTCACTCTGGAGGAAAGAACTTGTGACCAGCACACGGTGTACAACACATGTACTGATAGATTTGCGCCTTACTTTCTTCACGTCTGAACGAGCTGCACAGATTACAAAAATATTCTCAATTTACATAAATAACTATACCAGGTGTTTTCTCCAGTACACTGTTACAAGCACTGTTTTGCAGATATTTTGCAGTGCTTCAGAACACTGTGAAATATTTAATGGTAGCATGGCTTGAAAGTCTATTCAATTAACACCATATCTCACTATCTCACACATTGCTTAGAGTTCCGAAATTCGGTGCCTTTGGATTTGCAAACAGAATAAAAGGCACCTGGTTTGATAACAGCACTAGCATGAATAATAAATGTTCAAAAATGTTCAGACATTGAAAAATCTATGAAGCATATCAACTAAAATGTGAATTGCTGAGCGAGCTAGTTATTAAAGTTCTAGCAAAAAAAAACCTGCGAAAACTGAGACACAAGACCAGAACAAGTCACGCACACTTTTGCTGGACTTACAAATGATTTATTTTTGGCTCATCCACGTACTTGAAGCATTTTCTCCAACAAGCACACATGCAAATGAAAAATCATATGCGCTCATCTTTCCATACCAGGTAAAAAGTGCCACTCTTTCCCTATGCTAAGGAGAGATAGCTCGCTTAGGCAGGACCGCTCATTGCTTCTGATTAAAAATGCTTCAAGCAGTTCTTGCTCGGGCCTGGACTTCCCCCTGCTAGTAATGCTCGTGCTGCGAAACAAAGGTAAGCATTTGCTGCAGTTCTGAAATATAACTCAAGGTTGCTTCCTGTGCCCACACGCAATGTGTTTCCTGCGGCGTGCATTCAAGCATTGCCCAGTCTGCCCGATGCCTACTTTCCCACAGCACATGAGCACTTGATACACAAACCTCGCCGAACACTTTGTGAACATCGTTTGGTGGTTGGTCTAGCGGGTTTCTTTTTCACAGCCAGAGATGCGGCCGCAAAGACCAGACAGCTCATGAGGAGGTGAAAACACCATGTTTAACACCAAATTTTCTAACACTGTTTTTCAGCCTATAGAAAATTTTTATGGAAGTACGCGATCACCTTAATGACTCTTGTCCCGTACTTCTATAAAAAGAACATGAGTATATTCACCGATGTGTCAGAGCAATAAAATTTCAGTTGTTAGCCAGCTCCTGGGTCTCGTCTCCCCTTTTTGCGTCCTCCGCGAAGTTTGCGCTGTTTTCGTGTGTTCTATAAAAATTTCCAGGGGTTGAAAACAGTGTCAAAAAATATTGGTACCAACTTGTTTTCAGCCACCTCCAAGCTATCTGGTCTTTGCACGCGCATCTTTTATTTATTTATTTATTTACATTTCCGCAGCGCCATGCAGGCATAATTGCAGGGGGAAATACATACATAAACAATCAATCGTACAGCATGTGCCAACTTTTTGTGAAGGATAGGAAAGAATGGATGGCAGAGGATGAAAAAGAGGGTCAACAGAGCATTCACATCAGTCAATTGGTCGGAAAAGGACAGGAAGAGGAAAAGCAGGAAAACAGCAGATGAACATGGGTGCACATCACAGTTCCGACAACAGTGCTCGGAACTTTTCTTCGGACTCGCATTGAACAATGCTATGAGGCAGCTTATTCCATTCATTTATGGCGTGCGGAAAGAAAGAGTGTTTGAACATGTTAGTACGGCATTTTATTTCACGTATTTTCCAGTCGTGGTCGCGCCTTCTGGATACAAAATGAGGGGGCAGCAGATAAGTTTCGGGGTTAATAGCAGGATTTTTTAAATAAATGCGGCAAAAGAATTCTAATTTTATTTGTAAACGGAGCTCCTCCAACGAGTCCCAGTTTAGCTCTTGCTTAATACTGTTGCTTCGATAATTAAAAGAATATTTATTGGTAACAAACCGCGCCGCACGATTCTGAATCCGTTCCAACATGCCACAAAAGGTTACTACGCGAGGGTCCCATACTGCGCAGGCGTACTCCATAATTGGCCTGATGTTAGTGAAGTATAAAAGTTCCTTAACCTTCTGAGGAGCGTCCCGAAAATTCCTTTTTAAAAAATTTAGGATTCTAGATGCCTTTGCCGATATATATTCAGTCTGCTTTCTCCATGTCAGGTCAGCTGAAAAATAAACCCAGAGATATTTAAAATCTGTTATTTTTGATAAAAGCTCCGACTCTGCAAGAGAACGAGCCTGGAAGAACAACCACCAAACAAAGTTCACAATGTGTGCAATGTGGGTCATGTATTCAATCCCCATGTCCAATGGGAAACAATACATCAGGCAGACTGGGCAAAGCCTGAATGAACGCCTCAGACGACACGGCAACAAGTTGCAAGTAGGCACAGGTAGCAACCTTGCTTTGCATGTGAAGGACTATAGCAAATGCTCGCCTCTGTTTCACTATGCGAGCATTACTCGCAGGGGGAAGTCCAGGCACGAGCAAGAACTGCTTGAGACACTTATAAAAATTGTTTAAAAAAAAATGAGAGCAGTCCTGGATAAGCATCACAGAGAAAGAGTGGTGCGATTTACCGGGAATGAAATGATGACTGGACCTAATTTTTTCTTGCTACATTAAATCAGCTGTAAGTATGGCAGTAGTGTGTGTGTAAACTCTCGTTGACTTGAGTGCTGCTATTCGCTGGTTTTTTGCTGGAACACGAACAGAAATGTAACAAATTTGGTACGCATCGAAAGTGATGATGCGTGATAGGAATAGCGTCATCTTTCTGTGCTAAGAGCTGCCGAGTTATCAGATTACTCACTACTGCATAAACCAGAAATCACTGAAAGAAAAGATTCCAGTCCTGTACCTTGTATTGAGGAACCCTATACAAACCCAAATAACCATGGAAGTTATATAGAGGTCAGGTTATCTTTTTCGTACGCAGAAAAAGTACTTGATTTTCAGTAAAGCATACTATTTGAATAAATTTTTTACTGGTCCTAAAATTCCAACCTGTATCGAAAGGGTCCTTCCCATAATTTCATACTCATTTACCTGTGCAAACATTCCGTAGTGAGAGGGCAGCCGGGCGGATAACCGGTCTTGAAAACAAGAAAGTCTCCGAGAAGGTGTCCCACTGCCTTGTGCAGACTGCGTGGCTCTGCAGATGCACTCCTCTCTGAAAACTGCAAGTGCAACTAGGTGGATGTCGTCCACACCTGAGCCTGCATGGGAACAAAATTAGCAGCACCTAATAGTACTGAGTTAAAATCTTTCTTGCTTAATTTCAAGACTAACTCAGACAACGCATACGGTAAGCTTGGTGCCGTAGGCTATCAGAGATTACACTCGGTTCTCCCTTAAGGTGACAGGGCAGCGAAGGCTCTCGGCGTGGTCTAGCCTGACCTTTTTGCTTTCAAACATGTATTGGGTTAATATACCGAAATCGTCACATACTTGCCCCCAAAATTATCATGTTAAATTATAATCCATTGGTTTCCTCCACACTGAACTACTGCCATTTAATCTGGTCCACTACAATACATGGAAATTTGCTAAGGCTTCGCAAGTTGCAGAAGGGGCTTCTTAGAATAATAGAATGTTGGTATTTTTACTCTCAAACACAGCACCTTTTTGACAAGTGCAATGTTATCCCAGTTACCGAATTGTTCGACTACATTTTGTGCGCTTCATTTAAAAACGAAAAAATAAATAAGAGCCCATTTTTAAAATAATTAGCGACCTTGCAGGAAACACTACAGCCCACCAGACAGGTAACACTGAGCCCTTGAAAGTAAGAACTTACAAATCAACCTATGCTTCAAAGACACTACAGGACGACTTGCCCAGGTTACTAAACAGATTCCATCAAGAACACGTACACCTTGAAGATATAACATATTTTTAGCACTTCAACAGTATTTTAAAACATTGTAGGCTGCTTTATTTCCTTTTCAGCCCTCCATGTTTGTCTAGTCCGATATTTCCCAATTGTGTGTCTTGTTAGTTTCCGTCTTCTCTTCCCTTGTTTCAAATGACAATGTGTGTTTTATTCATTTTTCTTTGCATTCTTACCTCTCCATCACTGTATATGTATTGTTATTATTTCTGCTGGATAACTGAAACTGCATTTGTGATTGTTCCTTTGGTTGACTGCTCCGTCACTGTGTATCTCTTCTTGGTTTTCTACTGCATCAGAAAAACAGTAATTTCGGAATTGTCTCCTCTTCCACAATTCTACCGCATTCATGTCTGTTACATTTACTTCAGGAAAGAGAATTTCCAATTGTGAACATCTATTGTACTTTTCTCCTCTTAACAAAAAAAAATGCCGCTCTAACGCTGTTTAGTGTAAGGGGGGGCCTGTGGCTCTGTGAAGCTGTCTTACAATGACAGCTTTTACTGCCGGCCTCCTGAGCCCTTTATATGACACAAATAAAAGGATCATTATTATTATTATTCCTAGCAAAATGCTGGTTCTACAAAATCGGGGCCCGCTTTCCCGAAGCTCACAAAGCTCGCTGCAGGCACACACCGGACCTCGGAGTGATCACGCCAAACTGCGGCCACTGGAGCATGAAGATATAGAACAATCAGCGGGCCAACCGCCGCCGCCTCGCTCGGCTGCAGCGTGAGGAGCCGGAGCTGCAGGGCAGTTCCGGACAGATGAATAGAAATAGGCGCGGCAGAGCGAGCGCGTAAAGGGTAAAGGCACGCTCTGATGTCCCCGCAAAAGACGGAGGGAGAGGCGGAATCCAAAAGCGGAATACGCACCAAAGGAGCACTATGGGGTGCAGAGCTCTGGCGCATACTGGAATATATCTGTCGATCTGAAGATCCAACTCCACGCAACCTGATTTGGGCCCCCGGTCACCAGGGACTCCAGGGAAACGAACAGGCCGATCAGGCCGCCCGCGCACTCTCTCCCCGGGCTATCTCCCTGTCCTTGGAAGGGCACTCCCAATCAGACAATCTGGCCATTACATTCAAACAAATCACCGATTACTACAAGGAGGAGCACCGGCGCTACCCGGCCCCTTGTAAGGGTCTGGATCGCGCTGACGAGCGCCTCCTCATCAAAATTCTCACTAACACTGTACTGTGCCCGGCGGTGCTTAAACATTTCAATACATCCTTTGATGGCACGTGCCAGTTCTGTGGGGAGGTGTCTGACACCTTCCACATGGTTTGGGCGTGTCAATCCAACCCATCTATCCCCCCCAACCCCAACCCCACCAGAGAGGACTGGGAGGCGGCCCTGCTCGGCTGTCAAGATCTAAAGAGCCAAAAGGCCTTGGTTCAACGGACGCGGGCGGCGTTGCTTGCCAATGGGGCCCCGGAATAGGGGCTCCACCTAGTACTGTGAGGGGAAAGGGCCAATAGGGTCCTACCCCAATCACCTTTCTGTAAAAAATCTAATTGCCCATAAATGTTTTTCACCACCACCTCAAAGCACATATCTTAAAGCAGACTGCACGAAAGCCCGAAAGCACGTTGTTTACAACAGCCACAAGCTCGCGATCGCCTCGCATTGCAACGGGCTCGACTGTTCCCTTCACCTAGGTGAACAATAGGGTGCCTCGATGCGCGCGCCCTCTCCGAGCGGGGGAGAGGGCGCGCGCATCGAGGCACCTTAGTGAACAAGCTGTGACGTTCCGTGCGTGAGCTACCAGGGCCCATATCTTCGGCGGAATCTTTTGCCCCCAGCGGCGGCAAAGCCACTGAAGGGGTACGGTCCGCGTTCGGCGGCGCCGCGTTGACGGAGCCCCCAGCGGCGGCAAGCCACTGAAGGGGTACAATGGTACAAAGGCGCCGGCGGGAGGGAAAGCCAGCCCAATTAGGCTGCCTGGCCGTACAAGGACACAGGAGAGGCTGACAACCCGACAAGAGAAGAAAGCTGCCGGCGGGAGACAAACGACATTCCAACGAGGGAGGTCGGGGGGCTGCAGGCGCCGCCGTGGAAAGGAGGAAGAAAGAAACATTCCAGTCGGGAAGACAGGAGATCGGGCGTGGCCGGCGGAGCATTACATCATTTTGTTTAAACTGAGCCATACGGTGTCTTCTTGCCTCTCCTTCCCGTGTGGACCTGCGCATTATGTGGGGTCGTCACACTGGTGTCAGAAGTGGGGTCTCAAAAGCAAATGTCCTCTGAATGCTGCGACATTCATGACTTCAAAATTGTAATCAAAGGGGAATCACGGGACTGATTGTGGGACTTTGACCCCCATTTGAGAGGCTTGAGGCACCGGAAGGCTGGAGCGAAAAAAAAATGTCTAACTGACGGAGCTCCCACTCCACAGCCGTCGCTCGGAGCAAGCATGCTGGCATTAGGAAGCGTCATTCCGACGTTCACGGGAGATAAGACAGGGGTTCCAGTCTGCGATTTCTTTTCCATGCTAGAAGAGATTGGGAAAATGGGGGGATGGTCCGATGCTCAAATGCTGGGAATGGCGAGGTGTAAGATGGCAGGAGCTGCTCATGATTTTGCTTGGCGAGACGAAAAAGTAAAATCCACAAAATCATTTGCGGAATTTAAGAAGCTCGCGTTCGAGCATTTCGACACTGAACCACGTCATGTGCGGGTACAGAGGTTCCGTGACGCCGGACAGATGGTAGGGGAGGACGTGCGAACGTTTGCGTCGCGGCTTCAGCGCCTAGCGCGCGATACGCTGAGTAGGGAGGAGGAAGGAGACCAGCTAAAGAAGAAATACGCGGAGGAACTACTTAAAGAGGAAATGACCGCTTTGTTTGTGGCTGGTCTGCAAGACCCCGTGCGCCGGTTCGTGCTCTCGCGCAAGCCGAGCAATTTCGACCAAGCCGTGGCGGCCGCATTGGATGAGGAACGAAATGAGGCGCTAACGGCGGCCGCAGCGAGAGTTCGCGTCATAGAGAGAGCGGTGCCCAACCCTGAGGTTTCTCTCTTGACAGAGCGGTTAGATCGCTTAGAGCAGCTGCTATCTCAGCAGGTGGAACGCCAGGTTGAAGCGGGCGCTCAACGGCGCCCATTCGCTGGAAACCGGAGACCGCCACAAAGCTACAGGCGCGGTATGCGAGATTTCGAAGAAATCGCGTGCTTCGCGTGCCATGGTCGCGGACACATCGCAAGGTTCTGCCCAAACGTGCGCCGTGGGGAGCCACAAAGAGAAGCAGGCGAGACACGCCCTAAGCAAGCCTACAGCGAGGCTCCAGATACAGGGACAAAAAACTAGGTTGTCCTCCCCATCCTGATGAGTGTGGGGAGGGAGCAGTGGGTAATGAGGTGGTGGTGGTTTGTGTGGCCGACGAGGCATGCCCTGTTGTGCGTTGCAAGTTAAATGGTTGTTGCATGGAATTGTTGATAGACACGGGGTCAAAGGTGACCTTGCTTAAGGAAAGCAGCTTTCACTTGGCAGTAGCGACGACGACCTGGGTGCATCACCTCACGCTGTTTCTGCCGTTTTTACGCAGATTGACTGCGAAAGTACAACGAGTGGCTACGGAAGGATCGGCTGAATACACGTGCGCCTACGCCCATCGGAACGACGCCCACCAGAACGACGCTCAAGCGGACGATAGCGTTGCGACCAGCAGCGTTTCCTATCGACACCAGAGGCCGTGACGTCACCTGTCTCTTGCTGTAAAAAGAAGCCTACGATGCTGCCGGCTTTCACTTGGCAGTAGCGACGACGACCTGGGTGCATCACCTCACGCTGTTTCTGCCGTTTTTACGCAGGTTAGTGCAGTGTATGTTGTACGGTGTATTCCTTTTTCATACTCTACCGTCGCTGCTGCCAAGTGACTAGGGCTGTTTTTCCTGTGTAAAGATGGCAAAAGAAATTGCCAAAATCAAAGATGAAATCTACGCGAAGCTCAAAGATGATCTCAGGCAGGAATTTAAAACGGCCCGAGAGGCCTATGAAAGGGATTTGCGTAATGAAATGCGCGATCTGAAGTCTGAGCAGAAAAGCATGACAACGAGTCTTGAGTTTGCTTATGAAGAAATTGAATACACTGAAGAAAAAACTCGATGCGGAAGTAGCAAAGAATGCTAAACTTGCCACAGAAAACCAGGCAACTCTTGAGAGATGTGTGGCTCTTGAAAAGAAAAATGCTGACCTTGAAAAGCAGCTCGTTCACATTGAACAATACTCCAGGAATGCAAACATTGAGATCCAGGGTGTTTCAAAAACAGAAGATGAAAACATCACTGCCATTGTATCAAAAATTGGTGATGTCATCAAAGAACCAATCTCTGCAGACGATATCGAGGTTTGCCATCGGGTTCCGATCCGAAACAGTGACAAAACAAATAAAATTGTACAATTTAAGTCTAGAGTGAAACGTGACATCACACTAAAGAAAGGAAAGAAAGCTCGCTTCACCAACCGCGACATTGGACTGGATAATGACAATCCGATATATGTGAATGAGCACTTATGCCCCAGTCTGAAGAAGCTTCTAAGTATGGCAATAAAGCGTAAGAAGGAACACAAATGGAAGTCAGTGTGGACACAAAACGGAAAAATCCTTGCAAGGCAGTCCGATGGTTCTGAGATTGTACCCATTGCCCAAGAAGACGATCTTGCTAAGATATTTTCAGTACCACCTCATAGCCAATCACCCTAAGAAAACAAAAAATTGACAATGGAATATTACAATTTTGTTTTACCTCAAGCAGTTCCCTCTCCCTCTGCATCGTATACTTCAGCTCTGCACATTAATGCACGCTCCGCACCCGGAAAGCATGATAACATATCTTATCTCCTAAGTCAGTTTTCTTTTTCATATAACATAATAATGTTGACCGAGACATGGTATTATGATGAGGGCGACATACTTCATTTTGACAATTATAAGAGTTTTGTCATGAATCGCACTAACCGCAAAGGGGGTGGTGTTGCAATTTACGTTGAACCTACTCGGGATTACGAACTTCTCTCTGAATATTGTATTATTACGCCAGACTATGAAATCCTAACTTTAAAGCAGAACCTTGAGCTGTTGTTTACCGCCCTCCACAGGGCAATTTTAGGGAGTTCATGAATTTTTTTGAAAACTTCTTGCAGTTTGTTTCCGATGGCAATTTTACGCTGATTTGTGGCGGTGATTTCAACACAGACGTTTGCAGTGATAGCTCGAATGCACAAGACTTTAACAACACTGTTTATTCAACTGGCTTTATTAACATAATTACATCGCCCACAAGAGTGACGGTTTCTTCTTCCACTTCTCTTGACCTTTTTATTACAAATATTGAAAACACCATTTCTCATGCCGGAACAATCGCGTTTGATATTAGTGATCACTGTCCAATCTTTATGTTCTACTGTAACCGACTTGGGCAGAGAACCTACAGACGAGACATAGTTACAGTTCAGTCCCTCTCTGAAGAGGCTCTCCTTTCTTTCGAAAGAGATATTGGTGCGCAGGACTGGTCAGTTATATATACAATTACTGATGTAAATGAAGCATATTTAAAATTCATGGAACTTTTTGTAAAACTATACACAATGCACTTCCCTTTTAGAACTTTCAAGCCATCGAAAAGAGTTAGGAAACCATGGATCACACCATACCTTCTCGGGATGATTAAAAAGAAAAATAAACTTTTCCATGCTTTCTTACGAACTCGGTTCCTGGCAACGTTAACAGAATTTAAGTCTTATAGAAATAGAGTAAATAAAGAACTTAGGCGCGCAAAAACTGCGTATTATGAACACCTGTTCTTTGATATCGTTAGCAAAAAACCACAAGTTGCATGGAAGGTGATAAATAATGTTTTAGGTCGCCAAAATAAACATGTTATTCCTGACAGAATAGTACACAATAACCGCGAGCTTATTGGTAAAGAACTGGCTGATCATTTCAATAAAGTGTTAGTCGATATTGCCGCAGAAGACAGCTGCCTTCCTCCTGTCCAGCCTACCGACAATAGCCCTGTAGAGAGTTTTGCTCTCCATTTAATAACTGAACATGAAATTTACAGCACATTTATGAATCTAAAGAACAGCAAAGCCCTGGATATAGATAACTTACAGATTACGCCCGTAAAACACGTTTTGCAGCATATTGTCCCGGTACTCGCATACATATTCAACCTTGTTATAGAAAAAGGTGTATTTCCTACTGCCATGAAGAGGTCTAGGGTATCCATCGTATATAAAAGCGGGGATAAAAATGATGCGAGAAACTACAGACCAATATCTGTAATACCTGTTTTTTCAAAGGGTTTGGAAAAAATAATCTCTGTACGATTAACCAAGTTTTTGGACACGCGTAACTTGCTCTCAGATAACCAGTTTGGATTTCGAAGGGGACGATCAACCGAATCTGCACTTCTATCACTTAAAGAATTTGTGTTGCAAAATATTGATCAAAAACTCTTTACACTTGGTCTCTTTATTGACTACAGTAAGGCTTTCGATTCTCTTGATCACAACATTTTAATATTTAAGCTCACACATTATGGCATTCGTGGCAAATCTCTTGAATTACTTCGGTCATACTTAAAAAATAGGACTCAGTGCGTTCACCTTGGCAATCATAAATCTTCACCTCTACCAATATTAACTGGTGTACCACAAGGTAGCATCTTGGGCCCATTACTTTTCATCATCTATATAAACGATATTGCCCATATTGACGGGGGGGCTAAATTTATCGTGTACGCAGATGACAGCAGTATTTTGCTATCAGGCAGTGATGTTAATACTCTTATATCAAAGGGTAATAATATTCTTGAAAAATTAATATTTTGGTCACGATCAAATAAGATGAAGATCAACCCCTCAAAAACCAAAGCAGTTATTTTTCGCGCTAGAAATAAGTTAGTTAAAATTGAGCAAGATATCCGCTGCGAAGGCCAAATTATTGAGATTGTTGAAGAAATCAAGATACTTGGCATAACATTTAGTTCTCATCTTATGTGGGACTCTCACATAGATAACCTCTGCAAAAAGCTTTCAACAGTTACAGGGGCATTATCACGTTGCCGTTCTTTTCTACCAACAAAAATAAAACTACAAGTCTACAATGCCTTGTTTGCCTCCTACACTAACTATTGCAATTTAGTTTGGTTGACTACATCACAAAGAAATGTCCAGAGGATATACGTACTCCAGAAAAAAAATATTCGTAACATCGCCAATATAGACTTCCTGTCGTCAACAGCAGAATATTTTCAGTCCTACAATATAATTAGCATCAAACGTGCTTACGAGTTTCGAGTCCTGCGATCATTTTATTTAGCAATTGATTCTTTCAGGCATTTCCTTAAGTCATTAGCCTCTTTAGAACTCAATAAAAACACTCATACACGGAACACTGATCCATGGTTCATACCTCGTTTCCGCACAAATTATAAAGAGCAAACACTTCAGCATAATCTTCCAGTCATTCTAAATAAATACAAACACATAACTAGGCCAACACTAAAACAGTTACTTGACCAATTCTTGTCCACATAGCTGTACCTTTATTTACAAATTATACCAGATGTGCACAAGTGTACTCATTTTAGCTATAATTGTATAATGTTGTTTCGAGATTGTGTGTATTATGTGCCTTTTCCTAGATATATTACCGGTTAACTATTTGATGGATAGTTTGTTCATGCTATTATTTGCTTAGCCTTAATGTCTTATTTTTTTGTATGCCACATAATTGTATTTCTAAAACAATATGTGTAAATTTCCTTTGAAGTTATAATCGATACTTCGTTAATACTGTTTTCTGTAAAACTGGTGCCAAGCTCTAAAATGTCATTCTTGTTAATGTATGTTCTTGTTAATGTATATTTTTCTACTCAGCCATTGTCCATGTTTGTAGTCATATATTGTGTGTTAAACATATTTTATTCTTCTTTCAATATTCTGCATCGTAAGGTCATCACCTACTGCCTCGTTGGTGGTTTTATAGGCCTTTGTCAAGCTGTCAGGAACAGCTTTTTGCCTATGAATCCGCCAGAATCTTTCTGGAAAATAAAATGAAAAAAAAATGAAACACGCTTCGAAGGAAAGGGGATCGCGAGGTGTTGGAAGCGTCTGGTGGTATGGCAACCAAATTTGTAGGCATAACGGGGGATCCTCTTGGCATAAGTGGGCTCTACCGGTTACACTTCACTCTCGGCGGAATTGCATTGGAGCACCCCTGCTACGTATGCCCGGACACGGTGTCTCTGCCAAACGGAGTGTCAGGTATATTAGGGCAGGATTTTTTGAGAAAAGGGAAGGTAGTAGTCTCATTCTCTGAATAAGAAGTTAATGCGGGGGGCTCAAAAGTTCCGTTTTTGAACAGGAGCAGGGCTGAGGTTCGCAGTACCGATATTGACACCCGTCAAACAGTGGGATCATTAGAGAAGGTGTATTCGCGGGTTGCCGTAAAGCTGGTCGATGAGGCGGTCGTCCTTCCGTGGTCGGAGCACATTTTGTACGCTTATGTGCCTGCAGATGTAGAGAGCGGCGCCGTGGGAGTGCTTGAACCGGTCGACTCTCTTAGTAATGGCCTGAAGGCGGCCGCGTGCCTCGTGACTGTTAATGACGCCCACAGAGTGCCCCTACGGGTGGTTAACTGTAGCCAGCAGCCACTGAGCCTTCCCAAGAACAAAACATTGGCTTCCTTCACCTCTGCGATAGAGAAACATGAGCCCACCGATACGGTACTCGCAACTGTAGAGCATGCTAGTCCTTCGGCTCCTCCAAATGCGTTGTTCGATCTTTCCCACGTAAAATCCAGGGAGAGGGAGGCTCTGGCTGGTTTGCTGAACGACTACTCAGAGGTATTCGCCGCGTCCAACCTGGATTTGGGCTGCTGTGGCGTTATAAAGCACAGGATAGAAACCGGCACTTCATCGCCCGTTTACCAACGTGCGTACAGGATTCCTTACTCCCAACGTGAGGAGATGGAGCGGCAGGTGCAGGACCTTATTGATCGCGGCATTGTCGAACACTCAAAGTCACCATGGGGAGCACCGGCACTATTGGTGGAAAAGCCAGATGGCTCGTATCGATTGGTGGTGGACTGCCGCAAACTAAATGCCGTAACTCGCATCGATCCATACCCCATTCCCAATATACAGGAGACGCTTTCTCAGCTGGGCTCTGCCAGGTACTTCACGGTAGTGGACATGGCGGCGGGATTCTGGCAGATAGCAATGGATCCGGCAGATGCTGAGAAAACGGCATTCAACACGCCCTCAGGGCACTATGAATGGAAAAGAATGCCGATGGGTCTGGTCAACAGCCCTGCTGTCTGGCAGAGAACCGCTGATGTTATCCTGGCGGGTCTTCTGGGGAAGCTGTGCTTCGTGTATATGGATGACATAATCATATACAGTGACAGTTTTGAGAACCACATGCGCGATATTGAGCAGGTTTTGGTGCGACTAAGAGGAGCTGGTCTCAAGCTGAAGCCTTCTAAGTGCCAATTCCTCAAAAACGAGGTGAAATACCTCGGGCACGTTGTTTCAGCTGACGGCGTGCGACCGGACCCTGAGAAACTAAGGTGTGTCTCGGATTTTCCATCCCCGACTAGTGTCCGCCAGGTCCGGCAGTTTCTCGGCCTGATCGGTTACTACCGAAGGCACATAGAGGAGTTCGCCAAGCTCGCTAAGCCGCTCACTGCCTTAACAGCCAAAAATGTCGCCTTTCGCTGGTGCAAGAACGAGGAGGATGCTTTTGGGGCCCTGAAGAGGAAGCTAATGAGTGCACCGCTGTTGCGCCACCCGAATTTTAATTTGCCCTTCGTTTTGGCCACAGATGCGTCAAAGTTCGCAGTTGGTACTGTGTTATCTCAGGTTATCGAGGGCAAAGAACATCCCGTGGCTTTTGCTAGCCGACAGCTGAGCCCCACAGAGCAGAAGTACGGAGCTACAGAAAGGGAGTGCCTCGCCGTTGTCTGGCCAGTAAAGCACTTCAGACGCTACCTTTACGGCCGCCAATTCAAGCTAGTCACAGACTGCCATCCTCTGAAATGGGTGATGAGTGTCAGGGACCCTAGCTCGCGACTCGCTAGATGGAATCTACAGCTGCAGGAATACTGCTTTGAGGTGGAGCACAAGTCAGGAAAGACACATCTGAATGCTGATGCGCTCAGCCGTACAGCTGCCGTGTCAGCTATAGATGAGTTTGTCCCCGTAGTCGACCCCGCCGAATTACGCACAGAGCAGTGCAAAGATCCTGGCCTGAAGCGAATAATCGAAAGCTTAGAGGGCGCGGCGTGGCGTGGCGTTTTTCTTCAGTTGCTAAAATCCTATCTTCGATACCGCCGCCAGCAAGTTGTTATCAATAATAATTTGCCTGATGTACGAGCAGTTCACGCAGGAGTACCTCAGGGAAGTATTTTGGGGCCTCTGCTGTTTTCTTTTTACATCAATGATCTGGTAAACATTGACAACACAGCAAAATTCATCATATACGCTGATGATACCAGCATACTTTTAATAGGGTCTGATGCCGAGCTTCTTATCTCACGCGCAAATGTACTTCTAAATAAACTACATTCCTGGAGTACCGTTAATTCGCTTGCCATAAACAACAGTAAGACAAAAGCTGTTTTTTTTCAGGCCGAAAAACCGAAACATAGACACGCAGGCCATACTCCATCTCGGCACTGCAGATATTCAGATAGCGTCGCAAGTTAAATGTCTTGGTGTTCTGTTCGAAAAAAACATGTCCTGGAATGCTCACATAGATGCAGTTGCAACTAAAGTTTGTCGCATTACAGGGATCCTGTGCAAATTGCGATATTTTGCTCCTGTTTGCATTAAACGCCTTATTTTCAGTGCCCTTTTTACTTCACATATTAACTACTGTCACCTAGTGTGGGGTACAACTACTTTGTCAAATATTACTAAACTTCACCTCCTACAAAAAAAGGCAATTCGTATAGTTGCAAACGCTGCATACGATAGTCTCTTCAGGGAACTAAACATTATCACACTTCCTGACATTTATGAAACAATGCTCCTTAAGCGTTATTCTAACGGAATTAAACAGAATACGATACAGAAACAGAATACAGAATACGATACAGAATACGATACAGAAACAGAATACAGAATACGATACAGAATACGATACAGAAACAGAAAACGCTGCATACGATAGTCATACTGCACCTCTCTTCAGGGAACTAAACATTATCACACTTCCTGACATTTATGAAACAATGCTCCTTAAGCGTTATTCTAACGGAATTAAACAGAATAAAAACATTCTAGGCGGCATAGCAAACCTGACACCTAAACGAAAAACACGAAATACCCGCAGTACTGAACTGTGGGAAATACCTCGAGCACGCACTAACTATGGATACCAGATGCTACATAATATGCTCCCGTCGCTTCTAAACAAACGAGTTGTTTCATAGCCACAATACTGTTTTTTTTTGTAAATATATCATAGCCACAATAATTGCACTTTCTAACCTTTTTCTGTATTGCACCGTACATTGTATACTTCATTAAACACTCTACTAATCTTGTAATTGTTTTGCTTATGTCTTGATTTTGTGCCACATCCTCCCATGTCTGATGCGTTGTGTTTTTATTCTAGTTTTGTTGCCAATGCCGTGATTTTTAGGGGCCGTGAACCCCGTCAAGCCCAGTTAGAGGCTTTTTGTTTCACGGTCCTCAGCATCTGTAATGTTGATGTTGGAATAAAATGATGATGATGATGATCTCACCCCGAACAGCTAGGTTATTTCATTGGCAAAGACGGCACCCTGTGTCGGCGCACGAGGCCAACCAGGAAAGGGAGACCAGAGAAAACCGCTTGGGAGAGAGTCGTCATACCTCGGTCGTGGACAGAAAGGGTTCTTCGCGCGTTCCACGATGCGCCGTGCGCCGGTCATTTTGGCGTAGCGAAGACACGCAGGCGCGTCGAGCGTTTGTACTTTTGGAGTGGCATGCGACAGAATGTTAGAGACTACTGTGCGAAGTGTCATTCCTGTCTGGAAAGAAAAACACCCAAGGGACGCAGGCCAGCACCAATTCAGCCGTTCCCTGAGGTTTCGGCTCCTTTCGAGCGGACAGGTATGGATATAATGGGCCCATTGCCCACGACCACTTCTGGAAACAGGTACATTTTAGTATTTGTCGATCACCTTTCAAAATACGCGGAAGCGGTAGCACTCCCAGATCAGAAAGCAGACACGGTTGCAAGAGCATTTGTCGAACAGATCGTGCACCGACATGGATCTCCGAGGCAACTCTTCACAGATCGGGGAACGAACTTCGTGTCGCAGCTAATGAGGAGAGTTTGCGAGCTGCTTAAGATCACTAAGAAGCAGACAACACCGTACCATCCGGCTTGCAACGGCGCGGTGGAGCGACTGAACCAAACCGTGGCCGGGTTCCTGTCGCATTTTGTTTCGCGCGACCAGCGGGACTGGGACTTGTGGCTCCCGTATGCAATGTTTGCCTACAATTCCGCAGCACACGAGAGCACGGGCGAATTGCCATTCTTTCTTCTCTACGGCCGAGACCCGGACCAGCCTAGTGAAGTGCCAGAGGGCCCCCGTCGCTTGCAAGTGGCGAGGGACATCGCAAAGGAGGCCTTAAAGAAAGCGGCGAAGCGCAGGAAGGAGGTGCACGATCGCGGTGCTAGAGACGCGCCGTTTGATGTGGGGGACAGCGTGTACATCGAAAACTGCCAAAGACAGATTGGGTTGGCTCGTAAGTTCCAGACGAGGTGGAGAGGACCGTGCGAGGTTGTCGAGAAGCTTTCTCCGGTAAACTTCAGGGTCCGAGACGTGAACCGCCGCTTGATAAGGATACACGCAAATCGCCTCAAGTCGGCACCGGTGAGGGGGAAAGCGCAGATTTTGATGGGGACCGAAGTGAAGCGGAGCGCGCAGATTGTTCGCAAGAAACGCCCTCTCCTGCATTTGTTCGGCAAGCGCCAGAGGTTACGGCAGGAATGCCACCGGATTTACTTCATGCATTGCTGGAAGAAGGAGCGCGCGAGGTTGCCGCGCAGATAACGCCAAGAGAGGCTCCTGCCACGAGCCCTCGCGAGTCTCAAAGCAGACAAGGGGTCACAGAATTACTTGGTACGACTCATGAACGCCGATATCCGCTTCGAAATCGGAAAGCTAAGTCGGACTAATGGCGTAAACAGAGCGGAGTTGGGGACTGGTTAAGACTGTGTAATGCTGCAGCTCATAACATTGCTATGTGCTTATGTGTTAAGATATCGGAGTTGCTAGTTAAGCCTTTCTGTCATTAAGTAACACTTTTACACAGGATGCAGAACATGCCCGACTTCCTTTCGTTATCTATATATTTTTTTGTCTGTGCCGTGATTGTGCTGGAAGTGGGAGCTCCTTTGTAACTGTGGTAAATTTATTTCGTCCAGTTTGGACTAGCAAGGAGAGGCTTGGGTGCTGAGTTTCATGTTTGTCTGTGAAAGAAGATCAGTGCTGCCCCTGGAGACGCCAGTTATGACAGCTGCGGCATATGGTGCAGTGCAGTGGTGTTGTGTGCAGCGAAAAGTGTTTTGTCGGACGGAATGCGCGAGGCGATTCAGAAAAAGAAGGGGAGCTGCCTGGACTCAAATGTTCGGAGAACATTCTTCTGGAGGGTGAGCGAGTGTGACGTTCCGTGCGTGAGCTACCAGGGCCCATATCTTCGGCGGAATCTTTTGCCCCCAGCGGCGGCAAAGCCACTGAAGGGGTACGGTCCGCGTTCGGCGGCGCCGCGTTGACGGAGCCCCCAGCAGCGGCAAGCCACTGAAGGGGTACAATGGTACAAAGGCGCCGGCGGGAGGGAAAGCCAGCCCAATTAGGCTGCCTGGCCGTACAAGGACACAGGAGAGGCTGACAACCCGACAAGAGAAGAAAGCTGCCGGCGGGAGACAAACGACATTCCAACGAGGGAGGTCGGGGGGCCGCAGGCGCCGCCGTGGAAAGGAGGAAGAAAGAAAAATTCCAGTCGGGAAGACAGGAGATCGGGCGTGGCCGGCGGAGCAGATATAGCTGGCGAGTGCGGACGAAAGGCACGCGGAGGACGACATCGTTCACGAAAAAGGGTCCTTGAGCGCCGAAGCCGGACGGCGCGCGGTTTCTGCCAGCCACCGACGGATCGCAACTCCGGAGCCCCTCCATCGCCCCCATGACGGCGTCGCCACGTAAGCTCGGACACCCCAGCCTCTGATGTACCATGTATAATTATTGATTACATCATTTTGTTTAAACTGAGCCATACGGTGTCTTCTTGCCTCTCCGTCCCGTGTGGACCTGCGCATTATGTGGGGTCGTCACAAAGCATACAAAGCGGCCTCTCGCGTTAGAAAGGAGTGGGCTCACGAGGAACGCACAGAAGAGAGTCTGCAGTGATGGTAACCATTGTGCAGGAAAGCGGGCGAGCACAGAGCGAGACGAATCCACGACGGGCCCGAGGCGAAAAACGTACTACGCCGGCCGCCACGGCGTGCACCCCACGGCGGGTCGAACGAGACTCTCCGCGCCTGTGTCATACACAACGTAACGAAATGAAAATGTAAGCGAACATAGTAAATATGCAGTACACCTACCGTAATCAGGCACAGTTTGTTTGTGATTGCAGCCGCTGCCATGAACCCAAGCCTCGCCGTCGAGGGCCTCGCGATAGGCCACTGGTCGTATGACGTTCCAAACGGCAGCCTATCAGAGGGCCGCACATTTTGTTCATTTTTTTACCCTCGCCGATACTCTACCCTCACCCCTTGATTAACGCTGAAGGCAGCGTCTTCTCCGAATGACGCTGAGGCACCGTCAAACCCGGGTTCGAACCCGACCGAGCGAGCCGCGTTTCGATGGAGGCGAAACGCAAAAGGCGCCCATGTGCTGTGCGATATCTGCACGTTAAAGATCCCCAGGTGCTCGAACTTATTACGGAGACCTCGACTACAACACCTCTTTCTCTCTTTCTTCTTTCGTTCTTACCTTCCTCCCTTCCCTTGGGGCGCAGATGTCCGCCGAGATACGCGAGAGAGATAGTCCGCCATTTCCTTTCCTCAAAAAGCAATTAGCCAATTTCGCCGCCAAAGTGACGGCTGTTTTTTACAGTGCGCACGCTGTACAGCGTCATTTCAGCCGGTTATGAAACATCGTTTTTTGTTTCCAAAAACTATCTGCAGTTTAGAAAAAATTTTATTTACATATGTACACATGCCAAGGTTACCAGATACAATCACATTTACAAGAACACATGACATTAAGCATGTAAGGCGAGCCAATTAAAGAGGTACCATAAACATTTCTAAGTAACTAACAGGAATGGGCAATGTAAAATAGAAATGCATATATACCGATTGACAGAAGAGCGAAAAAGCGATAATTAGACACTGAAACATTGAAAAGGAGACCTTAGCGCCAGTTTGGCCTCAAAACCAAGACAAGACGACCGTTATTTACAGAAATAAATGAGCATGACCATTGTCGGAGAAACTCTTCCTCACCCAAGAAAAAGAGTTCCTCGGACAAAAAACTGATCAGCTCCCGTCGGAGACGGCCGAGAATTGGCCACACAGCGCGGTGTCGAAAGCCACTAGCGGCCGCGGCGCATCGACTGCGCCATAAACTAAAAAGACCTGCAACTATTAACAGGCGAGCAAAACGGCCGCTGGGGAAGCGGCCGCGGGAGACGAAGCACGAAATGCCCTGCCCACGAAATCCCGCATGAACCGCGCGCCAAAAGACACGCGCTACAACACAGGTGACTGTAGCGTGGCGATTAGATTCCGGGAGCGGGCAATTCGGACAGGTACTGGAGCGTAACACACCCCACCGCTCTAACCGATCACAAGTATGGAGCACTGCCCAGCCAAGTTTCCAGACAAAGTCACGTAGATGATCTGCGAGAGGTGTCAACGCTAAACGCGCGCACTGAACGCGGCGCATAGGTGAGCGGCGAGACGCCGGCACAACAGGTAACAATAGCGTGCCCATAATGTCCACCACACGGTCTGCAACGATGTTGACAGCTGGTGCTACTGCTCTTACATGTCTGTAAAAGGCCACTGATGAAGCGTAGAAAGCGGTAGGTTGCTCTGACTGGTAACAGGGGCCGCCGGATCCAAAAAGCGTAAAGAAGGGCACAAAAAGTATCGAGCCGGGATTCGCGCCGGAGGCGCGTTTCCTAGCAGGATACGCAAAATACTCTTCAACGCTAACAGCGAGGACGTGACGGACAAATTTGGAAAGGCAAACCCTCCTCTCTCCCGTGGTTGTCCAAGAACAGCACGGGCCACAAGCTCGGTTCCGCCTGACCAAAAGAACGAAAAAACTGTAGTCTGCACTCGCCTTATGACACGGAGGGGTGGTTTAACAGTGTAGCACAGGTACCAGAAGGCACCGAACATGACGGACTGAACCAGGTAGCGCTTCTCAAGCAGAGGCAAATCGAATGACTGCGCCCTTCGCACACGAGCTGTAATGTCTTCGACGACCGAAGACCACACACCATTCCATATTCCAGCACAGTCGTAGGTCACACCTAAAACGCGCATCTGCGCGCACCACTACAAAGGTATTGAAGATGTAATACGAGTCTGGGTAGACCCCACAAAAAAGTAACAACTCTTCGAGTAATTAAGAGCAGCGCCAGACAAGGAGGCGTAGTCATGGAAAACATTTAGAGTTTCAAGCAGGCTGTGTTCATCAGCTAAGTACAGAGTGATGTCGTCTGCATAAGCAGTGACGCGTACCGTTTCGCTGCCTGGCAAAGCCAGACCTCTAATAAAGGAGTGGCGATTGACTGCCAAGAGGAAAGGCTCTAATGCTAAGACAAACAAAAGGGAGGAGAGCGGACAACCTTGACGGACGCCGCGGCGAACATCAAATGCGGTACTTTCCCGGCCATCGAGGAACAGAGTGCTTGAAATATCTCTGTACATCTCTTTAATGAGAAGCACGAAAGAAGGTGGGAAGCCGAAAGCATCCAGCATCCCGTAAATGTACTCGTGCTCTAAGAAGTCGAACGACTTTTCCTGATCAAGGGAAACAAGAAGACCCTGTGCGCGCAGTCGTAAAGTATACGTTAGGATGTCTCGCGTTACAGAAGATAAACTATGTATTTCACGGCCTGGGATGGAGAAAACCTGGTGGCAGGAAATAAGCAACGGGAGGAGAGACCGCAGACGACGAACGAGTAATTTTGCTAGTACTTTGTAATCTGAATTTAGGCGCCAATCTGCCGGACATGTCGACATAGGAGACTTTTTAGGAATAAGGAGAATGCGGCCTCTTTTGAATGATTCAGGAAATACGTGCTGAGTAAAGCATATTTTTAATACTTCCGAGAAAATAGGGCCCACAATATCCCAAAATTCTAAATAGAACTCCACAGGAAGGCCGTCTGGACCAGGCGCTGAGCCTCGTTTCATGGAGTCCAACGCCTCCTTGATTTCATCTGTTGTTGGCACCGCCGCCGCGGTGGCTCAGTGGCTATGGTGCTCGGCGGCTGTCCCGAAAGACGCGGGTTCGATCCCGGCCGCGGCGGTTGAATTTCTTTGGAGGAGAAATTCGAGGCCCGTGTACTGTGCGATGTCAGTGCACGTTAAAGAACCCCAGGTGGTCGAAATTTCCGGAGCCCTCCACTACGGCGTCTCTCATAGCCTTAGTCGCTTTGGGACGTTAAACCCCATAAACTAACTAACTGTTGTTGGCACAGCCATAAGGCCGTCATGGAGTTCAGTGGAAACCTGCGGCAAGCCTGCTAAAAATGGGGCTGCGGAAACGACATTGCGATCAACTAGAATGACCGACTGAGCAATACCCCTGAAATGGCTAAAAAACGCACTGAAATTCCTGCCACCTGGTTGGGACGTAGCCCCGGCGGAAGATGTAAACGCAGGGGCACCTTGAGTGTACAACAGCTCTTGGCGGCCCAACCGAAGCACCTCGGGATGAGCAGCTGGACTGCGTCGACAACGCCATGCAGCCGCTGTCAAAGAGGAGGCACGTAAAAGACGCTGTAGGCGCTCCGAAAGCTCCTCTCTCCATGCGCACATAAGCGACGAAGGCGACGGGGTGCGTTGAGCAATACGTAGCTTCGCCGTCACCACACGCACCTCATCTGACACGTGAGCCCTAAGGGCTCGACCAGATGCGGCGCAATGGTGACGCCACTGCTCCTTCAGACGGTCCCAGTCACCAGGCACCGCCCCAAAAACCGAAAAACGCAAGGCCCGTGTGAACCCGTCTTTAGTGCTGGCGTCGTGAAGTATGCGTACATCCAACCGCCATGGTCTATGAGGTGATACTGCAGGCGCCGGAACCTTAAGTGATAGAAGAAAAGGGCGGTGGTCTGATATGTGCATCGGCGAGGATGGCAGCGTCAGTACATTAGCTACACACACTGACCGCGAAAGGCTCGCCGGAACGTACGCCTTGTCTAGCCTACTCGACGATAACCCGCGACGCCAAGTCCACACAAAGACGTTGCCATAGAGGAGCTCATACCCGTCCGTGAGCATGAAATGGTTCACTAAGCGGCGCAACTCACACGCATTCCAGCCTGGCCTACCCCTACCAGGGCCTTGCACATCGGCGACCGTATCGAGCACGCAGTTGAAATCGCCCAACATCAGAAGATTACGCCCTCCAAGAAAATACACATCTAAATCTTTAAAGAATGCGTTTGCCAAATTGGAATGCGCAGGCGCATAAATACAAAGAATTCTCAGGCGAAGTGCGTTAAACGTGCAGTCGAACGCCAACACGCGTCCAAGCGCATCGTAGATAACATGATGATCGCGCAAAAGTGAGCGGTTCAAAACAAGAACGCCAACGCCGCTAGAACGCGTGCTGGCGTACGAAAAGAAGGCATCGACGCCAAACCTATTTGAATTTCAACATGTCACTGAGACGAAAAAAATTGGTTTCTTGCAGGCAGACGATATCGCAACCCGAGGAACGAGCGAATGCGACCACCGTTGCCTGCTTCAAAACACTGCGGAACCCCTGCACGTTAAGAGTAATAATTTGAAGGTTAGTCATTTTGGAAATAAAAAATGAAACCTGAACAGCCGCGATGCTTAGGCAATACAAAGCGCGCCGCGAACGGCGCTAAACCAGCTCACTTTTGCGGAGGGTCGGACCAGAGGAGGCACGAGGCCTCCTTGGCCGACCAGCAGAATTGTCCGAGTCCGTAGTCGACGCATGTGGACGCTTTAAGCTCTAACTTAAAGCGACCATCTAAATATCCGACGACTGTTCGCTAGAAGTGCTAGCGCTGATCCTTGATGTAGAAGGGGACGGCGACTGCACAGGGTCAGCGTCTGGAGATGATCTTGGCTCCCGTACAAGCGATGACGAAGACGGCGACGGCGGCGTCGGGTCCTCCTCAGGCGTGATGACAGTCTCGTCAATGACGAGGTTGACTGAAGAGGCTGAGGACGTCAAGCTGCTGTCGTCACCGTCGACCTCAGCTATGTCGGCGTCCCTGCTCAAAACCGCAACGCTGGCCGCGGGCTCTAGCGCGGGCTCTGAGGGTGGCACGTTCTCAGCCTCAGATTTTTCCAGGGACACAGTAGGCTCGGCCCCTGTGTCATCAGGGACGCTCGGAGAGACTGAGGCTGACGCAGCAGGAACCTTTACTGTCTGCTCGCTTGGTGCAGCACTGGACGCATCAACAGCAGACTCCGGCTCTTCAACGCAGTTACGCTGGGACGCAGCGGAAGCACCCGTAACGGCGGCGGTGTTGGATCCGCCGGTCTCCTTGATGGCTTCAACCGCTCCCTGAGCGGCCTGCGGGGGCGCAGGGCGGGCCGCAGCCTCCGAGTACGAGGGCTTGATAGCGCACGCCACAGTAGCGTGCGGATCACCACAACGAAGACATGGGAGCACGCAACCCTGGCCTTGGTGCCCAAAGACCCCACAGCGGGCGCAGAAAGGAGCCGTGCACTGTGCCCTGAAGTGCGCAGTGGACCCGCAACGCCGGCAAACCCGCTGCATGCCCTTGTAGTCACACGTCACGCGGTGGCCCGCGACCTTGATGTAGTTGGGTACGGGTGACTCTGGCTTCATTTCCATTCGCACGTAGCGGGTCCCGGTGGTGACAGTGGGACGCGATCCCATGACGCCGCGACTAATGTGCAGCACCTTGCCAAAAGCGGAGAGAGCCTTGGCAAGGGCGTCACTGGGTACACGTGCGGGCAGAAAAGGAACAGTCACCTGGGTCACCTGCGGGCTCAGGGGAACGATGGCGACGCGTACCTTGCCGATGGTGAGGCAGGAAGCTTCAACTATTTTAGCCATGGCGGCTTCACTTTTCACAGTGACTTGGTAGTTGCGTCCACCAAAGTGCTGGGCGCAGTACACTTCCTCCAATCCAACTACGGAGGCTGTCGCATCGACGACATCCTCCGGACTAGCCGCCTCAGGGACGACAACATCAAAGGCCAGAGCCTTTGTAGGTGGCTGGCTCGCCATAATGAGGCGCCCGCCAGCCGAAGGACACCTTAACAAAAGAGTACGTCGAAAGGTCACACACCGGCGACCGACGCAAGCCGGCGGCCGGAATACACACCGAAGCCGATCACTTCCTTTCTACAGCTTATCACGGTTGCAATCTACCAAGACGATTAGAAAAAATTTTATTTACATATGTACACATGCCAAGATTACCAGGTACAGTGACATTTTCAAGAACACATGACAATAAGCATGTAAGGCGAGCCAATTAAACAGCTACCATAAACATCTCTAACTAATATGAATTGCTCGTGGGCGATGTAAAACAGAATAGAATACCTATTGACACCAGGGTGAAAAGGCAATAATTTGACATTGAAATATTTAAAGACACCTTAGCGCCAGTTAGGCCTAAAAACCAGGGCAAGACGACTATTATTCACAGAAATGAATGGGCATGACCATTGCCGGAGGAACTCTTCCTCACCCAAGAAAAAGAGTTCCTCGGACAAAAAACTGATGAGCTCCCGTCGGAGACGGCCGAGAATCGGCCACACAGCGCGGCGTCGAAAGCCACCAGCGACCGCGGCGCATCGACTGCGCTATAAACTAAAAAGACCCGCAACAATTAACAGGCGAGCAAAACGGCCGCTGGGGAATCGGCCGCGGGAGACGAAGTACGAAATGCCCTGCCCACGGAATCCCGCATGAACCGCGCGCCAAAAGACACGCGCTACCACGCAGGTGACTGTAGCGTGGCGATTAGATTCCGGGAGTGGGCAATTCGGACAGATACTGGAGCGTAAAACACCCCATCGCTCTAACCGATCACAAGTAGGGAGCACTGCCCAGCCAAGTTTCCAGACAACGTCGCGTAGATGGTCTGGGAGAGGTGTCGACGCTAAGCGCGCCCACTGAACGCGGCGCATAAGTGAGCGGCGAGCCGCCGGCACAACAGGCAACAATAGCGAGCCCATAATGTCCACCACACGGTCTGCGACGATGTTGACATCAGGTGCTACTGCTGTTACATGCCTGTAAAAGGCCACTGACGAGGCATAGAAAGCGGAAGGTTGCTCTGAATGAGGTCCATGATTAACAGGGGCCGCGGGATCCAAAAAGCGCAAAGAAGGGCCCAAAAAGTACCGAGTCAGGGTTCGCGCCGGAGACGCGTTTCCTAGCAGGATACGCAAAATACCCTTTAAAGCTAACAGCGAGGACGTAACAGACAAATTTGGAAAGGCAAAACCTCCTCTCTCCCTTGGTTGTCCAAGAACAGCACGAGCCACAAGCTCGGTACCGCCTGACCAAAAAAAAGAAAAAACTGTAGTCTGCACCCGCCTTATGACACGGAGGGGTGGTTTAACAGTATAGCAAAGGTACCAGAAGGCACCGAGAATGACTGACTGAACCAGGTAGCGCCTCTCAAGCAGAGGCAGGTCGAATGTCTGCGCCCTTCGCACACGAGCTGTAATGTCGTTGACGACCGAAGACCACACACCATCCCATATTCCAGCACAGTCGTAGGTCACACCTAAAATGCGCATCTGCGCGCACCACTGCAAAGGTATTGCAGATGAAATACGAGTCTGGGTAGACCCCACAAAAAAGTAACAACTCTTCGAGTAATTAAGAGCAGCTCCAGACAAGGAGGCGTACTCACGAAAAACATTTAGAGTTTCAAGCAAGCTGCGTTCATCAGCTAAGTACAGAGTGATGTCATCTGCATAAGCAGTGACGCGTACCGCTTCGCTCCCAGGCAAAGCCAAACCTCTAATAAGGGAGTGGCGATTCACTGCCAAGAGGAAAGGCTCTAATGCTAAGACAAACAAAAGGGGGGAGAGCGGACAACCTTGACGGACGCCACGGCGAACATCAAACGCGGTACTTTCCCGGCCATCGAGGAACAGAGTGCTTGAAATATCTCTGTACATGTCTTTAATGAGAAGCACGAAAGAAGCTGGGAAACCGAAAGCATCCAGCGTCCCGTAAATATACTCGTGCTCTAAAAAGTCGAACGCCTTCTCTTGATCAAGGGAAACAAGAAGACCCTGTGCGCGCCGCCGTAAAGTATACGTTAGGATGTCTCGCGTTACAGAAGATAAACTATGTATTTCACGGCCTGGGATGGAGAAAACCTGGTGGCAGGAAATAAGCAACGGGAGGAGAGACCGCAGACGACGAACGAGTAATTTTGCTAGTACTTTGTAATCTGAATTTAGTAGCGTGATAGGGCGCCAATCTGCCGGACATGTCGAGAAAGGAGACTTTTTAGGAATTAGGACAATGCGGCCTCTTTTGAATGATTCAGGGAAAACTTGCTGAGTGAAGCATAATTTTAGCACTTCCGAGAAAATGGGGCCTACAATATCCCAGAATTGTAAATAGAACTCCACAGGAAGGCCGTCTGGTCCAGGTGCTGAGCCTCGTTTCATGGAGTCCAACGCCTCCTTGATTTCCCTTGTTGTTGGCAGAGCCATAAGGCCGTCATGGAGTTCAGTGGAAACCTGAGGCAAGCCTGCTAAAAATGGGTTTGCGGAAACTACATTGCGATGAAGTAGAAGGAGCGACTGAGCAATACTCCTGAAATGGTTATAAAACGCACTGAAATTCCTGCCACCTGGTTGGGACATAGCCCCTGCGGTAGGTGCAAAGGCAGGGGCACCTTGAGGGGTCAACAGCTCTTGACGCGCAAAGCGAAGTACCTCGGGATGAGCAGTTGGACTGCGTCGACAACGCCATGCAGAAGCTGTCAAAGAGGAGGCACGTAAAAGGCGCTGTAGGCGCTCCGAAAGCTCCTCTTTCCATGCGCACATAAGCGACGAAGGCGACGGGGTGCGTTGAGCAATACGCAACTTCGCCGTCACCACGCGCACCTCATCTGACACGCGAGCCCTAAGGGCTCGACCAGATGCGGCGCAATGGTGACGCCACTGCTCCTTCAGACGGTCCCAGTCACCAGGCACGGCCCCAACAACCGAAAAACCGAAAAACATTCACCTAAAAAAGCGCTAAACAGAATAAGATACGCCCTGTGCGCTGCCAGCCCTTTTTTAAAGAGGACACGCTCAGTTGCGCCGCCCTGGTTGCGCTTCGAGCCTCGACTTTTCGTTTCTCGCGGCTCGCTCGAAGATAGGCCCGTGGCGGCACTGATCCACAGGACGCGTTGCGCCAATGCTTTAATCTGGGGAAATAGAGGGCACACAAATGCACATGGTTCGCGCAAGCAGGAAAACGAAGGCACATGAATCCGCGCGTCGACGCAGAAATTGGCTAAAAAAGTCGCCCGTGTGCTGCGCGGTGCCAGTGCACGTTAAAAATACCCAGGTGGTCGAAATTATTACGGACGGAGACCTTCACTACGGCACCTCTTTCTCTCTTCCTTCCTTCGCTGCCTCCTTCATCCCTTCCCTTACGGCGCCGTTCGGGTGTCCGCTGAGATATGTGGGAGGGTTACTTCGACGTTTCCCTTCCTCATAAACAATTTTGCACGAGCGCGGGGCCAATGCTACCGGGAGTGGGCGTTTGGCTCGCGCGTGAGACTCGTTGCAACACCTGTGTAAGCCGTGGTCTCGCGCAACGGATGGAGAGAGGGTGTGCATAAAGCCAACCAAGCAAGCCCTCCCTCCCCCCCCACCTCTAAGTAACGTGGAAAACTATAGCACAATTTTTTTAATTCGGAAGCCTTTAATGCCTCATCGTTGTAAGCGGCAGTTGTCGACAGAAATGTCAGGCTTTTCAATTGGCCGAAATGGCGGTGACGTCACAGTGCGCGAATTTCAAACGGGCGAGTTGTACTTTGGCTAGAAGCCATGCAACCAATTAAAGGGATGGTATAGTGATGCTCCAAGTAAGTGGGACTGAGGCTAGTTAATTTCTTAATTGACCAAGCAGCCTAACTAACCTTTCTAGTCAGGCCAAATAAATAAATACAACCGAGTAGGAAATGGGTCGAGTTGGGGAATCGAACCAGGGCCTCCGGAGTGCGAGACGAGCACGCTAACAACTCCGCCATGCCAGCTCGATAGTTTCGAATGAATGAAGGCGCGTGTAGTGAATACGGTGTCTTCGGTCACTCCCGTCTTCCTCCCTTCCCGTTACGGCGAGGTTCAGGTGTCCACCGAGATATGCGAGGCACATACATTTCCTTTCCTCGAAAACCAATTTACGGACTAGCGAGGCGTACAGCCGAACGTGCGATGGCGTTCCGTGGACTCCCTGGCAGCGTTGCAAGGCGCTGTCGCGTTCCACTCTTACATCAGTAACACAAGCAGCACCACCGTGCTTACGGTTTCCGACTCACCGCACTTTAGGTCAAGAAAGCGCCCCCCTGAATTTTATTTCGTTTGCTTTTCAGCTCCTCTGCGTAACAGCTAAATTTACAGATTAAGGCATACTGAAATAACAATCTATATAATACCTATATGCGGAAATATAGTTACGCTCTCAGTGGAGCTACATTATTTGTTCCTGGGAACGGGACGGAGACACGGTTGAATTAGGGGGTGTATTTAATTATTAGCGGTATAGATCGTTCAATTTCCCTGCACCTTATAAGACGCACATTTTGTACCTATTAACGCCGAATACATGTTGTCGTCGTGTATAATGAATGAAAAGAAAAGAACGCCTCTTATGAGCTCAACCTCTATATGGCTGTGTCGGGAGGCTTTTGGTTAGCGGCGTCACAAGTTTCGAGTACAAGTGAATTAGAAGACAGAGAGAGATTGAGAAACTTTATTGCATGAAAGAGGTGTTCAGTGTTCCTAAGGTCTATAACAATGGCAGCCCGGCCGATGGCGATGGTCAGCACGACCGGCTTCTCCGAGCGCAGCATCGTCTCCCAGGTCTATAGAACCTGCGCAATGTCTGCTTTTGACGTGCAGTGACCTTCAGCCGCTCAGGAGCTGCGCCGAAACCGACGAAGAGCGGGAGCTTTGAAAACCGATGTACGCTGCATGCGTTGGCATTGACAGCGTTGCGGCTGAAACGCGGCACTGAAGCTATAGACCGACGGCGTTCATTGAGTTAATTGGCGTTGTCGTCGACAGCGTTGTAGACACCGGTTATTTTGAGGAAAGGAAGGGCGCATAGCTCTCCCCCTGGGTCAGGGGACGCCTCAACAGCGCTTTGACGTGCGCGGCGGTGGGGAGAGAGATGTGGGCTGCATGCGTTCGGGCTGACAACGCTGTGGCCGACACACGCAGGCACTGCAGCAATAGGCCGCAGCGTTCACTGGGTGAGCAACCTCTCTCGAGTGGTACATACGCACTCAACGTTACGTACGCCATGCAGCGTCTAGTTTCCTGATACACCACAGCTTTCGCTCTCTAACCAGTTTCAGCAGCAGTTGAACCGCACCTAATTTTTAAGCATGAAATGCTTTTAGCTCGCGTTGTCCGCAGTGTGCTGACGTCACGCCGAGACCGAGAGCCAACATCCGGGCACTGAATTCCACCCATCTGGGCAATGAATTCCACACATCCGGGAGCTGAAACGAGAGGATTCGGGCACCGTACGAGATTTAACGAGACTCTCTAAGCCCTCCTACAGGACCGGCATACAAGCGCCGATAGCTTCGCGCCGAACGGGTGGTGGCGTTCCTCCCTTCTTGTACGGTGCGGTTCGCGTGTCCACCGAGATGACAGAGTATTACTGCGCCATTTCCTTTCCTCAAAAAGCGGTGCGTTCAAAGGGAAAGACATCGCGCCGAACGGGTGGTGGCGTTCCTCCCTTCTTGTACGGTGCGGTTCGCGTGTCCACCGAGATGACAGAGTATTACTGCGCCATTTCCTTTCCACAAAAAGCGGTGCGTTCAAAGGGAAAGGCATCGCGCCGAACGGGTGGTGGCGTTCCTCACTTCTTGTACGGTGCGGTTCGCGTGTCCACCGAGATGACAGAGTATTACTGCGCCATTTCCTTTCCTCAAAAAGCGGTGCGTTCAAAGGGCAAGGCATCGCGCCGAACGGGTGGTGGCGTTCCTCCCTTCTTGTACGGTGCGGTTCGCGTGTCCACCGAGATGACAGAGTATTACTGCGACATTTCCTTTCCTCAAAAAGCGGTGCGTTCAAAGGGAAAGGCATCGCGCCGAACGGGTGGTGGCGTTCCTCCCTTCTTGTACGGTGCGGTTCGCGTGTCCACCGAGATGACAGAGTATTACTGCGCCATTTCCTTTCCTCAAAAAGCGGTGCGTTCAAAGGGAAAGGCATCGCGCCGAACGGGTGGTGGCGTTCCTCACTTCTTGTACGGTGCGGTTCGCGTGTCCACCGAGATGACAGAGTATTACTGCGCCATTTCCTTTCCTCAAAAAGCGGTGCGTTCAAAGGGCAAGGCATCGCGCCGAACGGGTGGTGGCGTTCCTCCCTTCTTGTACGGTGCGGTTCGCGTGTCCACCGAGATGACAGAGTATTACTGCGCCATTTCCTTTCCTCAAAAAGCGGTGCGTTCAAAGGGAAAGGCATCGCGCCGAACGGGTGGTGGCGTCCCTCCCTTCCTGTACTGTGCGGTAGGGGCGTCCACCGAGATGACAGAGAATTACTGCGTAATTTCCTTTCCTCAAAAAGCGTCGCGTTCAAAGGGAAAGGCATCGCGCCGAACGGGTGGTGGCGTTCCTGGCAGCGCTACAACACGCCGTCGCGTTGCACTCCTAAAGGCGAATGTTAAGCGTTATTAATTAGCAGTTAATTAGTATTTAGTCATTAATCAGTAATTAGTAATTTGTCATTAATTCGTCATCAATTATGTGTGACGTAATCCAGTGGTGACGTCACCAGTGTCACATAGGCAAAGTGGTGGGGAAAACGCTTTCACCTCTACGCATTTCAGACAGTTTCGAACGCGCTGCATATACATTCTTGTCAGGCCTGCGGCTCGTCGTCTCCGCGTATAACCGAGGAATGAAAACAACGATTACAAAGATGAAAGGCAAACAGAAACCGGATACAGCTGACGAGGGCAGGGCGGAAGAGATTCCCCAGACACTCACAGGAAACGATTGCGTCCACATGGACCAGTGCACAGTATGGGTGGTGTGGTGTGGTGTAATGTCGTGTAACACTAGACCCATTTCAAGATTTTGACTAGTACCATCTACAACCAACGTGTTATGCCCGTAAACATTTCATGTTTACTCTACTCTCGGTTACGGGAGATGCAGAGATTTTTTTTTTTATCTCAAAGCATCTGAGGTGTCCCGAATGGCTTAAGGTGAGCACCCCTGCGTCCGCTGCGTTACGTCGCCAGCAAAGTTTATATCGTCAACAGCAGCGGCTCGTCTCATGCCAGATATGGACTTCGCTATCGAATCTACATGGGACATTAAGAAAGTGCTAAACGTGGACTCTACGCAAACGCTGAACATTTAATATACTTATTCACGGATTGATGTCTGTAGCGCCTGTATTAGTGCTTCTTGCACTCGGATTAAACTCCATGAAAATTGATAGCGTCAAAAGGAAGGGTGCAGTAACTCTCTCACTCTCGTCGGAATTAACGGTTTTTATGGAAAGGAAACGCGCAATAACAGCTTCACTTCTTCGTGGACACCTTAACCGTGCATTGAGGGAAGGCAGGTGGGTGGTTGTGAAAGAAGTGATAGGGAGGAAGAGGTGTCGTAGTGGAGGTCTCCGGAATAATTCCACCACCTTGGTGCCTGATCTGTTCCTCCGACTGGGGAAAGCAAACGAACGCGTTCTACTTAGACTATTCACTAATACAATGCTGTGCCCGGCAGTATTAAAACATTTCGATCCCGCGTTAACTGGCAGGTGCAAACACTGTGGCGAGGTGGCTGACACCTACCACATGGTTTGGGCTTGCCAGCGCAACTCAGCTCTCTCCCCCCACCCCAACCCTACCAGAGAGGAATGGGAGGCGGCCCTGCTTGGCTGCTCGGACCTTCAGGCCCAAAAGGCTTTGGTCAAGAGGGCTAAGCTGGCGGCTTCGACCAATGGGGTCCCGGAATAGGGACTCCACCCATTGCGGGGCTCTTTAAGAAAGCCTCACCTCTTTTATTAAATAAAGGCTTTTCATCATCATCATCCAACAAAACGCGGCCACCGCGGCCGGGACTGAACGCGGGTGTTCTCCGGCTAAGCACTGTGGCAGGTGTCACACTTTCAAGAAATGAAAAAGCAGGCAGACAAAATCAAAAGAAAATAAACATGCAACAAAAAAACAGGCAGATGGTTTAGTATTGCTCAGCACGGAGTATTGGGCGAAAACATGATTTTTTGCAGTTGGAGATCACAGCCGCGTACCTCAAAGCTCCGATTGAGGCGACCACTGACCCAGGGATCCTTTTCTTTCCGCAATATCAACGGAGTCTACAACGTTGCCAACGCCATCGCTAATGCACGCCGGCTGAAGCCTACAGCTCCAATGTTGTGTTTCTGCCACAGTGTTGTCAACGCCAACGCATACATCTCTCTGTCACTACCGCCACTCAGCTGGTGGGGCGCCGAATCAGGCGCTGGGCGTCCCCATTACAGAAGCGGAGATGCGGGCAGAAACCAGTATAACTAATGATGAAATCGGCTCAGGGCCTGACGGAATGACGAATAACATGCTAGGTAATGTAGACGATGAATCCCTTAGACTCTTAACGCAATATATCGGAGAAGCCTGGAATAATGGGAAGCTACACCCGAGCAATGGAAGACAGCCAGAATCATACTCATACCGAAACTAAGGGCAGTTTCCCTTACGTCATGTGTAGGGAAATTAATGGAGCGCATCGTGTAAACAAGGCTGACGAGCCTCATGAAGCAAAAAAAAAACTGTGACCGCATGAGATTGTCGGCTTCCAGCCACACTTGTGCACGCAGGACGTGATGCTCAGACATAAACACCTCAGCTCAGACTGGAGCTCCAAAGTCTCGAAGGTAATTTTGGGCCTAGACTTCACCAAACCATTTGACACATGTCAAAAATGAGGCGATCCTTGACAGGCTGAGCGAGGTCGGAGTAAGAAAGAGAACGTACGAATATTTCAACGACTTTCTATCGGGAAGGAAAGCCTGTATGCGATTCCAAAGCTTAGAATCATCCGCGATTGAGCATGGGAAGCATGGTGCACGCCGCAGTGCTCGGTCTTGTCGCCGTATCTCTTCAACGTGGCAATGAGAGGCCTCCGAGACAAGTTAAACGAGCTAGGGGGGACACATTTCTGCATGTACGCGGACGATATCAATATCTGGGTCTTCCGAGTGAGTGATGCACGCACGGAAGAGCGCTTACAGGCCACAGCCGACATGATTGTCGAGTGCGCAGCCGAAAGGGGGCTGGCGTGGTGAGCGCAAAAGTCAGAACTTTTTTTCATATAACCCGAAACATCTGAGGCGTAAAAAAGACGAGGATATTAAAATTAAGGTGGTGGATATGCACGTGCCAAAGGTGGATAAAATAAGGATCTCGAGTCTAATCATCCAGTCCCACGGATACAACAGGGAAGTCCTTATCAAGTTGGAGCACAATGCGATGCAAACTCTAGGCCTCATAAGACGAATTGCGGTTAGAGGTAGGGGATTGAAAAGGAGGAATTTGATGAGGCTAACACAGACGTACGTAAATAGTAGAATTAGTTACGCGAAGCCCTACTTGGATATAAAAGCCGGGAGAGTGATAAAATAGATGCCCCCATTTGGAAACGTATTAAAAAGGCACTATAGGGTCACCCATGGATACATCAGCGGAGCGACTGCTTGGGTTAGAGCTACATAACACGTGGATAGAAATAGTGGAGGCGGTGCGGGCGTCTCAAATTGAGAGGCTCAGCACGATGGATACAAGCAGGGTAATCCTAGCAAAAGTTGTAATAAATGCCGAAAGACGGATCAAAATAAAAGTTCAAATCGACAGGGAACGCCGGAATGGTTTTATGGTGCCCCCTCCCCCAAAAAATATGCACCCTGAATTCAATGCTCAACGCAGGGCCAAGAGAGCTGAGGCTCTAGAGCTGAGGTTCGGTAATAGAGAGGACGTAGCGTATATGAGATACGGCAGGTGGCAGGAGGGAGCGCAGTAGCTTGGGTCGTCAACGGCCGAGGTGCGCCAGTCTTCGAGGAGGCCGTCCGGAGGCGAAACGTAGAAACTATAGAGGCAGTTGCTCTAGCGTTTGCCTGCGTAGGAACAAAAGCAAAATTCGTAGTAAGCGACAGTAAGAATGCCATTCGAAATTTCGGAAGTGGCAGGATCTCTCCGGAAGCGGCAAACATCCTTAGCCAACAAACGCTGCATAGGAAGAATCAGTTAATTTGGACAGCCGCACTCGCCACCGTCCCCGGTACGAGGCTAGCCCAAGTTCCTTACTTCCGGCTAGCCACAGCCCCCAGAGCGCTGGGGGAAAAAGGAGCGTCTCCAAAATTACGGCGAAATTATTCAGCATTACAAACTGGGACGTAGGCTGGTAACGCTAGCAGACCCATTGAACAATAGAGAAGCTGTGCCGCAGTGCCGGCTACAGACAATTACTTTCATGAACCCAGTATGGGCGTACCACGTGTAGCCAGAGTTGGGGTCGCATGATATATGTACACACTTTGTGGCAAGAGGGACCCTCGATCACATACATGATTTGAAGTGCCCAAATTTTACCGGAACTGGCAAAATTTTTGAAAGCAGAGATGTTTGGGAGACCCTGCCAAGAACCGCGGACCCTGAGCTCCACAGCACCAGCATCCATCTGGCGGAAGAGGCCGCTACCAGTCAAGGAGTGCCAGCAAGCCTCCAACGGAGGGGCGCAACTCCCTGTTGGCCAGGCCTGCGTGCCGGGGAGCAATGAATTTTCTCACGGAAATAAAAGTAGTTCAATGAATCATATTATCGGGGATGCACGAAGGAGCGCATGCATTCATTCAGCGAGCTCACGCAGGCCTATCGTCGCGCCAGTTATGTCCCCCGCACCACCCCTCCCTAGACAACACACACACACAACACTCTGGCGCAGACTACAGTACACACTCTGCCCTCACCCTAGATTTGCCCTAGCCCACCACCAACCCTCTTTCCCAAGTGTGAAGTTCGCTGAACTTATTGATGCGCGATTCAGTCTCCAGCACAGAGTGTACGGCGCGAGGTAGCTACTTTGAGATGTGCACCTGTTCCCAGTCGAAGGGTTACCTAATTCATGGAGCCACGGACGCACGACGGGGGCTCGGTGGCTGCTCTATTGTTGCCGGCGGCAACCGCCGCCAGAGCGCTCGTTCGGTCTCCGTCTTGCATTCCTACCACAGATATGTTTTCAGTGCGTAGCCTTGTGAAGTGTTCAGTGTTTGAACGCCTGCAGTCGTCATTTTTATGGCCAGTGGACTTTTCTTTTTGTGCTTTCGTGGTTCTGCTCATATACATAGCTTATTGTGAGGACGGATGTGTACGGTGGCCGATTGGTACGCGATGCGGCGCCAATGGGTCGTTTGAGCTTTGGGTACTCAGAAGAAGTGCCTGGTTAAGCTGGAGTTGCCACTGAGCGCTTGACACCTCAACGACAGATTTCTTTTTTTTTTATAAAGAAAGTTAAGTGATTGTTCCCGGGAAATACGTGTGTCCCGTATGCACGTGTGCGGAAAAGAAAACGTAGAGGAAGGCAGGGGCTCGGAATGCAGAGAATTCAGTGGTGTTTGTATCAGAACCCCTCCTTTCCCAAGTATATGGTTAGCCGATATCCTTTCCTCAGTCTTGATTAGCTGACGGATATTTTCTTTTCCCTAACCAGCGAAATGTGAGAAATGTCGCCTGATTTATTGTTGGTTTCTGTCCCCGCCAAGGGTGGACACAGAGGGCTTAAATCTAAGCTCTCTAGGTTAAGAGAGGGCTGATTTCGTCTAATCAATGGTTCAGTCATGCTGTAAATAGTTTTCTCCTTGCTCGTTTCTTCTTGTTTACTTATGTGTAAGTGAATAGTTAACCTTCTTTTCCTGCCGTCGAGTAATGTGAATGTTTGCGAGTCCGAACCATCAATCCATGAAGAAACCCGATTTCATCATCAAGAAGTGTTTCCTCACGTCGCCACGTGAAGGGGAAACTCAACTCCCACTCCTGCCCTATGCCCGGAACCCTTCGCCTCTTCCCTCCACATCCTTTCCCTCTGCCTGGCGCACCCTTCCCCGCGGGGCCTAGACAATCTCAAGACCTGGAAGGACTGGGAGACCCTTTAGCGCACGCAGCACCCAGTTCCCGCCGACCATTGCCACAGGCCGGGCAGCCAGTCTTATAGACCTTAGGAACAAAAACACTTGAGTGCAGTGCGGTCGTGTGGGGACCCCGGAACGTGCCCCGAATTCCTTTCAAATAATAGTTGTTTTTTCTCTATCTCAAAGCGCGACAGATGTGTCCACTGACCAAAGGAGCCGGTTATTCGCCTTTCCTTTCGTGACACTCTCGGAGGATTTACGCAAATAGTCGGTTTTGGCGGGCTCGGAGGCTAACAGTGCTTTCAGCTAAAAGCGTACTCCAGCCAACCGTTTCTCCAACAGGGTGGACGCTACGAGCGCGGGGCAACTGCTACCAGAAGTGTGCGTGTGGCTCGCGCGTGAGAATTGAGGAGACAGACAGAGATAAACTTTATGTCTAGGAATTCGGGGCACACCCCTGGGTTCCCGTAACACAGCACTGCACTCAAGTGTTTATGTTCCTGAGGTCCATAATACTGGCAGCTCGGCCGGTGGCGATGGTCTGGGCGGCCGGGTCCTCCGAGGGCGGCATGGTGAGAATTGAGGCAACACCTTTGTAAGCCATGCTTACGCGCAGTGGATAGAGATAGGGTGTGCGTGAAGCGAACAAAGCAGACGCCGCAGTTCTAAGTGGCCAGGAAATCCATAGCACGCTTTAGTTGTGTCTGCTTTCCAGCTTCATTGGCTAACAGCTAAATTCACAGACTAAGGCACTGACAAAAGCAACTCTATATTATAGCGAACGGCTTTAAAGGCTCATTCTCCGGTCTGTGTCCGTACGGCGTTAAATCCAGCGCCTGGGGCGACTCATCGACGAGCGCCGCTGAAAGAAGAAAACGAATGGTAGCCTCAGATAGAGGGGACAAAATGTAACCCCGACGCCAAGTTTGATGACTGTAGAGTGAATAGTTACCAATTTAAACCCAATTATAGCGAAAAAACAAAGAAAACAATGAAATCGGTCGGTATACCGCAGACGTAGATATAGCGACGGGAAAGGTGTGACGTGACATCCAACGGAAGTGTTCACAGCATAGTGAAAATTATCACAGAACGGGAGGAAAAACGCCGGATTTGTGTCAAATTAGATTGAAAAATGTGTAATCAAGCGTAATTAGTACTAAAGGTCCCCGAAACATCTATAATTTGGGCAACAATTGCTCAAAAACGAGGTAAACTGGTTGATGACGTCATATCAGACGAAATGATGTCGAAGCAGTGTGATCCGGCGCCAAGCAACAACTGCCGACGGGCTGTGCATGCGCAGCGTGACGTCACCGCTTCCTCGCACCACGTTCTCTATTCTGTCGGGAAATGAACTCAAGCGCGGCAAATTCAGATTCGTTTTCTCCTATCCTTAGTAGTCGCTGTGGAAGACAGCGTTACACCGGACGTGACCTTTACCGCGACTAGGAGCCATAAAAAGGCTTTCGCCTTTAAAAAATGGCGCGAGAACACTAAAAAAACAACACCCGCACAAACCAACCACGCTACAGACCACACGAGGAGGCCAGAAAACACTTCGCATGCGACGTTCGCGCGGCGCCAAACGCTACGGCCTCATGATAGGTCATCGGTCGTACACGTTTGAAAACGGCAGCCAATCAGAAGGCCGCGCATTTTGCTTATTTTTTTTGCACTGCACTTCTCGATACTCTACCCCCACCCTCTGATTCACGCCGAAGGCAGCGTCTTCTCCGAATGACGCTGAGGCACCGTCAAAATTGACAAAAGCAGGACCGACAAACCTTGGGTCGAAGCCGACCCAGACAAAAATCAATTTGTCAATTTCACCGTCAATGTGACGCCTATAGTTATTACAGTGCGCACGCTCAACTGCACGCCGTCATTTTATCCGGTTCTGAAACATCTTTTTTTTTTTCCCCGGAACACAGTCACTTCCTCAAAGACCATGACACAAATCGCTGGAGCAGAATCAATTCAACACCCGGTGCGCTTCCAGCACTTGCTTGAAGAGGACACGTGTAGCTGCGCCGTCCTGGCTGCGCTTCGAGCCTCATCTTTTCGTTTCTCGCCGCTCGCTCGAAGCTAGGCCCGTGGCGGCACTGGTCCCAAGGACCCGTTGCGCCAATCCTTTAATCTGGGGAAATAGAGGGCACACAAATGCACATGGATCGCGCAAGCGGGCGAACGAAGGCACAGGATTCCGCGCGTCGGCACAGAAATTGGCTAGACGGAAAGGAGACTCAAGGGGGACACGTATACTCTGCGCCGTCAGAAAAAGTGATCAACAACCCTCCGAGGCGGCTCAGTGGTTAAGCCGCTCGTTTACTGAGCCAGCGTACCCGGGTTCTAACCCGACCTGGGCGGCCCCGTTTCGATGGAGGCGAAACGCAAAAGGCGACCGTCCGCTGTGCGGTGCCAGTGCACGTTAAAGATAACGCAGGTGGTCGAAATTATTCCGGAGGCCTCCACTACAGCACCTCTATTCTCTCTTTCTTCTTTCACTGCCTCTTTTATCCCTTCCCTTGCGGCGCGGTTCGGGTGTCCACCAAGTGTGTGAGTTTCGAAAACAGATGCGCGCTGCATACGTTGGCATCGGCAATCTTGAGACTGAAACGCGGCACTGAAGCTATAGACCGACGGCGTTCATTGAGTTGATTGGCGTTGTCGTCGACAACATTGTGGACACCGATGATTTTGAGGTAAGGAGCTCTCCCCCTGGGTCAGGGGACGCCTCAATAGCGCTTTGAGGTGCGCGGCGGTGGGGTGAGAGATTTGCGCTGCATGCGTTCGCGCTGACAACGTTGTGTCCGACACGCGGCACTGCAGCAATAGGCCGCAGCGTTCACAGCGGGAGCGACCTCTCTCGACTGGTATACACACTCAGCGTTACCTACGCCATGCAGCGTTTCGTGATATACGACAGCTTTCGCTCTCTAAGCAGGTTCAGCAGCAGTTAATTTTTTTGAAGCGAAAAACTTCACCAGCCGCACCAAAGCCGCGTTTCGCATGAGCCGTTGGAGCCAAAATTTGCCATAGCTGCGCATGCGCGAACCGAGTGATAGTTTAAAGGGAGGAGAGCACTATTAATATTTTTTTTATAGTAAAATCCGATAGTTCGGCATGTCATGGCTTTGTTGTCACTTGGCCGGCCGCGAAAGATGCATTTATTTCTAAGAAATTTGGATTCGAAGTTGAAAAAGTTTTTCCCGCCGCTCTGATTCAAACTTGGGATTCTCCTATGACGACACAGGACTAAGTGACGTGAAACATGACGTGCGCATGTCGTTACGCAGACTCCGTGATTTCTAGCGGCCAGCAGTGCGGCCTAGCAGTAGTCGAAAGAAAGCTACCGCCGGCCGCACGTTGAAGGCATCTATCGGCTATTGCGGCCGTCGCTACAGTCGCTTCGATTACGTTTGCACTGGCGTTTTGCCAGCGTTACGATGGACCTCGTTCTCGAAGTCGTCAACGAAGTTCTCGCAAATAGACACCTTTAGCATACCGTGTACCTTGTTACCGCTAGCGGAATACCGGGAGCCCGCCTACCGCCGGAAAACAGGCGCTGATTGGTCCCGATGCTTCAAGAGCGCGCGTAGCTGCCGGGCACGTGGCGCCATCTGGCGACGTCAAGGACATTTGCGCATGCATTAGCTGCGCCTCAGGAATTTGTGGCTTCTCGGGTCCTAGAGTTGATAGAACCATTGGTTCTAGCAACACTGCTTTGTCCTATGACGTCATCACGCTTTTGCTTGCGAGTTTGGCCTGTGGCGGCGATACCTGTATTTTGGTTCTTGCTCTTTTCTACGTTACAAGAGCTTTGTTGTCAGTATGAGTGGCGTTTTTGTAATCAGGAGCTGGTATTCTGTCGATACAAGCCAACTTCAATTTCTCCTCAGTGTCCCTTTAAAGAAACTATCGATACTATCGATAGTCAATTTCCCGATATTCTAATAGCTAGCGGCGGTAGCTCTGAGTCACCCGCGTAGCTGAGGGGTCGGCGGTGGCCCCAGCCCCGCAGCTGTGCGCTGTGTGACGTCAATCCTCCTGGAGAATGCACTGCTGGCGCAGCGACTTCACTCGCTCCTAGCGCATGCGCAGTTGGGGCTCTCCGGGGCTCCGCGAAATCACTCACACCTACCGCAGTGTTGCTTCCCCAACAAAATTGGCAAACGTTACCTTGATGAATGCCGAATATTGCGCGAAAGCATTGTTCTTTGCAGGTGGAATTCAAAGCCACGTAACTCAAAGCGAGATTGAGGTGTCCACTGACCCAGGGAGAGTTATGACCCTTTCCTTTCATCGAAATCAATGGAGTCTACGATGTTGTCAACTCCAACGCCAGTGAACGACGGCTGCAGCCTATTGCAAGTGAAATGAAAATTGGTTTTTGAGGAAAAGAAATCACGGAGTTGTCTCCCATATCTGGGTGGACACCCGAGGAACCGCGCCGTAAGGGAGGGGCCCCCCTACAGTCTACTTTCCGTCTGACCAATTTCAGTGCCGACGCGCGGCTTCCTGTGCCTTCGCTCGCCCGCTCGCGCAATCCATGTAAAATCTCTCTGTAAATGTGCGTTTGTGTGCCCTCTATTTCCCCAGATTAAAGGATTGACGCAACGCTTCCTTGAGACCAGTGCCGCTACGGGCCTATCTTTCTCTACGACTTGGAGGTCATTCCTTTGCCTCAAAAGATGCGAGGAAAACAGCTGCAGTGGCCATGAGCGCGTCTAAGCCTGCATCTTTTGTCGAAGTAGTTTGTTTCAAGCCCTTTGGTCACATGTCCCGGCGATGCAGCCTCGCACCCTGAAGAACTTTCTCCAGTTGTTTTCCTTTGAGGCCATGATTGTCACCTTCGCAGCGAACTTTAGCCACTAATATGGCTGGTATTCATCCCCATGCTACTAAAACCACCAAAAGAGCAGTTTATTATGAAGTGGAACTGCGCTGGGATTATAGGTTGTTTAGCAGAGCTGAAATTGTTTTTGAAACACACACATGTTCCCATTTTGGCGCTCTCGGAAGCTGACCAGGCAAGAGGGAGATTTTTGACTCACCCATAAAAATTGCAGCATCAGGTCTTCCTGCAGGAAGTGCCGCGCTTTACATATGCCGAGAGCTTCCTCATGTGGCTTTGACTGATCTTTGCACTGAGAATATTGCAGTAGCGGCTCTGAGGATATGCCTCGGCTCCAGAAATCTCTCTGTTGCAGCAGTGTATGTGTCTCCGCGGAGAAAGGAATCATTGGATTTGCTTCTACAGCAGCTTTGTGATCGCAGCCCAGCGCCAAGAATTACCTGTGGTGACTTCATTGCTGTCTGGGGTGATAGGAACAGATTTCCGAGGACGCAAACTTGTAGAAATTTTCGACAGTTTGGTCCTAGCTGCGTGTGGCCAATGACGGAAGTCACACTTTCTTTCGACCCCCCAGCCTAAGCCGCAGCTGTGGACCTAACTCTGCATTCACCTGACGTATGTGTGATGTGGTCCACGGCACCTGACCACATCGGAAGTGACCATTATCCAATCCTTGTGTTCACTGCAGACTTTCGAATGAGTGGTTCTAAAATCAGTCAAGTTATTAATTGAGACAAATACAGGGAACATCTAGAAAGTGCTTCTGGTGATGTTATAGACAAAATGATTTCTAGTAAAATGGCAGAAACCACGGCGGTCAAGTTTGATCATTTCCCAACTCCGGGTTTAAAACTCCGGAACCTTTGCGCAGCGCGTCGAAGAGCGGAACGACAACTGATACGCAAAAAGGACAAGAAAGCTTTGAAGACGATATTCTCATTATTTACTTCTTTCAATATTCTAAAGGCCCACAGCGGGCATTACATAAGGTGGGGATTCTTCGAAGAAAACTTAACAAATACACAACCCAAAATATAAACGGCTGAAAACAGAAATAACCAAGATAAGAAGCCAGGTACAAGTTAATAAGAGCAATGGAAAAAAAAAATGGGTAGGAACAAGAACTTGAAAAAATGCACATGTAGCAAATCCCACAAAACAAAACATCAAAATCCCACCTTCAGAAATTACAAAACATGGCATCTAACATATCGCGGAATGTTACGGCCGACACTCACACACAGAAACAAACGAAGAAAAAGTGAAGCTCACAGGGATTAGGATTAACTCTGTCACTCGACGATATACAAACGAGCTCTACAGGTAGCAATGGGAATCCTTATCGTGAGTGTTTTTTCACCGATGATGAAAATATGGAGACTTATTGGCAGTTTTGATGGCGTCTCTCGCCCTACAAAGCCTTTCGAAGCGCTCGCAACTCGCAAGCAGAAACCTGTTGCACGCTTGGGAGAGGAATTTGATGATGCGTCTGTGCGTGCAAGTTCAGGACTTCACTCCTCTACTCTACCTGCTGCGTTGGCATCTGTTATGTATGCCCCGTTTACTTTTCGAGAGCTTCAGACAGCGCTCAGTGGCCTGCGGAGTAGATGTGCATCAGTTCCCGACGGCATCGCCAACCAGATGCTGCAGAACCTGCCTCTGGAACACAGGAAAATGCACCTAAGCTATCTCAATCCATCAATTGGCTGATGACACGAAAACAGTAATAATTGAATTATTTAGCTGTTGTAGCTGGATACCATGCTGTGATCCATTTATTGTAATGTATTACAAATTATTATACAGATCAAAACACAAAAGCAGAAATCTGACTATCCTTCCAGTTTACTTTGTCAATCTGAAACACATATAGGTTAATAAGACAGCCTAGTGTCTTTTCTGTGCAGTCCATCTATAATTCTGTATATTTACGGTCCATACTTGTGTATGTTACTAAAAGCCTAAGAAGCTGGTATTCGTTGTTCTGGAAATGATCTCAACTGTAGCTTCTGTCTTTCGTTTGGATTTTCTCTGGCTTCCTGATGAAGGGTTTCCAGAATACTGGAAGTCTACAAGCTTGCTTCTATCTTTTGTTATAATTCTGAAGTCAAATTTGTTTGGATTATGCAATATCTTATGAAAGCCGCTACAAAAAATATCTTTTCGAGGCATTTATTGCTCATAAGTGCTTTGCTAGTTGCCGAAATAAAAAAAAAGCGTTAAACTTGCTAATTCCCTCTGTTGCCTTAGGTGCTTCCTCCCAAGAACATCCATGGACCCTGGCATCTGAAAAACGGAACATAATGTAGAGCCAGATTAGATACAAGGATGGTAATTGAAGAATATGTGCAAAATTGCATAGCATCAAGGCATCAGAAAAGGGCCACACGAAGCCAAAAAATGACAAGGAACAATTTTGTTGCCATAATTACATACTTCATAGTGAAACAAAAACATAATTCACTTTTCTATAAAAGAGAGACAACACATATGTAAAACTTTCATTTGCGAAATGTGTTGCATTTTAAGTGTCTTGCTCGGCATAAGGAATTTTAAAATGCCTCTTGCTACGTGGCGTGCAAGGCATGGGCTTTGTCAAGCTGCGACGACAGCTCACCGCTGAACTATATCGCAGCTTGCGGAAAAATTTGACAATATGTCAGTTCAAAACGTATACTGTCTTGTTCCCTTATTCCATCATTCTTTCAGGCTATATCCACGAGGTTACCTCCACATTTATCACTTGAAAGATATGTAGTCACTGTACTTTAATTTGTCAATTGACTTATCTTGCCTGATCCTCAGGTTAGAAGAGAAAAAAGGCTTAAAGTTGTTATTTTCTAAAACTTCAGATATGGTATGGCTGCCTCGAGGGAGGTACACATCAGATTTCCTTGAGGCAAAGCTTTGATCAGGAGGCAACGGCACATAAACCAACTTAGGCAGTCTTAAGCCACCAGGTGTGGAAGTGGAAGGCATTAGAAGCACCTCATTCAACTGGACAACTTCGGCAGATCCATGCGTCACTCTGGAGGAAAGAACTTGTGACCATCACACGGTGTACAACACATGTACTGATAGATTTGCGCTGTACTTTCTTCAAGCCCGAGCGAGCTGCACAGTTGACAAAAATATTTTGAATTTACATAAATAACTACACCAGGTGTTTCCTGCAGTACACTGTTATAACCACAGCTTTGCAGATATTTGCAGTGCTTCAGAGCACTGTGCAATATTTAATGGTAGCATGGCTTGAAAATCTTTTCAATTAACACCATATCTCACTATCTCTCACATTGCCTAGAGTTCCGAAATTCGGTGCCTTTGGATCTGCAAACAGAATAAAAGGCACCGAGTTTGATAAAAGCACTAGCATGAATAATAAATGTTCACAAATGTTCAGGATTGAAAAATCCATGAAGCATATCAACTAAAATTTGAATTGCTGAGCAAGCTATTTATTCAAGTTCTAGCAAAAAAAAAAAAACCCTGAGAAAACCGAGACACAGGACCAGAACAAGTCACACGCACTTTTGCTGGACTTACAGATGATTTATTTTTGGCTCATCCGCGTACTTGAAGCCATTTTCTCCAACAAGCACACATGCAAATGAAAAATCAAATGCGCTCATCTTTCCATCCCCGATAAAAAGCGCCACTCTCTCCCTATACTGAGGATAGATAGCTGGCTTATGCAGGGCCGCTCATTGCTTCAAGCAGTTTTCGCTCGTGCATGCACTTCCCCCTGCTAGTAATGCTCGTGCGGTGAAACAAGGGCAAACATTTCCTACAGTCCTGAAATGCAACACAAGGTTGCTCCCTGTGCCGTCACGCAATGTATTTCCTGCGGCGTTCATTCAAGCATAGCCAGTCTGCCCGATGTCTACTTTCCCACAGCACATGAGCATTTGATACACAAACCTCGCCGAACACTTTGAGAACTTCGTTTGGTGATTTGTTTTGCGGGCATGTTCTCTTTCACAGCCAGAGATGCGGCCGCGAAGACCAGACAGCTCATGAGGGGCTGTCTGGTCTTTGCAAAACACCACGTTAGCACCAAATTTTCTAACACTGTTTTCCCGCCTATGGAAAATTTTATAGAAGTACGCGATCAATGATTCTTATCCCATACTTCTATAAAAAGAACTTGAGTATATTTACGGATGTGTCAGAGCAATAAATTTCAGTTGTTATTCAGCGTCTGTGTCTTGTCTCCTCGTTCTGCGTCCTTTGGGAAGTTTGCGCTGTTTTCGTGTGTGCTATTAACATTTCCAGGGGTTGAAAACAGTGTCACGAAATTTTGGTATCAACTTGGTGTTTTGAGCCACCTGCAAGCTATCTGGTCTTTGTACATGCATCTCCGACTCTGCAAGAGAACGAGCCTGCAAGAACAACCACCAAATGAAGTTCACGTGTGCAATGTGGGATATGTATTCAATCCCCATGTCCAGTGGGAAACAATACATCAGTCAGACTGGGCAATGCCTGAATGAACGCCTGAAACAACACAGCAACAAGTTGCAAGCAGGCACAGGTAGTAGCCTTGCTTTGCAAGTGCAGGACTATAGCAAATGCCCGCCTCTGTTTCACTATGCGAGCATTACTCGCAGGGGGAAGTCCAGGCATGAGCAAGAACTGCTTGAGGCACTTCTAAAAATTATTTTTAAAAAATGAGCTGTCCTGGATAATTAACATGTCTTTCCTTATCACAGAGAAAGAGTGGTGCTTTTTATCGGGAATGAAATGATGACTGGACTTAATTTTTTGATCTGCATGTGAGCGTGCTGAAATAAATCAGCTGTAAGTCTGGCAGTAGTGTGTGTGTACCTTGTCATCAACTTGTGTGTCAGTATCCACTGTTTTTCTCTGGAACACGAACTGAAATGTAATAAATTTAGTACACATCGTAAGTGATGATGCATGATATCAATATTGCTACTAGCTGCCGAGTTATCAGATTACTCAGTATTGCATAAACCAGAAATCACTGAAAGAAAGAATTCCAGTCCTGTACCTTGTATTGAGGAATCCTATCCAAACCCACATAACCAAGGAAGTTGTCCAGAGGTCAGGTTATCTTTTTTGTACGTAGAAAAAGTACTTGATTTTCAGTAAAGCATACTATTTGAATAAATTTTATACTGGTCCTAAAATTCCAACCTTTATCAAAAGGGTCCTTCCCATTATTTCATACTCATTTACCTGTGCAAACATTCCGTAGTGAGAGGGCAGCCGGCTGGATAACAGGTCTTGAAAACAAGAAAGGCTCCAAGAAGGAGTCCCACTGCCTTGTCCAGACTGCGTGGTTCTGCAGATGCACTCCTCTCTGTCGGCTGCAAGGGCGACTAGGTGCATGTCGTCCACACCTGAGCCTGCATGAGAACAAAATTACTGGCACTTAATAGTACTGAGTTAAAACTTTTTTTTACGTAATTTCGAGACTAACTCAGACAACGCATACGGCAAGCAAGGCTGTGGGCGTGGTCTAGCCTGACCTTCTTGCTTTCGAACATGTATTGGGTTAATATACCGAAATCGTCACATACTTGCCCCCAAATTTATCATGTTAATTTATAACTCATTGGTTTCCTCCAGTCTGAACTATTGCCATTTAATCTGGTCTACCACAACACATGGAAATTTTCTAAGGCTTCGCAAGTTGCGGAAAGGATTTCTCAGAATAACAGAATGTTTGCATTTTTATTCTCAAATACAGCCCCTTTTTGACAAATACAGTGTTATCCCAGTTACCAAATTGATCTGACTACATTTCATGCAAATAATTTAAAAACGAAAAAATAAATAAGAGCTCATTTTTAAAACAATTAGCCAACTTGCAGGAAAACACTACAGCCCGCCAGACAGGTAACACTGAGCCCTCGAAAGTAAGAACTTACAAAACAACCTATGCTTCAAAGACACTACAGGACAACTTGCCCAGGTTACTAAACAGATTCCATCTAGAACAAGTGCACCTTGTAGATATGACGTATTTTTAGCACTTCAGCATCATTTTAAAACATTGTAGGCTGTTTAATTTCCTTTTCAGCCCCCCGTGTTTGTCTAGTCGGATATTTCCCAATTGTGTGTCTGGTTAGCTTCCGTCCTCTCGTCACTTGTTTGAAATGACAATGTGCGTTTTATTCATTTTTCTTTTATTCTTACCTCCCCATCACTGTATATGTATTGTTATTATTTCTGCCGGATAACTGAAACTGCATTTGTGATTGTTCCTTTGGTCGACTGCTCCGTCACTGTGCACCTCTTCCTGGTTTTCTATTGCATCAGAAAAACTGTAATTTGGTAATTGCCTCCTCTTCCACAATTCCGCCATATTCATGTCTGTTACATTTACTTTAGGAAAGAGAATTCCCAATTGTGAACATGTATTGTACTTTATTCCTCTTCTCTTGTAAGCAAAAAAAAAAAAATGCCGGTGTGATGCTGTTTAGTGTGATGGGGGCCTGCTGCTCTGTGAAGCTGTCTTGCATGACAGCTTTTACTGCCGGCCTCCAGTGTCCTAGCTTTATATGACATAAATAAAATGATCACTATTATTATTTCTAGCAAAATGCTGGTTCTAGAAATTCGGGGCCAGCTTGCACGAAGCTCACTCAGCTCGCTGCAGGCACACACCGGACCTCGGAGTGATCACGCCAAACTGCGGCCACTGCAGCAGGAAGATATACGACAACCAGCGGGCCGACCGCCGCCGCCTCGCACGGCTGCAGCGTCAGGATCCGGGGCATCCGGGGCGAGTATTCAACCCACCGAAGAGCTGCAGGGCAGATCCGGAAAGATGAAATAGGCGCGGCAGAGCGAGCGCGTAAAGGCGTGCTCTGATGTCCCCGGAAAAGACGGAGGGAGAGGCGAACGCACGTACTGCAGGAATACGCGGAATACGCACCGAAGGAGCACTATGGAGTGCACAGCTGTCAAACCACATATATTCTTAAAGCAGAGCGCACGAAAGCACGTTGTTTACAACAGCCACAAGCACGCGATCGGCTCGCATCGAAACGGGCTCGCGTGTTCCCTCCACCTGAGTGTACAAGCATACCAGGCCGTCTCGCGTTATGAAAGAGCGGGCTCACAAGGAACGCACAGAAGAGAGTTTGCAGTGATGGTAACCCTTGTGCAGGTTAGCGGGCGAGCACAGCGCGAGACGAATCCACGACGGGCCCGAGGCGAAAAACGTACTACGCCGGCCGCCACTGTGTGCACCCCACGGCGGCTCGAACGAGACTCTCCACGCTTGTTTGACACACCACGTACCGAAAGGAAACTGTAAACAAACATAGTAAACATGCAGTACACCTACCGTAATCAGGCGCACTTGGTGTATGACTGCAGCAGCTTCCATGAACCCAAGACTGGAGTCTTCACACCAACACGAAAAAAAAAAAAGGCGCGAGGACATGGAAAAAAACAACACCCCACGCTACCGACCACACGAGGACGCCAAAAACATGCCCGGTTCGCGCGGCGCCAACGCGACGGCCTCGCGATAGGCCACCGGTCGTATGACGTTTGCAAACGGTAGCCAATCAGAGAGCCGCGCATTTTGTTTATTTTTTTGCACTCCTCGTCTCTTCCCTCTCCCCCAGATTCACGCCGAACGCAGCGTCTTCTCCGAATGACGCTGAGGCACCGTCAAAATTGACAAAAGGAGGGCCGTCAAACCCGGGTTCAAACCCGACCGCGGCAGCCGCATTTCGATGGAGGCGAAACGCAAGAGGCGCCCGTGTGCTGTGCGATATAACTGCACGTTAAAGATCCACATGTGGTCGAACTTATTACGCAGACCTCCACTACAGCACCTCTTTCTTCCTTTGTTCTTTCAATCCCACCTTCCTCCCTTCCCTTACGGCGCTGTTCGGGTGTCGACTGGGATAAGTGAGAGAGTTACTTCAACGCTTCTTTTCCTCAGAACCAATTCTGCACGAGCGCGGGGGAGCCGGAGTACCCGGGTGCCAACCCGACCGCGGGCGAAACGCAAGAGGCGCCCGTGTGCTGTGCGATGCCAGTGCACGTTAAAGGTCCCCAGGGGGTCGAAATTATTCCGGAGACCTCCACTACGGCAGCTCTTTTTCTCTTCTTTCATTCCTAGCTTCCTCCCTTCCCTTACGGCGCGGTTCAGGTGTCCGCCGAGATATGCGAGACAGATACTGCGCCATTTCCTTTCCTCAAAAATTCAGGGGGGCACTTTGTTGACCTGAAGTGCGGTGAGGCGAAAGCCTTAAGCTTCGTGTTGCTGCTTGGGTCACTGATGTGTGGTTAAGATGTTAAGCTTCGCCTCTAAGAGGGTGTTGCAGCCTTCGGGCTACGGCCGCTTATCTGTTTTTTCAGCCAGCGTCCGCTTCGGCAGACGCGGTTGTTGCGACGCGCGTCTTTACTCTCTCTGTTTTTCTCTTTCTTCTCATCTTTCAACTCTCTTCTTTCTGTACGTGGCAGCGGTGGTGGCTCGGCTTGAGCCAGTCGGCAGGCAGGCCCCGTGCACTTTCCTTTTCGTCCTTCTCTCATTCGCAACCAACCGACCAACCAACCCGCCTCTAAGAGCGGAACGCGACAGCATCTTGCAACGCTGCCAGGGAGTCCATAGAACGCCATTGCCCATTCGGTTCTACCCCTTGCTCGTCGGTAAAGTGGTTTTTGAGGAAAGGAAATGTATGCCTCTCATATCTCGGTGGACACCTAAACCTCGCCGTAACGGAAAGGGAGAAAGATGGGAGTGAAAGAAGACACCGTATTCACTAGACGCGCCTTTGTTCATTCCAAACCATCGGGCTGGCATGGCGGAGTGGTAGCGTGCTCGACTCGCACTCCGGAGACCGGGGTTCGATTCCCGAGCTCGGCCAATTTCCTTCTCGGTTTCATTTATTTATTTATCTGGTCTTACTAGAAAGGTTAATTAAGCTAATTGGTTAAGTGAGCAATTAACTAAACAGTCCCACTTACTTGGAACATCAATATACGGTCCCTTTAATTGGTTGCATGGTTTGTAGCCAAAGTGCAATTGGCCCCGTTTGAAATTCGCGCACTGTGACGTCACGACCGTTTGTACCAATTGAAAAGCGTGGCATTTCTATCGACAACTGCTGCTTACAACGATGAGGCATTAAAGGCTTCCGCCTTAAAAACCAATTTACCACGAGCGCGGGGCCAATATGCTACCGGGAGTGTGCGTTTGGCTCGCGCGTGAGACTCGTTGCAACACCTGTGTAAGCTGTGGTCTCGCGCAACGGAGGAAGAGAGGGTGTGCATAAAGCCAACCAAGCAAACCCCCGCAGCTCTAAGTGACGTGGAAAACCATAGCACAGTGTTATTTTGTTTGCTTTCCAGCTCTTCTGCGTAAGAGCTCAATTTATAGATTAAGGCACACTGAAACAGCAATCTGTATAATACCTATGCGGAAGTATAGTTACGCTCAAAGTGGAGCTACATAATTTGTACCTGGGAACGCGGTGGAGAGACGGTTGCATTATGGAGGCGTATTTCGTTATTAGCGGTATAGATCATTTAATTTCCCTGCACCTTTTACGACGCACGTTTTGCACCTATTAACGCCGAATACATGTCGTTGTGCTTCGAGCCGGCTCACTCTGGCAATCCCGGAAATGAGGCCGCCGATAACATAGCCCGAGGACTTATTTGCCGGGCAAATGGCGACCCCAGCCGGGATTTCTCGAGGGAGCGGGCACACACGTTCTCAGAACTAACTCAACAAGCACGCCTTGCCCGTCGACTCTATCCCCCTCCCCACCCCCGCCTATCCCACTCCCAACAAATCCTCTGGAGGCGACTCCAGACCCGAACTCTTCCTACCCCTCAGCTTCTATCCCACTTCCGCCATGTTTCCCCCGAGTGCACTCTCTGCGGAGAACCGCAAGCCACCCTAGACCACTCCTCTTCGGCTGCCCTACCGATCCTCCCCCGCAGGGACAGCCCGCCATCGGTACATGGGAGGAATGGGAGGCCCTCCTTGCGTCGCAGGACCCGGACGCGCAACTTCGCTGTGTGAACCGGGGTGCCAGTGCCATGGCCCTACGTGGCCTGGACACATGCGCGTAATGTGAGGGCTGTGCGGTGGCCCTGAGACCTTGTACGGTCCAAACTCACTTGCTCAATAAAGTTTTCCATCCATCCATCCACTACGGCACCTCTTTCTTCTTTCACTCCCACCTTCCTCCCTTCCTTTGCGGCGCGGCTCAGGTGTCCGCCGAGATATGAAAGAGAGATAGAGCGCCGTTTCCTTTCCTCAAAAACCAATTTGCCAATTTCACCGCCAAAGTGACGGCTGGTTTCTACAGTACGCACGCTGAACTGTGCACCGTCTTTTCAGCCGATTCTGAAACATCGTTTCTTTTTTTTTCCAAAAATTGATGTAGTCTCTCTGAACAGAAGTTCATTTGAACCCAGGAGCTAAAAAGGGACAGCGAGACATGCAACGAAGTGCGCTTAACGGAATCAGACCACCCCTTTCCGCTGCCAGCCCTTCTTTTAAGCGGACACGCGCAGTTGCGCCGGCCTGGTTGCGCTTCGAGACTCGTCTTTTCGTTTCTCGGGGCTCACGTAAATATCCGCCCGTGGCGGCACGGATCCGCAGGACGCGTTGCGCCAATCCTTTATTGTGGGGAAATAGAGGGCACACAAATGCACATTTACGGCGGCGCATCGCGGACGTGGACTGGGCGAGCGAGAGAGCGAACGCACAGGAAGCCGCGCGTCGGCACAGAAATTGGCTGGACGGAAAGGAGACTGTAGGGGGACACCTGCACTGCGCCGTCAGAAAAAAGTCAGGGGGGCACTTTGCTGACCCAAAGTGCGGTGAGACGGAAGCGGTGTTGCTGCTTGTGTCACTGATGTGAGGTTAAGATGTTAAACTTCGCCTAGTGTGGAACGCTGGCAGGGAGTCCACAGAACGCCATCGCCCATTCGGCTGTACGATTTGCTCGTCGGTAAATTGGTTTTTGAAGAAGGGAAATGTATCTGTCTCGCACATCACCGTGGACACCTGAACCTCCGTAACGGGAAGGGAGTGAACGAACACACCGTATTCACTAGACGCGCCTCAGTTCGTTCGAAATCATCCAGCTGGCATGGCGATGTGGTTAGCGTGCTCGTCTCGCACTCCGGAGACCCTGGTTGGATTCCCCGAGTCGACCAATTTCCTACTCGGTTTTGTGTATTTATCTGGTCTGAGTAGAAAAGTTAATTTGTTAATTGCTTAACTACTATTACTCTATTAGTCGTTAATTATCATGCAATTATCATAGAATGCCTTAAATCGTGTTGCGATATATTCGAATGCCATCGATTAAAAACGATCGTCATATGCCCATAAAAGGCACGTAATCGAAACGCGGACACATCTGCCGACACGGCAGCTAACGACAGTATGAGGCATTAAAGGCTTTCGCTTTAAGTAGTTAAACAAGTCGTCTACTCAGCCAGCGTACCCGGTTTCAAACTATAGTCATGCAAAACTATCGGAAAATTGACAATCGATAGTATCGATAGTTTTTTTGAAACTATCGATAGCGTAAAAAATCTATCGATAGTGCTACTATCGATTCTACTGTCGATAGTACTACTAGCGATAGTACCGCTATCAATAGCAAAACTATCGATAGTGAAACTGCCTATTGTTACTATTGATGGTAACAATACTAATATTATGCATTTGTTGGCCAGCGATATAACCATAACATTTGCGATACCTGATTGGTTTAACGGTCTCATGATGCTTAACGTCCCAAAGTGAGGCAAGCTATGAGCGGTGCCGTAGTATAGGTTTCCGGGTAAATTTCGACCAGCTGTGGTTCTTTAACGTGCACTGGGACAGTTCAGAGAAATACCTGGAACTGCATCCAACGTAAGAACAAACAGCACAAGTTGTGCTGGCTTACACGACACTATCGTGCAGACGTCGTCTTGCTGGCATAACCACTGCAGAAATGCTTTTCGCACACATGCTTCGCAACTTGGACATTCGCACGCTAACATTTTATCCAGCAACTTTACGTAGGGAACGTCTGCAGAGCTCGGTGACGCGTAGGCCGCGAAAACCGGCGACTCCTGTCAGTTACTCATACCACCACCTCCATACCACACGTTCGGCAAAGCAAGACTTCAAACCCGATCTGGGCGGACCCGTTTCCATGGAGACGGAAAGCAAAAGGCGCCCGTGTGCTGTGCGGTGCCAGTGCACGTTAAAGATCGCCAGGTGGTCGAAATTATTACGCAGACCTCCACTACAGCACGTCTTTCTCTCTTTCTTCCAGTCCCACCTTCCTCCGTCTCCTTACGGCGCTGTTCGGGTGTCGATTGAGATTTGTGAGGGGATTACTGCGACATTTCCTTTCCTCAAAACCAATTTTGCACGAGCGCGGGGCAAATGCTACTGGGAATGTGCGTCCGGCTCGCGCGTGAGAATTGTTGCAACACCTGCGGAAGCCGTGGTCTCGTGAATACTTGCATACACTGTCTTTGAGAGCCAGGCATTGGTGCAGTAAGTCGAGCTGATATCCATCGATTTCTCCGCCCGCAAAGCTTCCTTCATGAGAATCAAGAACTGTTAGCGGAGTGTTTCTTGAGGAAGGATTATGTGTGAAAAATAACAAGTTGTCTGTAATTGTACACACATGTCTTGCTGACGAAACAGTTGATGAGCTGCGCTCAAATTTCGCATTAGGAGGTAACGTAATCGTCGGCAATTTTTTTTTTATCACAAAGCATCTGAGGTGTCCCGGATGGCTTAAGGCGAGGACACAGCTGCGTCCGCTGCATTACCTCGCCGGCAAAGTTCATCTCGTTAACAGGAGCGGCTCGTCCCATGCCAGATATGGACTTCTCTATCGAATCTACATGGGACAGTAAGAAGGTGCTAAACGTGGACTCTACACAAACGCTGAACATTTAGTATACTTATTCACGGATTGATGCCTGTAGCGCCTGGATTAGGGTTTGTAACACTCGGATTAAACTGCGCTGAAATACCGGAACATGCATGCAGGCGTGCTTCCCTCCCGCGAAAACAGGAGGCTTGATTATGAAGGAAGGAATGCTACGTTAACTGTGTCACTTTGCATGAACTCCTTAAAAATTGACAGCGTCAAAAGGAATGGTGCAGTAACTCTGTCACTCTCGTCGGAATTAGTGTTTTTGTTTAGGGAAGGAAACGCGCAATAACCATTTCACTTCTTGGTGCACACCTTAACCGCGCCTTGAGGGAAGGGGGGTAAGTGGGAGTGAAAAAAGGATTCGGGAGGAAGAGGTGTCCTAGTGGAGGTCTCCGAAAAAAATTCAGGGGACACTTTGGCTCTCTAAAGTGCTGCAAAGCGAAAGCGTTTCCTGGCGAACTGTTTTATTTATCATATTTTGTTTTGTTTGTTTCTTTTCTTATTTTTAATTCTTTTATTTATTTGATTTTTTTTAATTTCTTTCATTTTATTTTTGTATCCCGTGCATTCATTAGATGCGCCTTTATTCTTGCTCAAACCCCGAGCCTTCGTGGGGGATATATATATATTCATATGTGTGTGTATACACACACAAAAAGAAATACAAGGAAAGAAAGGGAAAAAGAGCCTTCGTGACGGAGTGGTAGCGTCTCCACTTCAAATGCCAAAGGCCCTGGTTCGATTCACAGCCTCGAAACAGTTTTTTTTAAGCAGTGTAATGTTCGCATTGCACGCATCACAGCCGGAGGCAAACGTTTATTGAAAAGCAACAGACAAGAACAGGTTACATATATAGTCGAGTGGGAAAGGGCGTCGAACGTCACATGGTCAAACACGATAACACACCCGGTGATCTTTGGGCACGTGGCAGCAGCACGCTACACAGAATAGCCATATCGGCATGTTATCACGTTATCACAAGCAGTGACGCCGAAACGCGGACACACTTGCTAACATTCCTTGGTCACGACAGTATGAGGCATTAAATACCTTAATAATTCGACCACCTGGACGCCTGATCCGTTCCGCCTCCAACAAAACGCGGCCACCGCGGGCGGGACTAAACGTGGGTGTGCTCCGGCTCGATAGCCGAGCGCCTTAAACACTAAACCACTGCGGTGGATGTCACACTTAAACAAAAAAAGCAGGAAATTCAAAAGAAAATAAACATGCAGAAAAATTGGCATACGGATTAGTATTGCTCAGCACGGACCATTGTGCGAAAGCATGGTTTTTTGCAGTTGGAGATCACAGCCGCGTACCTCAAAGCTCCGATTGAGGCGTCCACTGACCCAGGGAGCCTTTTCTTTCCGCAAAACCAACGTAATGTAGAGCTTCTTCCTATCGTTGTTGAATGCAATAACAGCAGCCTCGCTGACCATCTCCGCATACCTTACTTCTGCTGGTCGAATGCAGCGATCTCGGCACACAGCCTCCGGCCGCCAGCAGACCACTACTCCGCCCGCACATGAAAAAATTCAGGGGGGCACTTTGTTGACCTAAAGTGCGGTGAGAAGAAAGCCTTAAGCGCGGTGTTGCTGCTCAATTGTGTCAATGATGCGTTGTTAAGATGTTAAGCTTCGCCTCTAAATGAGACAGCGTATTTCAACGCTGCCAGGGAGTCAACAGAACGCCATAGCCCGTTCGGTTCTACGCCTTGCTCGTCGGTAAATTGGTGTTTGAGGAAAGGGAATGTATCTGTCTCGCATACCTCGGTGGACACCTGAAACTCGCTGTAACGGGAAGGGAGGAAGAAGGGAGTGAACGAAGACATCGTATTCGCTTGACGCGCCTTTGTTCATTGGCGGCATGGCGGAGTGGCAGCTGGCATGGCGGAGTGGTTAGCATGCTCAACTCGCACTCCAGAGACCGGGGTTCGATTCCCGAACTCGACCAATTTCCAACTCGCTTTTATTTATTTATCTGGCCTGATTACAAAAGTTAATTAGACAAATTGGGTGATTAAGCAATTAATTAAACTCATTCTCACTTACTTAGAGCATCGCTATACGATCCCTTTAATTGGTTGCATGGTTACCAGCCAAAGTAGAATTGGCCCCGTTTGAAATTCGCGTACTGTGACGTCACGACCGTTTCGACCAATTGAAAAGCTTGACATTTCTGTCGACAACTCCCGCTTACAACGATGAGGCATTGAAGGATTCCTCCTTAAAATTCCGGGAGGAGCACACGTCAAGAAAGGGAAACCAAACACGCCATTCAACTTGTGCTGCGTGTTTATCCATCACACGTCTTTATTACAGGCTAGAGTCCTATGAAGACCATAAGTTCGCACGGAATCCCGGAGTCTTTCATCAAAGGCTGAAATCGTATAGTGTAAGGCCTCATCTCAAGGTCCTTTTTAAGAGTGCTGAAGTATGTCCAAAAAAAACAGACCATCACAACACAACACAACGTATTGTTCAACAGTTTCTCGTTGCTCGCACACGTAACAACTTGCTGACCACAGCATAAATGCACCCTTGGAACAAAGGCATATTTAATGTGAAAGGTGCATGTGCGGAGTCTAAACAAGGTTTCTGCAGGCGACTGAATGTGCATGCGCTGAACCCGCTTCAATACACTGGCATCAAGGGAAGCTAGGTAAGGCTATAGGTAGTTTGGTAGAGGAAGTAATGACCGACCTGAACTTTTGCCATCTGCCTTCTGGAGAGATGGTACAGGTGTTCTAAGGAAAAGCGAATAGTCAGAAACACAAATGTATCAACACGAAACTTTCTCATGACCATGTCCAGAAAACACGAGTGCTTAGACACAGGTTAAGCACAGCTGCCAGAAATTGAGAGGTGTGTAGTTTTGAAAATAAAAGCCCTGAAACAAGTTGGTGGACACAAAGTTTGGTTTGGTTCACGGGGTTTAACGTCCCAAAGCGACTAAGGCTATGAGAGACGCCGTAGTGGAGGGCTCCGGAAATTTCGACCACCTGGGGTTCTTTAACGTGCACTGACATCGCACAGTACACGGGCCTCGAATTTCTCCTCCAAAGAAATTCAGCCGCCGCGGCCGGGATCGAACCCGCGTCTTTCGGGACAGCAGCCGAGCACCATAGCCACTGAGCCACCGCGGCGGCGGGATGGTGCTTCCGCCCGGACACAAAGTGCACGACAGATTCATGAGACTATCATCATCATCATCATCAGCTTGACTACGCCCAGTGGAGGGAAAAGGACTCTCCCATGTCTCTCCAATCAAGGGAGCAAAATATTGTATCGACGCATCGGCTGCTTCTCATATACCCCAGCAGTCACAAAATTCCTATGCAGCACATGTACAGTCTTGGTCAAAAGTCTTAAGGCCACAACGTCCATCTGCAGCGAGATGAATGTTTCTAGAATGCTCTAGAACGGATCATTCAAAACACAAGTCATGCAGAAAGCTTCTCTAGTGTAAGGAGAAACATTCTGCTAGCATTTCAAGTTCATTCGTTCTTTAATAGTACCGTAATGGCTCTATTATGCGGCTGTAGCGAAAAGTGTTTCGACTTTTGTACCTCCATCCTTGCGCAATTAATGCACACTCGCAGCAATGCGGCAACGAAGATGCTGCAGATTTGTCCCAGTGCAGGCAGGAGGTGCTCCCAACTTATTTAAGCCGGTTTTTTTAAAATACGCTTTTTATCAGTACAAAAGGGGTCGACGTCAACTGCATAGCCAAAAATCTTAATTTTGCACTGCGCTGTAGCGAGAAGCCACAATTAGCTGTGGTTTTGAAGATGCTGAGCTGCAGGTCCTCGAGATATATAAAGCGAACCACAAAGATGATGTCGAGCAGGTGATATAAGGAAGTCATATGCTTTCTAAGTTATAGGTTGTCAGGGAGAGCTATAGTGTTCCCACGAGGCTCTTGTCGGGCGGTTCAGGAGATGCTTGCACATTTTGCAAAGGGTCGAAACTGCTGGAGCAGGGCGGTTTTGCAGATGCAAAATCCACCAGCTTCTCGACCTATGTCCCATCGTCAGATGGAATCCAGCCTATACATGGCCGATTTACACCAATTTCGAGTTAATTTGAATCTGCAGCTCTTACCTTAAATTCCTGTGCTTACTCCCGATGACAGTAAATTACTGTTAAGGTGAAGGTTGCGCAAACACGGGACAATCCACAACGAAGAGACACAGAGACAGACACAGGTGCTACTAACAACTGGTTTATTCGTTTTAAGAACACGTACTTATACATCTGACCATACATGCTAAAACACCATCTGGAACCACAACAGCCATGCCAAGGGCTGTTAACGCAAACGTGAGCGCAAAAAAGTCGTATTGTCACAAAGTGCGCGCATGCTTTAGCTTTCTTTTTTCTTCTCCGACCAAATTGGCCACGGCTGGCCACGGCGCCGGTAGTATGCGGGCATGTCGCGACGCAGCGGCGATGACTTTGCCTCCCCCCGCGTGGGCGTTGACCCCTCGCGACGCTGGGGGGGTCAAGACTACGCCGCCCCCTCCTCAGGATTATCGCCGGGAAGCGAGTGCTTTCGCGAGGGGGGGACGGGAAGCGGCCGGTGAATGCCCTAGCACCCGTCCCAACCTTGGGAAGTTAACATCGCTCCTCGTTAGGACCATACCTTTCCTTCGCATCCCCTTCAGTTTCTTCATGTTTCTTCTCCCCCTTCTCAACATCTGTAAATCGTTGGTGCACGGGGCCGAGAGGATCCGTTTGCTTTTGTTTTTTTTTTTTTTTGTTGTTTGTCACGGGAACGCGGTGGCGGGAAAATCACGACCGAGTCAGTTGGTTTAGAGATTTCGGTGCGTGCCGACGTGTGTAGGGTCAGCCAGGGCAGTGCTCGGCAAGCGAGCCTAGGCGGTGTCTGACGCGTAGAGCGCGGCGACGGCGGCCCCGAAAGACGCGTGGAAGACGCGTAACCCGTGGCCCAAGTTCGCCCGTATCCGCACACCCCCCCCCCCCCCCCCCCCCATCAGCACCGCGCGCCTCCGCAGCCCGACGCTCCCTGCGACCGCACCTTGCCACTACGCAGCTAAGCCACCGTTTCTCACCACTCGCTCCACTCTTTTCTTTGTTCTGTCGCTGTTCTCGTCCTATTCTTTTGTACATTGCTTTAATCGTGTAACCTTGTTGTATAGTTCTCGCCCTGTTGTTTTCCTTCTTATTGTTAATAGTTGTGTTTGCGTTCTGATTTTGTGCTTGTTGTTCGCATCGCGCCTGTGCATTACCGCTACTTTGCTTGGCTTGTTTCGTAGCCGTTGTTCTCGTTCTTACCCGAGTAAAAGGGTTGCTAAAGAAACTTGCCTATACGCCTTATGCCTCCGGTCAACGGCTAATCAGGCGTGGCCCCTATCGCCGGTCAGCAGTCTAACCTCATCTTCCGCACGCGGGGTGGAGAGGTTTGTCGCTCCTCCCCCTCCGAATTTACGGAGAGTGCAGTGGTGGGCAGGTTGGCCCGATTAATTATAATTTCGGCGCCAATCAAACATCTAGCCGCCCACCATATCGTGACACGTATTTACAGAGTATATAAGACAGAGAAAGATCTGTGCACGCGCAGTGCGCGGGTGTGACTCTGATTTGTGCTTTTCCTGCATTCAAAACCATTGTGTGTGCACGGTGAGGTTGTTGATGCCATCACCTCGCAAAATTTATACATTTAATGCGCGATAAGCATAAGCCTAAGTGTGCGATTTACGGCCAGCGCGCTCTGATAGCTCTGTCTGGTTTCGGGTATTGAAACTGACTATAAAGCTGTTTTATTTTTCGAGCATGCATAAATTCGACAAACCATGCCAGCACACCGTGCGATGAATCTAGCGAAGTATGGAGTTTCTCTTCATTTTCTTAGTAAATACTACTAGCTTCCTGTTACTAAGTCAATGGGTTATATTGACTCTTACCAACCTTCCCGTTACTAGCTGCCGTTACAAAGACGGTAGTAACATAAGTGACAACCAATTACTATCACAACCAGAAGTGCCGTTTATTATGCAGTGGAACTGTGCTGGGATTATAGGCTGTTTAGCAGAGCAGAAATTATTTTTGAAAGACACATGTGTTCCCATTTTGCCGCACTCGTAGGCTGGCCTGCCAAGTGTGAGATTTTTGGCTGGATATGCCACCCATATAAATTCCAGCATCAGGTATTTTCCTGCAGGAAGTGCCGCACTTAATATACGCCGAAATTCCTTACGTGGCTTGGAACGTCACTGATTTTTGCACTGAGCATATTGCGGTAGCGGCTGTGAGGATACGCCTCGGCTCCCGAAATGTCTCTGTTTCAACAGTGTATGTGGCTCCGTGGAGGAAGGAATCATTGGATTTGTTTCCACAGCAGGTTTGTGACCGCTGCCCAGCGCCAAGAGTTACCTGCAGAGACTTCAACGCCCACCACTCTGTCTGGGGTGATAGAAACAATGATTTCGGCGGACGCAAACTTCTAAAAATTGTCGACAGTTTGGACCTAGCTATGTGTGGCCAATGACAGAAGTCCCACTTTCTTTGGGTCCCCAGCCTCAGCCACAGCTGTAGACCTAACTCTGCATTCACCTGGCATCCGTGTGATGTGGTCCACGGCACCTGACCGCATGGGGAGTGACCATTATCCAATCTTTGTGTTTACTGCAGACTTCCGAATGCGTGGTTCTAAAATCAGTCATGTTATTAACTCAGACAAATACAGGGAGCATCTAGCAAGTGCTTCTGAGGATGTGATAGTCAAAATGATTTTTAGTAAAACAGCAGAAACTACGGCAGTCAAGTTGATTGATCATTTCCTGACTGTGGGTTTAAAACTCAGGAACCTCTGCGCAGTGCGTCGAAGAGTGGAACGACAATTGATACGCTTGATAAAGCTTTGAAGACAACATTCTTCTTATTTATTTCAATACCCTTAAGGCCCAAGGCGGGCATTACATATGGGGAGATTTATCAATGAAAACTTAACAAATATACAACACAGAATATAAACGGCCGAAAACAGAAATAAACAAGTTAAGAAGCCAGGTACAAGTTAATAAGAGAAAGGGATAAAATGGCTAGGAACAGGTACTTGAAAAAATGGAGATGTAGCAAATAACAGAAAACAACAAAAATCCCACGTTCAGAAATTACCAAACATGGCACCTAAGATTTCGCGGAACGTTATGGCCGACACGGATACACTCAAACGAACGAAAAAAAAGTGAAGCACACCACTTTCTGTCTTTCATTTGGATTTTCCCTTGCTTCTTGATCAAGGGTTCCCAGAATACTGGAAATCTACAAGCTTGCTTCTATCTTTTGTTATAATTCCAAATTCAAAGTTGTTTGGATTATGCAACATCTTATGAAAAACGCTACAAAAAATGATATCTTTTCTTTCAAGGTATTTATTGCTCATAAGTGCTTTGTTAGTTGCCGAAATACAAAAAAAAGCGTTAAACTTGCTAACTCCCTCTGTTGCCTTAGGTGCTTCCTCCCAAGAACATCCATGGACCCTGGCATCTGAAAAACGGAACATAGTATAGAGCTAGATAGATACAAGGATGATAGGTGAAGAATGTGTACAAAATTGCACAGCATGAAGGCATCAGAAAAGGGCCACATGACGCCAAAAAATGTGAGGGAACAATTTTGTTGCCATAATTACATACTTTTAGATGAAAAAAAAATTCTCTTTTCTATAAAAGAGAGATAACACATCTGCAAAACTTTCATTTGCGAAATGTGTTGCATTTTAACTACGATGCACAACATAATGAACTTTAACCTGCCTCTTGGTGCGTGGCATGCAAGGCATGGGCTTCCCCAAGCTGCGACAACAGGTCACCGCTGAACAATATCGCAGCTTGCGGAAAAATTTCACACTCTCAGTTCAAAAGGTGCACCGTCTTGTTCCCTCATTCCATCATCCTTTCGTCGATGCAACCTATATCCACGAGGTTGCCTCTACATTTACCACTTGAAAGCAATGTAGTCACTGTACTTTAATTTGTCAGCTGACTCACGTTACCTGATAATCAGGGTAGAAGACAAAAATGCTTAAAGTTGTCTTTATTTTCTAAAACTTCAGATATGGTATGACTGCCTCTAGGGAGTTACACATCAGATTTCCTCGAGGCAAACCTTTGATCAGCAGGCAACGGCATATAAACCAATTTAGGCAGTCTTAAGAGAGCAGGTCTGGAAGTAGAAGGCATTAGTAGCACCTCATCCAACTCGACAACTCTTGCAGATCGATACATCATTCTGGAGGAAAGGACTTATAACCATCACATGGTATACAACTTATGTACTGCTAGAATTACGCCTTACTTTCTTCAAGGCTGAGCGAGCTGCACAGATTACAAAAAATGTTTTGAATTGACATAAATAACTATACCAGGTGTTTTCTGCAGTAGACTGTTACAACCACAGCATTGCAGATATTTTACAGTGCTTCAGAGCACTGTGAAATAATTATTGCTAGCATGGCTTGAAAGTATATTCAATTAACACCATATCTCACTATCTCACACATTGCTGAAAGTTCCGAAATTTGGTGGCTTTGGATCCACAAACAGAATAAAAGGCACCTGGTTTGATGACAGCACTAGCATGAATAATAAATGTTCACAAATGTTCAGGCATTGAAAAATCCATGAAGCATATCAACTAAAATGTGAATTCCTGAGCGAGCTAGTTATTCAAGTTCTAGCAAAAAAAAAACCCTGCGAAGACCGAGACACAGGACCAAAAGAAGTTGCACACACTTTTGCTGGACTTACAAATGATTTATTTTTGGCTCATCCACGTACTTGAAGCCATTTTCTCGCACAAGCGCACATGCAAATGAAAAATCAAATGCTGTCGTCTTTCCATGCCCGGTAAAAAGTGCCACTCTTTCCCTATGCTAAGGAGAGATTGCTCGCTTAGGCAGGACCGCTCATTGCTTGCGATTAAAAATGCTTCAAGCAGGTCTCGCTCGTGCTTGCTTTTCCCCCTGATTGTAATACTCGTGCAGTGAAACAGAGGCAAACGTTTGCTAAATTGCTGAAATGCAACACAAGGTTGCTCCCTGTGCCGTCAGGCAATGTGTTTCCTGTGGCGTTCATTCAAGCCTTGCCCAGTCTGCCCGATGTCTACTTTCCCACAGCACATGAGCATTTGATACACAAACCTCGCCGAACACTTTGAGAACTTCGTTTGGTGGTTGGTCTTGTGGGCTTGTTCTCTTTCACAGCCAGAGATGCGGCCGCAAAGACCAGACAGCTCATGAGGGGCTGAAAACACCACGTTTAACACCAAATTTTCTAACACTATTTTTCAGCCTATGGAAAATTTTATGGAAGTATGCGATCATCTCGATGATTCTTGTCCCATACTTCTATAAAAAGAACTTGAGTATATTTACGGATGTGTCAGAGGAATAAAATTTCAGTTGTTAGCCAGCGCCTGGGTCGCGCGACTCCTCTTTCTGCGTCCTTCGGGAAGTTTGCGCTGTTTTCGTGTGCGCTATTAACATTTCCAGGCGTTGAAAACAGTGTCACAAAATTTTGGTATCAACTTGGTGTTTTCAGCCACCTCCAAGCTATCTGGTCTTTGCACACGCATCTCTGACTCTGCAAGAGAACGAGTCTGCAAGAACAACCACCAAACGAAGTTCACAATGTGTGCAATGTGGGTTGTGTATTCAATCCCCATGTCCAGTGGGAAACAATACATCAGGCAGACTGGGCAATGCATGAATGAACGCCTCAGACGACACGGCAACAAGTTGCAAGAAGGCACAGGTAGCAACCTTGCTTTGCATGTGAAGGACTATAGCAAACGCCCGCCTCTGTTTCACTATGCGGGTATTACTCGCAGGGGGAAGTCCAGGCATGAGCAAGAACTGCTTAAGACACTTATAAAAATTATTTTTTAAAAAATGAGAGCAGTCCTGGATAAGCAACACTTGTCTTTCCTTATCACAGAGAAAGAGTGGTGCATTTTATCGGGAATGAAATGATGGCTGGACTTAATTTCTTTCATCTGCATGTGCGCTTGCTAAATTAAATCAGCTTTAAGTCTGGCAGTAGTGTGTGTGTGTACCCTCTCGTCAACTTGAGTGCCACTATTCGCTGGTTTTTTGCTGGAACACGAACAGAAATGTAACAAATTTGGTACGCATCGTAAGTGATGATGCGAGATATGAATAGCGCCATCTTTCTGTGCTATGAGCTGCCAGGTTATCAGATTACTCACTACTGCATAAACCAGAAATCACTGAAAGAAAAGATTCCAGTCCTGTACCTTGTATTGAGGAACCCTATCCAAACCCACATAACCAAGGAAGTTGTCCAGAGGTCAGGTTATCTTTTTCGTACATAGAAAAAGTACTTGATTTTCAGTAAAGCATACTATTTGAATAATTTTTTTACTGGTCCTAAAATTCCAACCTTTATCGAAAGGGTCCTCTCGATTATTTCCTACTCATTTACCTGTGGAAACATTCCGTAGTGAGAGGGCAGCCGGGTGGATAACAGGTCTTGAAAACAAAGAAAGGCCCCAAGAAGGGGTCCCACTGCCTTGTGCAGACTGCGTAGTTCTGCAGATGCACTCCTCTCTGTCGACTGCAACGGCGACTAGGTGGATGTCGTCCACACCTGAACCTGCATGGGAACAAAATTAGCAGCACCTAATAGTACTCAGTTTAAAGTTTTGTTGCATAATTTCAAGACTAACTCAGACAACGCATACGGCAAGTTTGGTACCGTAGGCTATCAGAGATTATACTCAGTTCACCCTCAAGGTGACAGGGCAGTGAAGGTTTTCGGTGTGGTCTAGCGTGACCTTTTTGATTTCGAACATGTATTGGGTTGATATACCGAAATCGTCGCATACTTACCCCCAAAAATTATCATGTTAATTTACAATTAATTGCTTTCCTCCAGACTGAACCACTGCCGTTTAATCTGGTCTACTACAACACATGGAAATTCGCTAAGGCTTCACAAGTTGCAGAAGAGGCTTAGAATAATAGAATGTTTGCATTTTTATTCTCAAACACAGCACCTTTTGGACAAATACAATATTATCCCAGTTACCAAATTGTTCTACCTCATTTTATGCGTTAAATTTAAAAACAAAAAAAATAAACAAGAGCTCATTGTTAAAAAGAATTAGCCAACTTGCAGGAAAACACTCAAGCCCACCAGACAGGTAACACTGAGCCCTGGAAAGTAACAACTTACAAAACAACCTATGCTTTAAAGACACTACAGGACAACTTCCCCAGGTTACTAAACAGATTCCATCTAGAACAAGTGCACCTTGTAGATATGACATATGTTTAGCACTTCAGCTGCATTTCAAAACATTGTAGGCTGTTTTATTTCCTTTTCAGCCCCCCGTGTTTGTCTAGTCCGATATTTCCGAATTGTGTGTCTTGTTAGTTTCCGTCCTGTCTTCACTTGTTGCAAATGACAATGCGTGTTTTATTCGTTTTTCTTTTATATGTGTTATTATTTCTGCCAGATAACTGAAACTGCATTTGTGATTGTTCTTTTGGTCGACTGCTCCGTCACTGTGCACCTCTTCCTGTTTTTCTACTGCATCAGAAAAACTGTAATTTGGTAGTTGCCTCCTCTTCCACAATTCCACCATATTCATGTCTGTTACATTTACTTTAGGAAAGAGAATTTCCAATTGTGATCATGTATTGTACTTTATTCCTCTTGTAAGAAAAAAAAAATGCCGCTGTGACGCCGTTCAGTGTAGGGGGGGCCTGCGGCTCTGTGAAGCTGTCTTGCATGACAGCTTTTACAGCCGGCCTCCAGTGTCCTAGCTTTATATGACATAAATAATAGGATCACTATTATTATTTCTAGCAAAATGCTGGTTCTAGAAATTGGGGGCCCGCTTGCCCGAAGCTCACTCAGCTCGCTGCAGGCACACACCGGACCTCGGAGTGATGACGCCAAACTGCGGCCACTGGAGCAGGAAGATATACGACAACCAGCGTGCCGGCCGCCGCCGCCTCGCACGGCTGCAGCGTCAGGAGCCGGGGCGAGTATTCAGCCGACCGAAGAGCTGCAGGGCAGTTCCGGACAGATGAATAGAAATAGGCGCGGCAGAGCGAGCGCGTAAAGGGTAAAGGCGCGCTCTGATGTCCCCGCAAAAGACGGAGGGAGAGGCGATCGCTTCTACTGCAGGTGGAAGCAATACGGCAGTGAACATGCGAGCGATGCGCGCCGATCGAGCCCCTGTGGCTGTGTGTTCGTGCTACACTTTTGGAACAGTAAGGATTATAAGAACAGCTAGGCCGATTCAATCCAAAAGCGGAATACGCACCGACGGAGCACTATGGGGTGCACAGCTGTCCAACCACATATCTTACGACCGCACGAAAGCCCGACAGCTCGTTGTTTACAACAGCCACAAGCGCCCGATCGGCTCGCATCGAAACGGGCTCGGGTGTTCCCTTCACCTGTGTGTAAGCACACAAGGCCACCTGTCGCGTTAGGAAGGAGTGGGCTCACGAGAAACGCGCAGAAGAGTGTTCGCAGTGATGGTAACACTTGTGCAGGAAAGCGGGCGAGCACAGCGCGAGACGAATCCACTACGGGCCCGAGGCGAAAAACGTACGCCGGCCGCCACGGCGGCTCGAACGAGACTCTCCGCGCCTGTGTCATACACAACGTACAGAGAGGAAAATGTAACCTAACATAGTAAACATGCAGTACACCTACCGTAATCATGTCAGTTGGTTTGTGATTGCAGCCGCTGTAATGAACCCAAGCCTGGCCGTCTTAACAACTACCCGAAAAAAAAATATGGCGCGAGAACATGTAAAAAGAACCACGCCCTCACAAACCACCCACGCTGGTTCAGACCACACGAGGAGGCTCCCGTTCGCGCGACGCCAATCTCGACGGCCTCGCGATAGGTCACCGGTCGTATGACGTTTACAAACGGCAGCTAATCAGAGGGCCGCCCTTTTTGTCTATTTTTTTGCGCTCCTCGGTACTCTACCCTCTCCCCCTGCCTGCCTCCTTCATCCCTTCCCTTACGGTTCGGAAGTCCACCCAGATGTGTGAGAGAGCGACTGCGTGATTTCCTTTCCTCGAAACCAATTTTGCACGAGCGCGGGGCAAATGCCGCCGGGAGTGTGCGTTTGGCTCGCGCGTGAGAATTGTTGCAACACCTGCGGAAGCCGTGGTCTCGCGCAAGGGATGGAGAGATCTAGGGTGTGCATAAAAGCGAACCAAGCAACTCCCCCCCCCTCCCTCCCCCCAGCTCTAAGTAATGTGGAAAAACATAGCACAATTTTATTTTAAGGCCAAAGCCTTTAATGCCTCATACTGTCGTTAGCAGCCGTGTCGGCAGATGTGTCGGCGTTTTGACGGGTGTCCACCCAGACGTGTGAGAGAGCTACTGCGTGATTTCCTTTCCTCGAAACCAATTTTCAGTTTCTTCATTACGGCCCCTCTTTCTCTTTCTTCTTTCACTCCCACTTCCTCCCTTCCTGTAAGGTGCGGTTCGGGTGTCTACCGAGATGAGAGAGAATTACTGCGCCATTTCCTTTCTTCAAAAAGCTTTGCGTTCAAAGGGCGAGGCATCGCGTCGATCGGGCGGTGGCGTTCCGTGGACTCCCTGGCACCGCTACAACACGCTGCCGCGTTCCACTCCTAAAGGCGAAGCTTAAGCGTCATTAATTAGCAATTAATTAGTATGTTGTCATTAATTAGTAATTAGCCACTAATTAGAATTTGTCATTACTTCGTCATCAGTTATGTGTCACGTCATCCAGTGGTAACGTCACCAGTGTCAGTGCCGCGTTTCAGCCGCAACGCTGTCAATGCCAACGTATGCAGCGCGCATCTGTTTTCGAAACTCACACACTTGGTGGACACCCGAACCGCGCCGCAAGGGAAGGGATAAAAGAGGCAGTGAAAGAAGAAAGAGAGAATAGAGGTGCTGTAGTGGAGGCCTCCGGAATAATTTCCACCACCTGCGTTATCTTTAACGTGCACTGGCACCGCAGCGGACGGTCGCCTTTTGCGTTTCGCCTCCATCGAAACGGGGCCGCCCAGGTCGGGTTAGAACCCGGGTACGCTGGCTCAGTAAACGAGCGGCTTAACCACTGAGCCGCCTCGGAGGGTTGTTGATCACTTTTTCTGACGGCGCAGAGTATACGTGTCCCCCTTGAGTCTCCTTTCCGTCTAGCCAATTTCTGTGCCGACGCGCGGAATCCTGTGCCTTCGTTCGCCCGCTTGCGCGATCCATGTGCATTTGTGTGCCCTCTATTTCCCCAGATTAAAGGATTGGCGCAACGGGTCCTTGGGACCAGTGCCGCCACGGGCCTATCTTCGAGCGAGCGGCGAGAAACGAAAAGATGAGGCTCGAAGCGCAGCCAGGACGGCGCAGCTACACGTGTCCTCTTCAAGCAAGTGCTGGAAGCGCACCGGGTTTTGATGTGATTCTGCTGCAGCGATTTCGTATCATAGTCTTTGAGGAAGTGACTGTGTTCCGGGAAAAAAAAGATGTTTCAGAACCGGATGAAATGACGGTGTGCAGTTGAGCGTGCCTACTGTAATAACTAGGCGTCACTTTGACGGTGAAATTGACAAATTGATTTTTGTCTGGGTCGGCTTCGACCCAGGGTTTGTCGGTCCTGCTTTTGTCAATTTTGACGGTGCCTCGGCGTCATTCGGAGAAGACGCTGCCTTCGGCGTGAATCAGAGGGTGGGGGTAGAGTATCGAGAAGTGCAGTGCAAAAAAATAAACAAAATGCGCGGCCCTCTGATTGACTGCCGTTTTCAAACGTGTACGACCGATGACCTATCATGAGGCCGTAGCGTTTGGCGCCGCGCGAACGTCGCATGCGAAGTGTTTTTTGGCCTCCTCGTGTGGTCTGTAGCGTGGTTGGTTTGTGCGGGTGTTGTTTTTTTAGTGTTCTCGCGCCATTTTTTAAAGGCGAAAGCCTTTTTATGGCTCCTAGTCGCGGTAAAGGTCACGTCCGGTGTAACGCTGTCTTCCACAGCGACTACTAAGGATAGGAGAAAACGAATCTGAATTTGTCAATGTCATAGTAGAAAGGACTTGACTTCGTACATTTCTTGCTTTTTTTTGAGTGCTAGTTTCTTACCTTTGCATCACGTTTTAATTTGCCGCGCTTGAGTTCATTTCCCGACAGAATAGAGAACGTGGTGCGAGGAAGCGGTGACGTCACGCTGCGCATGCACAGCCCGTCGGCAGTTGTTGCTTGGCGGCGGATCACACTGCTTCGACATCATTTCGTCTGATATGACGTCATCAACCAGTTTACCTCGTTTTTGAGCAATTGTTGCCCAAATTATAGATGTTTCGGGGACCTTTAGTACTAATTACGCTTGATTACACATTTTTCAATCTAATTTGACACAAATCCGGCGTTTTTCCTCCCGTTCTGTGATAATTTTCACTATGCTGTGAACACTTCCGTTGGATGTCACGTCACACCTTTCCCGTCGCTATATCTACGTCTGCGGTATACCGACCGATTTCATTGTTTTCTTTGTTTTTTCGCTATAATTGGGTTTAAATTGGTAACTATTCACTCTACAGTCATCAAACTTGGCGTCGGGGTTACATTTTGTCCCCTCTATCTGAGGCTACCATTCGTTTTCTTCTTTCAGCGGCGCTCGTCGATGAGTCGCCCCAGGCGCTGGATTTAACGCCGTACGGACAGACCGGAGAATGAGCCTTTAAAGCCGTTCGCTATAATATAGAGTTGCTTTTGTCAGTGCCTTAGTCTGTGAATTTAGCTGTTAGCCAATGAAGCTGGAAAGCAGACACAACTAAAGCGTGCTATGGATTTCCTGGCCACTTAGAACTGCGGCGTCTGCTTTGTTCGCTTCACGCACACCCTATCTCTATCCACTGCGCGTAAGCATGGCTTACAAAGGTGTTGCCTCAATTCTCACCATGCCGCCCTCGGAGGACCCGGCCGCCCAGACCATCGCCACCGGCCGAGCTGCCAGTATTATGGACCTCAGGAACATAAACACTTGAGTGCAGTGCTGTGTTACGGGAACCCAGGGGTGTGCCCCGAATTCCTAGACATAAAGTTTATCTCTGTCTGTCTCCTCAATTCTCACGCGCGAGCCACACGCACACTTCTGGTAGCAGTTGCCCCGCGCTCGTAGCGTCCACCCTGTTGGAGAAACGGTTGGCTGGAGTACGCTTTTAGCTGAAAGCACTGTTAGCCTCCGAGCCCGCCAAAACCGACTATTTGCGTAAATCCTCCGAGAGTGTCACGAAAGGAAAGGCGAATAACCGGCTCCTTTGGTCAGTGGACACATCTGTCGCGCTTTGAGATAGAGAAAAAACAACTATTATTTGAAAGGAATTCGGGGCACGTTCCGGGGTCCCCACACGACCGCACTGCACTCAAGTGTTTTTGTTCCTAAGGTCTATAAGACTGGCTGCCCGGCCTGTGGCAATGGTCGGCGGGAACTGGGTGCTGCGTGCGCTAAAGGGTCTCCCAGTCCTTCCAGGTCTTGAGATTGTCTAGGCCCCGCGGGGAAGGGTGCGCCAGGCAGAGGGAAAGGATGTGGAGGGAAGAGGCGAAGGGTTCCGGGCATAGGGCAGGAGTGGGAGTTGAGTTTCCCCTTCACGTGGCGACGTGAGGAAACACTTGTTGATGATGAAATCGGGTTTCTTCATGGATTGATGGTTCGGACACGCAAACATTCACATTACTCGACGGCAGGAAAAGAAGGTTAACTGTTCACTTACACATAAGTAAACAAGAAGAAACGAGCAAGGAGAAAACTATTGACAGCTGTGGGCAATTCCTCTGCGCGGGGACGCACAGGCAGTCACTCGAGGCAGGTCTCTGTACAAAACGGTTTATTCTCACATCAGGGGGGCCGGTCGTCGTCGTGGCAGCTGGGTCAGGTGGTCCTTTGGGGCTGGTCCAAGAGCGAGAGACCGCGAGCCTCCCCGGTCGCGCCTTATAAAGGCTTTCTCCCAGCCTCGCTCCCCCCGCCCCCCCCACTCGGGAAGAAGGGGTCCGAGGCTACCCGCGGTGAGCGGCGCGAGATTTGACTTGCCCGCGAGCAGACCCTACACAGCATGACTGAACCATTGATTAGACGAAATCAGCCCCCTCTTAACCTAGAGCGCTTAGATTTAAGCCCTCTGTGTCCGCCCTTGGCGGGGACGGAAACCAACAATAAATCAGGCGACACTTCGCACCATTCGCTGGTTAGGGAAAAGAAAATATCCGTCAGCTAATCAAGACTGAGGAAAGGATATCGGCTAACCATATACTTGGGAAAGGAGGGGTTCTGATACAAAGACCACTGAATTCTCTGCATTCCGAGCCCCTGCATTCCTCTACGTTTTCTTTTCCGCCCACGTGCATACGGGACACACGTATTTCCCGGGAACAATCGCTTAACTTTGTTCATAAAAAAAAAGAAATCTGTCGTTGAGGTGTCAAGCTCTCAGTGGCAACTCCAGCTTAACCAGGATCCTCTTCTGAGTACCCAAAGCTCAAACGACCCATTGGCGCCGCATCGCGTACCAATCGGCCACCGTACACATCCGTCCTCACAATAAGCTATGTATATGAGCAGAACCACGAAAGCACAAAAAGAAAAGTCCACTGGCCATAAAAATGACGACTGCAGGCGTTCAAACACTGAACACTTCACAAGGCTACGCACTGAAAACATATCTGTGGTAGGAATGCAAGACGGAGACCGAACGAGCGCTCTGGCGGCGGTGCCGCCGGCAACATTAGAGCAGCCACCGAGCCCCCGTCGTGCGTCCGTGGCTCCATGAATTAGGTAACCCTTCGACTGGGAACAGGTGCACATCTCAAAGTAGCTACCTCGCGCCGTACACTCTGTGCTGGAGACTGAATCGCGCATCAATAAGTTCAGCGAACTTCACACTTGGGAAGGAGGGTTGATGGTGGGCTGCAAAGCTAGTGTGAGGGCAGAGTGTGTACCGTAGTCTGCGCCAGAGTTTTGTGTGCGTGTGTGTTGTCTAGAGAGGGATGGTGCGGGGGACATAGTTGGCGCGACGATAGGCCTGCGTGAGCTCGCTGAATGAGTGCATCCCCGATAATATGATGCATTGAACTACTTTTATTTCCGTGAGAAAATTCATTGCTCCCCGCCCCCGGCACGGAGGCCTGGCCAACAGGGAGTTGCGCCCCCTCCGTTAGAGGCTTGCTGGCACTCCTTGACTCGTAACGGCCTCTTCCGCCAGATGGATGCTGGTGCTGTGGAGCTCAGGGTCCGCGGTTCTTGGCAGGGTCTCCCAAACATCTCTGCTTTCAAAAATTTTGCCAGTTCCGGTAAAATTTGGGCACTTCAAATCATGTATGTGATCGAGGGTCCCTCTTGCCACAAAGTGTGTACATATATCATGCGACCCCAACTCTGGCTACACGTGGTACGCCCATACTGGGTTCATGAAAGTAATTGTCTGTAGCCGGCACTGCGGCACAGCTTCTCTATTGTTCAATGGGTCTGCTAGCGTTACCAGCCTACGTCCCAGTTTGTAATGCTGAATAATTTCGCCGTAATTTTGGAGACGCTCCTTTTTCCCCCAGCGCTCTGGGGGCTGTGGCTAGCCGGAAGTAAGGAACTTGGGCTAGCCTCGTACCGGGGACGGTGGCGAGTGCGGCTGTCCAAATTAACTGATTCTTCCTATGCAGCGTTTGTTGGCTAAGGATGTTTGGCGCTTCCGGAGAGATCCTGCCACTTCCGAAATTTCGAATGGCAGTCTTAATGTCGCATACTACGAATTTTGCTTTTGTTCCTACGCAGGCAAACGCTAGAGCAACTGCCTCTATAGTTTCTATGTTTCGCCTCCGGACGGCCTCCTCGAAGACTGGCGCACCTCGGCCGTTGACGACCCAAGCTACTGCCGCTCCCTCCTGCCACGTGCCGCTTCTCATGTACGCTACGTCCTCTCTATTCATATATTACCGAACCTCACCTCTAGAGCGTCGGCTCTCTTGGCCCTGCGTTTTGCATTGAACTCAGGGGGCGTGTTTTTTGGGGAAGGGGGCACCATAAAACCATTCCGGCGTTCCCTGTCGATTTGAACTTTTATTTTGATCCATCTTTCGGCATTTATTACAACTTTTGCTAGGATTACCCTTCTTGTATCCGCCGTGCTGAGCCTCTGAATTTGAGACGCCCGCACCGCCTCCACTATTTCTATCCACGTGTTATGTAGCTCTAACCCAAGCAGTCGCTCCGCTGATGTATCCATGGGTGACCCTATAGTGCCTTTTTAATACGTTTCCAAATGAGGGCATCCACTTTATCACTCTCTCCGGCTGCATCCCACATTCTTGACTTAGTGTTCATTAGTTCTGCCGTTAAGTGTATTTCTGTTGATGTTTTGAAGGGTGTATCTGATCATAATCTTGTTTCCTGTGTTTTTTCCTTATCAGTTTACGTTGACAGCAAAAAGCGTCCCATTGTTGTGAAAAATTTTAACAGAGCTGATGATGTAGGAATTTTGGATTTTTTAGAGACCCACCTTGACAGCTTTAGGGCTGAGGAGAATGTGAATGTGTTATGGTGTATGTTTAGAAAGATATGCCTCGACTGCTTGACAATGTATGTTCCTAGTGTTATTAAAAAAAAATCATAACCCATGGATTACGCGGGATATTATCCACACTAAACGTAAGCTAAAGCGAATGCGGGGTTCACGTAATCGGAATGAGTCTAATGAGAGCATGCTAGGCAGTCTATTAAGAAACAAGATCAAGCAAGCTAAGGATTCCTTTTTGGGCGCTTTCTGAGTGAAGCACCGGAGAAGTTCTGGCGATACATTAATGGCGACAAACAACGCAATGTGTCATTAATAGTTGATGGTTCACCTGTCACAAGGTCAAAAGATACTGCTGGTGTGTTTAATGAATACTTCCAATCAGTGTATACAGATAAAACCTCGAGTTTTCCTTCTAAGCCAGACGGCTACATTTCTTTAATGCCAGATGTTACTATCTCCCGCGAAGGTATTTTGAATCTTCTTCTGAAACTTGACGTAAAAAAGTCTAGTGGGCCTGATAACATCCCTCCAGCTTTTCTCCACCGTTACGCAGAATGGTTATCACATTACTTATATATTATTTTCAACGCTTGTCTGTCTCAGTGCGCAGTCCCATCGGAATGGAAAGCCGCACGTGTCGTACCTGTTTTTAAAGGCAGTGACCCATCTCGCGTATCTAATTATCGCCCAATATCTTTGATCTCGACCAGCTGCAAAATGTTCGAGCATGTGATCTGCCGAGCTCTGACGGAATTTTTGGAATCGACCCATTTTTTATGTGATGAGCAGCATGGATTTAGGCGTGGTTTATCTACGGTCTCACAACTGATAACCACTTGCCATGATTTTTTTATTGCAGTTAATAACAAACAACAAATAGACGCTGTTTTCCTTGACTTCGCCAAAGCCTTTGATAAGGTTCCGCACACTAAACTCATACAAAAGCTTTAGACTGCCGGAGTCAATCCTAATATCGTTGACCTTATTAGAGCCTACTTAGAAGACAGATTTCAATATGTTCGTGTTAACGATGAGTACTCTGATGAACTTCCGGTTTCATCTGGTGTTCCGCAAGGATCAGTTCTGGGGCCTATCCTATTTTTAGTTTGCGTAAATTACATAATTATGTGGTTGAGTCCGAAGTTAGAGTTAAACTATTTGCAGATGACTGCGTTTTATATTCCTTAGTTAACTCCTCACCGGACCAAATTAAGCTTAACAGTAACCTGCAGAAGATCTCAAACTGGTGTAACCAATGGGGTATGTTTCTTAACGTTAATAAATGTTCCGTACTTAGAATTTGTAAAAAGAAAACTGTTCTGATACATCCATATTGTATAGCTGGCGTGCCACTTCCAGAAACCTCGTCTGTGAAATACCTTGGAGTTCAGATAACTAATTGCCTAAACTGGGATGCTCACATCGCTATTACATGCGGGAAAGCTCTGAAGACTCTGTGGTGTTTGAGGCGTAAACTGTCAAAGGCCCCAAAACATGTCAAACTGGCAGCGTATAAGGCTTTGGTGCGGCCTCGTCTGGAATATGCTTGTTGTTTATGGGACCCATTTACGGCCAAGAATATCTCCAAATTAGAAAGAGTGCAGAGGACAGCGGCCCGTTTCATTTGCAATCGATACAAACGAACAGATAGTGTATCAGCTATGATCAATTCTATTGGCCTAGAATCTCTACAGGCAAGGCGCACTGAAGCAAGATTGAAATTTTTCTTCCTAATATATAATAATCTGATTAGAATAAAAACCCATCATTATATTACCCCTGTTTCACGAGCAAGTACGCGTTATAACCATGCAAAAATGCTGCAAGAATTTCGTGCATACTCTAACACAGTTAAACACTCATTTTTTTTTTTTTCAAATCAATAGCAGAGTTGAATGAATTGCCGAAGTGTGTAGTGAACAGCCCAAATGTAGAAACGTTTGTTGATAATTTGAGAGCCTTTTCTATGTGAAACCCCTGTCTTTTTGGTTTCTTTTTCGCATTATCGTTTGCTCTGGCATGAAGTTCGTGCATATCTTGTTTTTTATTTGTTTCTGTGCTCATGCCCGTGCTCATGCCTGCTTGGAGTCGAGCGACTCTGCAGTATTAAATAAATAAAATAAATAAAGTAGGGCTTCGCGTAACTAATTCTACTATTTACGTACGTCTGTGTTAGCCTCATCAAATTGCTCCTTTTCAATCCCCTACCTTTAACCGCAATTCGTCTTATGAGGCCTAGAGTTTGCATCGCGTAGTGCTCCAACTTGACAAGGACTTCCCTGTTGTATCCGTGAGACTGGATGATTAGACTCGAGATCCTTATTTTATCCACCTTTGGCACCTGCATATCCGCCACCTTAATTTTAATATCCTCGTGTTTTTTACGCCTCGGATGTTTGGAGTTATATGAAAAAAGTTCTGACTTTTGCGCTCACCACGCCAGCCCCCTTTCGGCTGCGCACTCGACAGTCATGTCGGCTGTGGCCTGTAAGCGCTCTTCCGTGCGTGCATCACTCACTCGGAAGACCCAGATATTGATATCGTCCGCGTACATGCAGAAATGTGTCCCCCTAGCTCGTTTAACTTGTCTCGGAGGCCTCTCATTGCCACGTTGAAGAGATACGGCGACAAGACCGAGCACTGCGGCGTGCACCATGCTTCCCATGCTCAATCGCGGATGATTCTAAGCTTTGGAATCGCATACAGGCTTTCCTTCCCGGTAGAAAGTCGTTGAAATATTCGCACGTTCTCTTTCTTACTCCGACCTCGCTCAGCCTGTCAAGGATTGCCTCATTTTGACACGTGTCAAATGGTTTGGTGAAGTCTAGGCCCAAAATTACCTTCGAGACATTGGAGCTCCAGTCTGAGCTGAGGTGCTTATGTCTGAGCATCACGTCCTGCGTGCACAAGTGTGGCTGGAAGCCGACAATCTCATGCGGTCACAGTTTTTTTTTTTGCTCCATGAGGCTCGTCAGCCTTGTTTACACGACGCGCTCCATTAATTTCCCTACACATGACGTAAGGGAAACTGCCCTTAGTTTCGGTATGAGTATGATTCTGGCTGTCTTCCATTGCTCGGGTGTAGCTTCCCATTATTCCAGGCTTCTCCGATATATTGCGTTAAGAGTGTAAGGGATTCATCGTCTACATTACCTAGCATGTTATTCGTCACTCCGTCAGGGCCCTGAGCCGATGGGGACGTCCAGCGCCTGATTCGGCGCCCCACCAGCTGAGTGGCGGTAGTGACAGAGAGATGTATGCGTTGGCGTTGACAACACTGTGGCAGAAACACAACATTGGAGCTGTAGGCTTCAGCCGGCGTGCATTAGCGATGGCGTTGGCAACGTTGTAGACTCCGTTGATATTGCGGAAAGAAAAGGATCCCTGGGTCAGTGGTCGCCTCAATCGGAGCTTTGAGGTACGCGGCTGTGATCTCCAACTGCAAAAAATCATGTTTTCGCCCAATACTCCGTGCTGAGCAATACTAGCGCAATACAGCGCTCGTGTCGTCTACTCTTTCTGTCCTTGTGTGTCGCGCTAAATTTTTCAAGAAATACTAAACCATCTGCCTGTTTTTTTGTTGCATGTTTATGTTCTTTTGATTTTGTCTGCCTGCTTTTTCATTTCTGAAAGTGTGACACCTGCCACAGTGCTTAGCCGGAGAACACCCGCGTTCAGTCCCGGCCGCGGTGGCCGCGTTTTTTTTGGAGGAACAGATCAGGCATCCAGGTGGTGGAATTATTCCCGGAGACCTCCGCTACGACACCTCTTCCTCCCTAACCCTTCTTTCACTCCCACCTACCTGCCTTCCCTCAATGCACGGTTAAGGTGTCCACGAAGAAGTGAAGCGGTTATTGCGCGTTTCCTTTCCATAAAAACCGTTAATTCCGACGAGAGTGAGAGAGTTGCTGCACCATTCCGTTTGACGCTATAAATTTTCATGGAGTTTAATCCGAGTGCAAGAAGCACTAAAATACAGGCGCTATAGACATCAATCCGTGAATAAGTATATCAAATGTTCAGCGTTTGCGTAGAGTCCACGTTTAGCACTTTCTTACTGTCCCATGTAGATTCGATAGCGTAGTCCATATCTGGCATGAGACGAGCCGCTGCTGTTAACGATATAAACTTTGCCGGCGAGGTAACGCAGCGGACGCAGGGGTGCTCGCCTTAAGCCATCCGGGACACCTCAGATGCTTTGAGATAAAAAAAAAAAAATCTCTGCCTCTCCCGTAACCGAGAGTAGAGTAAACATGAAATGTTTACGGGCATAACACGTTGGTTGGAGATGGTACTAGTCAAAATCTTGAAATGGGTCTAGTGTTACACAACACACCACATTACACCACCCATACTGTGCACTGGTCCACGTGGACGCAATCGTTTCCTGTGAGTGTCTGGGGAATCTCTTCCTCCATGCCTCGTCAGCTGTATCCGGTTTCTGTGTGCCTTTCATCTTTGTAATCGTTGCTTTCATTCCTCGGTTATACGCGGACACGACGAGACGCAGGCCTGACAAGAATGTATATGCAGCGCGTTCGAAACTGTCTAAAGTTCGTAGAGGTGAAAGCGTTTTCCGCACCACTTTGCCTATGTGACACTGATGACGGCACCACTGGATGACGTCACACATAATTTATGACGATGTAATGAGAAATTGCTAATTACTGACTAATTACTGATTAATGACGAAATACAAATTACCTGGTAATTAATTGCACTTAAGCTTCGCCTTTAGAAGTGGAACGCGACGGCGTGTTGTAGCGCTGCCAGGAACGCCACCACCCGTTCGGCGCGATGCCTTTCCCTTTGAACGCGACGCTTTTTGAGGGAAGGAAATTACTACGCAGTAATGCTCTGTCATCTCGGTGGACACCCGTACCGCACTGTACAGGAAGGGAGGAACGCCACCACCCGTTCGGCGCGATGCCTTTCCCTTTGAACGCAAGGCTTTTTGAGGACAGGAAATGGCGCAGTAATCGTCTGTCATCTCGGAGGACACGCGAACCGCACCGTACAAGAAGGGAGGAACGCCACTACGCGTTCGGCGCGAAGCTATCGGCGCTTGTATGCCGGTCGTGTAGGAGGGCTTAGAGAGTCTCGTTAAATCTCGTACGGTTCCCGGATCCTCTCTTTTCAGTGCCCGGATGAGTGGAATTCAGTGGCCGGATGTTGGCTCTCGGTCTCGGCGTGACGTCACCACACTGCGGACAACGGGAGCTAAACGCATTTCATGCTTAAAAATTACCTGCGGTTTAACTGCTGCTGAAACTGGTTAGAGAGCGTAAGCTGTGGTGTATCAGGAAACTAGACGCTGCATGGCGTACGTAACGTTGAGTGCGTATGTAGTACCACTCGAGAGAGGATGCTCACCCAGTGAACGCTGCGGCCCATTCTGCAGTGCCGCGTGTCTGCCACAACGTTGTCAGCGCGAACGCATGCAGCCCAAATCTCTCCCCACCGCCGCGCACGTCAAAGCGCTGTTGAGGCGTCCCCTGACCCAGGAGGAGAGCTATGCGCCCTTCCTTTCCTCAAAATCACCGGCGTCTACAACGTTGTCGACGACAACGCCAATTAACTCAATGAACGCCGACGGCCTATAGCTTCAGTGCCGCGTTTCAGCCGCAAAGCTGTCAATTCCAACGCATGCAGCGTACATCTGTTTTCAAAGCTCCCGCTCTTCGTCGGTTTCGGCGCAGCTCCTGAGCGGCTGAAGGTCACTGGAGGTCAAAAGCAGACGTTGCGCAGGTTCTCTAGACCTGGGAGACGATGCTGCGCTTGGAGAAGCCGGTCGTGCTGACCATCGCCATCGGCCGAACTGCCATTGTTATGGACCTTAGGAACACTGAACACTTCTTTCATGCAATAAAGTTTCTCAATCTCTATCTGTCTTCTAATTCACTTGTGCTCGAAACGTGTGACGCCCCTAACCAAAAGCCTCCCGAGACAGCCATATACAGACTGAGCTCATAAGAGGCGCTCTTTTCTTTTCATTCATTATACGCTACGACAACATGTATTCGGCGTTAACAGGTACAAAATGTGCGTCCTAATAGGTGCAGGGAAATTAAAAGATCTATACCGCTAATAATGGAATACACCTCCCTAATGCAACCGTCTCTCCATCCCGTTCCAAGGAAGATAAAATGTAGCTCCACTGTGAGCGTAACTATATTTACACGTATAGGTGTTATATGGATTGCTATTTCAGTATGGCTTAATCTGTAAATTTAGCTGTTACGCAGAGGAGCTGAAAAGCAAACGAAATAAAATTCAGGGGGGAGGGGGGGGGGGCTTTCTTGACCCAAAGTGCGGTGAGTGGGAAGCCGATGTTGCTGCTTGTGTCACTGATGTGTGGTTAAGATGTTAAACTTCGCCTCTGAGTGTGGAAGGCGACAGCGTCGTGCAACGCTGCCAGGGAGTCCACGGAACGCCACCGCCCGTTCGGCTCTACACCTCGCTCGTCCGTAGATTGGTTTTTGAGGAAAGGAAATGTATCTGTCTCGCATATCTCGGTGGACACCTGAACCTCCCCGTAACGGGAAGGGATGAAGATGGCAGTGACCGAATGCACCGTATTTACTACACGCGCCTTCGTTCATTCGAAACTATCGAGCTGGCAAGGCGGAGTGGTTAGCGTGCTCGTCTCGCACTCCGGAGGCCCTGGTTCGATTCCCCAACTGGACGAATTTCCTACTAGGTTGTATTTATTTGTTTGGTTTGACTAGAAAGGTTAATTAGGCTGCTTGGTCAATTAAGAAATTAACTAGCCTCAGTCCCACTTACTTGGAGCATCACTAGACCATCCCTTTAATTGGTTGCATGGTTTCTAGCCAAAGTACAACTGCGCCGTTTGAAATTCGCGCACTGTGACGTCAACGCCATTTCGGCCAATTGAAAAGCGTGACATTTCTGTCGACAACTGCCGCTTACAACGATGAGGCATTAAAGGCACGCGTCCGCCTTAAAAAATTGTGCTATGGTTTTCCACGTTACTTAGAGGTGGGGGGGAGGGAGGGCTTGCTTGGTTCGCTTTATGCACACCCTCTCTTCCTCCGTTGCGCGAGATCACGGCTTACACAGGTGTTGCAACGAGTCTCACGCGCGAGCCAAACGCACACTCCCGGTAGCATTGGCCCCGCGCTCGTGCAAAATTGGTTTTGAGGAAAGGAAACGTCGAAGTAACCCTCTCACATATCTCAGCGACACCCGAACGGCGCCGTAAGGGAAGGGATGAAGGAGGCAGTGAAGGAAGAAAGAGAGAAAGAGGTGCCGTAGTAAAGGTCTCCGTAATAATTTCGACCATCTGGGGATTTTTAACGTGCACTGGCAACGCGCAGCACACGGGCGCCTTTTTTAGCCTGTGTCGACGCGCGGATTCCTGTGCCTTCGTTTTCCCGCTTGCGCGAACCATGTGCATTTGTGTGCCCTCTATTTCCCCAGATTAAAGGATTGGCGCAACGCGTCCTGTTGATCAGTGCCGCCACGGGCCTATCTTCGAGCGAGCCGCGAGAAACGAAAATTCGAGGCTCGAATCGCAACCAGGGCGGTGCAACTGCGCGTGTCCTCTTTAAAAAAGGGCTGGCAGCGCACAGGGCGTATCTGATTCTGTTTAGCGCATTTCTTGGCGTATAGGTTTTGGAAACACAAAACGATGTATCAGAAACGGCTGAAATGACGCTGTACAGCGTGCGCACTGTAAAAAACAGCCGTCACTTTGGCTAATTGTTTTTTGAGGAAAGGAAATGGCGCACTATCTCTCTCGCATATCTCGGCGGACATCTGCGCCCCAAGGGAAGGGAGGAAGGTAAGATGAAAGAAGAAAGAGAGAAAGAGGTGCTGTAGTCGAGGTCTCCGTAATAAGTTCGACCACCTGGGGATCTTTAACGTGCAGAAATCGCACAGCACACGGGCGCTTTTTGCGTTTCGCCTCCAGCGAAACGCGGCTCGCTCGGTCGGGTTCGAACCCGGGTTTGACGGTGCCTCAGCGTCATTCGGAGAAGACACTGCCTTCGGCGTGAATCAAGGGGTGAGGGTAGAGTATCGGCGAGAGAAAAAAAATAAACAAAATGCGCGGCCCTCTGATAGGCTGCCGTTTGGAACGTCATACGACCGGTGGCCTATCGTGAGGCTGCCGTGTTTGGCGACGGCCTCGACGGCTAGGCTTTGGTTCATGGCAGCGGCTGCAATCACAAACCAACTGAGCCTGATTACGGTAGGTCTACTGCATATTTACTATGTTCGCTTACATTTTCATTTCGTTACGTTGTGTATGACACATTGACACAGGCGCGGAGAGTCTCGTTCGATCCGCCGTGGGGTGCACGCCGTGGCGGCCGGCGTAGTACGTTTCTCGCCTCGGGCCCGTCGTGGATTCGTCTCGCTCTGTGCTCGCCCGCTTTCCTGCACAAGGGTTACCATCACTGCAAACTCTCTTCTGTGCGTTCCTCGTGAGCCCTCTCCTTCCTAACGCGACAGGTGACCTTGTGTGCTTGTACACACAGGTGTGTACAAGCACCCGGCTCCTTACGCTGCAGCCGTACAAGGCGGCGGCGGTCGGCCCGCTGTGATCACTCCGAGGTCCGGTGTGTGCCTGCAGCGAGCTGAGTGAGCTTCGGGAAAGCGGGCCCCGATTTTCTAGAACCAGCATTTTGCTAGAAATAATAATAATAATAATCCTTTTATTTGTGTCATATAAAGGGCTCAGGAGGCCGGCAGTAAAAGCTGTCATTGTAAGACAGCTTCACAGAGCCACAGGCCAACAGCGTTACAGCGGCATTTTTTTTTCTTACAAGAGGAGAAAAGTACAATAGATGTTCACAATTGGAAATTCTCTTTCCTGAAGTAAATATGTAACAGACATGCATGTGGTAGAATTGTGGAAGAGGAGACAATTACGAAATTAGTTTTTCTGATGCAATAGAAAAGCAAGAAGAGATACACAGTGACGGAGCAGTCAACCAAAGGAACAATCACAAATGCAGTTTCAGTTATCCGGCAGAAATAATAACAATACATATACAGTGATGGAGAGGTAAGAATGCAAAAAAAATGAATGAAACATACATTGTCATTTGAAACAAGGGAAGAGAAGACGGAAACTAACAAGACACACAATTGGGAAATATCGGACTAGACAAACATGGAGGGCTGGAAAGGAAATAAAGCAGCCTACAATGTTTTAAAATACTGTTGAAGTGCTAAAAATATGTTATATCTTCAAGGTGTACGTGTTCTTGATGGAATCTGTTTAGTAACCTGGGGAAGTTGTCCTGTAGTGTCATTGAAGCCTAGGTTGTTTTGTAAGTTTTTGCTTTCGAGGGCTCAGTGTTACCTGTCTGGTGGGCTGTAGTGTTTCCTGCAAGGTCGCTAATTATTTTAAAAATGGGCTCTTATTTATTTTTTCGTTTTTAAATGAAGCGCACAAAATGTAGTCGAACAATTCGGTAACTGGGATAACATTGCACTTGTCAAAAAGGTGCTGTGTTTGAGAGTAAAAATACCAACATTCTATTATTCTAAGAAGCCCCTTCTGCAACTTGCGAAGCCTTAGCAAATTTCCATGTATTGTAGTAGACCAGATTAAATGGCAGTAGTTCAGTGTGGAGGAAACCAATGGATTATAATTTAACATGATAATTTTAAGGTGGAAACCTTTAATGCCTCATCGTTGTAAGCAGAAGTTGCCGACAGAAATGTCGCGCTTTTCAATTGGTCGAAACGGTCGTGACGTCACAGTGCGCGAATTTCAAACGGGGCCAATTGTACTTTGGCTACTAACCATGCAACCAATTAAAGGGATCGTATAGTGATGCTCCAAGTTAGTGGGACTTACTTAACCAATTATTTATTTATTTATTATTCCTCAAAGGTCCAGAAGGACATTACATGAGGGGTGGGCTGACAAAATTCTATTTTTCTGGACACAGATGATCTTCGATGGTGGATTCGAAAAAGACTGGATTGATGATGGTCGCCACCTCGGATGGAAGGTCATTCCAGTCGTTGGCTGTTCTAAGAAAGAAAGACTGCTGATATGTTACAGTACGAGATTTCTCGGGGTAGACAGCGTTTGGGTGGGAGTTACGGGATATCCGATGAGCGCGTGTGATACGGGGGGCATCCTGGTTAAAGGTGTGAAAAAATTTGTGATACAAGGAAAGACGGGCGATTTTGTGACGGCAGGCTAGTGTGGGAAGACTGAGCTGGGATTTTAATGCAGAAACGCTAGTGTGATAAGAGTAGTCAGACCAAATAAATCTGACAGCACGGTTCTGGACAGATTCGAGCATAGTGATAAGGTTAGCATTGAAAGGATCATACGCTGCACATGCAAACTCAAGTTTAGGGCGTATAAAAGTTAAGTAAGCAAGAAGTTTTATGGAACGGGGAGCTAATGATAAGTTACGCCGTAAGTACCCGAGAACTTGGTTTGCTGAATTAGTAACATGATGAATGTGATGGGACCAGGTTAAATTTTTACTTAAGTGGATGCCAAGGTACTTGTAGGAGTCAACTGATATGATAGGAATAGTGTTAATAATGTAAGTATTATCCTGGTGGTTGCGACGGTGATGGAAAGAAAGAAGGGACGTTTTAGTACTATTTAGTGACATAAGCCAAGTGCGGCACCAATCCTCGATACGAACAAGATCTTCCCGAAGGATGGTGATGTCAGTGTGATCAGTAATTGGGCGGTAGAGAACACAATCATCAGCAAATAATCGAACATTAGACCTGATGTTAGACGGTAAATCATTTATGTAGATTAGAAATAGAAGTGGTCCTAATACGATGCCCTGGGGAACGCCAGACAAGACAGAAGAGAGGGATGACGAGTGTGAATTAGCGTGGACGAATTGATAGCGGTCAGTTAAGAAAGCTCGAATCCAATCCAGAACCAAGGGATGCAGATTTAGGCGTGAGAGCTTATGTGTTAGGCGCCTATGGGGGACTTTATCAAATGCTTTTTCAAAATCAAGGAATATGGAATCTGTGGGAATGTTACGATCGAGGCATGCATGTATATCATGAAGAAAGAGAACAAGTTGGGTGTCACAGGAGAGGCCTTTACGGAAGCCGTGTTGGTTAGGGTGAAAGAAGTTATTCGATGATAAGAACCGGTTCATAAGAATAAGAATGATAAGTTCATAAGAATAAATTATGTGCTCCATGATTTTACAACAAACACTGGTTAATGAAATTGGCCTATAGTTTAGTGGTGAAGATCGTTTACCTTTTTTGAAGACTGGAATGACCTTCCCGATCCGCCAGTCGCGTGGTAATGAGCACGAAGAAGGCGACTGCTGAAAAATTAAAGATAAGATGACACTGCAAAGGTCTTTGGTGTTTTTCAGAACTTTAGCATTTATGCCGTCCACACCTGCGGATGAAGAATTCTTTAGTGTGTCTATGATTTTAGCAATACCGCAATTAACCTTTCTAGTCAGACCAGAGAAATAAATAAAACCGAGTAGGAAATTGGTCGAGCTCGGGAATCGAACCCCGGTCTCCGGTGTGCGAGACGAGCACGCTACCACTCCGCCATGCCAGCTCGATAATCGAAAGGACCCTTTCGACAAAGGTTGGAATTTTAGGACCAGTAAAAAATTTATTCAAAGGCACGTCTAGTGAATACTAGTGAATACGGTGTCTTCGTTCACTCCCATCTTCCTCCCTTCCCGAGGTGTCCAACGAGATATGAGGGATAGATACATTTCCTTTCCTCAAAAACCAATTTACCGACGAGCAAGGCATAGGAAACATTCAAAGGGCAACGCATCGCGCTGAACGGGTGGTAGCGTTCTGTGGACTCCCTGGCAGCGCTACAACACGCTGCCGCGTTCCACTCCTAAAGGCGAAGCTTAAGCGTCATTAATTGGCAGTTAATTAATGCACCAACAGAATGTGAAGTGAACAATCACATAGCAGAATGCAGCACTCAGGCTTTCGCCTTTCACCACTTTAGCTGCTAAAGTTCCTCGTAATTTTTGGGGGGCAAGTATGTGACGATTTCGGTATATTAACCCAGTAAATGTTTGAAAGCAAAAAGGTCAGGCTATACCACGCCGAGAGCCTTCGCTGCCCTGTCACCTTAAGGGAGAACCGAGTGTAATCTCTGATAGCCTACGGCACCAAGCTTACCGTATGCATTGCCTGAGTTAGTCTTGCAATTAAGCAAGAAAGATTTTAACTCAGTACTATTACGTGCCAGTAATTTTGTTCCCATGCAGGTTCAAGTGTGGACGACATCCACCTAGTCGCCGTTGCAGTCGACAGAGAGGAGTGCATCTGCAGAACTACGCAGTCTGCACAAGGCAGTGGGACCCCTTCTTGGGGCCTTTCTTTGTTTTCAAGACCTGTTATCCACCCGGCTGCCCTCTCACTACGGAATGTTTGCACAGGTAAATGAGTATGAAATAATGGGAAGGACCCTTTTGATAAAGGTTGGAATTTTAGGACCAGTAAAAAATTTATTCAAATAGTATGCCTTACTGGAAATCAAGTACTTTTTCTACGTACAAAAAAGATAACCTGACCTCTGGACAACTTCCTTGGTTATGTGGGTTTGAATAGGGTTCCTCAATACAAGGTACAGGACTGGAATCTTTTCTTTCAGTGATTTCTGGTTTATGCAGTAGTGAGTAATCTGATAACCTGGCAGCTCATAGCACAGAAAGATGGCGCTATTCATATCATGCATCATCACTTACGATGCGTACCAAAATTTGTTACATTTCTGTTCGTGTTCCAGCAAAAAACCAGCGAATAGTGGCACTCAAGTTGACAAGAGGGTACTCACACCCTACTGCCAGACTTACAGTCCAGTCATCATTTCATTCCCGATAAAACGCACCACTCTTTTCTGATAAGGAAAGACAAGTGCTGCTTATCCTGGACTGCTGTCATTTATTAAAATAATTTTTAGAAGGGCCCCAAGCAGTTCCTGCTCGTGCCTGGACTTCCCCCTGCGAGTAATGCTCGTGTAGTGAAACAGAGGTGGGCATTTGCTATAGCCCTGCACTTGCAAAGCAAGGTTGCTACCTGTGCCTGCTTGCAACTTGTTACCGTGTTCTCTGAGGCGTTCATTCTGTCATTGCCCAGTCTGCCTGATGTACTGTTTCCCACTGGACATGGGGATTGAATACAAGACCCACATTGCACACATTGCGAACTTCATTTGGTGGTTGTTCTTGCAGGCTCGTTCTCTTGCAGAGTCGGAGATGCGCGTGCAAAGACCAGATAGCTTGCAGGTGGCCCAAAACACCAAGTTGATACCAAAATTTTGTGACACTGTTTTCTACCCCTGGAAATTTTTATAGAACACACGAACACAGCTCAAACTTCCCGAAGGACACAGAAAGTGGAGACGAGACACAGACGCTGAATAACAACTGAAATTTTATTGCTCTGACACATCGGTGAATATACTCAAGATGTTTGTATTGAAGTATGGGACCAGAAACATTGAGGTGATCGCGTACTTCCATAAAGTTTTCCATAAAGTTTTTGGAATGCACACTTGGTAACAGCCCCATTGTTAACTGGATTGGGGACTACCTCTCTGGTCGCTCCCAATACGTTGTGATTAACCACCAGCCTTCCTCATTAGAACGTGTAACATCAGGAGTACCTCAGGGTTGCGTCTTAGCTCCAGTTTTATTCTTAATCTTTATCAACGATCTGCCCTCATATGTCAATGTTAATATTAAACTCTTTGCTGATGACTGTATAATTTACCGCGAAATTAACACACCAGATGACCACATGGCCCTAAACCTCGTTGCAGAAGCCGTATCTAGGTGGTGTAAAGACTGGCAGATGGCCCTTAACATTAATAAGTCCGCTCTCCTCACAATAACCAGAAAAAAACATCATTCGTCCTACACTTACGTTGTCAACAACGCCCCCCTCACTCGAGTTTACAGCTATAAATACCTCGGTATAATAATATCCCATGATCTCAGATGGGATTCACATATCACCTATGTCACATCAGCCGCCGTTAAAAGACTCCTGTTCCTCAAAAGGCATCTTCAACAAGCTCCTCCTCCAACAAAACTAATTGCATACAACGCTTTCGTACGATCGGTACTCGAATATGCGAACGTTGCATGGTTTCCGCATACTAAATATCTCATAGGAAAATTAGAAGCAATCCAAAGAAAGGCAGTAAGATTTATGTTTAATAAATACAGGCCTACTGACTCACCCACCGAACTACTCAAGACAGCCGGCATTCTCACTCTGGAAAATAGAGCTAAACTTGCACGACTAAAAATACTTTACCAGTTACTCCATAACCAGCTTAACCTTGATAAAACTAGGTACCTTATGGCCCCAGAGACAAGACCTACACGTCACAGACATTCAGAAACATTAAAAGAGCACACATTTCGTACTGACTGCCTGAAATACTCCTTTTTTCCACTCACAATAAGAGAATGGAACACCCTTGACCACTCTATTACCCGCAGCACATCACTAGATATCTTCACTCAGTCAGTAGAAAATTATCTTCACTCGTAAACACACTTGAATTCTGAACCTTTGTTGAAAACTTCCTTTTTTGCCTTGCTATTTTTCTTACCAGTGCTTGTTCGTTTCTAATGTCATATATATCCCATGTATTGATTATGTTATCTTGTCTTGAACTAACTGTACAATCCGACGATCCTATTGCTGTTCCCGTGACTTTTATGTATTGAACCTTAATTAAGTGCGACACTGTAGTCGTTTATATTGTCCTTCAATCCTTCTTCTTGTTCACTCTTTGTGTCCATTATTCATGACGTTGTTGTAGTTTTTACTTTGATGTGCCTTGTTCCAGCGCCCTTCCTGTTAAAATCCCCAGTGGATTGACAGTATCTCTAAATAAATAAATAGGCTGAAAAACAGTGTTAGAAAATTTCGTGTTAAACATGGTGTTTTCACCCCCTTATGAGCTGTCTGGTCTTTGCGGCCGCATCTCTGGCTGTGAAAGAGAACATGTCCACAAGACGAATCACCAAACGAAGTTCTCAAAGCGTTTGGCGAGGTTTGTGTACAAATGCTCATGTGCTGTGGGAAAGTAGACATTGGGCAGACTGGGCAATGCTTGAATGCACGCCTCAGGAAATACATTGCGTGTGGGCACAGGGAGCAGCCTTGTGTTGCATTTCAGGACTTTAGCAAACGTTTGCCTCTGTTTCACGGCACGAGCATTACTAGTAGGGGGAAGTGCAAGCACAAGCGAGAACTGCTTGAAGCATTTTTAATCGGAAGTAATGAGCGGTCCTGCCTAAGCGAGCAATCTCTCCTTAGCATAGGGAAAGAGTGGCACTTTTTACCGGGCATGGAAAGACGACAGCATTTGATTTTTCATTTGCATGTGCGCTTGTGCGAGAAAATGGCTTCAAGTACGTAGATGAGCCAAAAATAAATCATTTGTACGTCCAACAAAAGTGTGTGCAACTTCTTTTGGTCCTGTGTCTCGGTTTTCACAGGGTTTTTTTTTTGCTAGAACTTGGATAGCTAGCTTGCTCAGCAATTCACATTTTAGTTGATATCCTTCATGGATTTTTCAATGCCTGAACATTTGTGAACATTTATTATTCATGCTAGTGCTTTTATCAAACCCGGTGCCTTTTATTCTGTTTGCAGATCCAAAGGCACCGAATTTCTGAACTCTAAGCAATGTTGTGAGATAGTGAGATATGGTGTTAATTGAAAAGACTTTCAAGCCATGCTGGCATTAAATATTTCACATTGTTCTGAAGCACTGCGAATATCTGCAAAGCAGTGGTTGTAACAGTGTACTTTAGAAAACACCTGGTATAGTTATTTATGTAAATTAAAAATATTTTTGTCAACTGTGCAGCTCGCTCAGATTTGAAGAAAGTAAGGCGTAAATCTATCACCACATGTGTTGTACACCGTGTGATGGTCGCAAGTTCTTTCCTCCAGAGTGACGCATGGATCTGCCGGAGTTGTCCAGTTGAATGAGGTGCTTCTAATGCCTTCCACTTCCACATCTGCTGGCTTAAGACTTTTAAGACTGCCTTTTAAGGCAGTCTTAAAAGACTCTTAAGACTGCCTAAATTGCTTTATGTGCCGCTGCTTGCTCATCACAGCTATGCCTGGAGGAAATCTGATGTGTACCTCCCTCGAGGCAGCCATACCACATCTGAAGTTTTAGAAAATAAGAACAACTAAGCATTTTTTGTCTTTGACCCTTAGGATCAAGTAAGATAAATCAATGAACAAATTAAAGCACAGTGACTATGTTGCTTTCAAGTGGTAAATGTAGAGGTAACATCGTGGATATAACCTGAATGGTTACATCGGCAAAAGGATGATGGAATAAGGGAACAAGACAGTGCACCTTTTGAGCTGACATTGTCAAATTTTTCCTCGAGCTGCGATATACTCCAACGGTGAGCTGTCGTCGCAGCTTGACAAAGCCCATGCCTTGCACGCCACGTAGCAAGAGGCAGGTTAAAATTCCTTATGTCGTGCATGACACTTAGAATGCAACACATTTCGTAAATGAAAGTTTTACAGATGTGTTATTTCTCTTTTATAGAAAAGAGAATTATGTTTTCATTTCATTTAGAAGTATGTTTTTATGGCAACAAAATTGTTCCTTGTCATTTTTTGGCTTCGTGTGGCCCTTTTCTGATGCCTTCATACCGTGCAATTTTTTACACATTCTTCACACATCATCCTTGTATCTAATCTGGCTCTATACTATGTTCCGTTTTTCAGATGCCAGGGTCCATGGATGTTCTTGGGAGGAAGCACCTAAGGCAACACAGGGAGCTGCAAGTTGAACGCTTCTTTTTGTATTTCGGCAACTAACAAAGCACTTAAGAGGAACAAATACCTTGAAAGAAAAGATATCGTTTTTTGTAGCGTTTTTCATAAGATAATGCATAATCCGAACAACTTTGAATTAAGAATTATAGCAAAAGATAAAAGTGAGCTTGTAGATTTCCGGTATTCTGGAAACCTTTGATCAAGGGGCTAGAGATAATCCAAATGACCGACAGAATCTACAGTTGAGATCATTTCCAGAACAATGAACGCCAACTGCTTAGGCTTTTAGTAACATACACAAGTATGGACCGTAACTGTACAGAATTATAGATGGACTGTACAGAAAAGACGCCAGGCTGTTTTATTAACCTATATGTGTTTGAGATTGACAAAGAAATCAAAGAAAGAAGAAGAAAGAAAAGAAGTTGCAAGCAGGCACAGGTAGCAACCATGCGTTGCATTTCAGGACTTTAGCAAATGATTGCCTCTGTTTCACAGCACGAGCAATACTAGCAGGGTGAAGTCCAGGCACGAGCAAGAACTACTTGAAACATTTTTAATCGGAAATAATGAGCGGTGCTGCATAAGCGAGCTATCTCTCCTTAGCATAGGGAAAGAGTGGCGCTTTTTACCGATGATAAAAAGAGGACCGCATTTGATTTTGCATTTGCATGTCCACTTGTGCGAGAAAATGGCTTCAAGTGCGTGGATGAGCCAACAATAAATCATTTGTAAGTCCAGCAAAAGTGTGTGTGACTTCTTCTGGTCCTGTGTCTCGGTTTTCGCAGGTATTTTTATTTTTCTGTGACTTGAATAACCAGCTTGCTCAGCAATTCAAATTTTAGTTGATATGCTTCATTGATTTTTCAATGCCTGAACATTTTTGAACATTTATTATTCATGCTAAAGCTATTATGAAACCCGGTGCCTTTTATTCTGTTTGCAGAACCAAAGGCACAGAATTTCGGAATGTGAAATCTAATACTCTTGTTTACTGAACTCTAGGCAACATGTGAGATATGGTGTTAATTGAAGACTTTCAAGCCATGCTAGTATTAAATATTTCACAGTGCTCTGAAGCACTGCAAAATATCTGCAAAGCTATGGGTGTAACAGCATACTGCGGAAAACACCTGGTATAGTTATTTATGTAAATTCAAAATATTTTTGTCATCTGTGCAGCTCCCTCAGACTTGAAGAAAGTAAGGCGTAAATCTATCAGTACATGTGTTGTACACCGTGTGATGGTCACAAGTTCTTTCCTCCAGAGTGACGCATGGATCTGCCGGAGTTGTCCAGTTGAATGAGGTGCTTCTAATGCCTTCTACTTCTAGACCTGCCCTCTTAAAGGGGCTGCGAAGCACTGCTTGGCGGGATACCGGCTATACTTCAGGTGGATTCTTTATGTCACACAGATGCTGACTTAAAAAGAATTACAGGAATCGATGCACAGGAACGGCAGTTATTCAATGTAGAAATTTCAAAATACAAGCAAACAAAACGCTGCCCTCAACTCGATTTTGGCGGGGCTTCCCACTCCTATTTCGCTCTCCCAATGATGGCACCTGGCGCAACCAATCAAAACAGCCTGCCAGAGCACGTCGCGGAAGTTTGCACTCCATGGTTGCCTGCTCTTTGCAACTCGTTCTTGCTGAGACTGGCAGCGTCGTTTCCATGCCAGAGCCCCTGGTGGTGTATTTTTATTTTACTTGCTTTGCAGTGCTTTTGTCTAAGACAAACAAGTTGTTTTTGTTGATCTATAATATAAAACACCGACAGGTGACAAACTGTGTCTCTATTTATTCACACAATTTGCAGTATATTTACAGTTTGTTCAATCATCAAGCTCACGCCAGGTGATGTCATATCCGCTGCTAAAACCCGCCACTGTGTTGGGACACCATCAGAGCCATGAATTTGTTTTTGGGAGGACATTAAAATATTAAGAGACGGATTATACACGATATTACCGACGCTAATAGCACCATTGTAACTCACTGTATGCGATCAACAGGCAAAACTGTCAACTAAGATTGTGTTTCTGGGCCCCTTTAAGACTGCCTAAATTGGTTTATATGGCGTTGCCTGCTGATCAAAGCTTTGCCTTGAGGAAATCTGATGTGTACCTCCCTCGAGGCAGCCATACCATATCTGAAGGTTTAGAAAATAAGGACAACTTTAAGCATTTATTCGTCTTTTACCCTGAGGATCAGGGAAGATAAGTCAATGGACAAATTAAAGTACAGTGACTACGTTTCTTTCAAGTGGTAAATGTAGAGGTAACCTCGTGGATATAGGCTGCACCGACAAATGTATGATGGAATAAGGGAACAAGACAGTGCACCTTTTGAACTGAGATTGTGAAATTTTTCTGCAAACTGCGATATTGTTCAGCGGTGACCTGTTGTCGCAGCTTGTCAAAGCCCATGCCTTGCATGCCACGCAGCAGGAGGCAGGTTAAAATTCATTATGTGGTGCATGACAGCTAAAATGCAATGCATTTTGTAAATGAAAGTGGGACAGGTGTGTTATCTCTCTTTTATAGAAAAGAGAATTATGTTTTGATTTAATTTTGAGGTATGTAACTATGACAACAAAATTTTTCCTTGTCATTTTTTTGCTTTGTGTGGCCCTTTTCTGATGCCTTCATGCTGTGCAATTTTGTACATATTCTTCACCCATCATCCATGTATCTAATCCGGCTCTACATTTTGTTGTTTTTCAGATTCCAGGGTCCCGGATGTTCTTGAGAGGAAGCACCTAAGGCAACAGAGGGAACTGCATGTTTAACGCTTCTTTTTCCATTTCGGCAACTAACAAAGCACTTATGAGCAATAAATGCCTTGTAAAGATACCAGTTTTTGCAGACTCTTTCATAAGACATTTCATAATCCAAACAACTTTGACTTCAGAATTATAACAAAAGATAGAAGCGAGCTTGTAGACTTCCAGTATTCTGGAAACTCTTGATCAAGGAGCCAGAGAAAATTCAAATGAAAGACAGAAACTACAGTTGTGATCATTTCCAGAACGGTGAACACCAGCTTCTTAGCCTTTTAATAACATACACAAGTATGGACTGTAACTGTACAGAATTATAGATGGGCTGTACAGAAAAGGCACCAGGCTGTCTTATTAACGTATATGTGTTTGAGATTGACAAAGAAAACTTGAAGGATAGTCAAATTTTTGCTTGCGTGTTTGCATCTTGATAACAATGTTTAACACGTTAATATGAATGGATCACCACATGGCATTCAGCTGGAACCGCTAAGTCGTTTATAATTCAATTATTACTGTTTTTGTGTCATCAGTCAATTGATTAATTTAGATAACTTAGGGTCATCTTCCTGTGTTCCAGAGGCAGGTTCTGCAGCATCTGGGTGGTGATGCCGTCGGGACCGGGTGCACATTGACTCCGCAGGCCACTGAGCGCTGTCTGAAGCTCTCCAAAAGTGAACGGGGCATACATAACAGATGTCGACGCAGCAGGCAGAGTACAGGAGTGAAGTCCTGAAGTTGCACCAACAAACGCATCAGCAAAAAGGTTTCTGCTTGCGCATTGCGAGCGTTTCGAAAGGCTTCGTAGGGCGAGAGACTCCAGCAAAACTGCCAATAACTCGCCATATTTTCGTCATCGGTGAAAAAACAACCAAGATAAGGATTCCCATTGCGACATGTATAGCTTGTTCGTATATCGTCGAATTGCAGAGTTAATCCTAATCGCTGTGTGCTTCACTTTTTTTTTTTCGTTTGCGTCAGTGTATGTGGGTTGGCCGTAACATTCCGCGAAATGTTCGATGCCATGTTTTGTAACTTCTGAAAGTGGGATTTTGGTTGTTTTGTTTTGTGGGTGGGATTTGCTACCTGTGCATTTTTTCAATTACCTCTTCCTAGCCATTTTTTCCCTTTCTCTTATTAACTTGTACCTGGCTTCTTAACTTGTTTATTTATGTTTTCAGCAGTTTATATTCTCATAGTCCAAGGTTCGACGGAACACCGTCTGGTCAGGGTGAAGCATTATTTATTCACAAAGGAAAATTGGGTCACTGACCAAGTCAAAAAATGAAAAATGACGTTTCGGGTCCCATACGGGGCCCTTGTTCACAATAAGGCTGTCACAGTTTATATTCTGTGTTGTATACTTGTTAAATTTTCTTTGATGAGTCCCCCCCTATGTAATGCGCGAGTTGGGCGTTAAATGTATTGAAATAAATAAATAAGAAGAATGTTGTCTTCAAAGCTTTGTTGTCCTTTTTGCATATCAGTTGTTCCAGACTCGGGAAATGATCAAACAACTTGACTGCCATGGTTTCTGCCATTTTACTATAAATCATTTTACCTATAATTGCACGTATAGCACTTGCTAGATGCTCCCTGTATTTGTCTGAATTAATAACATGACTTTTTTGAGAACCACGCATTCGGAAGTCTGCAGTAAACACAAATATTGAATAATGATCGCTCCCCATGCGGGCATGTGCCGTGATCTACTTCACACAGATGTCAGATTAATACAGAGGTCTACAGCTGTGGCTGAGGCTGGGGGCCGAAAGAAACTGCGACTTTCGTCATTGGCCACGCACAGCTAGGACCAAACTGTCGAAAATTTCGACAAGTTTGCGTCCACGGGAATCTGTGTTTCTATCACTCCACACAGAGTGACGAACGTTGAAGTCACCGCAGATAATTCTTGGCGCTGGGCAGCGGTCACAAAGCTCCTGTAGAAACAAATCCAATGATTCCTTCCTCTGCAGAGAGACATACACTGATGCAACAGAGATATTTCGGGATCCGATGCGTGTCCTCACAGCCGCTACCGGAATATTGTCACTGCAAAGTTCAGCGACGTTCAAAGCCACATGAGGAATCTCTCTGCGTATGTAAAGCACGGCACTTCCTGCAGGAAAAGGTTTGATACTTCTATTTTTATGGGCGATATATCCAGTCAAAGATCTCCCACTTGGCAGGCCAGCCTACGAGCGCTCCAAAATGGGAATACATGTGTCTTTAATAAATTTCAGCTCTGCTAAACAACCTATAATCCCATCGCAGTTCCACTGCATAATAAACAACACTTTCGGTTGGGGTAGTAACTGGAGTTCACATATGTTACTATCGTGTTAGTAACGGCAGTTAGTAACGGGAAGGTTAGTAACAGACACTATAACCCATTGACGTAATAAATGGAAGCTAGTAGTATTTACTAAGAAAATGAAGAGAAACTCCATACTTTGCTAGATTCATCGCACGGTGTGCTGGCATGGTTTGTCAAATTTATGCATGCTGGAGAAATAAAAAAGCTTCATAGTCTCCATAATTCCCGAAACCAGACAGAGCTATGAGAGCGCGCTGGCCGTAAATCACACACTTAGGCTTATGCTTATTGCGCATTACATGTACAAATCATGCGAGGTGATGGCATCAACAACCTCACCGTGCGCACGCAATGGTTCAGAATGCAGGAAAAGCACAAATGAGAAAGAGTCACACTCGCGCACTGCGCGTGCACACGTAGATCTTTCTCAGTCTTATACACTCCGTAAATACAACTTTTTTGCTCTCACGTTTGCGTTAACAGCCCTTGGCATGGCTGTTATGGTTCCAAGATGGTGTTTTAGCATGTATGGTCAGATGTATAAGTACGCATTCTTAAGAAGAATGTATAAGATGTATAAGTACGCTTCTCATGAAGAGCGCCTGTGTCTGTCTCTGTGTCTCTTCATTGTGGACCGTCCCGTGTTTGCGCAACCTTCACCTTAACAGTAATTTACTGCCATCGGGAGTAAGCAAAGGAATTTAAGGTAAGCGCTGCAGAATCAAATTAACTCGAAATTGGCGTAAATCGGCCATGTATAGGTTGGATTCCATCTGACGATGGGACATAGGTCGAAAAGCTGGTGGATTTTGCATCTGCAAAACCCTCGTGCTCCAGCAGTTTCGACCCTTTGACCCTTTGCAAAATGTGCGAGCATCCTCTGAACCACCCGACAGGAGCCTCGTGGGAACACTATAGCTCTCCCTGACAACCTATAACTAGAAAGCATATGGCTTCCTTATATCACCTGCTCGACATCATCTTTGTGGTTCGCTTTATATATCTCGAGGCCCTGCAGCTCAGCATCTTCAAAACCACAACTAATCGTGGCTTCTCGCTACAGAGCAGTGCAATATTAAGATTTTTGGCTATGCAGATGACGTCGACCTCTTTTGTACTGATAAAAAGGGTATTTTAAAAAACCGGCCTAAGTAAGTTGGGAGCACCTCCTGCCTGCACTGGGACAAATCTGCAGCATCTTCGTTGCCGCACTGCTGCGAGTGTGCATTAATTGCGCAAGGATGGAGGGACAAAACTCGAAGCGCTTTTCGGTACAGCCGCATAATAGAGCCATTACGGCACTGTTAAAGAATGAATGACCTTGAAATGTTAGCAGAATGTTTCTCCTTACAGTAGAGAAGCTTTCTGCTTGACTTGTATTTTGAATGATCCACTACACGGAGCATTCTAGAAACATTCATCTCGCTGCAGCTGAACGCTGTGACCTTAAGACTTTTGACCAAGACTGTACATGTGCTGCATAGGACTTTTGTGACTGCTGGGGTATATGAGAAGCAGCCGATGCGTCGATACAATATTTTGCTCCCTTGAGTGGAGAGACATGGGAGAGGCCTTTTCCCTCCACTGGGCGTAGTCAAGCTGATAATGATGATGATGATAGTCTCATGAATCTGTCGTGCACCTTGTGTCCACCAACTTGTTTCAGGGCTTTTATTTTTCAAAACTACACGCCTCTCAATTTCTAACAGCTGTGCTTAGCCTGCGTCTAAGCACTCATGTGTTTTGTGGACATGGTCATGAGAAAGTTTCGTGCTGATACATTTGATTTCCTGACTATTCGCTTTTCCTTAGAACACCTGTACGTCCTCTCCAGAAGGCAGATGGCAAACATTCTGATCGGTCATTACTTCCTCTACCAAACTACCTATAGCCTTACCTAGCTTCCCTTGAAACCAGTGTATTAAAGCGGGTTCAGCGTATGCGCATTCAGTCGGCCTCAAAAACCTTGTTGAGACTCCACACATGCACCTTTCGCGTTAAATATGACTTCGCTCCAAGGGGACATTTATGCTGTGGTCAGTGGACTGTTACGTGAGCGAGCAACGAGAAATTGTTGAACAATAGGTTCTGTTGTGTCGTGGTGGTCTGTTTCTTTGGGACGTACTTCAGCATTCCTAAAAACGACCTTGAGATGAGGCCTTGCACAATACGATTTCACCCTTTGATGAAGGACTCCGGGATTCCGTGCGAACTTTTGGTGTTCATAGGACTGCTTAGCCTCTATTAAAGACGCGTGATAGATAAACACGCTGCGCAAGTTGAATCGTGTGTCTGGTTTCCCTTTCTTGACGTGTGCTCCTCCCGGAATTTTCATGTGCGGGCGGAGTAGTGGACTGCTGGTGGCGTAATGCAGGACGCCGAGATCGCTGCATTCGACCAGCAGAAGTAAGGTATACGGAGATGGTCAGCGAGGCTCCTGTTATTCCATACAACAACGATAGTCAACAGGATAGTTAAGCGGGCGAGTTGGTGATACATTATGCAAAAAAAACAGCGCGAACAAACGGGGACGAGACGAAGAAAACACAGGAACAAGCGCTGACTCTCAACTAAAGTTTAATCACAGGAAACACGCTTATAAAAGGAAACAGAAAACACAAAAAAAAACACGAAAACCAGAACGCATGTGTTACTATGTGATGTCCAGATATGCAACCTCAGTCACGCAGGAGCAGGGATGTTTTGCTAACACACAATCTTGGTTTCTTTGCCATGTTGTAGGCCTCGATAATTTCCCTGGTCAACTGGTCGGGGTGTTTGTACAAAATGTCAGTAAAATGTAAGGACGGAAAACATGATTGACACTCTCGGCAATGATCAACTAGATTAGTGGAGCGATTAGATTCTAATGAATTGAGATGTTCTCCGAGTCGTGTGTTAATACAACGTCCCGTTTGCCCAATGTATATCTGACCACAGGATAGGGGGATTTTATAAACTACCCCTTTGGAGCACGGCACAAAACTTTTAGCGTGCTTAACACCACAGGACACTACAGATTTCTTAGGGTTGCGGGACTTATTTTCTACTGCCGAACAAATTTTACTGAGCTTATTCGGGGCCGAAAAAACCACATCAACTTTATACCTATGGGCCACATTTTTAAGACCATGAGAAAGGCGATGAACATAGGGAAGGACTGCGAACTTTTTCCGTTTCTGTTCTTGCTGTGAAGACGGCAGCAATGTCGGCGCTTTAAGCTTTTTAATTATTTTATTGCAACCCAAAGTGATAAGCTCAGCTGGATATCCTGCTTCCTTAAGTCTCTTAGCCTGATTATCAAAGCTTTCTTGCATAGCATGGTGACAAGATTTTGACAACGCAGATGACAAGGATGAAACAACAATCCCACATTTAACTACCTTGGAATGATGTGACTTATAGTTCAGCAGCGGTTTGTTGGCCCGTGGCGCGTAATTCCAACACATGTGTCCCTTCCCTTCAGTCAAACATAAATCTAAAAATTGTATCTGGTTATCGACCGGTACCTCAGTGGTGAACTGTAAACCCCATGCATTAGCTTTGAATACTTCTAACACTGTAGACATGTGCTTAGCATAGTCCGTTTTTTCAATGAGAATCAAAAAATCATCGACGTATCTGAAAATTCGGTACGGCATCCCACACAAATCTTTCTGGATAGCTCTATCCACGAATGACAGAAAAATGTCACTAAGCGCAGGCGCTACTCTAGACCCAATACAAACACCCGCTTTCTGGGTATAGAGTGTGCCTTCCCATTCAACAAAGGTAGATTTAACATAAAAAGACAACAGCTCAAGGAACCCAGACACAGAAATACCACAAACACTTATGAATTGTTCTTCATCATTGTCCGAAGTGATGCAATCAAAAACAGCAGTCATCATTTCCTTGTGCGGCAGAGAGTAGTATAAATCTACCACATCAATGCTGAAAGCCGAGCAATTACCTGGGTTTTGCGCCTGTAAAAACTTGACGACACACTCAGAGTTTGGTACCTTAAAAGGATCATTAATAGATAAAGCTGACAAATGTTTCTGTAAATATCCGGAAATTTCGTGTTGCCAGGTGCTCTTTTCCGTCACAATGGCCCTAAATGGTAATCCCGTTTTATGTGTCTTAGCAGAAAAGAAAATCTTTAAACAGCTGCTTTTTGCCTTAACTACACTGCCTTTAAGTCGCTCCAGATTCAATTGTTCAAGCAGTTGCACCGCTCTGCTTTTTACCTTCTGTAACTTCGCCGAGACCGGCTGAAAGTTCTTCTCGATGGCTACTAATGCTTTATCCGAAAACAATGATTCAGGTAGGACTACAAAACACCCTTCTTTATCCGCAGTTACCAGTCGCAAGTTATTCGCGACAAGGAAGTTGATCAGTGATCCGAATCCCTTTCCATGTTTGACCGCCGTAGAGGTCCTGGCTAAAACCGCTGTACATTCCTCTACGCACCTGGTTCGAGACTCATCCGGTGCCAGGCGAGAAATCGATCGCGCCATGGTCACCTTTTCTTCCCCTCGCAGGTGTGGCTCAACACAGAATTTCGGGCCCATCCGAAGAAGGGCTTCATGCGGTTTTGGTAGTGGCGTATCACCAAGTACAATCACTTTTCCTGGTTGCTGCGACGTCCCTTTCCTTGACGGTAGATTAGGTCGAACCCTGCTCCACAAGAACTCCGTGCACACGTCAACGGTTTTGCACCATTCACGGTACATACGAGGATGGTGATACAGATTTCCGCTGTGCTCACAGGCTACTCTGAGGCGGTCCTTGAAAAACCGGCCTTGGTGCCACCATTCCGAAGACAGGATTTTACAAACCCGGCGTGCATGTCCTTTGGACGGTTGCAGGAACCCGCAAATCGCTTGAAGTTCTGGTGGGCACCAGCCTTTCCTTGCATGCCAGGAGGACACACGAGCTTTGCACACACACACAGCAACCAACGAGGCCAAGACAGCCGGGTCATCAGGTAGAGGGTTAGGGTACGTAAGAGAGCCCGTAGTACTAGAAATGAAATTCAACAGGATAGTTAAGCGGGCGAGTTGGTGATACATTATGCAAGAAAACAGCGCGAACAAACGGGGACGAGACGAAGAAAACACAGGAACAAGCGCTGACTCTCAACTAAAGTTTAATCACAGGAAACACGCTTATAAAAGGAAACAGAAAACACAAAAAAAACACGAAAACCAGAACGCATGTGTTACTATGTGATGTCCAGATATGCAACCTGTTCATTGAGTTAATTGGCGTTGTCGTCGACAGCGTTGTAGACACCGGTTATTTTGAGGAAAGGAAGGGCGCATAGCTCTCCCCCTGGGTCAGGGGACGCCTCAACAGCGCTTTGACGTGCGCGGCGGTGGGGAGAGAGATGTGGGCTGCATGCGTTCGGGCTGACAACGCTGTGGCCGACACGCAGGCACTGCAGCAATAGGCCGCAGCGTTCACTGGGTGAGCAACCTCTCTCGAGTGGTACATACGAACTCAACGTTATGTACGCCATGCAGCGTCTAGTTTCCTGATACACCACAGCTTTCGCTCTCTAACCAGTTTCAGCAGCAGTTAAACCGCACCTAATTTTTAAGCATGAAATACTTTTAGCTCCCGTTGTCCGCAGTGTGCTGACGTCACGCCGAGACCGAGAGCCAACATCCGGGCACTGAATTTCACTCATCCGGGCACTGAATTCCACTCATCCGGGCACTGAAAAGAGAGGATCCGGGCACCGTACGAGATTTAACGAGACTCTCTAAGCCCTCCTACACGACCGGCATACAAGCGCCGATAGCTTCGCGCCGAACGCGTAGTGGCGTTCCTCCCTTCTTGTACGGTGCGGTTCGCGTGTCCTCCGAGATGACAGACAATTACTGCGCCATTTCCTTTCCTCAAAAAGCCTTGCGTTCAAAGGGCAAGGCATCGCGCCGAACGGGTGGTGGCGTTCCTCCCTTCCTCTACAGTGCGGTACGGGTGTCCACCGAGATGACAGAGAATTACTGCGCCATTTTCTTTCCTCAAAAAGCCTTGAGTTCAAAGGGCAAGGCATCGCGCCGAACGGGTGGTGGCGTTTCTCCCTTCCTCTACAGTGCGGTACGGGTGTCCACCGAGATGACAGATAATTACTGCGTAATTTCCTTTCCTCAAAAAGCGTCGCGTTCAAAGGGAAAGACAACGCGCCGAACGGGTGGTGGCGTTCCTGGCAGCGCTACAACACGCCGTCGCGTTCCACTTCTAAAGGCGAAGCTTAAGCGCCATTAATTACCAGGTAATTAGTATTTCATAATTAATCAGTAATTAGTAAGTAATTAGCAATTTCTCATTCCTTCGTCATCAATTATGTGTGACGTAATCCACTGGTGCCGTCATCAGTGTCACATAGGCAAAGTGGTGCGGAAAACTCTTTCACCTCTACGCACTTTAGACAGTTTCGAACGCGCTGCATGTACATTCTTGTCAGGCCTGCGTCTCGTCGTGTCCGCGTATAACCGAGGAATGAAAACAACGATTACAAAGATGAAAGGCACACAGAAACCGGATACAGGTGACGAGGCCGGGCGGAAGAGATTCCCCAGACACTCACAGGAAACGATTCCCTCCACATGGACCAGTGCACAGTATAAGTGGTGCAATGTGGTGTGTTGTGTAACACTAGACCCATTTCAAGATTTTGACTAGTACCACCTACAACCAACGTGTTATGCCCGTAAAGATTTCATGTTTACTCTACTCTCGGTTACGGGAGAGGCAGAGATTTTTTTTTATCTCAAAGCATCTAAAGTGTCCCGGATGGCTTAAGGCGAGCACCCCTGCGTCCGCTGCGTTACCTCGCCAGTAAAGCTTATATCGTTAACAGCAGCGGCTCGTCTCATGCCAGATATGGACTTCGCTATCGAATCTACATGGGACAGTAAGAAAGTGCTAAACCTGGACTCTACGCAAACGCTGAACATTTAATATGCTTATTCACGGATTGATGTCTGTAACGCCTGTATTAGTGCTTCTTGCACTCGGATTAAACTCCATGAAAATTGACAGCGTGAAAAGGAATGGTGCAGCAACTCTCTCACCCTCGTCGGAATTAACGGTTTTTATGGAAAGGAAACGCAAAATAACCGTTTCACTTCTTCGTGGACACCTTAACCGTGCTTTGAGGGAAGGCAGGTAGGTGGGAGTGAAAGAAGGGTTAGGGAGGAGGAGGTGTCGTAGTCGAGGTCTCCGGAATATTTCCACCACCTGGGTGCCAGATCCGTTCCGCCTCCAACAAAACGCGGCCACCGCGGCCGGGACTGAACGCGGGTGTGCTCCGGCTAAGCGCTGTGGCAGGTGTCACACTTGCAGAAATGAAAAAGCAGACAGACAAAATCAAAAGAAAATAACAAAAAAAAAACAGGCAGATGGTTTAGTATTGCTCAGCACGGAGTATTGGGCGAAAGCATGGTTTTTTGCAGTTGGCGATCACGGCCTGTCACTACCGCCACTCAGCTGGTGGGGCGCCGAATCAGGCGCTGGACGTCCCCATCGGCTCAGGGCCCTGACGGAGTGACGAATAACATGCTAGGTAATGTAGACGATGAATCCCTTAGACTCTTAACGCAATATTGATACATGCATTCGAAGAGACAGAAGTAGTGCAGGCACTAGAAGAGGAAGAAGTTAGTTGGCTCTCGCACGCGCGCTCGAACCACTGAGGGTCCGCGCGCGCCTATCCCAATCAATACCGAAGAAACCACCCATGATTTTCCTTTCCTGGACTCTGTTAGTACCACCAAAATGACGCAGCTTCAGAGGGCGGACTCGGAGTTGGCGCCGCTCATCGATTACCTCGAAGGCAGTGAAGCTCCCATTCCGCGTGTTTTTCTTCGAGGGCTTCACACCTACACTTTACGGTCTGGTGTTCTCTACAAGCGCAACTTTGCCAACAGCGAAGAAGTGTTTCTACTTGTCGTTCCATCACAGCTGCGGTCTGAGATCTTGAGTGCCTGTCATGATGCACCATCCGCCGGCCACCTTGGAGTCAGCCGTACACTCGCGCGGATTCGACAAAAGTATTATTGGCCCAGGTTACTCCCATCGGTGCGGGCCTACGTAAAAACGTGCCGTGAATGCCAACGTCGGAAGACTCCTCCATTGAAACCAGCCGGATTTCTTCACCCCGTCGATCCACCGAAGACCCCTTTCCAACAAGTGGGCATGGACCTGCTTGGTCCATTTCCGAAGTCTTCGTCTGGAAAGCGCTGGATAGTCGTTGCGACTGACTACCTCACACGGTACGCTGACACCACGTCTCTTGCTAAAGGCACTGCTGCTGAAGTGGCGCAGTTCTTCGTCCACAACATTTTCTTGCGTCATGGAGCACCCGCCGTTGTTGTTACTGACCGCGGAACTGCTTTCACGGCCCGCTTAACCCAGTCCGTGATGACTCTCACGCACACGAGCCATCGACGTGCTACGGCGTATCACCCGCAGACAAACGGGTTGGTAGAGCGACTCAACCGCACACTAGCCGACATGCTATCAATGTACGTTGACGTCGAGCATCGAACTTGGGACACCATCCTGCCGTACGTAACGTTTGCGTACGACACCGCCCTGCAGGAAACAACCCGACTGACCCCCTTTCAGCTTGTCTTCGGTCGCCAGGTGACCACTCCGTTGGATGCTATGTTGCCCGTCGACCCTTACTGCGACTCTGACGCTGACCTGGACGTAGATACCTTCGTTCAGCGTGCTGAGGAAGCGCGCCAACTGGCCCGCCTGCGCATCCACCGTCAACAGGAGACTGACGCCGCTAGGTACAACTTTGGGCGCCGTTTCGTCAGTTATGCGCCCGGCGACCTTGTGTGGATTTGGATACCTGTTCGCCGCCGCGGGCTCTCTGAAAAGCTGCTGCGCCGATACTTCGGCCCTTACGAAGTAGTGCGCCGCATCAGTGATGTGACTTATGCAGTTGCTCCTGCCCCGACAGCTTGTTCATCGCGCCGGTCGCACCGAACTGAAGTCGTACACGTTGTTCGCATGAAGCCTTACCACGACCGGCTACCTGACTGAACTGCGGTCCACTGCAGCTGTGTTCTACACTTTCGCTGACTTTTCTCTCTTAGCCGCATCGTGTCGATGCTGCAGAAGAGGGGGGCAGTGATACATGCATTCGAAGAGACAGAAGTAGTGCATGCACTAGAACAGGAAGAAGTTAGTTGGCTCTCGCGCGCGCTCTCGAACCACTGAGGGTCCGCCGCATGTTTTTCGTCTCTGCGCTGGTGTTCTTTTTGGCGTTGCACGCTACAATATATCGGAGAAGCCTGGAATAATGGGAAGCTACACCCGAGCAATGGAAGACAGCCAGAATCATACTCATACCGAAACTGAGGGCAGTTTCCCTTACATCATATTGTTACGGGGTAGTTACGGGGCGAGAGGTACGGGGATCGATACCCCGCACCTCCACCAAGATGTTACGGGGTAGTTCCGCTTGCGATTGCAGAGAGCGGACACGGAAAACAGGGCTTTAAAACCACAGGCGTTTACTGCAGGCACCAGCCGACACTGCTCGACCGTCGTCTTTTTCACAAAAACTCAAGAGCTTCTTCTTCTTCCTTCCTTAGGCATGCACCGCCTAATGTAACAATATGCATGTCGTGTAAACAATGCTGACGAGCCTCAGCGAGGTCGGAGTGAGAAAGAGAACATACGAATATTTCAAGGACTTTCTACCGGGAAGGAAAGCCTGTATGCGATTCCAAAGCTTAGAATCATCCGCGATTGAGCATGGGAAGCATGGTGTACGCCGCAGTGCTCGGTCTTGTCGCCGTATCTCTTCAACGTGGCAATGAAAGGCCTCCCGAAACGAGCTAGAGGGGACATATTTCAGCATGTACGCGGACGATGTCAATCTCTGGGTCATCCGAGTGAGTGATGCACGCACGGAAGAGCGCTTACAGGACACCTTACCATTAAACAAAAAGGCCCTCGACATGATCGCTGCGGTGCGGACAATTAAATGCCTTCGCGAACTCCGAGCCGTTTCGTGCCAAGCCACACGACTCTACTGCCCCATACTCGCCGCAAAAGCGGCTACAGTAACTAATGTAAAAAGTTTGCATTGCCGTAAGCTTCTCCAACTGTTTCAGTTGCAGCGGGGAACCGTCAGCCGCTGACACTTTCTTCATCGCCCGCAACGCCATTTCCACAGGTCTTTGATCATCTTGCGTTCCCTCGCGGACTGGGCCTTTTTGAGCCTGCACGTCTCGTTCCCTTCCCACCAGTTCAGATGCCTTCCGGTGGCGTAGTCGAGTTGTCTGCCTCGCTCGTCCACAGACCTCACCATCTGCCTGGCGAACTGGAAGCCCAGACCAGCGTACGTCATGATGTGGTTACCGTGCGTAAGATAAGTAGGCGGAAATAGAGCCGCAAAGCCAAGGAGCATTAAGTTCATGGAGTAAACGTACTTGATCATCTCTCTGTACCATCTGAACTTCAAAGCCATCATAGTGCCATGATAGCGGTTTGACAAGGCCTGTCTTAGAGCGTTCCTTGACTCAAGCCAGGATGCGTAAAAGTTCTCAGAACTGCCCGATGGAAAGGGAGCGTGGAAGTTATCTAGAGCATCGAAGTCCAGAAAAAGATGCGGCGGCCATAAGTCGTGTGAGGCCAGTGATGTAATCTTCGCGTGTGCCTCGGACTTTGTGGCACTCAAGTTTTGTGGCACTCAAGTTGCTTCGAGACGCGCCGACGGCAGCGGTAAGTGCGTGCGCTATGCCGTTGACGATGGCAGTCACCTTATCACGCTCCTGCTCTGGGAAAAGGTGTCCGAACAGGGCTGCGTCCATGGAAATGCCGTACCACTCATGGACGGCTACGAAGCAAAGGACGTAGTTTGGATGGAAATCTGTCGTGCCTGCTTGTTCTAAAGCATCGAAGCTCGAGTTGACGATCCAACAGTAGGAATAAGCGAACGACCAGCCCAAAGCATTGAGCAGCCTTGAAGCCGGAATCTCGCTCATCAGCTTCGAAAGTGCGTCCACCAGCGGTTTGTTGAGGACAAGGAATGCTGTGAAAACGGAGACCGTAAGCCCTCCTGGCTTGAGGTACTTTTCTAACAGATCCATCCAATCTTCCAGTGAGATGTTGTGCAGCAGGAATCGTGCCCTGTCTAAGGGCACTAGCTCGTCGTAGGAATCGTCAGCTTTCAACGTGGACATGATGGCGGTTCGAACGGCCGTTTCGTCTTGGCGGAGCTCCTTTATTGCTGCAGGGTCCTTGAAAAGGTCTTCGTAAGCTGCAGCGCCACTGGTACTGTTGTTCGTTAAAAAGCGCGCCATCTCACGGACCACCTTCGAGTAAGCCTCATCGTCAAGCGCGCCGAGCTGCTCCATGCGGAGAAGTGAAACGTGGCCCGGTTCATCCAGGACAAGAGGCTTCACGCGTATGTCGGGGTACCACAGCCGGACATCCAACCACAGCGACGCTCTCCAGTCGATGCTTAGCTGTAGGAGCGTGTTGAGGATGTCGACGAGTTGGGCTCTTCGCTGTGGTTTGGAGGGCCGTGGGATATCTCGTTTTTGCATGAACTCCACGAATGGACTGGAGGATCCCCTGTCGGCCCTTTGGAGGCAAAGGTTGAGAGATGAAAAAAACTTCACTGTCGCCGCTGGAGTGGTCTTAATCGACAGCAGCAGCCTGAGATTCCCAATAGTGCTGTTGATCACTTGGGCATAATGGCGGGCCAACCTGCGAATTTGAAATAGAAATGGATTTATGGTTTACGGAGGTTTAACGTCCTAAAGCGACTCGGGCTATGAGCGACACCGTAGTGAAAGGCTGCGGAAATTTCGGCCACCTGGGGTTCTTTAACGTGCTCTGACATCGCACAATGCACGGACCTCTAAAATTTCGCCTCCGTCGAAATTTGACCACCGCGGCCGATATCGAATCCGCGTCTTTCGGGCCAGCAGCCGAGCGCGATAACCATTGAGCCACCGCGGCACCCATTGAAACACAAAGATTGCGTTCTGGTCTCATCCGCTACTATAGTCGGATTCAATATAAGTCTGCAGTGAAGCTCCGCCCACATTTAGGGCCGCCGCACAGGATTCCGCCACTACAAAAAAGTAGACAGTTGTTATAACTTTTCTTGTTACCTAAACAAGAAGCCAATCGCAATAAAAAAAATTATAAGCTCTAGAATTTTGATAACTGGCTTTTTTTAACAAAGAGCTGACTTCGTTTACTGTTTTGATTGGCTAGCGGAGTAATAGAAGACGCCGCGAACTGAGGCCCAGTGTTAACAAACACTGTTCTTTTTAATTTGTATCCTACTATAAAAACTTTTGTGCATTCTGAAAATGAGGAGCAGCTCAACCATTTGCGTGGTTTTCAAGTGTCCATTAGTGTAATTACGTCCTCTTATGTGCTCGGAAGTTCCGACGCTATCAACAAACTCTTAGGAGACTGTCATCATAAGCTAGGAGGGCTCAATAGGTTTTGTCAAGTCGAAAGTTCAGATTCAGCAGTTAATCTTTTGCGTTGGTACTGAGCTCCTCAAAGGGAGAATGTGGACGTCCAGCTGTTGTTCACAATAAAAATTGTTCTTTCTGGCTATCTAGATATTTATCCAGAAACGATGACGTATTTGTTGCCGAGAAACATCGATTTAAAGTTTTCCCGCTTCTCAATGCTAACTCGAGACGTCAAGAGCAAGGATGACTCCGTGATCCCCGTAACATGTTGCACTGCCTCACAGATCTGCCAGCAAAAACAAACAAACAAAAAAAAAACTCCCCTGACACCAGTATGCTTGAGAAAACAGTCAGTTACGCCGACAGCAGCATTTTATTTTTGGATCATTTCTAGAATATAGAAGCTTAGTTTTCAGTGCAAATAGCCTGTTCGTCATTATAACGCAAAATCCTCTCCAAACGGGCTGTTGAACTTTGTTCTAAGTGTCGCTTTAATATCAGAGCAAAGGCCATATTCTGCTTTTGTTGCAGCCCCAATCGGCAATGCAATTTCCATCCATGGCCATGCCATGAATCTTTTCTAAACATGCAAAATGATGCCTTATACCAGCCCACTTTCACTGCCTGGAATAACTCCTCAAATCGTACGTCCCTCCAAATTTTCACCACTACAACAATAAAGCTCACTTTAACGCAGCCAGAGAGAAAGCTTTCGCTTAAGTCCAGAATACTAGCTCTTTCCATCTCCCTGCAAATATTGAGCCTAGTGAGAGACGTATAATCTGACTCATGCGTTCTTATTACGTCAGTTGCTCTCCCTTTTCCACTTGTGAGTTCTCCTTCCTAACCATGCTTCCGCCTTGTTTTTGATTGCACAAGTATGTTTTTTTTGTTGCTGACCTACCAGTTACCTTTATGTACGAGGGATACACTGGTCATTTCGCGTATTTTGAGCCAGGGCTCGTAAAAGTGTTGCGTCACAGGCGCACGAAACCAACAATATATTGTTTGCAATCATGTGCGCAGCTCTGGGTTTTTTAAATTTTTTTTTATGTTATGCCGCATTAGTTTATTGGGTCGGATTAATTATGTCAAGCTCGGATTTTTTTTAAGGCTCAAGCGCGTCTTAAGTGGAATTGAGGGTTCAGAAGCAGCCGATGGAACTTTCAACAGCGAGAGCTGTTAAAAGCGTGCTTTGCTGGATTTCGCGTCGTATGTCGTCGTTCGTAGTCGGCGTAGCCAGTGGGTGCGTTGCCTTGGGAACCACTCGGATGCCTAACCGGTGTGAGGTTACCACAGGAACATTCCGCAGGGTATTCAGCGTGGCAGCCAGATGGTATCGGCCAAATGGAGGAATCCCTAACCGGAGGATGCTTAGCCTGGAAGGAGGAGAGTGCGGCGAGAGCGTAAGAAGGCGCAACCGGTCGGCGGTTGCCACGGAAACTGCACGGACTGTAGTTACCCTGGAAGGACGAGGAGGGTTGCCTTGGAAGGCGGCTTTATGAGGTGTTGTGATCGGGGTCCCAGCCAGCGGAAACGGGCGAGCCGGACTGGCGCCATCGGGCTACGCTAATCAAAGGCGCTGTTTTTAAGAGAAGACGCAAGGAAACGCTGGCCTGGGGCGGCTTCAGGCGACGGCGTCGGCGTGAACAAACGCTCTAATACCGACCGATAATTACCGATAATTACCGACCGGTCTCAATTATCTCTACATCCTGTAAGCTTCTAGAGCACATCGTGGCCCACTTTATAATTGACTTTTTAAATGAAAGAAACATTCTGTCACCTTTTAAGCACGGATTCAGAAAGGGAATGTCGACCATCACTCAACTAGTTACAACTATTGATGATTTTCTTAGAGTGCTGGACAACTCGGGACAGATCGATGTTCTTTTTTTGGATATGGCGAAAGCTTTTGATAAGGTACCACATGCAAAGCTCCTTTATAAACTGCAGTTACTTGGTATTCCGTTGTATCTTATTGAATGGGTCAGAGCTTACTTAAGTGGTAGAACTCAGTGTGTTGATGTGAATGGTATTCTTTCTGAATCGCTTCCTGTTACTTCCGGTGTTCCTCAGGGCAGTGTGTTAGGACCTTTGCTGTTTTTAATATATATAAATGATTTAATATACACCATTCCTCCGTCTGTGTCAATAAGGTTGTTCGCGGATGACTGCGCTGTATATAAAGAAATAACCTCAATTGCAGATCATCAATTGCTTCAAGATTCTTTGCTCAAAATATGTCACTGGTGCGAAGAATGGGACATGGATTTAAACATTCATAAGAGTGCGCTTCCCCGAGTTACGAGAAAAAAAAAATGTTAGTAATTACCAATATTGCCTTCACCACAGTCACATCCGAGAGGTCTCTCAGTACAAATATCTAGGAATTACTCTTAACAGCCGATTAACCTGGGGCACTCATATTTCTGAGATCTGTTCAGCCGCTTTTTCTCAGCTGTGTTTCTTGAGACGCAAATTAAAACATACTCCTAGAGGTGTTAAGCTTCTGGCTTACAAAACTTTTGTCAGGTCAAAACTTGAGTACGCTTCTGAAATTTGGGACCCGCACACCAAGAAACATATTTATCAACTAGAGCTCATCCAAAGGAAGGCAGTACGTTTCATTTTTAATAAATATAGAAGGTCTGACTCCCCAACACAGCTCATGAAAGACAATACCATTCCGTTGCTTCGTACACGCAGAAAACAACCGTATTTCTTTCCTTCATAAAATTATCTCAGGCAAGCTTAACATTTCTCCCCCTTCATTCATCAAGCATTCCACTGCTCGAAGGACCCGCCATACTAGGGAGCACTCCTTACAGCCTCTTTTCGCTAAAACAAACTCATTTAAGCACAGTTTCTTCCCTCAAACAATAACAGATTGGAACGCACTCCCTGAATCGATTTTTAACTCTCCTGACGTAGAACAGGCGCTAAAAACATTTTTGCTTCAGTAAAAAGGAAGGAAGCATGTATTTCTCTTTGTCGTTGCTATGTTCATCTTTTAAGTTCCATTTTTGCTGTGTGTCACATGAAATGTTTTCACGTGGTGTTGTAATTTGTGTTTTTTTATGCCCCTCCTGCTTGGGCCAACGCTAGCCTGCAGTATTTTGAAATAAAATAAATAAAATCCCCTTCGCCGGCAATGCTGAATGCGGCACTGGTGCCGAACTGCGCTCTGCTGTGGGCTAGCAGAGGAGACGGCGACGGCGGAGGCGACGGCGGCGCCAACCCATTGCCCGCGTGCGCCCTGAGCAGCCGACAAAGCGGGGGTGGTCACGGCTGATTTGTCCCTTCCACTCACTTGAAGAGGTCATCGGTGTGAGCCGTCAGCACTCGCGTCTCCTACGATCAGGATCGCCGCACAGCAGCGAACGACCTTTTGGGCCTGGTCGGCCCGTGGCAAACCAAACAGTTCGCGACAGCCAGGCGCCAAGTTCCTCCTTGCCAGCGTGTGTGTCTGTGCGGTGTGCGCGGTCACGTGGCGAGGGCGGAGCCTAAGAGGAGGCTCAGGGCCCATTGGACACTCGCCCAGAGTTCGGATTCCCTAGCTGGGGGCCTGGGGAATGTGAACTGTACTTAAGCCGCAATCTGTGCTGTGTCACAGAGCTTCTGCCTGACCTCATGTCGGGAGCCCTCCCGTTTCTGACTTTTGGTCTCCTTGCTATTTTGTAAATAATGTAAATAAACCCTCAAGTTAACTACTCCTCCTGAAGACTCCCCTCCGTAGACTGCCCACTTGGTCCTCATGCGGTGAAGACCCTGGTCCCGACCACCAAACACCTCAGAGGAGAGCGTAGGAAGACATAAGCGGTGGATGGTTAAAACGGTAACCGTCCGGAAGGAGTTTACCGTGAAAGGAGGAGGCTGTGGCGAGAGCAGAGAAATTAACCTGAGGATCATTAGCGTGGAAGGAGGAGGGTATGGCGAAAGCGTGAGAAAGCGCAATTGGTACGTGGTTGCCAACCGGAAGGTAGCTCCTTTAGAAGGAGAGGGATGGTTCCCAATGAACATTGAAACTCCCTTGGACGTCCCGTGGATGTCCTAAACGTCCACAGGGTGTCCAGGGGAGTTTCAGCGCCTATTGGGTTGCCGTGGAAAATGGGTATGGCGAGAGGACGAGGTAATGGCGAGAGAGTAGGAAGGCGTACTACGGTAACCGCTTGGAACGTACTTACCGTGGAAGGAGGAGGAAGGGTATGGCGAGAGCGTGAGAAAGCGCAACTGGTGCGTGGTTGCCATTGTGGGATATACAGTTATCCCTCGCCGCCCCGCGCTGAGTCACGAGACGAGAGCGCACGCCGCAGGGAATGGGGAGAGGAGGGCACCCGGCAACTCTCCTCACCCTCAGCTCGGACGTGACGTCACGCCTACGCTCTGGCGTCTTAGGAACGGGGTGAACGACCCCTCTTGGTTGCAACAAGTTGCTCAAGAGGGAGGTAATGTCGTAGGGGTTAAAAGGCGAAGTTCGCGTGGGAACAGGGGACTCGCCCTGTCTTCTCGCCGCGGTGTGACTGCCGCTCTGACCCTGCCGACCCCCGTTCTGCCCGCGCCCTCCCGGATTATCCAACGCCAGTCGACGACGACTTGGTAAGCTGCTGAACCATCTATTATCGGATAGAACATTCTTCCGCAGTGTGCTTTGCCTTGCGCTAGGTAAATAAACGGTTTCCTAGCGTACTCTGTTCGTTGCCTACTTCGTCCGAACCCGCCGTGGCTGTGACTCTGCGCCACGGGTTGGGGACACGAGAACGCCCGCGCATAGCTGGCACGGAAGCGCGCCTTCCCGGCCGGCTGCTCGCGGGTGACCCCATATCTTGGCACCCGAACGTGGGGCGAACTAGGCATTGAACAGTGTACTTTGTTGGAGCGAACGACTGTCGACGCGCTAACAAAGGATGGCAGCTGATAGGCCTGACTTCCAGTCTTTGTTCATGCTGTCAGAGCTAGCGGCACAGAGCCAGGGCTCCCTACTTGACTTGCCTTTGGAAGGCGTAAATCTTGAGTGTTCCACGCGGAATAGCCGAGTTGCATTCCCGGGCGCGTCGGCAGGACTTAGGCCTGGTACGGAGGGCACCACATCGGGCACCTCGCCGCTCCGTGGTGCGAACAATGGGGCACCTACTCCTCATCATTCGACACCATCAGCGGCTGCGCCCAACTCCGGGGGCGTTAGTCCGCAGTCATCCGAGGTGCTCTTGCAGAACGCGATGCAAGTTATGCAAAGCTTAGCGGTATGTTGCAAAACAATTTGCAAGCCCCGGCCCAGGCACCCCGTCTTAGGATAGACGTACCTACCTACACGGGGTACCATGACAGAACAGGGGCTAATGAGTACCTCGACCGTCTGCTGCGTTATCAGCAAGCGACAGGAATCGCAGACGCCGAACTGCTCGCGCGTGTTGTGCCTGTTTCTTTGACGGAGCAAGCGGCCCGCTGGTACCGACTAACCGGTAACCGAGCGAGTACAATGGAGGAGTTTAGCGCAAGCTTCCGCGACGAATTCCTTCCCGCAAACTACGAGTGGCGTTTGAGGAGGGAGCTGGAACTCCGCACCCAGCACCCCGACGAGTCTTTGTTAGAGTACGTCCGAGCGATGGACGAACTGTATCGCCTCGCTGACCCTCGCGCCACAAATACGGAGAAAGTTGAGCGTGTCACACGACAAGCGCACCCGACTTTCGTGGCCTACCTGAGAGGAGGCAGGTTTAGAGATCTGGACGAGCTAGCTGCTGAGGCGAAGCGCATCCAGGGAGACATCCTCTCTGCGCGAGCATATCGGCCGCCGCCACCTGCATCGCAGTCACTCGAGCCGCGCTGCGCGTGGAATGGCAGCTCAGCGCGTAGTCCGTCTAGAGCTGAAGCGACAGCACAATTTGCTAACGAGCGTGTCCCGAGGGGTTGGGAATTGTCCGACCGCGCTTTGGACCCCTTCAGCTACGCGCTGCGAACAGCACACGCTGCCGCAGAGCGGAACACCTGTAGCCGAGATCGCGAGGCCGACACGCGGCCGCACGAGCGGCCCCCACGGTCCGCACCGCGAGATCGAGATCGAAACGACCGACCGGAACGTGGCGACCAGCGCCTAGCCCGTCGGAGCCCGAGCAATCGCTGCTACAGGTGTGACCAACCGGGGCACTTCGCCCGCGACTGTGGCCGCCTTCCCGCCCGTGACCAAACACAGTCGGGAAACGGCTACAGCCGCCGGTGATCGACCTTCGATCCCGCGCGGCTTACACAGAGAACCCCGGTTTATTAGCGCCTTTGGCATGTCGCGTAGGAAGTTCTGTTGACTTGCCAGCGCCGTTCATCGAGCTAACGATAGCTCGAAAGAAATTCACCGCGTTACTCGACACAGGGGCAAGCGCTTCTTTGTTCGGTGACGAAGTGCTAAACCATCTCCGCCAGAACAAAATCCGGTTGAGAGAGTGCGATACCACTTTTTGCCTCGCGGGCGGCACAGCGCAATCCAGCGGTGCAGCTAGGATAGTGGTTCGCTGGGAAAGACGCGTGCGGCGACAACGCCTCGTTCATCTTCCCTGTTTATCCGTTCCTGTAATTCTTGGGCGAGACTTCCTAGCCAAGACAGGCATTGTGATAGACATAGCCAGCGGAGGCTATCGAGAGCGCACCACCGGCGCCTTGAAGCTTTTTGCAAAAGCACCCGCGGCCTCGCAGTCAATTACGGCTCCGAACGCGGAGCTAGCGGGGAGTGACCGTGGAAAATCACCCCCGCCGGCCCGGAAACAAGCATGCGAGCGGACAGTCGCCGCTGAAAGAGGGCCCACAGAGAATGTTGTCGCGGTAGAAAGCTGTTCTACCGTGCCAGGGAGGGCAATGCACCCTTTGTTGTCGGAGGTGAACAGCGTATCGGAGATACGCTGTTCTCTCCTCTACGAATTCAACGCGACATTCACGGACCGGCCTGGCCGCGTATTTTGCGCGCCTGGACACGAATGCGCCGCGAGAGAGAAACCACTGAAAACGAGGAGGAAAGGACCTGCTTGGTTGCTGCCGGTCGGCTGTTACCAGCAGCGGCCAGCACCCCCCGTGCTGCTCGCTGGCCGCGCGGGCCAGGCGCGGATGTGTTTGCTCGGGTGATGTGCGGGTGCGCGTGTTTGCTATGTGTATTTGCTCGTACAGAGTCGCTGACACTTGTCTAGAGTGCTGGAAAGGTGCAGTTCGGTGGGAATGAAGAGAAATTATGAAGCAGGGAACTGACTTTCATTGATGCTGCTTGCCCTCGAGAGCAGCTGAATAGACGCGAACGCGCAGGCTCCAGTGCCTGACCGCTAGCAAATCAGCTGCGAAAAGATTTCAGTTCATCTGCTCCGCAGCACACCGTCCGAGCTCTCTAGACGAGTGTGACCGACTCTGTACGCCCCGCATGAGGCTATCAAATGCGCTATTCCTGTATATCTGTTCAATCGCTGAGACACGGGCGCGCATTGCGTGCTCCAGACCTCACACGCAGCTCCTCAAATGCGATTGTTTGGTGCTAGTGCTGATTGGAATGCAAGGCCACTGAGGCTTGTATGTCGCGCAGATAAGAATTCCTTGCGCATTTAGCACGGCGCCAGTGAAATGGGGGAGCGGTGTTGAATGCATGAATTTAATGCTATCAAGATATGACACATTTTTGTGAATGTTGTTTGTTCAATAAAGGGACAGAATTGTTAATGTCGCTTCCGAGCTTTCAAAAGTTAGCTATTTGAAAAGTTAGACATTTGATGTCTTATTAAAAAAAATTACTATTCATCACAGCGTTTCCACTTTCACAACAACATGCCCACCCTTTTCTATTTAATCTTGCCAACCAGCTGTTGCTGAGATAGTAAACAGGATAGTAAGCCTGTAGGTTAATGAGCATGGGAAGTGGGTCCATATCACCAAAGCTGTTAAAATCGTCTGTGGCTTTTCTAATGCAGCAGATGGCTATCAAAGGCAGCAAGTGCTAATGCTCTGTTATCTGGCTTTTTGTAGCATACCAGACGGTAGTCGGTGGGAGTGCATACAAAAACCTTTGTGAAGACAAATGATGGGCATTCCTTTAGATGACAATGTCATGGCTGCAGCAATGAGACTAGTCAAAATATTTTTCTAGATAAGGCCAGCAGCAATAGTGCTGAGAACGACAGCAGTGAAGAAGCCACCAAAAACACAACTTTCAGCACGCAGTACATGACACTATAAGTATATAGCATCAACAAAAACTTGCACATATTACATATTTTTAGTTCCTCTTCACCAGCAATTTCCTCTCCAGAATTTTACTTTATTGTCGTAGTGGAGGGCTCTCAGTTATTTCAACTACTTAGGGTTCTTTAATGTGCTCTGGCACTGCATAGTACACCAGTGCCGCACATTTTGCCTCCACTGAGACAAAGTCGCTATGGCCTGGGCTGAACCCAGGCCCTCGGGGGCTCTGTTTCTTAATGCAAGTGCTACCATTTTCTTTTATATAGCTGGCAAGTACAATCCTTGGAATGCTAGTTAGTACTGCAGCAGACAGGAGCAGAAAGAGCCCCGTATAAGTCCTGACAAGAAATAAAACTTTTCACTGGAACACACACGCACATATGGAGCAGACAGTGTTACTTTATCCATGTCGACTGAACATGAACTGTCTTGCATATTACACACATTTGCAAAACTCAATTTTTTTGAGCAAGAAATTGCCAACAGTTTTATATAATAATAGTAATAATACTTTATTGCTCCACATTAACAATACATCTATTTGTTGGGTCAGCCCAAACTGCAATTTCCCGTCAGGGTGTGTACCCAGCACTCAGTACAAAAGAGGTGCAATACAAATCAGTTAAGCAATGCAAAATTAATGAAACATGGTCAATGGAAGTTTTTACATAGAATTCTTTCAGTGAACTATCCGAGTGCACAGAAAATCTATTAGTTGCAAAAGACAAAAATCTGGAGACAAAATTTGAAACAAAAAAGCAAAAAAAAACATTTGACGGAAGGATTCGGGATGTCTTAACGAGTGCACTGGTATGTGACGTGTTAAGCTTTCTTGACAATAAGTGAGCGGTTACCACTGCATTACCTGTTAAAAATTGCTTGTTGTTTGTTAAGACAGAAGACCAGCTTTTGGTAATTTATCTTTAATAGAACAGCGCAAGAAAGGACACGGATGCAGAAAAGAACAGGATGGCACAAGTGTTTGAAGCAGGCCATTTCTCGGCAATGTGCACAAAGCAAGGAAGTTGCTAAACTTGGCACACTTTCACATAGTTAACCTGTGCCTTTGCAGCATACCTTTGCTGTTACTGTCCATGCTACCATCAGGGAACTGCACTATGTGCTGCCGGTGCCATATTGTCCATGTAAATGAGAACACTGCCAGGGGCCACTGTATCTGCAGTCATTCCTCAGTCGCTGGAGTGTTTGGCTGCTCCTCTTCATCAGATGCGTGGGCTCCTCTCCACGAGCACATGATTCACAATAAAGCCCCTAGCAACAGGAGTACACTTCCACCACTTGTGCACCACAAGAATAAGAGCAGCTGCTTTGCTTCACCTGCCCTACGCACAGACCTTGTGCCAATGGGCTTTGCCTGCTTCCCCAACGATAAAGGAAAATTGAAAGGGTATGAACTTTGCATCCCATGAATAGGTCACCTATGCAGTGCACTCTTAGTGTAGTCAACAGAGGCACTAGTAACAGCAGTGTACTGCCACTAGTGGAGACTATGTCGAAATGTGAGAAAAGTTCAGACTAACTTTACTGCAAACTTTAAATGTAACTTCCTTCAGTTCCATCATGTAATAGGTTGTAAGGCAAGAAGCAAAATTTATTTATTTCACCTTGTATTATGAACACTAGTCTAATTCACAGTCAAAAATACTGCAGGTAAAACGGTGTTTCTTTGTCACAAATGGCCAGTGGCTGATAAGGTCATAGCAAACATCCTTGTTCTGTCACCACCCACAAAAGACCGACCTTTTCCATGGGCTTCCGAGCTTTCTATGTAGCCAGACAGTATCAGTCGTCACCAACAGGTGAACTGCATCCGGGGTCTATGCAATCAAGTGCGGGTTCCGACTTTTCCACAGAGAGCTTACGCAGATATTCACCTGTATCTTTTCAGTTTGAGATAAAGACCCAGGCGCAATTTTACTTCTTTAAAAATGAAACTGTCAAAGAACCACCCCTTCCAGTTTCACTTCACTTGAATCTCACGACAGCCAGTAAGCTCTGGTGTCCTTATATCAGGAAAGGTAAACAATAGCCGCTATATTGTTATTATTGTGAGGGCAAACACACTATGGTACGGTTACTGTGTTCAGCAAGGGTGAAGAAAAGGTACAAAACTCAGCATGCTGAAGCTGGTATTTAGAGAATAAACAACATCGGAACACTCGCACTTCACAACATTGTTGACTTATGTTGTCAATTTAAAGAACAACAGAAAGCACAACAGTATGAAAGGTGGACCACATATAAACAAGGCAGCCTTTTCGTTACTAGTTTCAGGTTTATTCTTAGTGACTCATAAATGTAGGACTTCAAACAATTACATTTGCTGTCACGTGAGAACACCAGGGCCAAAATGATTAAATGGCTGTGATTTTTTTTATGGTTTCTTGCATGTTCTGCAACCTGTGGGCAATGAAAATAAATCAGAATCATTTTGTGGTGGGAAAGCTCCACAGGAAAAGCAACACGCCATGTCTTTTTTTTCTGCTGCTGTATTGAAGCCAAGAGACTCTTTACACTGTCCTGGGCAAACTTTTGCAAATAATTTCCTGAGTCAGGGTGCAGGCAGCTTAATGAGGTGAGGTTGAAAGGGCCCCCAGCCTTATTTTGTCATGTCTGTTGGGTTCGTTGGTAGCGAAAGGTTGTGATGGGGCACCATCAAGAGCATTGCTGACTTGTGCTGATGGAGAGTTGCGCGGAGCTCTTCAGCACCATCCTGGACAGTTTAGCCAAGGCTGTAATCATCCTTTTCTGGGTAGGACACCACTCCTGTTGGCTGGTGAACTTGGGACGCCTGATGACCTGCAGCATAAAACCATTGGCGTAGCGTGCCCACAGCTGCTACTGTTGACAGTTCATAAGATCTAGACCTTGTCAAATACATACTGAGTGTATGATGCACGAGTCATCATGCACTACAAAGTTGTCTTCAGTATGATGTTCTCAAGCATCTAACTTGCACGCATCCCAGCACTCTACCTGCCTCTCAATCTGTTAGCACGCTAACAACTGAACATTAAGCATGCAATTGTTTCATCACAATGAAAAATGTGTTTCTAAGGTACTCAATTCCACAACAGTTTTGATCACTGAATGCCAGTTTTTATGTATCCCGAAGAAGCTGGAAACTATGATCAGTGAGCGCAATGGCTTCTGCACGCCGATAAAAGTGATACAATTGGAAAGGAAATAAAGATCTCACCTGCCAGACAGTAATTTAACATTTCTTCTATAGAACAGCATCCATTTCAGTTTCCATACCAAAAGCTGCTATGGCGCAGTCATGTACACCTCGTTGACAAAAGTTTTGGTACCGCTTCAACCAAGAAATGCAAAACACTGCGGCCCGATCTGGTGAAAAAAGCTAGAAGCACCTCAATGGCACTGCGAAGGGAGCATTCCTTTTCATCGAAGGGCACATTGGAGAGAGCGTAAACTAAAAGAAAATATGAAGAGCACTCCCGAAAAAGAAAACAAATTCTGCACTCAACAAATATATTTTACTGAGATGTGGTCATATCGTGGGATACACTGATATAGTGGCAAGGTCTCAATGCACCGTGGCATTTAATTTTGTTTTATGCAATTTTCAACGACAAATTAGAATTATAAATCTTCATTTCTTTGATATTGCAAAGCTCAATTCTTACTACATGAGGCAACATCGTGTCATTTCTCCATAATCTCAAGGCACATTTTGGTTACTTGTCAGTCCCTTTAATGTTAATTCTGAAGAATCTACCCATACGTGATTCATCCACTCAGTGTTTGTGCCTCTACTAAAGACAAATCTCAATAATGCAAAGTTCATTCGGTTTGCAACTGCAGTTGTGTGTTTCCTTCTTTCAGATGATGCGACAGATAATAGCACATATGGATCACCAGGTAGTGTCTGCCTAAGACTGCTATAAAATTTATAATCCATTTTCTTCTGACGTAGGTTCGATCCCAGTTGAGGTGGTCACGTTTCGATGGAGGCAAAATGCTAGAGGTCTGTGTACTGTGCAATGTAGATGCACGTGAATGAACCCCAGGTAGTTGAAATTATTCGGTGCCCCCGACTACAGCGACCCTCATGGACTGCTTAACTAAAGCCACATTGAAATTCTTCTGTCACCTGTTTCAGTTTCATCAGCTGAGTGATGGCTACGACATGAAATGGCAATATAGGACTAAGAAAACTTCTTGCCTAGCTTTCTCTGTCACAGTTCTGGACTAGAAACTATAAATACATTGTCCATGTTTCTTCTGAAACAGAAGTTGCTAGTTCAGTGCTTCCGTCCATGTCGCCCTTCTACTTGCCCATTGTCCTTTTGCGCTGTTCATCAGAGCTTAATACAGACACTGCGTGGTAAAAATGTAGCACAGCTTAGCAGGCTTGCTTTAACATCTGGTAAGGGCAATGATAATGCTCAGAAGGTATCGACAAGCACTAAACAGCATGCAGACAATGCTGAAAATGTTATGGGAAATCACAGGTCGGAGCATTCACTCATGAGTGCACTCGTATCACCTCACTCACACACTGTGAGTGAGTGGATGCGAGTGGTGGGTGGACGCGACAGCAAAGTTTATATGTTTGTCGCAACGATGGTGTCTGCTTAGATATTTGCATGTTGTTGACAGGAAAGGGGACCAAATATTCACTGCCGAAGGCGCTCGAGGTTGAGGCAGCATAAGGCAGCATGACAGTGTCATTGGACGACCGCAGCAGAGAATTCCTCTGACATGGGAACGGCAATCCTTTGTTACTGTACGCCTTACTAGTCCATTGTTGGCATGGGTGCAGGCCCTTTGCAGGTGCAATAAGCCACTACAATGTCGGATCCTTTGATCAAATTTTGCACTGCCACTGCAAGAAAGGCAGATGTCTCTTGTAAGGCCTTCTACACGGCTCGAGCTCATACATGCAGAAGTTTCAATGCTTGCCACTGAGACGACTGCCCGCTTATCGGCAATAATTAGCGTAAGGTGGGATCTTGAATACTGCAGTGGACGCTTAGGTTTTCTGTGCCTGGGTGTGCGCTATAGAGGTCTGCACTGGCCATAATTATTTGACTGGACTGGGACTGGAGCTGGCAGGGTCTCCCATTGCCCACGTGAGGGACCTGACCTACTTAGCCCGGCTCTAGAAGTGCACGAGGTGAGCTCAAGCCCAGAAACAATGCGAAAACCAAGTGTAGTGTTTAGCAATGCCAGAGGTTCTTGCTTCTATCATATACGCGAAGGCACCCTGCGACACAAATCAAGGATATGGTTTTCATTTTTTGTATGCAAGTATGAGACATGGTGATGTCTTGACATCCAAGAAGATAGCCTGAAAGGGCAATATTTCATGTTTTAATCGGCTCCAGAAATTATTCTTTCGCGCTGATGGTGACAAAAAGTTGTGGCAATTTTCAGCAGTGGATATTAGGTGGCAACCGAACTGGCCGCTCTCTTTTTGAGTGGCTGGGCGCCCAGTTTTAACCTACTTCTGCTATACTTGAGAAAGGAATCATATAATTTACCTGAGCGGTGTCAGTTGTTCACTCAATAAAAGAAAACAACAAAAGAAAAGCAGTACAAGCAAAATGAAAGGTAGTAAGAATTAAGCTAAGGGTGACAGTTTTCATTTCGCTTAAAAGTATCACCCAAGCAAGTGCTTCTCTTCAAACTGCAGATACCAAGAAGGCAGCAACGAAAAGCCGTCCGATGGACACCATACCGAAAAATATGACGAAAAGAGAACAGGAGGTTGAGGGCAGTGGAGTGGGAAAGGGGCGCTCCCCTATAGATGTTTTCATAAAGAGGTCAAAGGGTGCCAGCATGTTGGACACTGGACTGCGCTCGTAGAACTGGAAGGGGTTGAGGGTTAACCTCTCCCACACTCTACCCAGAGCCAAAAAACAAAAACAAAAGGTTTTTCTGAAGGCCATGAAAAGCCTTCCGTCTGCAACATGTAAGCAGATTGCCAACACCGGCTATTTGGGATGCTGTGGGCTGCCCTGGCAAGTCAACAACTGCACTAAAGCTTCCAATGCATGTGTGAAAGGTGCGGTTCTTATTTGTGGTGCCCAATCTTCGACACTGGACAAGAGAAACGGGTGTGTGTAATGCGATTTAATTTATCTTTGTACTTTCAATATATATTATAAGTGGAGTAAGTTCTGCAGCTCAGCTCAGATTGCAGCTCAGATTTCAGCAATTCTATCCGCACTGATCTAGACGGCACAAGGAATCCTTTGATCCGGATCCTACTATTTGCAGCGCAGACAACATGCGGCACGTGTTTCCACAGATCGGTCATGCATGCCTGCTCCGGCTAAACAAAGCAAGCCCTGCTCTTAGCTATGCCCGAAAGTAAGCCCAGGAAGCTGTTGTAGATAAATTGGTTTGATACATGGGGGTTTGATGTCCCAAAGCGACTCAGGCTATGAGGGTTGTGAAGGGCTCCGGAAATTCGGATCACTTGGGGTTCTTTAACCTGCACTGACATTGCACAGTACATGGGCGTCCAGAATTTTGCCTTCACCGAAATGCGACCACTGTGGCTGGGGTCAAACCCACGTCTTTCGGGTGTGTAAAGAAATTGATAATGGTAATTCCCCTTTGGATCCTTTTTCCGCAGGGCAAATCTGTACTTGCGACCCATTCCAGCTGTTTCCCTTTCCGTGAGGAACTCACTTGATCTATTCCAAAACTCTCTAATTCCCACGCCTCAAAACACATCCGCAGTCACCGCGTGCTTCCGATTCACGGACAGGTCATTGTCGAGGCAACTGTGTCTAGCCGCCACGGTGGCTCAGTGGTTATGGTGCTCAGCTGCTGACCCGAAAGACGTGGGTTCAATCCCGGCAGTGGCGGTAGCATTTCGATGGAGACGAAACGCTAGGCTCGTGTACTGTGCGCTGTAGTGCCCATAAAAGAACCCCAGGTGGTCGAAATTATCCAGAGCCCTCCACTACGTCATCTCTCATAGCTTGAGTCGCTTTGGGACGTTAAATTAAGAAGTTCGCGGGGATACAGTGGCCGCAACTGGCGAAAGACAGGGTTAATTGGAGAGACATGGGAGAGGCCTTTGCCATGCATGCGTAGTCAGGCTGATGAGCGACTGTGAGTGTAAGTGGACATGAGTGTGAGCCCTCTCATGGTGCCGTGGTATGTGGGAAATACAAAGTGGATGGAACTTCTATATAATGACAACATTACAAATGTTAGGTTAATGGGATGCAAACATTTTACTTCACTGACTAGATACACTGACTTGTGGCTGAGCTATTACTCGCTCTCTGAATGACTTGCTTCTAGATTTTGACCTTTAACATGCAGGAAGCTTAGAAGAAAAAAATACATTTTCAAAGTTGAATCAGCAATGTAAAATTCAAACTTACGTAGAGGGAGTAGCCAAGATAGCAAATGGTTTCAGTTTTCTGTCTTTGCGAATTTTAAAATGCAGCTTTTCAAAATTTGTTCAAACCCATGGCAGCACTCGCGCGTCCGCGAAGTGTCACCAAAAAGGAAGTCGCACACATCTGAAACAGAAGCACGATCATCTTCTTTCAGCACAGCGGGCACCTCCAAAAAGGCTGGGTTATCTACAGGCTTGTCAGCAGACGTGCTCTTCCCAATAAGCCATGAGAGACGCCCATATGTCGTCCCAAGCGAAGGGCCATTTTTCGTTCTTGCTGTGAGGAGCTAGTGGAGCGCACCGGGCCCACGCTGCTTGATATGTTTCGTGTTCCCGATGGATGATCCGAGCCGTGATCCACTGCCGAGTTTTGAAGCGTGTCTGAATGTTGGAAGCTCCGGCAGCTCCGGCTCGATATCCGTAATTTTAAACCTGAACGAAGTTTCAATCAATGTAGGCCGCCATGCTGCTGTTGTCACTGCTACTGCCGCTGCCTGATCAACTGTGAGACAAGTGTTGATCTATCTTGTGCGAGATAATTTGCTTTTAAATATTTATATTTGTTTTACTGTTTACTTGTTATAGCAAACTGCACAAGATGAGTGACCTTTTTTCATGTGTTTTGGCAAAGTTGCACTTCGCTAAATTTGGCAGATTTTATTTTTTGAGTTAGGATTAATTTTTAAGATGGCCGCTCCCTGCTGAAGATGCGTTTATCCGTATCCGTGGTCCAGATCGAGGAGGTTTGTTTTGCTTCTCCCGAATATGCCTTTCTTTGAAATTGGTTTGAATATAGCTGTGCTACACGTTAACACGTGTTTAACACTGTTCTTTAGATGTAGTGGTCTTCTGGTGCCTACATTTTATTTCAAAATGTCCGATTACAGGGCAGACATATTAATGAAGCAAAGCTGTTTCTATTTGTTTGAAAATAAATTTATGGTGTTGATCAATGGGAGATTAAGTAATGCATTCCATCGCTTTGAGATAACCATAAGAAAGCAGAAAAAAAACCACATGCCGCCCGTGGGATTCGAACCCACGACCTCCTAATTTGATAGAGCAATACCAAGTTCAGTTACTTTACTTTTTAGCCGTTTCTTCAAACCTACGCGGCATTTCGTCACCAATGTGCATGAAATTATCCTCCGCATGCTCTCCTTGAGGCACCGCAGAGATTGGTGTTCTCAGCGCACATTCATTTCACCGACGTTTTCCACTGCTGCAGCTAGACTCGGTTCTGGCTAGAAGCCAAATTTTGCGCCGAGCGTTTCAGGTCTGTGCGGAGTGGCTGCGCTAGTTCCGCAAAGTTCCTCGGCGGTGCCGCGAAATGTGGAGCTATGATTCAGGTATTTCTAGGCAGCCTCGTACTATATATGTACTGCTTCAACCTTTGAGCACCCATGGTTAGAACTTGGTAGAGAGAGGTTGGTCAGATGGTTCTTGATAATCACAAAATGAACAAGAGAGGGAAAACCTCAGGTTGCTTGCCAGCGTTTCAACAGTTACTTTATTACCTTTCCTTACACTGCACAAGTGCTGACTTACATCAGCAAAAGGTGTTTAGTATCGTTGTGAGATTGCTGATGCTCTTGATTTTCTTTATTTTTGCTCTGGAGACGAAAGCCAGTTCAATTCAGTGATCTGGTGTGTAGTGTAAACAATTTTTAGGCAACAAAACATGGAAATTCTTAACAGAAGAGGCACAAGAAAAAAATGAGCATCATTGTGTTGCATCAGGCTTCAAATCTTGCTCAATATGAAGCCACTGCAAAAATGCGCACATGGTGTTGGAAAGCACCATGTCGCGTACTGCACAAACTGAAGCCAGCTGCTAACTGCTGGCCAGAATAAACGTGCCCACACCAGTTCAGACAGAGAATGGTTGAGGTTATCAAAAGGCAGATTACAGTACACATACTTCCTGCGGGCTTTTGAAAAACCTAGTTACTTTGCATCTTATTTGATGTTTCATTTGTCACATACAGCAGAGCTAATGCTATCCACCTGTGGCCATGAGGGTAATGCCAGAAGTAAACTAATGTGGAAACACTGAGGCAAATTTTGTCCAGTAACAAACCAAGATGGCTGCTCTGTGATGCACCTTGTGTGTATCCAACATTGCAACTCTGTATGCCCCATGTACAACATTGTGTCAGAAGTCTGTCTGCCAGTGCAGCAGTGAGAGTAATTTGTATGAAGTAACCAAAAAAATTTGTGCTGTTTTTGACGTCTCATGAAAAAATTGAACACTGATTAGGAAATAAATGTCTTAAGTGCAGAAAGAAATAAGAACACTGGCTGAAGCAGATGCATGCATGTTGCCTCCCCACAGCAGCCATAGTTTGAGAAGTGGCAAAGGGAAATGCAGTTGCCAAAACATCTTATTTGGGGTTGTCCATTCTTTGACTTTCTTTTAGGATGCAGCTGTGAGCAGTCATATCAAGGCATAGAATGTCAGATGTTTGGGAATAATGCTGTGATTAAATGCACTGCCAGGTTCTGGGTTCAAAAATTCAGCTTGGAGGTGTGCTTCTTCATTGCGCAATCCACTCACTGGACGCGTGTGTTGGATGATGCTATGCTAAATGTGCCCATAGAAGAAGACAGCAACCCCGCTTGTCAGTTTGCCATACATTTCTGCGTTTCTGGGTAAACCGCAAGATTTTTACCCCCACTGCATTGAAAATCGTTCAGTTTGAGAAAGTGGGCACTCCACACATCGTCAGATGCCAACAAGCGATGAGGAGTACGGCAGCCTTTTTGTCGTTGCTTTTCCGTCACTGCAGTGGTTTCATATTTGATTGTATTAGCCATGGTCCGTGTTTCTGCACGCACCCCAGGCACGTTTTCAGCACGCGAGCCAGCTATTTCTCTATCAGTGTTCATTTTTGTAATGCGATGTCAAGAACAGTTAAGAACTTTTCTGGTTACCTTGTGCAGTGTTGCTGTATCTGCCACCATTTCAGTCATTTCGGTCCAGCTTCAGCTGTGGTAGACTCTTGAAACAAACATACAGAATCTACAAGCGAGTTACGGGGTACAACAACAAGATGAAACTCAGAGTCAGATATCAGTGCTGTTACTAGTTAAGACAGCTGGAACTGCAACAAAAGTATGAGACCTTCGCACTTCAGTGCCACAACAAAAAATTTAGGACATCCTGGAACACTTCAATCAGCATTTCACAAGGGATTGCAGTACAATGTATGCATCTTGAAGTATTGCACAACATGAAGCAAATGACAGGTCAAGCTTTTGACAGATTCATGCAGGCTGTTAACATACAAGAAGATCAAATCAGCACTATGCACAAGCAGACGATTACGAATGTTTTCTGCTTGAAAAGACACTCGTGCTATGGAAAGCAATCAGCCAGTGCACAGCAGCACAACTATCCATGTTGTACGTCAAAGAAATGCAAGCACCTAGGGCAGAGGTTCTCGCACCACATTGTGACAGACCAAAAGCTTCTGACCTCATGTTAGACGAAAATTCGGAAGGTGTGCCTGCTTGCCGCTAACTGTTCCAAGAGTGTCGTGATGGATAGAGATACACAGCAGTGCCAACTTTCAAAGCACAATGCCACACATGTGGCATGCCCAGCCATTACACTGCATCACGTCGCCAGCCCTTGATCATTTGCATATGGTGTGAACATTGTTCAAAGGTCCACCCCCCTTCGTTAGGTGTATTCACTGTTTTTACTCTTCATCACTTGTCATGGCAGCAAGCGAAAATGAACGCGCATGATGCCACTTTGGAATTGGACAAATCACCAGATGTCAGCCTCCTTTCTTCTGATGAGAATCAGAAGCAATCCTACCGTCCATTGCTCATTAGCCTTAATGACAGTGCAACCACCTGCACTGATGCAATAGTACCATTACAGCATGACAGTTCTTTCTAGTGGAGTTCACCAGATGCACCAGTGAGACTGCAATTCTTTGTTGTTACTCTGCCAAATGCAGTAACCTAGTGACTCCCAGAAGCTGAAGCTCATCCAGTACATCGGCAAACTTGACTGCAGGTCAGCTGATATTATTACGGGGGTTAGTTCAGCAGCAGGCACGACAGGCCACAGTCAGAAGGCACACCAAACCGAGTCACCCCAAGCACTAGCTCCAACGTCGTCGTCGTCAACTGCTCAGCGTCAAAACAACGTCGTCTTCGCCTCGTGACTATGCACCGTAACGCTAACCCCTCTGCCGCGCGGAAGGAAGCACAATCCCTGGGTGTCCTAAGGTGGTGGGTTTGAATGGTAGGGCTTAAGACGGGCGACGTGCACGAGCTGTGTGGAGGGGGCCACGGGAGGAGTGTGGAGGTGCAGGGGGGTGATTTCATAGGTCACATTGCTCAGTTGCCTCAAGATGCGGTAAGGACCCACGTAACGAGGCAGCAGCTTCTCACACAGGCCCACACGACGCGCAGGGAGCCAGAGGAGTACGAGGGAGCCGGGAGGGTAGTGGTCGTCATGGTGATGAAGGTCGTACCGCCATTTTTGAGCAAGTTGTGAAGTGTCGAGGTGATCTAAAGCGATTTGGCGGGCGGCGTCAGCACGGACAATGCCGTCACAAGTGTAACTGTTGGTAGAAGGGTCATGAGGCAGCATGCTGTCAAGGGTAGCAATGGGTCGCGGCCAAAGAGTAGGGAGAAGGGGGAGTAGCTGGTGGTATCATGGCGTATGGAATAGTAGGCGAATGTCACGAAAGGTACACTGACGTCCCAGTCACGATGGTGGTCTGAGACATACACAGACAGCATGTCCGTCAGGGTGCGGTTAAGGCGCTCAGTAACACCGTTGGTCTGAGGATGGTAGGCCGTCATGAACTTGTGGTGGATGGAGCATGAGCGCAGAAGGAAGGTCGTGGACCACTTTAGAAAGAAAGAAAGGGCCGCAATCCATAAGCAGTTGATGAGGAGCGCCATGAAGTAGGACGACGTCATGGAGAAGAAAGCCGGTGACATCAGAGGCACAGCTGGTAGGGATGAGACCAACACGGAAAAATGGGTCAGTCGGAATGTTGATGGGCTGAAGCTGGCCACTAGGCGGAAGTGAGGTGTTTTCCGGCACTGACTTTGATTGCAAGTAGCAACATACCCGCAGACAGAGCGGTAAAGGCCAGGCCAGAAGAACCGCCTGTGCACGCTGTCTGTGCGTGACACGCTGAGGTGCCCTGCAGTAGGAGCTTCATGAAGTTGGGCAAGTAGTGTGGAGTGGAGATGGGTCGGGACGACGAGCAAGAGGTCGGCGCCATCTGGGTGCGTATTGCATCGGTACAGAATATCATTATGCAGCACGAACAGGCGCAGAGCAGGATCGGAAGGGTTGCTGCGGAGGCGGTCGACTATGAGGTGCAGAGATGGATCACGGCACTGCTCATCACTGATGTTTAGAAAGTCCGATACGCACAGAACACAATCGTCGGTATCACGGGTGTTGGAATCGGGAGGATTGACAGGATGGCGGGACAAACAGTCAGTGTCTTGGTGCAGCTGGTCGGACTTGTAGACAACAGTAAATGTGTATAGTTGCTAGCGCAAGGCCCAGCGACCCACACGGCCTGTAGGGTCTTTAAGAGAGGATAGACAGCCAACACAAGGCACGGTGGTCCGTAGCTATGCAGAAGGGCCTTCCAAAAAAATGAGGCTGGAATTTCGTTTACGCCCAAACAAGTGCAAGGCACTCCCGCTTCGTAATGAATAGTTACGTTCGGAAGGAGAGAGCAGGCGTTTGGCGTAAGCAATCACACGAAAGTGCTCATGTTGGCACTGCGCACTGATGGCGCCAATACCATGGCCATTGGCGTCTGTGCGAAGTTCCGTAGGCGCAGATGGGTTGAAATGGGCCAGCACAGGTGGAGCAAAGGAGGGCCGCAACAAGTGCCGTGAAGGAGCGAGCTTGGTCAAAGCCCCAGGAGAACGATACATCAGTCTTTAGGAGGGTAGTAAGAGGACGGGCCGTGTTGGCAAAGTTTGGGATAAACTGGCGGAAATATGAGCACAGCCCGAGGAAACTTCGCACATCACTTGAGGAACGGGGAGTGGGGAACTCATGAAGAGCACGAACTTTGTCAGGGCCGGGCTTTACGCTAGAAGCATCAGCCAAGTGGCCGAGGACGTTAATTTGGTGCTGGCCAAAGCTGCACTTCTTGGAGTTCAGTTGGAGACAAGCGCGACGGAAGACAGCAAGGATGGTATCAAGACGGCGTTATGTGGCTTTCGAACGTGGGGAAGAAAACGATATCATCTAGGTAGCACAAGCACGTCGTTCATTTGAAGCCATGCAGAAGTGAGTCCATCATGTGCTCGATGGTGGCAGAAGCGTTGCAGACGCCGAAAGGCATATCTTTGAATTGGTACAGGCTGTCGGGGTGGCAAAGGCAGTCTTCTCACGATCCCGTTTGTCAACACCTATTGGCCGGTAGACTGAATGGAGATCAATAGAAGAAATATAGCTAGCACCATGTAGACAATCGAGGGCGGCATCAATTCTCGGAAGAGGATAGACGTCTTTCTTTGTTGGCAATAGTCAACAGAGAAACACCAGCTGTCATCTTTGTTTTTGACCAACACCACAGGGGATGCCGAAGGGCTGCTAGAAGGCTCGATAATGTTGTTCACCAGCATCTTGTCCATCTTGTCCACCTCTGTTTGGATGACATGGTGCTCAGAAAGAGAGACACGACAGGGCCTTCTGTGTATAGGGCTGGCATCGCCCGTATTGATGCAGTGGGTCACGACAGTTGATTTGGCCGAGAGGACGATTCCAAAAATCGAAGACGTCACATCATAGGGCACTGGCGTGGTCAGGTGACAAATCTGCCTCGATCATTGCAAAAGTAGGGTCCGGGCATGAAGCGGTCGAGTGAGGAAGGGCATGGAGACCAGAGACCTCAGCTGTGAGAGCAGAAACGGTGCATTCGGCCAAAGGAACCAGTTCAGCAAGTGTGGTGCCACAGGGTAAAACTTGGGGAGAGAGACCGAAGCTCAGAACCGGAAGGTAGGTGCGGTTGCCGGTGACGGTCAGGACTGTGAAAACCCCTGGTTTGCTCCGCACTCGGGAGGGATAACTAACAAACATAACACAAACACAAACAGCAACCGCGAACAACCTAGACAGGAGGACGCGGAGAAAACAGCACTGAGACGCGAATTAGAACTATCACGCACTAGGCAGACAGAGTTAGAGTGCCAAATAGCAGAGCTCACGAAGGCAGTACGAGACCTTAAGTTGAACAGCCCTCCGCAGCCACAAACATTACAAACCCAAGCCCCGTCGCAAACAGGCAACGAGGATCTCATTAAATTTAAGGCAGAAATCCAGCAAATGATGCAGCAGATGATGCAGCTGATGATGCAGCAAGTACAACTGCAAGTCACAGAACTCCAGAGTAGCATCCGCTAGCAGAAATACGCCGAGAACATTAGAGAAAAGGCCTACCACTGTCCCGCGCTGGCAGCCCTCGCCAACTCGCCCACAAACAACACTGAAGCTTAAATATGGCCAACAAAAACTTAAGCAAGCAAGAAACCCTAGACATATGGCAATGGAACTGCAGAGGCTACCGCAAGAAGCAGGGCCTACTCCAACACATCCATACACAACAAAGACCGCCCGACATCATAGCGCTTCAAGAGACGGCACTACGCCCACACTCGCAGGATATACGTGCTCGAGACTCAGGAGAAAGGAAGAACGGCAACCCTAGTCAGTAAGGTGCTCATCGCCATAAACCACAACAGGATAGCCGACACCGACGTAGAACACGTGATAGTAGCAATTATACGAAAGAAGAAAAGAAAGAGGGGCAGCGTCTTTATTGTGAATGCATACAGCACTCCAAAACAGAGGAAAGCAAAATTCCACGAACTTTTCCATGGCGCACGCAAACTAGCAAGAAAAAACACACTAATCATACTAGGAGACTTCAATGCCATGGACAAAAGCTGGGGATACCAAACAGCTAACCCAAAAGGTAAAGCACTAGCAGAGGCAGCAGAAAACACTGACTGCGACCTCCTCACCGACTCAGACACTCCAACCAGAATCGGAAACAGCGTCAGTACCGACACGTGCCCCGACCTCACATTCATACGGGGAGCAGAACAGGCAGTGTGAGATAATCTGTTAGAAAATCTGGAGAGTGACCACTACATACTCAAAACACAAGTAACCTCAGACAGGCTAAAGCACCAGCTGGGATCGGCAAAAATTACGGATTGGAGCGCTTTTCGAGAGGCATGCGACGGGATCCAATCAACAGAAGAGTGGGAAAATATGCTCAAAGAAAACTAGCGCAAGTACACTGAAGAAATCGCGCGAACGACGCAGACACCTGAGGTAGATGCCAGGCTGCTCAAGGTGTGGGAAGCTAGACGCGAGCTCACCAAGAGGTGGAAGAAACAAAAGTACAATGGAGAACTAAAACTTAAGATCGTAGTAGTCGCAGCGAAAGCAGAGGAGTACGCGGCGCAATTGGCAAGGCAAAATTGGCAACAATTCAGCGACTCCCTCAACGGAACTTTGAGCACAGCGAGGACGTGGCATATCCTCAAGGCTCTCATAGATCCAACCAAGACCAAGGCAGAAAACAACAAAGCCATCTACTGGTTAATCCACCAGTTCGAGGGACTAGACTCAGAACTTGTGGAGAAAGTATGCGTTAACGCGTTAAGTGCTTCGGGGACACAAACCCAGCAGCTTACGCAGAGTGCTACCGTGGAAGAGAAAACGATACCCTGGACAGACCCATCACGCGAGAAGAGGTCTATGCAGCGATTCGAAACACAACCAGAAACACGGCCGCGGGTGCAGACAAGATCAATAACGCACTCATCCGCAACCTCAGTGATGAGCTAGTCGCAGAATTCACCGACTTTCTCAACAAACACTGGGAAGCGGAGACCGTCCCTGAGGAGTGGAAGCATGCGGAGGTAGTCATGATTCCTAAACCGGCATGAAACTACAAATTGAGAACCTCTGACCGATCTCGCTCACATCGTGCCTAGGAAAACTGTACGAACGAGTGGTGACGCTGAGACTACAACAGTACATGGAGGACAACGAACTGTATCCCCACACCATGTTCGGTTTCAGAGCAAAACTATCGACCCAAGATGTACTACTTCAAATCAAAGAAGAGGTACTCGGGAACATCCCCAAGAGCGGAGAGAGCATAATAATGGCATTGGACATCAAGGGGGCTTTTGACAATGTCAGTCACGAGGCTATCCTTACGGGCAAGAACGACCTGAACTGCGGGAGGTGAGTCTACGGCTACGTCAAAGCCTTCCTCTTAAACAGAACGGCAACGATTGGCCTGGGGGAGCTCAGATCAGACAAATTCCTTACTCCAAACAAAGGAACACATCAAGGATCGATCATCTCCCCTACGCTCTTCAACATAGCCATGATTGGCTTGGCAAAACAGTTAAAAGCAATCGACGGCATACACCACGCCATGTATGCAGACGACATCACCATCTGGGTCAACACAGGCTCGCTCGGAGAGAAAGAAGAGAAATTACAAAAGGCAGCCACCTGCGTAGAGAACTACGTCAGAGCAAGAGGGCTAGCATGCTCCACCGAGAAATCCGAGCTCCTAAGAGTTTGGAGAGGAAAACAAAATCGCACAGTGCCCACTAGCGATGACTTAAAAGTCTACCTCGAGGGGAAGTCGATACCAGAAAAAACACTCATCAGAATCTTGGGGATGGGGATACAGTCAAACCAACACTGCACCCACACCCTCGCCCTGCTCAAAGCATCCACTCTACAAGTGGCCCGCATGATCACGCGCATCTCACACAGACGTCATGGCATGCGAGAGGAGGACATACTCAAGCTGGTTAGAAGCCTGGAAGTGAGCCGAGTGACATACAGCCTCCCCTACTACAATCCCATCAAGACTGAGGTACAACAGGCGGATGTGATCCTACGCAAAGCCTACAAAACCGCACTCCACCTTCCTCACAGCACTTCAACCGAAAAGCTCCCAGCCCTAGGACTACACAACACTTTCGATGAATTGAGAGAGGCACAACTAGTCTCCCAACTGCGCAGACTACAACAGACCCCATCTGGCAGGGAGCTCCTAAAGAAACTGGGCCGCGCCGATCAAATTCAAGAAATACAGAGGACAGAAACAATTCCGGACGAATATCGCAACACACTAAAAGTAACGCCAATACCCCGGAACATGGATCCCAACCTACACAAAGCACGCAGAGAGGCAAGGGCTGAATACCTACAAAAGACATTAGCACCCCAAGAAACGATGGTATACGTGGACGCAGCCACATACACCGGAACAGCGGGGCAGCACAACAGCAATGCGGCAACAACATTGATTGACTCGACCCTACGCGAGATCACCAGCGCATTACTACAAGACTGTACGATAGTCGAGGCTGAAGAAACGGCCGTTGCTCTAGTGGTAGCGGAGGGCTATCAATCTAAACGGTCTCTAACAATCCTTACAGACTCACAAACAGCATGCTGCAACTACCTACGCGGCAGAATAAAGTACAGAGCGCTCCACATACTCCGATCTGGGGGCCACAGACAAGCAAACGAAGAACCAATCAGGCATACGATAGTATGGACGCCGGGACACGCGGGAGTAACAGGGAACCAAGAGGCGGACAGGATACTCGAGGGTACACCTATGACCGAGCATCCAAAGTAGCCGACCTCGATGGGAATGAACCTGTACCCCAAGATTATTCGGCGATACTAAACTATTACAAGGGCTGCAGAAAGCGGTATCCACCACCGGACAACTCCCTTAGCAGAGAGGACTCTGTCGCATGGAGGCAGCTACGAATGGGCTCGTACCCGAACCTACACGTACTCAACAAAATGTATCCCTCACAATACACTGACAAATGCCCTTGGTGTCAAGAACCACCCACGCTGTACCACATAACGTGGGCATGCCAGAGGATAAGCGTGGTACCCGTTATAACAAACCCGAGTGCGGAGCAATGGGAGGGAGTGCTCTCCAGCGATTGCCGAGTCGACCAAGAAGGTCTGATTCGACGAGCACAACTGGCAGCAGCTTCCAGCGGAGCCCTGGACTAAGGGCAGCCAACCTTTGTACAAGTAGATGGACGAAGCCATCTGACAGCCGGAGAAGAAAAGCAAATCTAGAGCTTAATAAAGTTTTTGACTCACTCACTCACTGTGTGTGAAAAGCTGACGTTACGCTAGATGACAACGTCCTTGATTGGGTACGTGACATAGGCACCATCAGGAATGGCGGGAAATGGGGACATTGGGACATAGACTGCAGTGTCACGCGGCAGGCGAGTGAATTCAGCAGCACGTAAATGGGGCAGCTTGGTATCTGCGCTTTCAGAGCAGAGCGGCAAGTCCAAATGAAGAATGCCAGTGGAGCAATCAATTAGTGCCGCATGCGTCATTAAAAAGTCGATGCCGAGGGTCACATCATCTGGGTAATGGTCAAGGAATGTGAACAGGACAGGTGTAGTACTATCGGTAATACAAACGCGCAGTGCACAGTCTAACAACGGCAGCAGCACTGCCGTCAGCGACACGAACGGCTGCAGAAACGGTTTGGTTTATTGGGGTTTAACGTCCCGAAGCAACTCGAGCTATGAGAAACGCAGCTGAGGAAACGGCAGGTGTCACAACCTTTTTGAGGTGACGGCGAAAGGAGGAGCTGAAGACAGAAATTTGGGTGCCAGTGTCAATCAGAGCGGTAACTCGTGCACCGTCCACACAGATATCGAGAAGGTTACTGCGTGGAGTGAGGATCAGGAGAGGATTTTCGGGCCAGGTCATCAATGCAGTGTCACCTCCGGGAGCTGCATTGGTTAGTTTTCCCTGTGAGAGCCAGGTAAGGGTGGAGTGGACGGCCGTTGAAATTGCGGTGAACAGGAGCGGCGAACCTGAAGTGAAGGCGTGCAGCTGGATCTTCGTGGGGTCGGAGTGTCTCAAAGGCTTGTGGAAACTCAGCACGGGAAAACATCAGGTGTGGTTTGTAGTTGGCACAACGATCATAAATAGAACTAGGTTCGTAGTCGGCACGACGATCGTAAGTAGAGCGAAGTTGAGGAGGTGAAAACCAACGGCTGCGGCAGTGGCGGGAAATGTGGCCGACACGCGAACAGGTGAAGCAGATTGGTCAGTCGTCTGAGATGCGCCAATCCGCAGGATTCTGATAGCAGTAACGTGGCAATATGGTCAGAGTCGGTAAAGCAGCAGCAACCAGTGGAGTAGTGGTTGGTAAACAGGGCGACACAGAGGGCAGACCAGAAGTGAGGCCCACGGTCGCAAACTCCTGGTGAGTGACGGCCTGGATCAGTGCAATCATAGCGTCAGCCGGCTGAGGGGTAAAGGTGACGGGAGTCATAGCCTCCAGCTCTCTGCGTACAATTCGAGCCAAATTGGCAGGACAGGACGGCTGTTGCAGTGGTGGCAGGTCTTTGCAGGAGGATGTCGCCGCCGGGTTTGGAAGGCAGTCGAAACGAGAAGCAATACAGCAGTGTTTTGCTTGCTTAAACTGCCGGCATGCATGGAGGATGGAGTTGACAGTTGCACAATCTTTGCACAGGAGAAGGTTGAATGCGTCGTCAGCGATCCCCTTCAGGATGTGGCCTACCTTGTCGGTCTCTGACATCGCTGTGTAGTTTACGACACAGAGCGAGAACATCCTGGATGTAGGAGAGGTATGGCTCTTTAGAGGACTGAGCTCGAGAAGCAGGGTCTTTTTTAGCGCCTAGCTTCCGTCCAATTGGCTTGCCAAATAAGTCCCGGAGCTTTTGTTTAGAGTTGTCCCAAGGTTGTGTGGGGTATTCCTCATGTGTCTCAAACCAGACATGGGCCATGCCTGCCAAGTAGAAGATCTTGTTAGCAAGCATGAGGGTCGCATCCCAGCGGTTGTGCTTATTGACACGCTCATACATGGCGAGCCAGTCCTTGACATTGACGTCATCGGTGCCACAAAAGGCGCCCGGATCGCGAGGCTGCGCCACGACGGTCGTCGCTGGAGGTGACGCTGCGGCCGCTGGTGTGTTGGACGGCATAGTGATGGCTCGAAGGTGACGACCGCGGCAGAGGTCTAGGGCAGGGTCCTGGTGTGATACCCAGCACGACCTCCACCAATTATTACGGGGGTTAGCTCAGCAGCAGGAGTGACAGGCCGCAGTCAGAAGGCACACCAAACCAAGTCACCCCAAGCACTAGCTGCAACACCCTCGTTGTCGTCAACTGCCCAGCATCAAAACAACATCGTCTTTGCCTTGCGACTATACACCGTAATAATATGACAGCCAGAAATGAAAAGTTCCCAATTGAACCCGCCACGATGGCTCAGTGGTTAAGGTGCTCGTCTACTGAGCCAGTGTACCCGGGTTCGAACCCAACCACGGCAGCCAGGGCGCCAAAGGCGCCCATATGCTATGCAATGTCAGTGCATGTTAAAGGTCCCCCCAGGTGTTTGAAATTAATCCAGAGCCCTCCACTATGGCACCTCTTTCTTCCTCCACTTCCTCCTTTATCTCTTCCCTTACAGTGTGGTTTGGCTGTCCACCGAGATAAGCGAGGCAGTTACTGTGTCATTTCCTTTCCTCAAAAACCAATTTTCACTTTTTTCATAATTGAGCAATACAGTGATGTACTTGAACGGCAAGTCTTCTGCATGGAGAGCTTTCAGTAGCACTGGACGAAAATTTCGAATATTCATTTTGGCACCATATGAATTCCTATCTGATATGGAAGCCGAATTAAACCAAGGAATGCAAACCCAAGGAAAGAACAAGTGTTCACGCAAGTTGCTGAACCAGCCTCTTGGAAGTTCTGAGCAAAGAAAAAGAAGGTTGTGTTCAGATCTACGTTGACCCATGAAAGCTGAATGAGGCAAGCAGACATCCATACATCTAAATGCCAACATTTCAGACCTTGCTCTCAAAACTAAATGGTGCATCAGTGTTGACTCAGATAAGCTGAAGTTAGCAATGACCAGCTGCACTGGCTCAGGGGCTTTGACATTTGGCTGCTGGCTTGAGTGGCTGGCAAAATACAAATACAAATAGAACCCCTGGTGGTCGAAATTTCCGGAGCCCTCCACTACGGTGTCTCTCATAGCCTGAGTCGCTTTGGGACGTTAAACCCCACAAACAAACAAACAAACAAACAGAAGCAAAATAGAAAAAACACCTATGTGCGGTGCGATGTCAGAGAACAGTAAAGAACCCCAGTTGCTCCACATTAATCCGGAGGTTTCCTCTATGGCGTCCCTTATTGCCTATGTGCACAAGAGCACCCTTTTGTTCTTCAGTGGCCAGCCCCATGAGATTTTGCATGGGGAACCGCATTTTTCACACTCTGATGAAAGCTGTGAAGGCGTTTTGTTTTCTTGTTGCCAGCTGTTTTCAAAGGCCGACCGGCATGTACTCTGGCGGCGCCTCGTGTGACACCTGGACGACGCCTTGCTATCCCAGTTGGTTGCACCTTGATGGTGCGGCCGCGCCTCAGTGAACTTGCTTTTGCTGCAGTAGAAGCAAGATGCATTGCCACTACCTGAGGCTCTGTGCGCGCTCTCTTTAGAGCAGGGTTAGGTAAAATGGATTGTCTGCGGCCAAATTATGTTGCCGCCACAGCTCCTCTGTGATTTCCTTCAGTACCTCAGCGGCATCCTGTGAAAAAAACAAAAATAGCTCAGAAATCTGTAAAGTGAGGCACTAAAGTACAAACTGTAATAACTTTTGCATTGTACCTCTAGCATCCCACTCACTTTTCTGTTCTTTTTGTCCTTTCATCTTACTGTTTATAGCTACTCTTGGTTATTACGGCCATGTGTTTAGGTTATTTCAATATGGGACTCCAATTTACGAAGCAAATTGCACTGTGGAAGTTCGCAAGGGGCCAACACGATGGATTGTGGAAAAGTAGAACATCAGTGTACTGCATCAAGTGAAAGCGTGGAAAGGTTATGAACCTGCATCCTCATATGCTTGGCACTACGAATGATTTTCATGTCATGAAAGTTATATTACATGCATTAAGTACATAAATGTTTAATGTTAGAGATACAGAGAAGTAAACTATTTATCGGTCATTTTTGCAAATAGAGCTGTCTTTTCGACTCGCTGAATTGTTCAAAATGCCTGTGAGGCACAGTAAGGCAAAAAACTTCCAATAAGGAGCAAGAAATGCTGAAACAGCTGTGCACTCTGGTTGCGGGGAAAGTTTCATGTTACACTTCTGCTCTGTGACCAATGCTGCTGTTGAAAGCTCTGTTCATTGCTGCAGTTGGTGCAGCAGCATAGTGAGAGGGTTGGGTACTGTGAGCCCAGTCACAGTTTTCAGCAGGAGAGAGAGAGAGGTTTTCAGCTTCTTTGAAATGAGAATCCTGCACACTGCTTTAGGGAACTGTCATGCAGCCAGACTTGGAACTGATATACTGTAATGCACAAAAATGAAAAAAGGAATGTGCCCCAGACCTCGCGGCATTGATGTCTGGAACTTGGGCCTTCAACAGCAAGCTGCTCCTCAACTTCCATATTGTCTTGGGGCAGGCTTGCGGCATCTTGCTCCAAGGCCTGTGGCTGGACAAGTTCATTGCCTGGCTCGCCTGTGCTGCTCCCCGGCTGGTCCCATGCTGGTTCACGGAAGTCACGGAAAAAGGCAGGATGTTGGCACTTGTCACCCAGGGCGAGCCATGCGAGCTGGTGGCGGTCTTGAGCACCAAGTACGGGAGCATTGGGGAATCCTCCCCCAGGGGTGTTGTGAACCAGTGCCTGGTGCTTGCAGAACGCCCCCTGCTGGCCAGCTCGGCAGGTGCAGGTGCCGACATCCTGCCACACTTCGTAGACTTTCCCGTCTTCCTTACAACTGGGGACTTGAAACAGATTACTGCCAAGGGTGTGGATGCTTGCGGCAGCATTTTCAGGCATCCTTTCCAGAAGCTTATCGTAGAGGAGCTTGTGGCTTGGCACACGGTTGTGAGCGTGTTTCAGCAGCCTCTTCTGCAGGTGGCCTTCCCAAATGGTTGTGATGAGGGCGACAACATTAAATGCTTTATGCCCAGAACCACATCCTTCAGGACCCGTATCGATGCCTCAGCAAAATTATTGGTGTTGTGGCCCCTTGTAAGCATTCCGGAGCGGTACAAGAGCACCCATTCTGTCTTCCGCTCCAGGAAGCCAAGAACACGTGTTACATAGCCCTTGTGGGATTTCCCCTCCATTTCCGCTATGGCAGCATTCAGCTCGTCAACACTTGATGCATACATAATCTGCAAAGAAGATTATAAAACACATGTTGCATGTATAGCACTACAATATTCGCCTCCTGTAAAGGCACTATTTCTGCATAAAAATTTGTATTGAGCAATCTATCTCTGTGTCATCTGCGACTTACGTTTCTGATGTGCAAGATAACTAACATTTTTGACGCTGCTCAATATCAAGCCTCTAAATATGTAGTAATGACAATGTTCCAGCAACTATCACCTTGTCCCAAATATTTCCGCAAAGTGCTGTTTCCATTTTCATTTCCTGTGTTTGTTTGCCCCCTTTTTTGCTATATGAGATGTGACGTAACTATCTGAAATTTTAATGATCGTGTGCTGCAGCTTTTACAATGTCTGAGATTGTGTGGGTGTTTTGGGTGCTTTACATCCAAAGTTCACTGTAACTGTCAAACTGCACACAACTGAGAACAGCTGGTATTTTCAATCCGCATTGCACATACTTGTTGCCATTACAGCTTTTCATTCATTATCTATCTGTGGGCACAAGTTCTGCCAATCAAAAGTTTGCCGCCAAAGCTTTCTTTCACCTCTCCCCTTCTTGCCACCACCACATAACAATTTTGTATTAACAATAGCCTGCGTGGCCCCGTTCTAGAATGCAAATACTTTAATGCCTGTGCTACTAGTAACCTTTCCTGGAAAACTCATGTTAACTACGTAAGATACATAACACCGCATGCTTGCTATTGAAAACATAGTTTCTAACATCAGCGTCGCTCAAAACAAAGACAGCTATATATACTGTGTCCAACTCTGTCTATAGTGCTCTTTCTAGAAGCTACCAAAGCAGATTTTTACTAACTAAAGCTAGAGTGAACACATAGAATCAATTAGTTTAATGTGTGTAATCAGTAGCATAGCAGAAGCATTACAAATATACAACAAACTCTTACTGTGGCATGTCACTATGTGCGTTTTTTTCAGGTTTTTCTTAATATTGATCTTTTCCAAAGGATCTGCCACTGTATTAAAACCATCTAAGGGTACTCCTGATCGCTCATGGTACTTGCATTTATGTACATGTTCATCATCCTCACAAACTTGATGTACCTCTTCAGTTAATGACACATATACGGTTATTTCTGTCAGAGACATTCCGTACTTGGAAGTGCTTGCCAGGCACATTAGCCTTTATCTCCGGACACACTAGCTATCGTTCAGTTCTACATGCATTGAATTTATCTTGGCTATTGTGTTCAATGTGTTGAGTCTGATTTTATTGTTCTGGTAGTTCTGTGAGCATGTAATTATTGATTGCATTCAATTTTACTTGCAACATGCCTTGTATCATACTTGGTGTTTTTGACTTGCCTCTTCACTCATCAAACCACTGTAGTGGCCCAGTGGCTTTGGCTGCCAAACCTAAGGTCGCAGGCTTGATCTTAGCCGCAGTGGGTGTGTTTCAATGGAGGTGAAATACAAAAATACCCATGCGCTATATGATGTCAGTGCACATCAAAGAACTCTCTGGCGGTGTGAACTAATCAAGAGCCCTCCACTGTAGCGCCCCTTGTAGCCCATGCGTCACTTCAGGACGTTCATCCCACAATTTACATTTTTCTTCTCATCTGTGCGCCTTCGTGACTTTTGACCAGTTTTATGCATTCTTGCCCCTCCCCTCCACAATGTCTCTGTGAGGGTGAAGTAAATAGGCATGCAAGCTTGTTGTTTGTAGTGAATGCAGATGACCATTCCTTTATGACTATGTAACAGAACACAATGCTTGACAAGTCAACCTTGATATAGGCCAGACCTCTTAGCCCAAACTTTTGGCAGAACAATGAAAAAAAGTTGCAGAATGTTTGCTCATGTTGCATATTTCAGTTTATGTGATACTGTGATCAAATAATCCATTTGTTACCGCACTGCCATTGTTTACGAGCTATGCCTATCCTGAATGTAGTGGGGATTTGATGGGTTACCTTTGTAATCTAGAAATTTAGAACTTGTTTATGCAACTATGACATGCAAGCCAGCAGATCTTCTGTACAAACATTTCAGTACCTGAATGTAGGATACCAATTTCCTCTATTATTAAACTGCATCAGGGCAGCTAGGCTTGTTTGTTGGTATGGTAGCTCCTGACAGTTCTAACCCTTCTCAGTGAAGTATGAACAGAGGGCGGTGGTAAGAACTGAAAATATTTTACAGTATTTTCACATCATATTAATATGTGCAAGAAGGGCACATGACTAAGGAAATGGGATTCTTGGGTACTTCCCTTTTGGTGCATGAAAAAAAAATCACAAAGTAATGTTGTAAACGTTTGCAGCGTAATGTTTTCATGGCAGTCACAATTGTTCAGGTGTACATGACTGTGAAAGCACTTATTTAATTTAATGAAATAATGATTTGCCTCTAGGAGCACCAAGAAATGAGACACTGGCCCAGAGCCCTAGAAAACCTGCTTCATGCACATGCCTTTGAACCCCATGCCAAGAAGTAATGCTATACTACTTCTGCTGTAGATCTTTCATTGATTTCTGCGGATATAGGGTACTTAATTTCTTGTTTAATATCATGAACCACAACGCCAATGCCAGAAATTTAAGAACTTGCCTTCAATGTTAGTAGCCTTCAATTCTACAATACCACCATTTCTCTATGCCTTAACAAACCATTAAGTATGAACTGCTTTCTTATTTATTGTCTTTTAACTGCACTCTGTGATGTACATCGTGTTTATATTACTGCACAATCCACCTGCACAGACCATAGAAATGTTTATTTCTTCGGTTGTGAAAAGAAAAAACTTTTGTGAAAGAGAAAGAAAAAGTCGCCATGTGTAGTGTTCCAGAAACCTTAAAACCCTGCATTATTGCACATAAAATGTGCAACTCTTTGTTGCTTATTTGAGAGGGATGATTGGCATGGAAGTGTGCTCTTTGAAGCTCCCGTGATGCAGCCATGTGTTGCTTTGATAGCACCCACAGAAGTACCTTTTTCACTGGGCCCTCTGAGCCATTCATGCACGTTCCTTTAATACTTGTCGCTGTATGTTACAAGTGTGAGCACATATTTCTATGTGCAGATTCCTGCTAACTGCACGAGAGTCTGACATAGTTCATGTTACTTTGTTGTAAGAATTCAAACAGCTTGTCTTGTGGCATTACCAGCACTGCATCACTCATGCGGTGTTAAATCACGGACCGATTATGCTTTACTGTCTTGGCAGATGCAATACTATATCCGACAGTCACATTTTCCAGTTGGAATTTGCAGAAGTAAAAGTAATGCATGCTTAATTTGCATTCACCTTTTGGAATGTAGTCATCAAATCTCGCTTGTCATCCCTGCTGGTGTCACGTGACGCATGTAGCCAGCGCCACTCGGCTTGGGCCACATGAAAGTGGCACAGAAGCTGCTTGCCTTCGGGCCACGTTGATTGCAAAGCAGCTTTCTCAGCTGCCGAATTATCGGTCATGAATGCCTGCGGTGCCTACAGAATATAAGAAGCAATATTTTGTACCTTTGTTGCTGTAAATAAAGAACCGTATTATCCGTTCTAAATAGTACGAAGTCTGTACATTGCTTTTCATTTGAGGGTTTTGTGTTGCAAAGTTTGAGACAAAGGACACAGAGACTTTCTGTAACAATTGAACTCAACTGTCCAGATACCCCGTCTCATGGTTTTGTTAAACTAAATGTCTATAATATTGCCACAGCGGTAACCTGGACACAGTAAGATTTCTTATCCATTTTTGAATGCTGAAGCTTTTGAAAAAGTTGCATGAAAATGCGGGTCTAATATTTCATTTTGCCTGCAGAAAGAGTATGAAGTTTAGCGGTCAAAGCTTAAGACACCATTTCTTATGCCCTTGGGAGCATACAGCCATTCATCATATGTGCTACAAAAATACTGGCTGAGGTAACTGGGCTCTGAATGACGTAATGAATTGGCATTTTTCAAACTGAGCAACAACGACAACTAAGAGACACTAGTGTTTTTATGTGCTTTTATCCTTTCCTATCAAGCCATAAATAAAGCAGGCAAATATTTGTTACTTACATGAGTACCACCAAAGCAGGTTGGGTAGCTCTGCTTCAGAAGGCCAAATGCAGTTCTGTAGCTCTCACTGCTCTGAGAACTATGTAGCAGTACAGCAAGGGGCATTGCCCCAACTGCAGTTGCTGTAAGAACCACGGTGAGGCTGCTTTGTGACTCATCACATGAGGCTGTGGAGTCTATAAATATTATCTCCTTAGCAGCACTCAGTCCGTGTGTCCTCTTCATGACCTCCGTCACCACGAGGACTGCCCAGCAAGCACCATCCTCTGACCTTGTGGTTCTCACATCGGCCCCTGCAAAAGGCAATATAGGGCTCCCACTTATAGCGGCATTAAGCAGAGACGCGAAGGCAAATGAGGGGCTTGTTAAGATATGCATTTGAAAGTAGCCAGCATTACAAGCAAAATGGTAATTTAAAAAAAAAATTTCATTTTCTTATTCATCAAATTAGGAGCAGCAGAATCATTTTTTAGATGTCAGATAATTCAACACAAGGTAGGAGTAAAGGCAGCTACGTACCACCAATGAAATCCGAATGTAAGACCTCCACGTGTTGCACATGGTCCTCAACCAACCGAGCTATGGCAGTAATACTATCAAGTGTATCTGTGCTAGCATGCACTTGACATGTTTAACCCCTTTATGCTGTCTATGGCATCAAGAGTGCCAGACCAGAGACCTTCTTTATGGTTTTTAGCATGCAAGTGAAGGGAAATGATTGGTACAATAATATATACATAAGAAAAAAGCAAATGATCACTGAAGCCCAAGAAAGCATGAGAGAATGTTGTTCTATTTACTCTTTTAATGCTGTTAACTGTAGTAAGAAATCAGTGACAGTGTAATTACTTTTTTGGGTGCAGGATAACTGGGTTGCAAGCGGGTTGCACTTACTCATGTCTGTAATGCTTTGCTTGGGGCTAAGGGGGCGGCAAATCTATCACTGGGCAGTATTGTTGTGATGTATGGATATTGAATCTCGATATTACAGATAATGAAAAGTAGAGCATAGTCACTGTTTGACATTGCAAGAGGTATTCATCGTGGATGCGATTTTTGTTGTAAAGCACACAGCTTTAGTAATGCAGGCCAGAGAAGGTTGCTATAAGCTGATTTAGACATGCGTGTGACTTCTCATCATGCTCTATTTTCACCGAAAAGATGTCCACTGTGGCTTGAACGACTATACTCTAAAGCCGCAGGTGGTCCCTCTAAGGGAAAAGAAAACTGCTAGCCAAGAGATTGTCCCTGCTGATAGCATGACGTGCTAAAACATTTGGTGATAATTTTTGTGAAGCAAAAGGTAAATATTTATGAAGTACCTAGACTACAGAAATAAAAGTAATTGCACACACAAATGTGTGAGAATGTGATTAGTGAAACACCTAAAAAACCTTTGCAGTTCAGTACTTTCAAAAAGTGACAAGAATTTCAAAGAAACAAAAGAAACTACACTGCTCAGACGTATTACAACTTACCTTTGTCAAGATAACATGATGCTTTCTCTGAAAGCTTGCTGACAGGGTCCACTGCACTGCCGTAATGCTGATCCCGCCACATCCTGAACCAATAGTACACGGTGCCAGGACTTGGGTTTACGGCACCACTGGCAAGCTTCTCGGCTGCATCATTTTCAGTTTCCAGCTTCTGCTGATGTATCGTTATGGCCTGTGCTGGTGTGAGGCCATCGTGAAAGTAGCTGTGGAACACAGCTCGAGTGTCAGGTGTGGTGCGCAGAAGGCGTAGTGCATCAGCACAGTCGAGTGCATGGTTGTGGTCATCCCTGACCTTCACGATGGCACGCAACGGCGTAGTCCTCTTCAGGAATGGGTCCCGCTTCTTTGTGTCCCTAGTGACATTCTTGATTTTAATGTCCACAAAGGCTGGCAGTTCGTGGCTGTTGGCCAGTAACCTTGTTACGGTTTGAGTGCTGGCATTTCCACTTCTTGTGGAATGCGATCCTAGTAAAAAACAAAAGCCAATGATTTTACTTCTCACAGTAACACTCATCTTTTTGCTTAAGTCTCTTTTATATTAGAAAGACACTAGTAACAATGATAGAATTATTGCGTAATTCTCTGCACGACATTGCTGCCATGCGGTGAAGCCAGCGTAACAAAGAGCTGAAAATTGGAATCTCAGTCCACAACAACGTAACTAAAACAAATGCAACTGATTTTCCTTCTCACAGTAACACTCATCTTTTTGCTTTAGTCTTTTATATTAGAGAGAGACTGGCACCAGTAATGTAATTACTGCGTAATTTTGTGCATGACACTACTGCCATGCGGTGAAGCCAGCCTAGCGAAAAGCAGAAAATTGGAACCTTTCACAGTCCACAGTTACGTAATTATTCCATGACAGGCCTCAGAAATTGCACAGAGCACCCTGATGCACACGAATAACTCGGCTACGTCAAGCAAGATATGACGGCTCCAGCGCAGAGTGCGCTAAAAATTACAAAGTGGCATGTTATCTCCTCATTTACGTGCTTCCACAGGTGGCCTCGACCCGCACGGGGGACAGACAAGTATATCAGGCAATGTCGACAGCTCAGTTCTTGAAATAATAAATCAAGTGCACTGGTTAATAAAATTCAAAATTTTCCATACCTTTTAGGCTTTGCGACTTCCCAGTCAACGATCCACGATGTTCTTGTCGCAACACCGTAGCTGGTGAGCCACTCGTACGCGTCTCCGTCGGTGTTCAGAGCCACTCGAAAACAACGCACGTTCTCGACGCAATTCTCACTGTCCAACTCGCATTCGAACGGCAGCGATGATGCCGCCATAATTCTCGGGTGGAACAACAAGTTACTCGCATAAAAAGTCCAAAAGCACCTCGTGGCGTACCCTACGCGGGAAGGAGGGGCAGGCTGCGAGACCGACGATGCGTTTTCCAGCGTAGAACAGCGGCACGGCGCGGCTTGCATAGCTCCTTGGAATCTACGCACTTTAAGCATTCGGAGCCAAGTATCCACGATCCAACGAGGCGGCTTGCATAAAACTTGTGTAAAACCGCTCGCGTGAAACTGCAACCCGCACGCATACGCAGGGCGCCATTTTTTTTATGACGGCGGAAGTTGCGTGAGGTCACGTGATAGCACTCCTGGGCGTCGTCTGCTCGTATGCGTGTACAGGATATGTTTTGGCAATACGCCGCCTGGTTCGCTGCGCGTGCAGAAAGCTGGATTTTTTTTTTTGCGTTCACGCTGGATGCACCCGCGCAGATTAGTCTGAAACTGAGGTGAAGACTTTACAGCCTACAGTGATCATCAGTCTGCGTACGCTTTTATCTCGTGAAAGCGCTGACTATAGAGAGTAATCTTGCGAGTCTCACACGATCTCGCAACTCTCAACGAAAGGAGCGCCACAGAAGTAAGCAGTCATGTACCTGCGCAAGCAAGCCAGCATGTGAATATGACTTTTATTACACACTACGTTCAGGAACCTATCACGGAGGCATACTGCACAAAAGTGAAACTATAAAAGTGACTCGATCGTTAAAAAATAGAAAGCTTAGAGGGTAAGGAACATCATATGTATCACATAGACTTACTGCACGTAACAGAAAAAATAAAGTGACTCGTTGAAAAATAGCTTAGGCCATCGTCAGGAACATCATGTCCCAAGCAACCACAGATATCCGTCGGACGTACGAGCTAGATCCGAACGTCATTTGCCGAGATCGGACGTCCATCGGACGTACGAACACAATCCGATTTCGGATATCCGTATTCGTACATCCGCCGGACGTACGGGCAGTGTCCAATTTTGTATATCCGCATGAGAGACGAGGTGTACGTCCGAAGGATGTAAGGCCGAGTATTCTCCCAGGCCATGAGTATGGACGTTTTTTATTTCACAGAAAATTCGCGTCTTTCGTGTATGTATACTGTTTTATTTGCATCAGTTGGAGCGTTTGACGCGAAGATGTTTGTAAATTGGCCGCCAACAAGCTAAATTTAACTAAGAGGAGAAGCAGGTGTTGCAGAATTTTGCAAGAACTCAATGACTAGTTTTATATTTATAAAACTTCTCCAAATTAGTGGAGTTGTGCGACATGTCCACCGTTTTGCTAGCTAAACTTGCCATTGAAACCATTCGTAACAATCAAAACTGCCGTGCATTCTGCTGTCACCATCATCATAGATGTCAGTTCGCGGTCAGTCCAATCCAATCCATCAGTACGGCTCCGTAGCGCTTTGTTGATTTGTCGCGTAGTGTTGTCGCGCAGAGCTTTATAGCTCTTTTATTACAATGTGTGGCTTTGTTCGGTCTGTGGACGAAAGTAGTATGTAACTTAAGCAATTCGAAAGATCCGGGAAGCGCCTGAACCTCTTCTGGAACACCGGAATCCCGTACTGCGTCGACCTTGGTTTAAAGAAGGCTTAGTGCACATGTGATTGCCTACGAAGGTATGTATCCAGTACACTTCTTGGAACTTGCTTCTAGGACAGTGCAGCATGCTCATATAGCATTCGTTCACAGGACAGTGGGAGCAGTAAGCGCGAGGAGATGGCTTCCACAAGTGTGTGCTGTTCTCACACTTTCGGGAGCCTACATATCACACAGCTGCGGGAGCCCTCAACTCGCGCGGCTTGACGGAGTATTTTCGCGTCTTGTTAATTTTTAAGGCATCGCTAGGTTCACTGTGCCTATATAAAGAGTGACAACGCGCGAAAGGCAGGCCATAGGGAGCACGTGTAGTTCGCAGTGGTTCGCAACGGAAGCTTTGCGGCTTTCTGTGCACAGTCGCGTACATACAGTGCTGCGCAGGTTAGTTCCCTAAGGCCCATGAAAATAAATAAAGAACAGATACACTGTGAAATATGGTGTGGAAAAGTGAGAGCTGTTATTGCCTTATACTTTGAGGTGTTTGTTAAAGTGCATTGTCTGTTATGCTTGCAGCATTAAACACTTCTATTAATTGGTTCCAATGTTTTTACTTGGGCTGCTGCATTGTGCCATTTGTTTCACATGGCTGATGTTTGCCGCGTTCTTTTTTATTTCAGAAATCCTGTGAGTGGGAAGATTACGGATGTGTGTCCCAAGCTTGCCACGTTGAAGAGTCACATTTAAGAAATTTTCTGAATATAACCCATTGCTCTGCTGATGTATCATCAACCAAAATAAAATATGCGTGCTATGCATCAAATTGTTTTTGGTTTTATTGCATCGTGCGGAGTGTAAAAAGCGCGCATGCACCATATATGCGAATATTCGAGAAATATCCGCCAATGGACGTACTCAACTGGACGTCCGTCGGCGGGCGAACCGTATACCTTTGGCCACCTTTCGGACGGCCGACGGACGTCTACCGGCTGTTTGCGGATGTTCAGCGGACGTACAGAACATCCGAAAGAGACCTCTGTCGGCCGTCCGAAGGATATCGGTTGTTGCTTGGGGTATCACAGAAACATACTGCACATGTACCGTATTGTGCGTTTTTATCGGAAAGACTTTGAAAATTTTTCTTACCTCAACCGCTCGCTCGTTTGCGGTGAAACTGCACACAGAGCTTGCGTATTATGGTAACTTTTGTATCGTAGCAAGTTTTACAACGGTACTTACTTAGTTGAGCCGTGCATGATGCAAAAGCGTAATCGTCTGCGTCGAGATCGGCGTACCGGAACCCAAAACACCGAATTTTTGGTGAAGGGCGGCAGTAGCGCCATCTGTCTTCTGCAGTGGAAAGCGTCACAAGGCGCCAAGGCGAGCGTTGCAAGAACTGAAGCGCTTCGAACATTTTCGGCCAACTGAGCGGGAAAAAAATGCCAGAAACAACCTTTTTAACGAGGCTGTGCCGTTAAAAGAATATTGTTTGACGTCTTTTTTTCGTCCAATGCCTTTATCCAATTCAGCTTATATCGTCTGCTTTCGTGGCTCGTCGGAGAACGACGTCACGAAGTCCTGAGCTGTGTTTTTCTTGTTTAATTTCGTTGTGGCAGACAGATGGCGCCACTGCTGCCCTTCAGCAAAAACTCGGTGTTTTGGGTTTCAGTACGCCGATCTCGACGCAGACGATTATGCTTTTGCATCATGCACGGCTTAACTAAGTAAGTACCGTTGTAAAACTTGCTACGATACAAAAGTTACTATAATACGCAAGCTCTGTGTGCAGTTTCACCGCAAACGAGCCAGCGGTTGAGGTAAGAAAAATTTTGAAAGTCTTTACGATAAAGACGCACAATACGGTACATAATTATGACTGAAACTATAAAAGTCGCTAATTAAAAAGTGGAAAGCTTAGAAGGCACACTTCAGAGCACTCTTCGAAGTTTTAACATCTTCATTCGCTCCCGCGTTTCGTCCCGTTTTGCGTTCTGAGATTTCACGTAGAAATGAAGCCTTGAGCGCACATAGAACTTGATGATTCTTTTTGAGTGCTGTTTTGTGTTCTGGGCAGCCTACAAGATTCAACTTTGTAAGCTGGAGAAAAGATACCAAGTCCATTAGGCTGTCGCTTCTTACTTGCTTCACACTGAAGCAGTGGGTGGTTGCTTGTACGAACACCGTCGCTTGAATCGCGCTGCTGTCCGACATCACGAGGACTACCTTTTGAATTGTGGTCTTCTAACGCACACACAGTGAAAGCCGTGACGTTATCAGAACCAGTGATCTGGTGTCTGGACCAACACACTCTTGGTAGCTCGCATCTTTGAACGCAAAATTCAGATGCAAGAGCCTGCTGCTCTGAAACACTCCATCATTTGCGGTCTCTACGCCTTGGGAAGAGGCACCCATTTCGCAACGTTGGAGCTTCGAGGGGAGGCCGCATGTCGACGTTTTCGATTGCCTCTTCTGAGGGGCTTTCTTGGAAAGGTACGACAGAGCATTTGGGTAAATCGTTGGAACCGCGTCGCTTGTAAGCACGGGTCGATCACGGGGAATCTTGACTGTTGCTCCGTTGATCACGTGCGTGAAGTGCCGGACAATATACTGTTCATCAAAGTGAAGTTCACAGAGGGCTGAGTTCCCGTCGAGAGCTTTGTCAGCCCGGGGCACGGCTCGTAGCCATGCTTCAAAGCGTTCAAGGTCCTTTGGCACAGAAAACAAAGTGACGCGCTCACTCGACTTCCTTGACGATACGTAGCCAGACGTACAGTTAGGCGCAAAGCAGTGCGCTTGTCTCGCTTTCTTTGCACGATGATACATTTGCTGATCCAGGACACGGACCTGAAGCATGCATGCCAACAAGTACCCCTTCACAAAAGAAACAGAGCGAAAAACACGTGGGAGCACCGTCGAGACGAGCAGACGACAACCGCACGTGCGCACGCATGAGCAGGGAGCGCGGGAGGCATCGAAGTGCTGACCCCTTTCGCCGCGAACGCGCCGGCGTTGACGCCACGTACCCCTTCTAGCCACCATAGCGCTGGAGTGCCCCATGAGCGGCCATTTTTTACACCAATGGGCGTCTATGGAGCCTTCGCTACCATGGTATATCTGCATACGCGTAGAAAGCCAGTCTCGTTCGTGCCGCCGACGGGTGTCGGCGGCCGGCGTCTCTCAACAGGCCCTTTGTCTGCGCTGACGGCGACGATGGAGGCCCTATTTCTACGACGCACGCCCAACAGCGGCCCGCCACCCAGGATTACTCAACAGTCTTCCTTGCCCAGTAAACCATAAAACGTACCATAGACATCACCAAGATATTTACGCTGGACATTAGACACCTCCATTAGACATCCATATTAGTACCGTTTACGAAAAATCTACGTACCTACAACATGAAAATTGGGGTCCAGTTCACGTTGTAGGTACGTACTGCAGACATCACGCTCTACATTTATCAGATATTTGTGAACATGTAAGTACGCCCAGTCTACGTAGCCTAGACGTCTATATAAAGAGAATATGACTATACATAGATCAATATCCAGGTGAAAATTTCTAACTGGTTCCAGTCCTACTGTTTTAAGAGACACATTTCCAGACTGGAACCAGCTGCAATACGAGATGCAGCTGACACCTGTTACAATTCCAGATGGAACGGAGACCTACTGCATCCCAGCCACAGACTTCCCTATGGAGTCGTCGGGACGTCCAAGCACTCCAGCTAGCTCAAATACAGTTGAGTAAGCGAGTACATGGCCATCATGGGAGCCCAAAACACTGCAGATGACTTCCTAGTGCGTTAGTATTTTATTGCGCTCGGCGCTTTCACTGAATCTTCTCGTTGAGCATAATCGTCAGGTTAACAGCTGCGGTGGCATCAATACTCTTCTGCCGAGCCCAATAGGCCAGGGTTGCTGCAAAAGAAAGCATAATTGTTCACTTTTACAGGTGACTAGAGAAAGGCACAGCAACCACAACAAACAAACCCAGTAATTTACGCCACTTTTACCGACGCAAGTCTATGAAGCGTGAAAGGTTGCCCTTGCAGCACTAAAAGGCAGTCGTGCTGAGCGGAGTGTGCTTGCACACGCACTTCGGCACACCATCCGAACGCATGCCTACATTTCGGTAGTAGAGGCCAGTTGCATACATCACCAGCCTTTGTTTCAATACACAGCGAGTTTGGCGAAAACAGCCAAGCGAGTGAGCGTAAAAATATAACGTGCCGATAAATGCGTTAGAATTTTTTCATTACGAACGCAAAAATAGCATAAAATACACTTCAATGAGTAAACTGAGACTGAGTACGCACCAAGAAAGGTCACGATCCCAGCCGGTGAAAACGACTTGTAGTCCTAATTCGTACTGGCGGGTCCACTTCGCCGAATAGTAAAAGCAAGCAAACTGTCTTCCTTCAGCTCCATCAAGGAAAGAACGGTTGAACAATCTCGCCAGCAATAATAAGAGAATAATTAATTCTGTGTCGAGGTTCTTCAAACACAACGTTCCCACGGAACACGATTGAAATCGCACACGCCCTGCGCTCTACCACTGCCACCATGGCTGAACCTAGCCTCGTGCGGATGTGCGAAACTGTCACATATTTTGTATCGTCTCTTTTTTGTACTTAGTAGCAGGCTTGGTGTGGCATGAAAAATAAGTTAATTATTTTTAAATTGTAGCATATTACTTTTTCACAGCTGCAATCGCCATGCGCAGTTTGCGCTATTATTGATAAAATACGATACGAACTACAACGCGATGGCGGCTTAGACAATTCACCGCACTTTCCCCGCCGCCGCCTGTCCGCAGCATAGAACAGGCATATGGGCAGCGCATGTAGCATGAAGGCAAGATGACCAATTATCATTAGGGTAACGGGCTGGATTCAGAGAGAATGCAAGCACAGCAGAGAGGATCAGGGCAGGTGGGCAGATGAGGTTCGGAAGTTTGCTGGGATAAGGGGGCCGCCGCTGGCACAGGGTTAACTGGAGAAATTTTTGGCCTGCACTGGACATGATTACAGTGTTGACATGATGATAAAAAGCGGGACTCAAGAAGTTTATTCTCAAGAAATATGAGGTCACACATTCAGCAACACAAATGCCTAAGCTTTCCTCAGCTCAACATTCCAATAGTTATCATTGCTAGCGCGATTAGCAGATTTAAGACATTTTTGAAAAAAAAATAACTCCCAAAAATTGCACTGAACCAATTCTTGTATTTTAAATCGTTGGATAAGTTGAATAAAACATGCTTAATCAGAAAAAATGGTTATTATATAGTCCTAGCTGCTAAATAACAAAGTTTTTTAGTGTGTCCTAACTTTTCAGTGTGGTTGAGATAGCTTGCAGGCTGTAGCACAAGGTATAAATTGAATGTAAGAATAGTAATGAAATAACAATGCGAATCCTGACCAAAGTGACTGGCATTTCAAACCAACTGCGTACAGTTGAGTCAGAAACCTGATGCGTGTGCATTCAGATTTGTCTTTACTACTTCCGGTATTTTTCATATTTCTAGGTAGGATAATGTTGGCGTGAAGCGGGCACGAAAAAACGCAAAAACACAGGCAGCGCTGGTCATGCCTCCAATTTGTAGTCAACAGCGATTTCAAACTTTAAATGCAGTAAGGCAACACGAAATATCGAACGATTGAAAAATATGGAATTCTTAAATTATATATCTCGCTTACATACCCAGGACGTGACAAGTAATATCTACGAGAAGTCTAGGTTAAGGCAGATATGATGTCGTGGGTACGTTTGCAGCTTTTCCACGAAAAAAGGTTGGTAGATAAGACGTCTGAGAGATTTTGGTTTGGTACATAGACGTTCAGACTTAATCTGGACATCTATGGGAGGTTTGTGGTTTGCTGGGTGGATACCATGGCTGCGCCTCCTCATTGGTGGTCTTTCAGCAGCAACAACTCTCTCCCCCTGCTCTGCAGTGGACTTCCTAGCAGACTTTTTCACCGCCCTCGAACGGATTACCTGTGTGTGTTGTTCGCGTGTGTCTGCTGCTCGGACGGCGCGCCCTGGACTCTGGACGAACGGTGAACTCTCCCGCACGCACTTCGTGTGCCTGCTATACTCTTTCGCCCAACGGCCTCTCTTCACTCTGCCTTCTTCCGTTTTCTCTCAGCGCGCCACCCTGGCCCGCTTCTATATCTCATGCCTTTCTGGCTTCCCTCGCGCTCGCGGCGCCCGTTCCGGCGCACTCTCCGCGTTGCTCTTGGGCTGCGCGCATGTCGCGGAGTTGGCCGCAGTCGTAGGCCCACACGGGGCGGGTCGGGCTCGTACATCGCTATCTGAGAGCGGTAGTCTGCGCTATCATGTCCGCCGGAGGCACCCCCCGGACTCTGCCTCTTCTGCCGCCACCGCTTGCTCCGTCGTCGCCGCGCTGCCCCTGCGCCTCTCGGTCCTTGCGCCGGGCCGCGCCGCCGCCCGCGCTCTCTTCTCGCTCAGGGCGTCTATCGCTCTCGTCCGCTCTCTTCCTTTGGCTCGCCTTCTTGGCAGCCTAACTCCACTGCGCGCAATTCCATTGCCCGCTAACCGCACACGCGGTAAACCACATGCGAGGTCTCTACCCGCATGACTACCCTATTTGCGTGCCTCAGTGCTCGCTAACTACGCAGTGCGCTCTTATAGCCCGCTCATCTCTCCGGCCGCTCCAAAATTTTGAACCAGCCACCTCCTTCTTTTTCGACTCTCTTCGTCCGCGGGCGCTGCGCCTTTTGGCGATTTTTGTGGATATCTTCGTGGCGGTGGGTGCACTCTGGGGTTGGCCGCAGTTGTCGGCAAACACGGGGCAGGTTGGACACGTGCTTCGCTATCTAAGGGCGGTAGTCTGCGTTGTCGTGTTCACGGAGGGGCTGCCCCGGACGCCTCCGGCACTGCCGCCACCGCCACACCCCGACCCGTGTCTCGCTGCCCCTGCTATCCCGCTCTGTCGCCTTGCCGCGCTAGCGCCCCACCACTCTTTTAGCGCGCATTTCGTGCCCACATCCGCTTCGCGGCATACCTCTCTTTTCCTTTTCTTTTAGCGCGCATCATATGCCCGCTGTCGCTTCGCGGCATACCTTCTCTTCCTTTTACCTTGCGCGCATTTTATGTCCGCTGCCGCTTCGCGGCATACCTTTCGTTACCTTTTACTTCGCGCACATTTCATGCTCGCTGCCGCTTCGCGGCATAACCTTCTTCACCTTTTCCGACCTATTCTTCCGCGCGCAGCTACCCTGCCCGCAACGGCCGACACGTCTGGGGTGGTAGACTTTGCGCAGGGGGTCCCTGGGACGCGTGCTTCTCTGGCGCACTTCTGCGCCGCATGGTTCCACTCCCTTTCCGCCTTTGCTACGGCACGAGCCTTCCATCTCGTCTCCGTGCCCGTCCTCTACTCTATCATCTTTTCCTCCCTTTCCCCAACCCTGTGCAGTGCAGCGATCGTGACCCCCAAGAGGAGACAAACAGCAAGCACTGCACGAACTATTCTTCACCAACCATGAACTAGGGTGCCTCGATGCGTGCCCGCTCTCCGCTGAGGGTGGAGCCACTCTTTGAAGGGGTCGCCGCCGCCAAAACTGGTTCTCGGGAGGCGCCGCCGCCATTTTCTTGCATTGCGCTCCCGCGTCCCGCCGACTCCCCACGCTAGACACGGAAAGCGGCATTCTTCACAGTCTTTTTGCAGAATGCCTGGGTGCTGCGTTCCCCAGTGCACTAACAGCGCTAAAAATGGCTGGAGAATGTTTTCGTTTCCTAGAGACAAAAAACGACGTCTTCTATGGACTGTGAAAGTGAAGCGGGACAAGTGGCAGCCCACGAACTACTCTTGCATATGCAGCGTAAGTACCCGACTTCTCAGCAGTGCTAAATTTATTTCGAGGCTTATGTCAGCTTGTCTTTGAGTCTGTTTCTGATGACCATATGTACGATTTCGTGTTCCTGTCGGAGGCGTCATATCATGCTTTTGCAGGTTTCTGATATTTGATCGCTGCAAACGGTCGTAGTCTCTTAGAGCTTGGGGGCGATATGGAACCTCTGGCGCATTTACGTCTCCGTTCATTTCATGGCAATAAGGCTCAGCCTTGTAAAATTATTACGATCTTTGTCAGCCACGAATCTTGAACAGCAGTGCATCACGCTTACTTCACAAAAAGCCCTCGCTGCCCGCTTAATTTTGGCAGGCGCATACCTGTATAGCAGTATTAAAAGGGAATCCCGGAGTGTAGAATAGCATGGGACGCGTTAGGCTTGTGTTTGTCCACGTTGCATCAAATTAAGATCTTTTATACTTTTGTTCAGTGCGAAAATTATTATTCAAGACATTTATTCTAGCTTATATGTCATGGAACTAGCGCATGGAAATAAAAAAAACGGATTAGTGTGAAGTACATCTCTATTTTGTAAATGTGTGCGGATATGAGCCCATATGCGTGCCGGCGTGCGTTTCTTTGATTTTCTTGATTTATCGTAATTTAATCTTATGTTTCAGGGAATAAGGCATTTATATTAGCAACAAAAATTTTTCATGCAGGCTCACTTTGAAGAATCATGTTTTGAGCAAAACCGGGCAGATGGATGGAAAAAGCTGAAACCTAATGCTGTACCAACGGTTTTCTCATTCAGGGGTAGGTATTTCCCGTTTGATTCGCTGCCTGATTCTGTATAAGTGCATACATTCGTTACTAAAAAAGTGGTGGCATTTGAGCCGCTTGCCCGGTATGGGTCACTTATTTCGCCTTTAACAGGTTATGTGTGCATGCATGCATGTCTTCTCGCACGCTCATCGAGAAGCCTCCCACTTATTCAATTCTACTGTCGATCGGCTCACGCAGCAGCCTTCATCTCAAACGCCCACTTAACCCATTCTTACTTGAAAAGGCAGAATCGGTCGCCTTCTCTAATTAATACAAATGGAATTAACCAAGACGGCATGGTAATTAATTAATACAGGGAGCGGGGAACAAGTGAAGTACTTATGTGCACCTTTTGGCCCCTACCCTTAGAATGTTTTGTGCAAAACTAAAGACTGAAAAATAAAATGCCGAGACGCTGGTCATGCCTTGTTTTCGCTTTGCTCTTTATCTTGATTTTCCATATCCCGTGATTCCCGCATTTTTCCTTTACGTAGTGCTCAGTTTGATCATTGGTTTGTACATCCTCCTGCTTCCAGTTGCTCCAAGGAACCGAAAGCCACCTAGAGACAGAACGCAGCCTGTGCCCATATCCGCCAATGAAGAGGTGAACAACCCCGCTGAAGGACTTCACATCGCATCAGAGGCGGATTTGCTCCCCGATTCAACCCAAATGGTGTCCCGAGATACGTCATCGGTCAATCTCCAAGTCGACAGCTTAGATGTAGAATCTTCGAACGTCGGAAGTCCAAGCTCGACAGATGAAACACCTACAGCTAGTGGGACACAAACGGATTGTGCTGAGTTGAGAAAGCAGTTGGTAGACATGGAAAGGAAATACGCCACGCTTCAAGAACATCACACAATTGCTAAGAAGACAATCCAAAAGCTCAAAAAGCAAGTTCAAAAGCATGAAAGCATGGCTGATAATTTCGCAAAAAATACACGGTTCTTGAATGCAGACCAAATTTCCGCTCTTTCTAAAAATAGCACTCAGGGTCACACGTGGTCTGCGGATACGATTAAGCAAGGGTTGCAAATTAAGTTTGCTTGCGGAACTACCGGATATGAGACATTGAGGAAGTTGGGTTACCCTCTTCCGTCCAGCAGGACGTTGGCACGAAGGATCCAGGGACTGAGGTTCCTTCCAGGCATTCTTCAAGAAGTTTTTGATGTCATGAAGTGCAAGACTGACACAATGGAAAACGTGGAAAAAGACTGTGTGCTGTTTCTAGACGAGATGGAAATTGCTACAGCGTTTGAACTGGATCGAGGTGAAGACGTTCTCCTTGGAAGTACAACACTTCCTTCGAAGCCAGAGGAGCCCGCCAATCACGCTTTGGTGTTCATGCTGGGAGGAATCAATCAGCGGTGGAAGCAGGTCATCGGCTATGAATTCACTGGCCAACACGTGGAAGGTGCCGTGCTTAAAGACTATGTACTCGACATCATCCGGCGCTGTGGTCAGATTTCCCTCAGAGTCCGTGCTGTCACATGTGACATGGGATCAGCAAATCGAGCGATGTGGCGAGAATTAGGATTTTCAAGCCACAGAAATTCTACCACAGTGTGCTCAATACCGCATCCATGCTTGGACGGGAAAGAGCTTTTTTTCACTGCTGATGCAGCACATGTGTTGAAGAACCTACGAGGGCAACTTTTAAGCTCGAAAGTCTTTGCACTGAGCGATGCCACCGTGCTCGACAACAACCTCCCGTCACCAAACGTGAAACTGGAGCACGTCCAGGCAGTGGTGGACTACGACGCAGAGAGGGAACTTAAAGTAGCCCCTGCCCTATCGGAAGTTCATGTCAGTAGGAGTAGCTCTTCAATTCTTCAGAGAGGCGGCACCGGCTATCCGAAACGACAGCATGGTTCTTCGATCTGGTGTCAAAGTGGTATGCCCTGATGTCATCACGCCATCCCACTTTAGCTTTAAGCCACCGAAATATGCAGAAATATTACGCTGCTCTGAAAACCTTGCGCCTTGCAGCAGAAACTATACAAGGGATGAATATGGGCGCCACCTCTCAGTGGAAACCATCCCAAGCTGGGCTGCTTATTTCCACGACAGTTGTCCTTCGCCTCCAAGAAGTTTTCCTGGGCAATGAACGCTACGAGTTTTTCTTAACAAGCAGGCTACTTCAAGACTGTCTCGAAAATCTTTTTTCAGTAGTACGCCTAAGGAAGCCAGTGCCGACGGCATATGATTTAAAATGTGCTCTGAGGCTTGTTAGTGTGAGCCAATTTCTACACACGCCACGAACAACAAGCTATGAGCTTGATGATCGAGAGTACCTCGTCGATCTCCTTTCTCAAGCAAAGAAGCAGCACTCAGAAAATTTGCCTGAAGAAATAGACGAGTCTGAGATTTTATTCATTGAGGAACTGACGTCAACGGAATGTTCCATTTTGTACTACCTGGGAGGGTTCATCCTGAAAAGCGTCTTAAAGTCTGTGTCTTGCTCCCAGTGCAAAGATGCTCTCATCGGAACAGCTTGTAATGAATATGCCTCTTTGACAATTCTGAAGGAGTATGTGGGGGATGGAGGAAACTTGATTTATCCAAGCAGTGAAGTGATGCGCACTCTCAAGAACTACGAGGAGTACTTCACAGGCGCTGCCGCGTGGTGCACTAACAAAATACACACGATGAAGTCCCCGCTGAAATCGTTCACTGAATACTTTGCAAAGATAGACCGACCATGCCTGAACACATGTGCAGATCACAAGGAAGCAATAGGAAAAATGCTGATAGCCACCTACACAAGACTGCGGCTACGTATACATCTACGTCAGTACCCAGCCACACGTGCTGGTGGTCACGGAAGTAAAACTTGTGCTGGTGTTTCTCTTCCTTGAAGACGCTGTAATAAGTGTGAACATTTCGTGTGCATGCACATAAGCGTGAGAAAAATTAAAGCGTAAGACAGACAAGTTGCATTACGCTTGCAGTGAATCGTCTTTTGTAATCATTTTGTAGATATTGTACTTGTGCATTAAGGTATTAAGTCATTGTTCTTGCGTGCGCCTAGGTTTTTATGTTTTGATTGCAAAATGTGTTTGCCACCATTGCATAATAGTGTAAGTGAACGTAAGTATGTCATGCGTTCGTACTTGAATATGCAGCTGTTCACTTGGCGCACTTCACCCTCTTTCCGCTATATCCACAAGTAAGCGCAATGATAGCAACTCCGTGGCGCCGGTATTGCAACGACAACGATCAGCTGCCCGCCGTGATCACCTATAGCAAAACAAAGAAAGATATCCGCTATACTTTCGCTAATCGTCTCGAAATAGCGAATGCATCACCGAATATTTACTCTTACTTTTCATCTAAACTAGAAAATGAATGATTATCAAATCTAAAGTCAAATTCAAGCTCCCAATTCAAGCGGGGCCACCTCTATCTAGGCGCGCCACGCAGCAAACGAGCGCCTCGCGACCAGCGGATGCAAGAAAATGGCGGTCGCGCTCGCAGACGACGCGGTTGTCCTCACCCTAAGCAGAGAGCCATGGAGGAAGTTTTTTTTCCTCCATGCAGAGAGCGGGCGCGCATCGAGGCACCCTACCATGAACCATATCAGAAAGCCTCCTACCGGTTACATTATTTTGGTTGCACGAAACTATACAACTCCCATAGAAAAAGGCTTAAGCGTCAACAATAAGCCAAATTAATTTCTCACTACTTAGCCATTAATTGAGTGCGGCGTCGGCAGTGCAAGCGCTCCGCAGAACGCTTTCTCTGTGCCACTGAAGAACTTTCTACTTCTTTGAGCACCTTTCCAAATTCCGAAACATCTGTTTAGAAAAAATTTTAAGAATTGGAAAAACAGCGCAATCAAAGACGAGACACAAGAGAAGGACAAAACACCAGCGCTGACTAACAACCAAATGGTTTATTGCTACAGGCAAGGCAGCATATATATGAAATGGCACGAGTAAAAAACACAAAATAAGCATGAGAGAAAGATACCGCACAACCACACAACTTGACTAAAAAAAGGCACGTCACTTTTTTAGATACGCAAGTTCATTTGAGAGTAGATTTATGGATGGGCTGCTGATACAGGTGTTACCGAGCTTTCTGATATGGCAAGCCTCCGAAATGAGCCTTGTGGTCTCATCTTTATAACGGGCGATGATAGTAGTCCGATTGAGGTGCGCTTCGCAATCTTCACACTCAGCACAGTGCACAGCAAGGTGGTTTCTGCGAGACTTGTTCTCTATATCTTTTGCATGTTCACGCAGTCTATCGTTGATGCATCGTCCCGTCTCACCTATGTAGAAACTGCCGCAAGAGGTCGGGATCTTGTAAACGACACCAACACGACACTGAAGGAACTTCCACTTATGCTTCTTCTGGCAGCCTTTTTTGCTTCCATCCTCATTAACACGCTTGCACAATCCGCTAAGTTTATTCCTGGCTGAAAAAACCAGTCTAATGCCTCCTTTGCTCACTATCTTTTTTAGATTGTGCGAAACTTTGTGCACATACGGGATGCACACTGTTCTTTTTCTTTCTGCCAGACCCGCATCGGTGTCCTTGATCTTTCGCAGACTACATTCTGCAAGCAGGGACTCAGCAACATTTGACACCATCTTCGTGGGGTATCCTGCTGCAGATAGTCTGTTCACCTGTGCGTGAAAGCTGCCTTTTGTCTGATGCAGACATGATCTTTGCAGTGCGGCTCTTAGGCATGCCTTAGCGATACCGCGCTTAACAATCTTCGAGTGAGCTGACCGGAAAGGGAGAAGGCTCTTCCTGGACCGCGGCGAGTATGCCCAACAAAAATGGTTGCTAGAAATTGTCATTTCCATTTCTAAAAACCTGATATGTTGATGACTTTCTAATTTTATATCGCACTAATGACGCACAGCAAACGGCTGCAGAGATTTTTGACACGTTCTGTTATGAACTTAATGACCTCCAATTGACTTCAGAGCTCCCCTCTAATAATAGGCTCAGGTTTTTAGACATGGAAATGACAATTTCTAGCAACCATATTTGTTGGGCATACTCGCCGCGGTCCAGGAAGAGCCTTCTCCCTTTCCGGTCAGCTCACTCGAAGATTGTTAAGCGCGGTATCGCTAAGGCATGCCTAAGAGCCGCACTGCAAAGATCATGTCTGCATCAGACAAAAGGCAGCTTTCACGCACAGGTGAACAGACTATCTGCAGCAGGATACCCCACGAAGATGGTGTCAAATGTTGCTGAGTCCCTGCTTGCAAAATGTAGTCTGCGAAAGATCAAGGACACCGATGCGGGTCTGGCAGAAAGAAAAAGAACAGTGTGCATCCCGTATGTGCACAAAGTTTCGCACAATCTAAAAAAGATAGTGAGCAAAGGAGGCATTAGACTGGTTTTTTCAGCCAGGAATAAACTTAGCGGATTGTGCAAGCGTGTTAATGAGGATGGAAGCAAAAAAGGCTGCCAGAAGAAGCATAAGTGGAAGTTCCTTCAGTGTCATGTTGGTGTCGTTTACAAGATCCCGACCTCTTGCGGCAGTTTCTACATAGGTGAGACGGGACGATGCATCAACGATAGACTGCGTGAACATGCAAAAGATATAGAGAACAAGTCTCGCAGAAACCACCTTGCTGTGCACTGTGCTGAGTGTGAAGATTGCGAAGCGCACCTCAATCGGACTACTATCATCGCCCGTTATAAAGATGAGACCACAAGGCTCATTTCGGAGGCTTGCCATATCAGAAAGCTCGGTAACACCTGTATCAGCAGCCCATCCATAAATCTACTCTCAAATGAACTTGCGTATCTAAATCAGTGACGTGCCTTTTTTTAGTCAAGTTGTGTGGTTGTGCGGTATCTTTCTCTCATGCTTATTTTGTGTTTTTTACTCGTGCCATTTCATATATATGCTGCCTTGCCTGTAGCAATAAACCATTTGGTTGTTAGTCAGCGCTGGTGTTTTGTCCTTCTCTTGTGTCTCGTCTTTGATTGCGCTGTTTTTCCAATTCTTAAAACATGTACCAACCAGCCCGTATTTGCCCTCTTCTGGAAGAAAAAATTTTATTTACATATGTACACATGCCAAGGTTACCAGGTACAGTGACATTTTCAAGAACACATGACAATCAGCATGTAAGGCGAGCCAATTAAACAGCTACCATAAACATCTCTAACTAATATGAATTGCTCGTGGGCGATGTAAAACAGAATAGAATACCTATTGACACAAGGGTGAAAAGGCAATAATTTGACATTGAAATATTTAAAAAGACACCTTAGCGCCAGTTTGGCCTAAAAACCAGGACAAGACGACTATTATTCACAGAAATGAATGGGCATGACCATTGCCGGAGGAACTCTTCCTCACCCAAGAAAAAGAGTTCCTCGGACAAAAAACTGATGAGCTCCCGTCGGAGACGGCCGAGAATCGGCCACACAGCGCGGCGTCGAAAGCCACCAGCGACCGCGGCGCATCGACTGCGCCATAAACTAAAAAGACCCGCAACAATTAACAGGCGAGCAAAACGGCCGCTGGGGAATCGGCCGCGGGAGACGAAGTACGAAATGCCCTGCCCACGGAATCCCGCATGAACCGCGCGCCAAAAGACACGCGCTACCACGCAGGTGACTGTAGCGTGGCGATTAGATTCCGGGAGTGGGCAATTCGGACAGATACTGGAGCGTAAAACACCCCATCGCTCTAACCGATCACAAGTAGGGAGCACTGCCCAGCCAAGTTTCCAGACAAAGTCGCGTAGATGGTCTGGGAGAGGTGTCGACGCTAAGCGCGCCCACTGAACGCGGCGCATAAGTGAGCGGCGAGCCGCCGGCACAACAGGCAACAATAGCGAGCCCATAATGTCCACCATACGGTCTGCGACGATGTTGACATCAGGTGCTACTGCTGTTACATGCCTGTAAAAGGCCACTGATGAGGCATAGAAAGCGGAAGGTTGCTCTGACTGAGGTCCATGATTAACAGGGGCCGCGGGATCCAAAAAGCGCAAAGAAGGGCCCAAAAAGTAGCGAGTCAGGGTTCGCGCCGGAGACGCGTTTCCTAGCAGGATACGCAAAATACCCTTTAAAGATAACAGCGAGGACGTAACAGACAAATTTGGAAAGGCAAAACCTCCTCTCTCCCGTGGTTGTCCAAGAACAGCACGAGCCACAAGCTCGGTACCGCCTGACCAAAAAAAAGAAAAAACTGTAGTCTGCACCCGCCTTATGACACGGAGGGGTGGTTTAACAGTATAGCAAAGGTACCAGAAGGCACCGAGAATGACTGACTGAACCAGGTAGCGCCTCTCAAGCAGAGGCAGGTCGAATGTCTGCGCCCTTGACCGACCGAAGACCACACACCATCCCATATTCCAGCACAGTCGTAGGTCACACCTAAAATGCGCATCTGCGCGCACCACTGCAAATGTATTGCAGATGAAATACGAGTCTGGGTAGACCCCACAAAAAAGTAACAACTCTTCGAGTAATTAAGAGCAGCTCCAGACAAGGAGGCGTACTCACGAAAAACATTTAGAGTTTCAAGCAAGCTGCGTTCATCAGCTAAGTACAGAGTGATGTCATCTGCATAAGCAGTGACGTGTACCGCTTCGCTCCCTGGCAAAGCCAGACCTCTAATAAGGGAGTGGCGATTCACTGCCAAGAGGAAAGGCTCTAATGCTAAGACAAACAAAAGGGGGGAGAGCGGACAACCTTGACGGACGCCACGGCGAACATCAAATGCGGTACTTTTCCCGGCCATCGAGGAACAGAGTGCTTGAAATATCTATGTACATCTCTTTAATGAGAAGCACGAAAGAAGCTGGGAAACCGAAAGCATCCAGCGTCCCGTAAATATACTCGTGCTCTAAAAAGTCGAACGCCTTCTCTTGATCAAGGGAAACAAGAAGACCCTGTGCGCGCCGCCGTAAAGTATACGTTAGGATGTCTCGCGTTACAGAAGATAAACTATGTATTTCACGGCCTGGGATGGAGCAAACCTGGTGGCAGGAAATAAGAAACGGGAGGAGAGACCGCAGACGACGAACGATTAATTTTGCTAGTACTTTGTAATCTGAATTTAGTAGGGTGATAGGGCGCCAATCTGCCGGACATGTCGAGAAAGGAGACTTTTTAGGAATTAGGACAATGCGGCCTCTTTTGAATGATTCAGGAAAAACTTGCTGAGTGAAGCATAATTTTAGCACTTCCGAGAAAATGGGGCCTACAATATCCCAGAATTGTAAATAGAACTCCACAGGAAGGCCATCTGGTCCAGGTGCTGAGCCTCGTTTCATGGAGTCCAACGCCTCCTTGATTTCCCTTGTTGTTGGCAGAGCCATAAGGCCGTCATGGAGTTCAGTGGAAACCTGAGGCAAGCCTGCTAAAAATGGGTTTGCGGAAACTACATTGCGATCAAGTAGAAGGAGCGACTGAGCAATACTCCTGAAATGGTTATAAAAGGCATTGAAATTCCTGCCACTGGGTTGGGACATAGCCCCTGTGGTAGGTGTAAAGGCAGGGGCACCTTGAGGGGTCAACAGCTCTTGACGCGCAAAGCGAAGTACCTCGGGATGAGCAGTTGGACTGCGTCGACAACGCCATGCAGAAGCTGTCAAAGAGGAGGCACGTAAAAGGCGCTGTAGGCGCTCCGAAAGCTCCTCTTTCCATGCGCACATAAGCGACGAAGGCGACGGGGTGCGTTGAGCAATACGCAACTTCGCCGTCACCACGCGCACCTCATCTGACACGCGAGCCCGAAGGGCTCGACCAGATGCGGCGCAATGGTGACGCCACTGCTCCTTCAGACGGTCCCAGTCACCAGGCACGGCCCCAACAACCGAAAAACGCAAGACGCGCGTGAGCCCCTCTTTAGTGCTGGCGTCGTGAAGGATGCGTGCATCCAACCGCCATGGTCTCTGAGGAGATCCTGCAGCCGCCGGAACCGCGAGCGATAGAAGAAAAGGGCGGTGGTCTGATATGTGCACCGGCGAGGATGGTAGCATCATTACATTGGCTGCACACACTGTCCGCGAAAGGCTCGTCGGAACATACGCCCTGTCTAACCGACTCGCCGATAACCCGCGACGCCAAGTCCACACAAAGACGTTGCCATAGAGGAGCTCATAAGCGTCCGTGAGCATAAAATGGCTGACTAGGCGGCGCAACTCGCGCGCATTCCAGCCTGGCCTACCCCTACCAGGGCCTTGCACATTGGCGACCGTATCGAGCACGCAGTTGAAATCGCCCAACATCACAACATTACGCCCTCCAAGAAAATACACATCTAAATCTTTAAAGAATGCGTTTACCAAATTAGAATGAGCAGGCGCATAAATGCAAAGAATTCTCAGCTGAAGTGCGTTAAACGTGCAGTCGAACGCCAGCACGCGTCCAAGCGCATCGTAGATAACATGATGATCTCGCAAGAGTGAGCGGTTCAAAACGAGAACGCCAACGCCGCTAGAACCCGTGCTGGCGTACGCATCGACGCCAAACCTACGCTTGAATTTCAACACGTCACTGAGGCGAAAAAAAATGGTTTCCTGCAGACAGACAATATCGCAACCCGAGGAGCGAGCGAATGCGACCACCGCTGCCTGCTTCAAAACACTGCGGAACCCCTGTACGTTAAGAGTAATAATTTGAAGATGAGTCATTTTGGAAATGAAAAATTAAACCTGAAAAGTCGTGATGTTTAGGCAATACAAAGCGCGCCGCGAGCGGCGCTAAACCACCTCACTTTTTGCGGAGGGTCGGACCAGAGGAGGCACGAGGCCTCCTTGGCCGACCGGCAGAATTGTCCGAGTCCGTAGTTGACGCATGTGGACGCTTTAAGCTTGAACTCAAAGCGACCATCTCAACATCGGAAGACTGTGCGCTGGAAGTGCTGGCGCTGGTCCTCGATGTCGAAGAGGAAGGCGATTGCACAGGATCAGCGTCTGGAGATGATCTTGGCTCCTCTCCAAGCGATGTCGGCGACGACGACGGCGGCGTCGGGTCCTCCTCAGGCGTGATGAGAGTCTCGTCAATGACGAGGTTGACTGAAGAGGCTGAGGATGGCAAGCTGCTGTCGTCACCGTCAACCTCAGCTATGTCGGTGTCCCTGCTCAAATCCGCAACGCTGGCCGCGGGCTGTAGCACGGGCTCCGAGAGGGGCACGTTCTCAGCATCATGGTTTTCCAGGGCCACAGTAGGCTCGACCCCCGTGGCATCAGGGACGCACGGAGAGACGGAGGCTGACGCAGCACGCACATTTACTGTCTGCTCACTTGGTGCAGTATTGGACGCATCAAGAGCAGACTCCGGTTCTTCAACGCAGTGAGGCTGGGACGCAGCGGAAGCAACCGTAACGGCGTCGGTGTTGGATGCGCCGGGCTTCTTGATGGTTTCAGCGGCTCCCTGAGCGGCCTGCGGGGGCGCAGGGCGGGCCGCAGCCTCCGAGTACGAGGGCTTGATGGTGCACGCCACGGTAGCGTGCGGATCTCCACAACGGCGACATGGGAGCACACAACCTTGGCCTTGGTGCCCAAAGACCCCACAGCGGGCGCAGAAAGGAGCCGTGCACTGTGCCCTGAAGTGCGCAGTGGACCCACAACGCCGGCAAACGCGCTACATTTCCTTGTAGTCACACGTCACGCGGTGGCCCGCGACCTTGATGTAGTTTGGTACGGGTGACTCCGGCTTCATCTCAATCCGCACATAACGGTTCCCGGTGGTGACAGTGGGACGCGACCCCATGACGCCGCGACTTATGTGCAGCACCTTGCCATAAGGGGAGAGAGCCTTGGCAAGGGCGTCACTAGGTACACGGGCGGGCAGAAAGAGGACAGTCACCTGGGTCACCTGCGGGCTCAGGGGAACGATGGCGACGCGTTCCTTGCCGATGATGAGGCAGGAAGCTTCAACGATTTTAGCCATAGCGGCTTCACTTTTCACAGTGACTTGGTAGTTGCGTCCACCGAAGTGCTGGACGCAGTACACTTCTTCCAATCCAACAACGGAGGCTGTCGCATCGACGACATCCTCCGGACTAGCCCCCTCAGGGACGACAACATCAAAGGCAAGAGCCTTTGTAGGTGGCTGGCTCACCATATTGAGGCGCCCGCCAGCCGAAGGACACCTTAACAAAAGCGCACGTCCAAAGGTCGAACACCGGCCACCGACGCAAGCCGGCGGCCGGAACACACACCGCAGCGTCCACCAGCTAGCTAGCTAGCTGTTCCACCCTGAACGAAGCCGCGTTTGCTCCACCACCACGCACTTCCCCCAAACAACGGCCTTTTCAGCAGCTTGACTACTAGTTGGGTCGGTAAGCCCATCGGTGAACAATTCCACACGAAGTGCTACGTGTACATCGCTCGATCTCTGCAGCTTTGCGTAGATGCCACATTCTCAAACACGCAATGTGGCCCTACCTTGTTGACAATTTTGTGAAAGAACATATTTATTTGCGCAAATATATTAGTGTGTAAGTAAAAGCCTTATTCGAAGGGATCGTGTGTACACATCTTTTAAAACGCGTGCACAAATGCTACCTCTGAAGCTTTTGTACATGTTTTACAACACCTTGTTTTTCTTCGCTAGCCGCTGCAGCTAAGCCGGCCGCGCCCAGTGTTGCCCACGCCCGTAATGTTTCCCGCCCGTGCGCACCCGGTGGTGGTGGTGCAAACATTTAATCGGAAAGGATAGGGTGTGTGGGAAAGGGCATGCGGCGGAAATCATGGAGGAAGGAAAGATATAAGGAGAGGCCCTGACGTCACTTTTTGTGAAGCCGCCTGGCAAACGGAAGTTGGCTCGTCTCTCCTCCTCCGTTTTTCTCTCTCCTCACAACCTTCCTTCTCCGCCGAGCTTCGCGGGGCAGGGGTCGCCACGGCTGGGTTAGCGCCGCGTCGCTCTGAAGAGAAACTTCTGAATGTGATGTGCGTAGTTGTGTCCGCTGCGTCGTCATAGTGTTTTTGAGAAGGCCGTGGCTTGGCAGTGGAGTGTCATAAGTCAGGTGTGGTGTTTCACGCTGCAAGTCGCGTGCACGACGGTTCAGTTTCTGAAGTGAGCATTTGATCGAATCGTCTGCCTACGCCAAGCGAAACGTGCTGCGCAGTTGCGCACTTGGTTGAAAAGTAAGCTCCGTCGAAGGAAGTGGGCTGACACCGTGCACCCTTGGCGTCGTCGCATCTAGCCCCACTTACGAGTGGTGCAATACTTACGCTGTTGGTGAGAGACAATTGCGTGATATCGAACTGAAGTGCAGCATGCATCTACCGAGTGCGTCATTAAGCGCAGAATTAAGAAAGCTATTAGTAAGGAATTTGCGTGCTGACAGTGCAGTACGGAACACCGCGATGCAAATACGTGCATCATACCTCGTATAATGTCCTGCTTTGCTAGCGCTAGATATTAATTGACCAATGGTTGATAGAGGCATTTAGCAGAACTTTTTGCTGGGCTAGTTGGTCCATTCTGACATTGGTGAAAACAGCGCGAAAGAAGAAGCCCGAAGGCGAAACGAGGAAGTGACAGGAAAGAGCGCTCTTTCCTGTCACTTCCTCGTTTCGCCTTCGGGCTTCTTCTTTCCCGCTGTTTTCACCAATGTCAGAATTGATAGGGGCAGCTCAAGGAGTACATGCACCATAGTAAAAACTGGAGAGCAATTGCTTATCGAAAATTTTCGTGAAGCTTGCTGAGTTAAAGAATTGTATACTTGTATTTTGCATAAATCTCCAGGCTGGCTACACAGTAGTTTTTTCAAATAAATTCATCTGTCTGTCTTCAAATTATTCAGGTTCTTCATTGAAACTTGAAGGTGGGTATCTTATGTAATTTGCACATGTTGCTATTACGTTACAGATATATTGCTCTCTTCATATGTTTGCATGTGTGCTTTGCTTGTTGTGCTGGAGAATGCTTGAAGAACACTCGTACATTCTTTTCAGCTAGCATGGCATGACTGTAATCATCACAAAGTAAACAAGGGAGGAAAGAGCCTTAAGGTTCGCGGGAATGCCAATGTTTTCACAAGAACACTTGTCTTCGTGTGGGTGAAGACAAGCCCTCTTGTCTAAATGCTGGCAACAACCTTGTTTACTTTGTGTTTTCAAGAAACACATTTGATCTATGCGCAGTTGTGTAAAGTCCTTTTTATGGAGTTCATGTCCTGAGGCGGTGTTGTAGCCATAAGAAATGCCACACTGAACACCTGTCACAAAGTGATGTCGCCAATCTGGGGTCTTTAACACTGTCTCAGCACATGGACATTTTTGCTTTTTGTCGCCAATGAAATGTGAATGCTACGTCTGAGATAACACTTGCAACTCATGCTAAGCAGCTGAATGCTGTAGCCTCTGCATCACCACAGCCAGTGAAGAAGCACTTGGCTTTCTTTAACAGTCTTGTGGAGCATTTCGAGCAATTAAGGTGAATATAACCAGGCACGTGCACTTTATTGCTTTGCTCATGTCTGAAAATTTCCATATATTTTATCACAGCGCCAATTCGTTCCCTTTCTATGTATACATGGGCTTGGTTTCTGTCTCTTGCATTAGTAGCAAAGCATCCTGTGTTTACAGTTGGTGGCAAGATTTGTTCTGTCAAAGTCAAGGACGTGCCCCTACCCCCTATTCTCATGTAGAGTAATGGATTCATGTACACGCCTTTTGAGACATTTCTTTCTTGGCATATTTTCACTGTGTGCTATCATTTAGTAGAATGATGATGAGGAGAGCTCCAGAATAGTTGCGGCCACCTGGGGGTCTTTAATGTGCACTGACATATGGCACAGCGGAGCTCTTGCCATCTGCAGGAGGCCATCCTTGAAGAGCGAGACCGCAACGCGGACGCTGTCCAGTGAAGTGGTGCAAGCGGGCGTTTTTGTGGCTGCACTCAAGATGGAGACAGGGGTGATTCGTTGACGCTGCAGTCCCTTTCACGGAGGTTCTGGCAGCTGTGTATCGTAAGTAGAGTCTGCACGGGCGGCTGAGTGCAGCTGGAGAAATCCGGAATTAATCTTTTTGAGCATCACAGAGGATCCTGACAGACACGCTAAGACTCTTCCGTCGATCTGTTTCTTTCCACCTTGGCGGAGATGTCATATATTGCCAGATTGTAACTTAAGGCAATGGGAGAGCTGATGCAGGTGAAGACAAATTTCTTTCACTGTAAACATAACTGTAGTTTTGTTTGTCCAGTATGCTGTAAACATTATTGCCTCTTTATTCTTCCATCGTTCGTTTTTCTGGATATAGTATTGGTAATTGCTATAAGTGTGTTCTTGTATCTCAGCTGGTGGAATCTTTTTATCTGGGCTTTCAGGTTCGTTTTGTTTTTCTTTACACGTCCAGAGGGGTTTCCTTTCAGGGAGTAAAAATTTTAGAGCGGGCTACTAGCATATTATCTGCACGATTTGTACCTTAGTATAGTAAGAATTAATTGCCACCTGAATGTTACCCAGTATCAGTAAATTGCCAAATGTGGCATGTTAAGGTCATTAAAACTAGTGCAAGCATCTCTTTTATGGTGCCTGGTTTCAATATATAAGCGTAATGTAGAGAGACCATGAAACTCTTTTATAAGTTAACATTTAATAAATATGAAGGGAATTTCTTATGCGGTTTGTACAAAGTGCTAACTCAGAAGTAATTTTTTTTTACTTCTGTACAAAGACTGTTAAGGCCTTTCTTATTTTATATCTTGAACGAAAACTGTGCAGAAAGAATTAACTGTCCTGTGATTCTCCTCTTGTCATTAAACAGTTTTTGCAGTTTTCTTTCAAGATGCACCCGTACACCCTAGGCTGTGCAAATGCGTTACTTCAATTTATTTCATGTGTGGAAGAATCTTCACTTAAGTGTATTAGTAGGACTTCATACTGCGAGCATGCAGTTTGTAGACTTTGAGAAGGCCTTCTCAATCTGCCTTCCTTTGCTTTGGCACCATTCTACAATTCTTGATACTGCAGTACGTTTTGTCAGTGTATGTTGCAGACTTAGCTGATGACATGCATGTAATCCCTTTTATTTTGCATAGTTGTGGCTTATTTCTTCAAAAACTAATTAGTCCCTCTAGTGTACTGAATCCTGCTGGCGAGAAAAAGAAGTACGTCCTCATTTGCTCACATTGGATTGGGAAACATTTATTGTCAGCATCAAGCCCTGTGGGGGCACTATACTAGAAGGCTTCGAGCCCGTGGTTCTCGGCGACCTTGTGAGCTCCCTCAGTGGCCGGTACCTGCGTCAGCAGGTCTCAGTCAGCCAGTATAGCCTCCCACCACTGCAGAGAAGGGACTGGTGGTAGGAGGTCCGCTGGTGGCGGTGCCTTTTTGCAGCTCCATAGAATGTGATCATATCCGGCTATCGCGCCGCATTCTTTGCAAGTTGGATTGTATTGCACTGGGTGCATGAGTGCTAGTTTCTACGGGCTAAAGAAGGCTCGCCTCTGGTGTCAATGCTACATTACCTCCTGCCTTTTGTCGAGCTTCTTGTCTGGTAGCAGATATATTCTCCTTTCCAGTATAAAATGATTGGTGTCGTCAAAGGACATAAAGGCATCTCTCGTGAAATTTTGGGACTCGGCCAAGCTCATTGCTCGGCTGACATGACCTCGAGCTGTACCGTGAGCCAACTCGTTTCCCCTGTTCCCCGAGTGTGCTGCCCCAGTGGTTATGGCGCTCGGCTGCTGACCCGAGAGACACGGGTTCAATCCCGGCCGCGGCAGTCAAATTTCAATGGAGGTGAAATCCTAGAGGCCCATGTACAGTGCATTGTCAGCGCACGTTAAGGAACCTCAGGTGGATTAGGTTTCTGCAGCCCTTCAGTGTGGTGTCCCTCATAGCCACAACGAAAGAAGCGGTAGAGCTGGCTTGAGTGACTGCACTACGGTGCAGCCATCTAATCCACTTACCTTTTCGATGCAGGCGACCTTCCTTGCGTTTGCCAGCCTGCTGCTGCCGACTCTGGCATGCTTGTGAGCCTGGGCGTCATCGGTGGGCGCAGTGCTGTGCACCGGAAATGGACAGGGCTTTTGCCACCCACCGCCCGTCAGCTGCTCGTCCCCGCTGAATGCGCCCCCAGAGGAGCTACGCTCGCCGGATATCATCGCTGCATCACTGGCCACACAGGAGCTCTGCAGCTCCTTTGTGGTTTTGGTGCTTATAGCCGCCTTGAATTAACAGAAAACATTGGGTAAATCTGCCCATTTGTACTCGCTTTAAAACAAATGCTTAGCTTCATGGTTAACTTTGAGTAACTTTGTTGATGCCACTGGCGCCTGTAGGAAGGCCATTCTAAGGTTGTACTAGTAAGCATAAGTGAAGGTTATCAGTTTGTTGACTGCAGAGTTTTGCTTGCACTGGTTTTCCTTGTGATGTCTCTGTGTTTCTGAAAGATGGTAGGATTATGTGCACTTCATATGGGAAACTTACCCCAATTGCTGGTCCTTAAAGTAACTTCACAATTCCAGGCTATGTAATGGCCTGTAAGACTATCTGTTAGATTATTTTTTTTTCAGTTCAACGCCTTATTTGTTAGCCATGAAGAAATAAGCTACTAGATTTTCTATCAACATTTTCTCTGAGCATGGCTGAAAAATATCGTTGAATCATGAAGGGGCCCATGTTGTCAACCAGACTTGTAGTTGTAGTGCGCTGGGACTCATAGTGGCCATTCCCCGCATTTAGCCATTGTGCATTTGTCTATCTGTTTGTCTGAAGCCAGTTTTATGGCAGTCTGCTCACCTGCCGACACTGGAAATACCTTAGTCCTTGGTTAAAATGGTTCAGGATTTCGTTGTTTCTTTTTAAGAGTTGCCTTTTTGAGAGAAGTGCAAACGAGAAGCTTCATTTGTCCAGGAAGCCGCCCTATCTGCCAGTGACAATGCCCACAATGTGTCCATTCTTCCTGTTGCCGCTCCTAATTGCATGCAGATATGACCACTGTTTCTTCGCAACTTCTATAGCCTCAGGCAGAGCTTCTGTCAAAGAAGCACATCTAACTTAAGTTCACTTTGCTGATCCACTCACTGTCTTGAATGGGGCCTTTGTTCACGTTGCAAGCTTCACATATGGCCTGTCCTGCAGTGGAAAAGTGATGAAAGCAGCAGGAATGAATTCTATGGTGCTATTTCTTGAATTAACGATTACATGAGGAGCTTGTCATGTGTAACCTGGTGTCTAATGACACCAAGAGTTGTGTGCTGTGAAGTTAGACCTACACGTGACTGACTGGGCTTGAGGTGTGAACAAAGTTGTTATTAGATAGACAGATAGATACCCTGTGTGATAACCAAGGTCTAAGCACACTTATGAATTTTTTAACCGGCATTGTGTTTATGAAGCTGGAAGTAGATTTAATAGAACGGCCATCGAGAAAATGGAGGTAGAGCAGGCTGTGTAGCTTCCATGTCTGACACCTGCATGAAGGAAGCAGCACACCTCTTGGAATCCTGTGATCCCTTGCACCATCGAAGAGGGTGGTGTGTGCGAAGGGCATGCGTTGCATCTCCTCGCAGGCGGGTTAATACCTGAAGATCAAGGGGATCCATATTCCGGTTGACCCCGAGACGAGGAAGGCTGATGTGCGGAACATGAAGGCGGCCATCAACGACAACACCAACGTGGTGAGTGGCTTCGTAGAATGGGGCTAGTTTGGCTCGCAGAGGAGGTATTCGTGTGATTTCGGGGGCACTTTTTTGTGGCTCAGCACGCAGTTTCAGCACTGCAAGCCGGAGCAGGTGGCGATAAGCCAAAGAGATTAGATATGTCTGCAGCAGCCTTTTGCCATACTGTATGCACCACAACGTTGATGCATACTCTCTATAGCATACCAATGCAATTCCATTTCTAAATTGCCCCGCCGTGGTGGCTCAGTGGTCACGGCGCTCGGCTGCTGGCCCGAAAGACGCAGGTTCGATACCGGCCGCGGCAGCTGATTTTTGATGAATGCGAAATTCTAGAGGCCCGTTAAAGAACCCCAGGTGGTCAAAATTTCCGGAGCCCTTCACTATGGCGTCCCTCATAGCCTGAGCTGCTTTGGGACGTAAAACCCCAAAAAACCAAACCATTGCTGTACTATTCCAACTCTTTGTCGCTGGCTGAATCTGCCTCATGCCTTCATCACCCTTCTCATTACTCTGCTTGAGACAATAACGAAGTGCAAGCTTTGTGCACGGCACCACTTCATGTGAGTGAAAATGGTAGAAACTGCACATATGGAACACAATCAGTTTCAAGACCGTGAAATTACGCCAGCCTTGGTGTGGTCCCTTTCTAACAAGGCATCGCAAATGGCATGCACAAAGATGAGATAGTGCAGCATTAAGCTGCATCTTCTACCCTCTCTCTTTGTTGTTTTCACTGTCTTCTGAACGTAAGGTCTTGTTCCAGTTTTGACAGGCTTGAAGTACTTTCGGGTACAAAAGTCTCCAAGTTAAATGAGCAACAATACAAGGACGTGGCTGCATTACAGGCCGATTAGTGAAGACCACACTTGTGGAGGTGAATGTTGGACTTCCCTGCTTTTCATGCACGGTAGTAGAAGCAGGTAATCACTGGCACATGTGTCACTGGTGCACCTTGACGGCTCAGAGGCAATCAGTGATCAACGTTTTGTACAGATTGGTACATTTTTCAAAGTTGCCTGACCTAACTGCTGCTTCAAAGAGCGTGTGTTGACCTTTGTCATGTGTGCTTGTTCCTTGGAATCATTGTCACTGCTCAACTAAGGGAGGCAGTGTATGACAGAGGAAACTAATTGGTCTTTTGAGTCAGTGAGCTGGTCTTCAAAACCCAGTATGTACTAATGGTTGAATGTATAATGAAAAGGACAGTAGCTTTACTGTGAATGGGAATTTTAGACACAGAGCAAGGAATTCTGTCGTTTACCTCTTTTGAAAATTGCAAATGTGTTTTAGATGTTAAAAACTGAGCATAGCCCCAGGTGGGGAGCTTTTAAAAGCATAAGCAGATGCGTAACTTGTGCTGTTGAATATGCTTACAGAGAGCATGGTGGTAGTGCCTGCATGCCCAATGAAAAGACAAATACATGTGGCGCAAAAAGTGAGTTGAATACGCACTTGTGAAATCATGTGAAGCAGATGAAGTCATTGGGAAGAAGTGAGAATGTTAGAGTCTCACCTAGGAACCATAACAAGGAGCAAGTGTGTTGCTAAGCTGAATGAACCATGACATCTACCTCTTTTTTTCAAGGCTGCCTGCTTTGTTGTGAACACTTCCTTGTTTATTTTACTTTGTGCCATTCCGCAAAAAAAAAAGGAGTGTTGTTCTCTTCGGCATCTTGTGGGATCTGCAGCTCTGTTCCCATTTGGCTGCATCGACCCCATTCAAGGAATTGCAGAGAGGGGTTTGCTTTGGCTTATGGGGTGCAGAGACTCATTTCACTAAACTTGGAGTTATCTTAGAGAGCCATTAGCAAGCATTGGCATGGCTTTCTTTCAGATTACAGCCATGCCCCATTAATGCAGCCCCCGTTAATATGGATGACTCTAATTATGCACAGCTTTTCTCGGGACGAAACCTTATCAAAGTATTATGCCTCATTACTGCCAAAACTCACTGTCTGGACAGTGGGCAGGTTGAAAATGTACGGAGCCCATTGGGACGCTTGTATTTTTACTCTTAAGCCTTACTTCCCCATTCAGCAAAAACTAGTCTCTCTCTCTGTCGCTGAACGTGTGTGTGTGTGTGTGTGCGTTAACACTCGATGCTAGCTATAAAAGGTGGCGTCCTCATACAACCTGGCTACGTGAAGCTGCTCGAGACAACCTGGTTTGCACCAGTCCGACTCGTGGCACCACCTGCAATCCCAGGGCAGTGGTGCACTGCTTAACCACTGCACCAGCAGTGGTATGAGGACTCCCAGGAATCTATGAATGTTAAGTAGAGGAGGACCAGTTCTGTATATATGGGCATCAACCCATTAGCTACCACATCAGACTCTTGGGGCACTGTACAGTACATGGGCCACTGTACGGTGGCGACTGCCTTCAAGAAGTTAGCACGCAGATCAATAGGAGTGGAGCAGCATCGCGGCAGCAGCTACTAGCACCATGCAGAGGTAGAATTGCCAGGTGCATGGCATCGGGTTGCATCACACCGCAGCGCACGGCAACTGCGTTCACAAAAATGAGCGGGCAGGCTTACGCTGTGTCACACGTAAGCAGTCTTTAAGTGTGCCTGCCGACTTTTTTTGTCCCGTTAATATGGACAGCGATGAGGACAAAATCCCAAATGCCTGTGCCAGATGTTCCACTCGTATTCAGGGGAGAACACCAGTGAAAGGCAGTGCAAAAGTGCAGAGGACCTCTGGATGTGTGTGTGTGATTTCATGCTTTACACTGGGAAGGTGCCTGATCAATGTGCCTTATCATTTGCTGCATTTCATGAGCGGCTGCGAAAAAAATTCTTTCCGTGCCCTGCGTTCCAAACCACATTCAGTAGCTGTCAGCTGAGTGAGTACAGAGTTCTTGAGGTGTGAACACTCATAGTAGGAGATACTTCATGCCACCAAGAGGCCCTATCACTCGTCTCGGGGACTACTAGGTGCTCCAAATGTGCTAAACCAGCACCACATGATTTCACAGATAATGGCGATCTGAATAAAGCACCTCGAGCTCCACGATTACCAGATTTTGACCTCACTGCCCACAACCGTGCAGAGAAGCAGACCGCAATTGTCATCAGCAGCAGCCTGACTACGCCCACTGCAGGGCAAAGACCTCTCCCATGTCTCTCTAATTAAGCCTGTCCTTTGCCAGCTGCAACCACCATATCTCTGCAAACTTCTTAATCTCATCCGCCTGCCTAACTTTGTTGCCACCCCATTACACTTCCTTTCTCTTGGAATACACTCTGTTACCCTTAAGGACCAGCGGTTATCTTGTCTTCACATTACACGCCCTGCCCAAGGCCATTTCTTCCTCTTGATTTTCACTATTATGTCATTAACCCGCGTTTGTTCTCTCACCCGCTCTGCCCTTTTCCGGGCTCCTAATGTTAAACCTATTATTTTTCTTTCTTAACTTAAGCTGAACCCTTTTGTTAGCCTCATGTTTCTGCCCCATAGGTGAGTACTGGTAAAATACATCTTCTGTATACTTATCTCTTTAGGGATCTTGGTAAACTGCCATTCCTGATCTGAGACAACCTGCTTCTATATGGGCTCTACCCCATTCTTCTAGTTATTTCCCTCTCATGATCCGGATCAGTGGTCACTACCTGCACATGTTCCCTTACCACTTCCAGCACCTCGCTACCAACTGTGAACTGCTGTTCCCTTGCGAGACTTGAGCATTACTTTGGTTTTCTTCATGTTAATTTTTAGACCCACCAATCTGCTCTGCCTGTCTAATTCATTGATCATATGCTTTGCAGTTCACCCCTGAGTGACTAAGCAAGGCAGTGTCATCAGCAAATCACGGATTACTCAGGTATTCTCTATTTCATTTCATTTATTTTACCCTCGGGGCTTTCGCATTACAGAGGGGGTGGGACAGTGAAAAAAAAACAATACATAGATCAAAAATGGCTATATATATGAACAATATTGAAAGATGCTAGAGACAGAGGACGAAAACATTTGAGAACAAAAGCACAGGAGTAAAAAAAAATAAAAGGATTACAAAAAAGAAACCTTAGATATTCTATATATGGGTAAACAACATATCACAATTGGTCTGATTCTGACAGTGCGAGTAACTTGCTTTTAAAACGCGCAGCGTCGCTAACACAGGTGGCTGTGGGTGAAAGATTATTCCAGTCACGACATGTTTTAGGGAGGAAGGAATTAGAGCAGGTGGAACAGTGTGGAACAGCTACTTTTTGATTGTGGTCTATGCGAGGCGAGATGAAAGATGGTGCCTTTACACAGATGGCTTTCAGGCAAGGATTGTGACAGTAAATTTTATGGAAGAGGCAAATGCGTGAAAGCTTACGGCGAGTGGAGAGTAAGGGGGGTTTAAGATTAGATTTCATTTTTGTTACACTGGCAGTGCGATGGTAGTTTCCAACGATGAAACGGACGCTTCGATTCTGCACGGCCTCGAGTTCTTTTGTTAATGTGATGGTGTCAGGATCCCAAATTGAACATGCGTACTCTAGTTGCGGACGAATGAGTGTAGTATACAGTAGCATTTTCAATGAAAGTGGAGAGGATGAAAAATTCCTGCGGACGTACCCTAGCATGCGGCTAGCCTTTGAAGTAATGAACCTGATATGAGCTTTCCAAGAAAGGCTAGAACAAACATTAACGCCCAGATACTTGTAAGACGAGACTGGATTCAGCTGAGTGTCGTTAATAAAATAATCTGGGCTTGTTTGCTGGTTACGGGTTACGCGCATGCATTTGCATTTAGATATGTTTAATTCCATTTTCCACGATTGACACCAGTCATAAGTTTTATTTAAGTCTTTCTGTAGCTGAGCAATATCATCACTGTTATTAATTACTCTGTAAATTATGCAGTCGTCAGCAAACAAGCACATGTTAGATGAAATCTTTAAAGGTAAGTCATTGATGTATATTACAAATAATAACGGGCCAAGGACTGACCCCTGGGGCACACCTGACTGTACTGGCACTGGTGATGAGTCGTGGTTATTGGCGATGACGAACTGAGCACGGTTACTAAGAAAGGCACAAATCCAATTGAGTACATTAGGGTCAATGTTAAGTTGGCTCAGCTTTAACAGTAAAAGAGAATGACTGACTTTATCGAAGGCTTCTGAATAATCTAAGAATAAACAATCAGTAATGAGTCCAGAGTCTAAAGAAACATGCAAGTCTTTAGTGAAAATCATTAACTGCGTTTCACACGAGAAGAATTTGCGAAAACCATGCTGTTTCGGAGTACAGAACTGGTTTGATTCTAGGAAATTAACAAGATGAGTAAATATTATGTGCTCTAGACCTTTACATTGTGGGAATCCTGGCTTTCCGCCGTTGTCTTTGCGCGGCTGTACCGGCTTCCCGCGTTGTTTCTCCTCTTTCCCTTGCTCCCGCCTCAGGCGGTGGAGAGGCGGCTAGGTGACTAATCACTGTCATTTGGCCACAGCTCCGCCCCGGCTCCCCAACGGCCTTTGCCATCGGTGCCTTTTGGCGGGATTTCGGGACCCGCTTGGGTGGCCGCGCACCGCTCGACCGTCCGAGCGGGGCCCCGAGACAGAGATCCCTCCGAGACAGCGTAAGGTGCGTACGCTACTGTTTGTCCGTGCCGGCCTTTGCCGTTCGGACCAGTGCATATACTTGAGCTCGCCCGCACGTGTCCTCTGACCTGCAGCGGCTGGAGCCTGGGTGGGTGGGTGGGTGGGTGGGTGGGTAGGTAGGTAGGTAGGTAGGTAGGTAGGTAGGTAGGTAGGTAGGTCTGTCTTTATTTCAGACAACAAGGTCTCGGACACAGGGGCAAAAGGCAGATGCACTCTGCCTGACGGGGCCCAAGCACCAGACACAATGCTCAGGACAAGCGGCAAAAAAAAAAGCAAGAACTTCATACACTCTCATTACAAAAAACAACACATAATTATACAAGGTAAAAGTAGGAGGAAGGTGCATACTTTTGCAATGACATAATTAAAGTAAATATTTACAAGGCACATCACAACAAGAAAAACGCGAGAATTCACACAGTTGACGGAAAAACAGGGACATCGAGAATTTCTGCGTGAACAACCCTTTAATAATTCGGGCGAGAAAGGAGGTAAGCTTTAGCATTTCTATTGAAAGACTTTTGGGAAACAGATTTCTGAATAATTTCTATGGCCTGTGTGTGTTTATTTAGAAGACTGGGAATTAAATATGAAAGCATTTCTGTTCCATAGTTAGTCCTTACGAATGGTACTCTGTAACTGACGTGTCTTAATTTATAAGGCGCGTCACTACTAGAGATTAATTGAACATATTTAGTGGGATGATGTTTGAAATCGTTAAACACATAAGAAAGCAGTTTCAACTCAAATAATTCATTGACTTTTAGAATAGAATGCTTAGAGAAGTACAAACCTGTATGATCATTGTATGCAAGGTTTTCGACATATCGTATTGCTTTTTTCTGTAATGTTATCAGCCTCGTGAGGTTAGTTTTCGTTGTAGATCCCCAAACAAGTAAACAATAATGAAGATGTGATTGAATTAGGGTATAATATAATTGCCACTTCAGCCATTTCGGAACAAGGTCTCGAAGTTTATATAATACACATAATGACCTTGATATGCTGGCATGAATCTTATTAATATGCAGGGTCCAACTCAAGTGTTCTTCAAAGATTATGCCTAAAAATTTGTAGGAAGAAACACGCTCAATTACGCTATTTTTGAATGTAAGCTTAATTTCACTGTTATCAGGCTTGTTGCGTGCCTTAAATACAATAAGCTTTGTTTTATTAACATTTAACTCTAGTTTATTTATATTCAACCATAAAGACAATTCTTGTAACCATGCATTTGCCTCAGCCTGAATATTACTAATATGCATGCCAGAAATAAATACACTGGTATCATCTGCATATAAAATTATTGTGGGAGTTCGAGAGATGGCTATTATATCATTGATATAAAGAATGAAAAATATTGGACCCAAAATAGACCCTTGTGGAACACCGTATATTAATTGACCAGGTTGTGATTGATGACCATTCAAACATGTATACTGCACGCGACCGGAAAGATAAGTACGGATCAGATTTAAGGCAACTCCTCGAATGCCATAAAACGGTAGCTTATAAAATAAAATGTCATGTTTAACTGAATCAAATGCCTTCCTGAAATCTAAAAAAAGTCCAACTGTAAGTTGTTTGTCATCCATATTAGAAAATATTTTTTTCCTTTATACTAAGCAATGCCGTTTCTGTTGACTTCTTCTCACGAAATCCGAACTGTTCGTTAACAAAAATTTGTCTGTCGTCAAAGAACTTACACAGCCTGATTTTGATCAAATATTCCAGCAGTTTAGAAAACAAAGGGAGTACAGATATGAGGTCTGTAGTTGTTTATATTGTCATAAGGGCCACCTTTGTGTAAAACAACCACTCTGGCAATTTTCATACCATCTGGAAAAACACCTTGAACTAACGCGTTGTTACATATATGCTGCAAGGGCAAGCTAATTAGATCGGCAACAGCAATAATAGGCTCGGCCTTAATTTCATCTGTGCCTGCCGCAGTGGATTTGTCTAGGCTTCTAAGGAATGGGAATACTTCATGTTCACTGCAAGGATTCAAGAATATGGAACTACCAATTGGAGAGGCAATATACTGAGCAATTTCATGATTTATATCCTGCTTCTGAGATGATTCGCCAGAGGATAGGAAATGAGCATTAAACTTGTCTGCCAAAGCAGCACCACTGTATTCAACACCATTGAATGCTAATGTGCTGGGAATATGGGTTGTCGCCCTTCCCATGAGGTCGCTCAAACAATCCCATATCTTCTTAGGGCAGTTGGAGACTGCTGAAAATTTATTCTGATAATACTGTTTCTTAGCTTTTTTAATATCAGAGCCTAACTTATTTCTAAGTTTTTTGTATTCCTTAAGTATGACTGGATCTTTTGATTGGATGAATTTGTCAAAAAGCCTGTCACGGGTTTGAATTCGTCGATATAACTCTCTCGTAACCCACGGCTTTCGAGACTTTTTGTGAGTTTTTCCCACTGTCAAAGGAAATGCGGTATCATATTTGCTTTTTACTAACTGAAGAAAGATATTGTACGCTATACTAGGATTTAACTCATTGTAAACTTCGCTCCAGGCAGTGCTTTCCATCATGGATCTAAACCTAGCTACGTTTTCTTGATTGAAACTGCGATATACTGTCTGGGGAGTTGGTACTTGCTTCCTTTTTTTATCGCCCGAGGAAAAAAAACAGAATATAGGCAGATGGTCGCTCAAATCAAATGTAAGCACACCTGATAGCACTCTTGATAACTCATGATTTGTAACACATAAATCTAGTAATGAGTCCCTCTCTAAGGTTATTCTTGGTGACTGAATAACATTGGCGCAGAGAAATGCATCAATGGCTTCACAAAAAACCCGTCGCGGGGAGCTGTTTGTCAAAAGATCAATGTTAAAGTCTCCAACCAAAACAACAGGGATATTTACGATACAAGCATATTCAAGAAGATCACGCACAAACTTGATAAATTCGGCACTTTCACTAGATGGGGGTCGATAAATGCAAGCGACCAGTGTTCCATGACATTTTATAGCAACCGATTCGTAGTGGGTATCGACAAGAGAAAAATCTGATAAAACTTCATAGTCAAGGTTTTCTTTAACATACAATGCGACGCCACCTCCTCTACGGTTTTCTCTGAACACGCCTTCAAACTTGTAGCCACGAAAGAAGATAACATCATTTTGATTTGTGAACCATGTTTCGGTGTACGCTAGTATATCAAATCTGTGATTCAGGGAATCCAAAGCTGATTGCATTTAAAGTGCTTATATTTTAGACTTCTAATATTCACATGAAAGACTGACATCCTGTCATTTTCGTGAACAACACAACTGCGCACCGCAGAGTTAAAAGATAAAGCATCGTAGTAAAGAGGCTTTGTTTGTGATGCCATAAAAGGAAAATGATGAAAAAAAAACTGATCAGTAAGGCGAAGTAGAGGCGGTGCCTGCTCAGATGATATTTTCCAGGTCAGCAACACACGCGATCCGTATTGCCGTTTCACCCTGGCACTTGCGCACAAAAAGCTTTCCATTACTGTGCCAAGCATATTCATACTGCTTTTCGGTGGCCCTTGTCCTCATCATCCACACGAGCTTTTTGTTCTGCGCTGTTAAATTGTCAAGAAAGTACACTGTGGATTCAGCTTCCTGCATACTTTGCTTCTTTGCCATCCATTGGTCCTTCGTAGCACGTGAGGAAAAGCGAACCAGAACTGCCGGGGTTTTGCCACGTTTAGCGGGCAGTCTATGAAGGCCTTCAACGTCGTGCTCAGTCAACTGAGGAAGCTCTAGGTCCTGGGCTATAGCATTGATTTTTTGGAACAAGTTTTCATTTTTGGTTTGAGCAAGTCCATGTACTTCCAAGTTATTCCGCCTGCTGTACTGTTCCAGACTGTTTATTTGCTGTCGTAGTTCGCAGACTTCCGGGTTAGTGTTCTCTGACTGAATCTGTGCCTCAATCTTTTCAACCCTTTTTGATAAAGTGACAATCTCAGTCGACTGAAGCTGCATTTTGGCCAGCACTTCATCATACTGATCTGAAAGATGCCGAACAGACTTTTCCATACTTTCCACTGTCTCTTTTACCTGGAAAAGCATATCTAACTTCTGTTTGATTTCCGGTAGTTCACCAAGCTTTTTGTTGATTTCCATTAGCATCCTTTCTGTCAGAGACTGCTCCTTCTGTACCTTTGTTACACTTTTTGAGCCTCGAGCAGCTGAAACTACACATGTTTGACACTTCCAACTTTTTTTATCGATATCTGTCATTGCTTTGTGGGCAGTTTTCGTCGTATTAGAACAAGCGCCTAAGTGGTAACCATATCGGCATTCTGAGCAGGTAAGGGACGAGCCCTCTGCTGGAAGTGACTGATTACAAACCAGGCATATATCACAAACAGGATCACCCATAGCACTCGCGATGGAAAAGCATGCGGCACAATAGAAAACAACTACAGCAACAGCACAGACTCAAGCGGCGGCAGCGTTTGGCAGAAGGTTTCTTATGACTTCAATAAGTGAAAGCACACCAACCTGCAAAGTGAAGGATTTGCCGATGTTGCTTCCGCCACCGCCGCTGAGCAAGTGTGGGGGGCACAGGTGAGCCTTGTCCTTTTCTATGCTCCTGGCTGGCGCTGCTTGTGTCGTTATCTTGCGGGGCCGATCGTCGTCGCTCTTGCCACTTTAGTTCACCAGGTGTATCGCTGCAAGCCTGGTCAAGAACTGAAAAGTGAAGGATTTGCAGTTACTCTGTGCCGATGTTGCTTCCGCCTCCGCCGCTGAGCAAGTGTACATTGCGTTGTTTGCTCACTCTCTCTCGCAACCGGCCCAACGGTTGACACGAGAGAGACATCACAGCACTGCCGCGGGGACATTCTCCTGCAGCGGTGTGCTAGCGGCGCGCATTGCTCGAGTCGCTTCGTGCGCGCAGCGGAGCCTTGCTCCTCGCGCGCCCCCGGGACGGGGTGACGATTGAGTGTGTGTGTATCAGCTGGAGGACGTCGTGAATAAACGTCTCCTCGGTGAACTTGGAGGCCTATTTCTTTGCGGCGAATCGCTCTCCTCCCAGCGGAGGTTGAGTGCACCGCATCGGTGTCCCAGTGTGTTTGTGGTGACGGCTGATCGGAACCCTGGGCTCGCGCGAAGCTCGAACCCGCGGTGGGTGGTGGCCTGTGTCCACGTAGAAACCCACAACTGGCACCCAACGTGATAAGTCATTGGCGCTTACGCCTTTGATGGCACATTAGCCGAGCAGGTCGCCTTGCCGATCCCGCTTGTGCACCATGTCTACCACCCCCAGCGGGGCACTCGGCAGCTACATGTCGGCTCCCTACGGAGTTGTAGCATCGTTTGATCCGCTGGCTGCTGTTCCTTCGAATAGCTAGACACCGTGGTTGGCCGCGGCCCCCATCGGGGTTTACGGCGGCACAACCCAAAATGTCGACCACGCGGCTCCCATTGGAGCTGTATCGGGAGCACCCTGCGGTGCATCCGCTGGTCGCATGCCTCAGCTGTGCAAGCTTTCCGCCCAGTGCGAAAGCAGTTCGTGTCACGCTGCCGCAACCGGCAGTTTTGAACAGCAGCAGCCGTGCCCCGCGAGCAGTCGATTCTGCTCTGGGAACGGCGAGGCGCTGGCCCGGTTCCCTGTGGAAACCACGCCGCTCATCGAACTAGGAGCCTTGCCTCCCTCGTTCGTGCAGCCCGCCCAAGCCTCCACTGAGGCAGGGGCGCAGTCGCTGAGGCCGGGGCTCCATTGAGCCAGATGCGGAGAAACTTCGAGCCATACTCGAATTTCCCGCGCCCAAGGACGTACGCGGCCCCCGCCGTTGTCTGGGAATGGCCAACTTTAATCGTCCTGTGCCCGCGTGCAGGCACCCTTGACCAAGCTCTTGGGAAAGACTGCCGCGTGGCGATGGGGGCCCGAGCAAGAGCGATCCTTTCGCCTCCTGTCTAGTGCCATTGCCGAGACAGCGCAGCTCAGGCTACCCGACCTGACCAGACAGTTCGTAGTCCAGACTGACGCGAGCGATCTGGGTTTAGGAGCAGTTCTCCTACAGGAATCCGATGGCGTGCTGCAACCGCTGGCCTTTGCCAGCCGCTCCTAGCCAGCCGAAATTTAAGCGCACGCGTTTTTCGTGTGCGCTTAAATTTCATTTCAGTTATATGACATTTTAAGTTGGTTAATAATGCCACGAATTCCTTCTGAGGAGATGACGATGGGATCCATCGGTACAAAGTGATATTCGATGAACGAAGGTAGGACGGAGGTGCCGGTGGGGCTAGAGAAGGCTTGGATAAAAGTGCTGTTGAGAAGCGATGCGCACAGGTGGTCAGGAACTGGATCCCCATCTGGGGTAAATGGTGGTATTGTGGTATTGTATTGTATTGTGGTATTGTATGGTAATATTTCGTTTGCCTTTCACTGTGTTCCAAAACTGCTTCGGGTCATTGCTTAGCATAGCTGGAAGAGTCTGATTAAAGAAGGTAAATTTGCTTGATTTTAATGCCTTTGAAAAAGCGACTGCAGCGGCTTTATACGCGGACCACCTGACAGCAGAGTGTGTGAAGCGAGCTGTCCTGAAAAGTCTTTTTTTCTTACTGGAAAGCCTATTAAGATACCTGTTGTACCAGGGTGCAGCACTGTTGCTATATACCTTTCTGATGGGTATGTATTTATTTACGAGGTTAGAAACTCTAGATTTGAAGATCTCCCAGTTATGATGTACGCTACGGTCGAGATAAGCACTCAAAAATTCATCTAAAAATAAAGACATATTGTTATGAATAGCCTGGAAGTCAGCCTTGCTCTAATCTCTGATGTATTTGAACTGCTTACGTGAGCGTGATAGGGGTAGAGAGAGGTTGATTATCATGTGATCGCTTAGCCCAGGCAAATGAATGATAGAAGACACGATGTGAGGATGAGATGAAGGAGGGATGAGGCAGTGGGAGTGACACGTGTGGGGAGCTCAATAAGTTGCGATAATCCGAACACAAGTGGAGGAAGTGGTTAGAATTGGAACACGCAGAAAGAAAGACTGGACTATCATGATTCCACTCAATGTCTGGGAAGTTGAAATCTCCTAAAAGAAAAATGCTCACACCCGGAAAGCGCACAGAAATTTTATTGAGGCAGTCGTGCAAATCTTCACAGAGACTAATGGGGCTTGACGGGGGTTGATAGCACACACCAATAACAATTTTCATAAACCGAAAAGTTATACAGCACCACGCAATTTCTAAACTAGTCACTACGGCAACACGAAAGCATTCAATTCGGCCGTTGACAGCAAATAAAACACCACCACCTTGCCTTTCATATCTGTCACATCGAAATTTGTTGTAATTTTTTTCACAAAAAATAGTTCACTGTTGGACACATTATGAGATAGCCATGTCTCTGTTAAGGCAATAATATCAGTGCTACAATCATTTATCAGTGCACTCATGTCATCTCTTTTGGGCAAAATACTTCGTATGTTAGTAAAAACCACACTCAGACCACTGTTCTCAATGGCAGTATCACCACCCCTGGCGGGCCCCTACGTTCCAGTACCAGCTAGAGTTCGACCAGAGCGAAGGGAGCGCGGAGACTCAATGGGTTCGCTGCTTAGAGCAGGTCCAATTTCAAACACTAGGTCAGTTTCCGCATTATATCCATAGCATTTGCAATTGGCAATTAGTTTGTTGTGCCTTAAATTAACTTTTAAACCAAACTCTTTCGCATAGTCAATTAGCCGCTTTCTCGCCTTACGTGTCACCGCAGAAAAATCTTCACTCATAGATACTTCCTTTTCCTTCAGCACCTGCACCTTGGTTTTATGCGCGGCGAATTTCACTATCACGGGCCTGGTTTTGTTCTCGTTGAATCTACCGATTCTGTGCGCACGAGCAATACAGTCACTCGTTAAAGAGAGTTCTAATGTTTTGGCAATAAGGCTAAGAACTTTTTCTGCACATTGCTCGTTAGTCTTGGTGGAGCTATCATCAAATCCATAAAAGATAAGGTTGTCACGCCATGAGCGGTCCTCGCTTTCATCTCGCTAGCACACAAAGCATGTGTTTCCTTTTGCACAAGTTCAAGTGCTTTACGTGTATCGCAAAGATCCCGTTGCAAGTTTTCAAAGCCGGTCGCTACGTTTTCTACAGCTTCGAGACGCTTTCTGATATCGGCAATATCGCGTGTTGCCGCCTGTTGGTCTCGCTTCAACTCGGATAAGTCGTCAGACATCGTAGCCTGGGCTGCTTCTATGCGAATGGACCTCTGACGTATGTCATCCAGGATTTTCGAAATTTCCGGGAGCGACGCGTTTCCTGGACCAGGGTTACTCTCTACATCACCACATATCAACAAAAGAACACTGAAGGGTTGCAGCACTGCTTCTGGGCGTGGAAGCACAACTGAACACCGGTCATCAGATTTAAAACATTCATAGGGAAGTTGACTGACCTGCACAAGGGAACAGAGGCCAGCGTGAGGCCATTGCTGCTGCGGTGCTTCCACGCCCACTGACAACGGTGCTCGGGATGCTCGGTTTTGTTGCCGATGTCAGCGCCGCATGTTCCTCCAGATGCCTTGTTTGCAGCGAAGTCTCCTAGCGCCACCACTTGATTCAAGCAGCCGACGCAAATTGGTATGAAGAGTTGAAGGCTAGCGTGTCAGGACTGTTGGGAAACAGATCCAAGGACGGGTCTGCGACGAGGCTGCCGCAGGCCGGAGCCGATGAAGGGCCATATCGGCAGGGGTCCAAGAAAGCGCCGAGAAACTGCACAAGGAACAAAGGCCAGCGTGAGGCCATTGCTGCTGCGGTGCCTCCACGCCCACCTCTTATCCGCAACTCTCTTATCTCTTATCCGCAACTGTTCCGAATCCATGCCTCAGAATTCCTCCTGTAAATGGGCAGTGAATAGCATTGGTGAGATCATGTCTCCCTGCCTTGCAACCTTTCTTATTAATTTTATTGCTGGCTTTATGAAGGACTATAGAAACTGTGCAGTTGTTATAGATACTTTCCAGTATTTTTGCATCAGTCATTTCTACACCCTGATTCCACAGCGCCTGCATGACAACTGAGGTTTTGACTGAGTCAGATGCTTTCTCCTAATCTATGAAGGCTATATAGCGGTTGGTTATGTTCTGCACATTTCTCAAGCACATGATTGACAGTGTGAGAATGGTCTGTTGTTGAATGTCCTTAACTGAAGCTTGCCTGATAATTCAGTCAATTGAAGTATGGTTTTCCTGCCTTTATTAGCGATTATCTTAGTGAATACGTTACAGGCAGTTGACAGTAAGCTTATCGGGCTGTAATTTTTGAAGTCCTTGACATCTCCTTTCTTACGGATTAAGATTAGGTTAGCATTCTTCCAAGGTTCTGTTATGCTCGAGGTCATAAGGCATTGTGTATACAGGGTGGCTAGTTTTTCTGGCACAATCTTCCATTCGTCCTTCAACATATCTACTGTTACTTGATGTTCACCGGCTGTTTTCCCCCTTTGCATTGCTCCTAAGGCTTCTTTTACTTCCTCTATCGTTACTGGCGGGATGTCCCATTGCTCTGCTCTACTGCCTGTGCCGTTTACATGCTCACTACAATGGCTACTGCATAGGTTTGTGTAGAGGACTTCGCCTACTTTACCTATCTTACCCATGTTGCTAATCACATCGCCCTCGTTGTCTCTTTATGCATACATGTGATTTTTGCCTATGCCTAGCTTTCTCTTCACTGCTTTTAGGCTACCTCCGTTATTTGGAACATGCTGGATTCTATCCATATTACCTTCCTTATGTTGGCTACCTTGCGCTTTTTTGTTAACTTTGTTAACTCTGCCACATCTGTTCTGTCTGTGGGGTTAGATGCCTTCATGCTTTGGCGTTTCTTAATAAGATCATTTGTCTCCTGAGATAGCTTGCCGGTATCCGGTTGAACCAGCCTACCGCCTACTTGTACTGCACATTTGGTAAGGATAGCTATGAGATTATTATTCATTGTTTGAACATTAAGATAGTCTTGCTCAGTTAAAGATGAACGTCTTTTCTGCAGCGATATCCTGTATTCCTCTACTGCCGCTCTTACCGCTAACTCGTCAATGGGCTTCCGCTTCACTAATTCCTTCCGTTCCCTCTTGGGGGCAAAGTGCAACATCCCTTTCCACATTGACACCTGCCTCGGAGGCTTTCTGGTTTCCATTAATATATGAAGCGGGGTTCCCCCTTTTGACTTCCGCTGCGATGGCATTACAAACATCTCGGCCGACACACATAAGGTGCATTGTAGCTTTCTTTTTCATTGCAAATTATTTCTGAGGACCTGTCTGCATGTCATGACGTAATGAATTCAGCACAGAAACCAGATGAGGGATGCAGGAAAACGCATAAGCGCATTCATATGTGCCTTCTTGTGTTGCAAATCTTGTTTTTGCATGGAATTGATGAAGATCATGCAGAGCAGCTTTTCTTTTATTCCTCTGTGGAGATTTTGTTTTGATGTTCATTCTGAATTGGGCTGACGTTTTTCATTCATCATCTTGGAGCAGTTAACTCTTTGTTGAAGCACTATTTCTTAGTCCGCTGAACAAGCCTGGTATGCAAGGTATTTGAGAACATAATTCTCTATCACCATAGACAGCAATATACTTTAACCACATCTATCTAGGCACGCAGTTTGTTCCACAATGGAAGGGCATTGATTGATGCAGAAAATGAAACGCCATGCAGTCCTTGTCACACTGGCCGCACCCAGTCAACACCATCAGAGACGACAGAAGTTTTGTGTGCATCACTGTAGAAACCTCATCAGTGCTTGAGCAAAGCCACTTGTCCTTACGGCAGTTAGCTTTTTTGGTCTTTGTCAAAAATCGTCTCGTCTGCAAAAAAATCCATGCACTTCAGGCTTCTTCAGCTTGGTTAGCAAGTGCTTGTACCGAAGCAGAGGATCCTCCCAAGTTTTATCGAACGTGAATTGCCCCCACCTCACTGTTTAGGAGGGATACATCAAGACCTCGTGCACGGCGAGCCTGACAGTCTTGGAGCTCCCTTGCAATGGCCCTCGTCGCCTTTCCTGGGTCAGTCAAGAAGACTTGCAGCCACTGGAGAAAATCATGCAGTCAGGTGAAATCTGACCACTGACGGCTTTTCCTTTCCATCACAGATGCCATGCCACTGTCTGAGCATATCAGCTCTTTCCACACTTTGTAAACAACCAGCTCATACAACATACTTCGCCAGGACCGTGGCTCGAGAGGGGGTGGTGTTGCGGCCATAATAAAAAAGGGCATTCCATTCGCATCCATTGCTCACAATACTTGTGCTGAGATGGCTTGGATCATTGTGCCGTCGTCCTGGTGCAACGTTCTTATTGGTGTAGTATACAGGCCTCCGAATGCAGACACCTCAATTTTAGAATCGCTGCACGATTTTCTTTACACCCATAGTAAACGCTACACTCATATTATCTTGTGCGGCGACTTTAATCTGCCCATGATCAACTGGGATGATCTCTGTGCTCGACCTTCTTGCCAGCACACTGAATTGTTACTCAATTTCGCATTTTCTTTTAATCTTAAACAGGTAGTAGGAACACCTACACGTGTTACTTCAAACTCGCAAACTATCCTCGACCTTGTTCTTATCTCTGAAGCTGTCAGTGAAACAGGATTCACTGTAGAAGTTTTGCCAGGCATATCAGATCATGGTGCGGTCCTGTTTAGAAGCAATCTACCGCAAAAAATGATACGTTGTCCAGACAAAGAATCCATGGATTTTAGGAACGCGGCAGATGAAAGTGTACTAGACTACGTAGAACAAGATTTCGACACTTTTTCTCAAAAATTTACCCAAAGTGAATTCAGTGTTAATGATTTATGGTTGCATTTTAAACACGCAGTCCAAGAATGTATGCACAGGTACATTCCAACAAAACGCAAGAGAATGGCTCGCAACAACCCTTGGATCACTCGTGACATATTGAAACTGAAGCGCCGCTTAAAACGCCTGTCACGTTCCAATTCATCTGTCGACCGTTCTCTGCTACAGTCAATGCGCACAGAACTTAGCAACAAAATGAAAGACTCAAAGTATCATTTCTTCAATGTCAAGCTACATCATTTTTTTACTAATGCTCCAAGGAAGTTTTGGATGCATATAACGGAAAAAAAGGATCCGGTCACCAAAGTTAGAGTGAATGATACCGAGTCAAGCGATAACCAGAAAATTGCCGAAGCGTTCAACGAGTACTTTGCCTCGGTATTTCTACGCGGTAGTGAAGACAATAATCCAGAATTTTCAGGTGCTGGCTGTGAACTTCTGGACCTTTTTGTTTCTGAAGAAGGTATTCTTTCGTCCCTACTAAGCATAGATATAAAGAAATCTGCTGGTCCCGATAATTTTCTTTTTAGGTACGCGGAGTGGTGCGCAAAATATCTGTTTATAACATTTAATGAAAGTCTAAAGCAAGGTGTCCTTCCTAATGATTGGAAAGCAGCAAAGGTAATTCCCGTTTATAAGTCCGGAGATAAACTGAGTATTGCTTGCACTTTGTTTTTAAGCACGTGAGTAGCTTCCTGGAAAATAATAGTTTCTTTTCCGAAAAACAACATGGATTTCGGCGTGGCCTATCCACAGTTACACAGCTTCTACACATTACCAATGAGGTCATGGCAGCGCTGGACCGAGGCGGGCAAATAGACGTGCTTTTTCTTGATTTTCAGAAAGCGTTCGATCGTGCTTGTCACAATAGACTAAAACTGAAGCTACAATGTGTGCTAAAAAATGAACAAATTCTCCGCTGGCTTGACTCATATTTATCTAACCGAACACAATACGCCCGTATAGGAAACTCAATTTCTCCACCTGCTCCCGTACTTTCCGGTGTACCGCAAGGTTCAGTACTTGGACCCCTTCTCTTTTTGATTTATCTGAATGATTTGACCTTTGATTCCCCGGTACGATGCCAGTTCTTCGCAGATGATTGCATTGTGTATCATAACATTTGATCATTGCACGATCAGACTGACATACACGATTACCTAACTGCAATCAATAATTGGTGTCAGTCCTGGCGCATGAACTTAAACGCCTCAAAATGCACACACATGGTCATTACAAGGAAGAAAACACCATTAATTTGTACATATAAAATCAACAATGTAGCAATTAAGCCGGTTGACAAATTTAAATACCTGGGTGTAGTAATTGACTCGAAGCTAACCTGGAGCGCTCATGTTCAATACGTCGTTTCGGCGTCGCTAAGGAGGCTATGGCTACTTAAACACCGGCTGAAACATTGCACTAGTAGGACTAAACTCGCTGCCTACACGACACTCATTAGACCATTGCTTGATTATGCCGATGTTGTGTGGGATCCCCACACAAAAAATGACATCAGTAACATTGAAAGCGTGCAAAAGAAAGCCCTTAGATTTATTTATAATACTTACAGCAGAAGAGCCTCGGCCACTGATCTCAGAACACGGTCTGGCCTCCCAACATTAGAATTTCAGCGTAGACTCCATCGCCTTCAAACTATGTTTAATATAGTTAACAAACTAACAAAAATGGATTCCGACATCTACATCAATTTCAATAAAAGAAGAGAAACAAGAGGCAAGCACAGCAAAACAATTTTGATGCCACAGGCTAAGACTAGCGCCTATCGCTTCTCGTTCTTCCCTTGAACTATTGCAGAGTGGAATGCTCTACCGCAAGAAGTCGCCAGTCTGACCTCGGTCGAATCCTTTGCGTCTGCCGTGCACTCTTTGCAATGAAGCGCGTTAGTTTTAGAGTGTCCAGTTCCCCTGTATTTGCAGTTTGCAGACGTGTGTTTTTTTGTTTTTTTCAATGACGTCAGTGTCCGTCTTTTTGTAATTTTGTATAAGCTGAATTTACTCACGCAGTAGTCTGTATTGCAAGCCATTTCCTTATGCTTGCTTGCCACTCACATTCTTGTTTACCTTGATTTGTAGTGCCGACTTTGACTTGTCTTTCCTGTACTTACTTACTCCTGCCTGGACTGCCAAGAGGCAGTTGGCAGTATCAAATAAATAAATAAATAAATAAATAAATAAACAAGACTTCGCTACATTCAGAAAGGTGGTAATGGACCTGTCCGAGCCTGCATCATCAGTGCACGTGTTTCTGGGCCGATGGGGCTCTCACTGGGAAAAAAACGGCTGTGAGGCGTCTTGAATCGGAGAACTAAGGCGGCGGGGACTGCAGAAAACCAGCTCAGAACCGAAAGTGGATGATTTTGCCCATGGGACCACACCTTTTTGATGCCACACTGTTTTCACCAGGAAGAGGTCTGTGTGCAACTTCCTGTGTTGTGTGGCCAGAGCGGCAAAGGCTGCCTGGCGTTTCATTTCCTTCCTCAACCTGTACGCCTCCATCTTTTATTTATTTATTTTTATTTATTTACATTTCTGCAGCGCCATGAAGGCATAATTGCAGGGGGGAATACATACAAACATTCATACGTACAGCATGTGCCAACTTTTTGTACAGGATAGGGCAGATGATGAAAAAGAGGTTTAAACAGAGCGTTCACATCAGTCAATTGGTCGGGAAAGGACACGGAGAGGAAAAGCAGGAAAACAGCAGATGAACATGGGTTTGGAATGGACTGCATAGTGTGACTGATAAGGTGTCAATATACAAGAAGCTGCTCACCTAGTCATATGTGGAGAGACTACTGGTGTCTATGGCAATAGGGGATAGCGTTCTCAACAATCTTGCGACCCGGTAGGCAAGAGTTCTCCAGAACTCTGAGGATGGGGTGTGCTATCACTTCAGGAAAGGCCAGGCCAGGCGTCTCTGTTTTCAGTACTTTTCCCAGGTAACGTTTTGCAGTAGTATCATCAGATTTAGCTATTGCACTTGTTTTATCGTAGCTATTAGAATAGTTCAGTGAGCAGAAGCTCTGACGACGATGCCGCTTACATGCTCCATGCGATGTTTATTCAAAGCATCTTTTCAGGACTGCCTTACAAGCAGGTACAATTCACTGGCTACATTGATGTAGTGCGTAGCTATTCGGGCAGGGCTGTATATATGCTATCTGTCTATTCATTTGTACAGTTTTGCAGCATCGGAAGGCATTGCTGCAAGGTGATACGAGTACATAAACCGTATGTCTGGCTAGGAATGTAATGGACGATAAATCATGCTCACAGGTGGTGGTGCAACAGCTTTTTCCACCCTGTTATTTTATGTGAAAAAAGAGCCGTTGTTACATTAGCCAGGCCACATACTTTCCAAGCTTTCAGTGCACATATAACATAGGGCAGAAAAACAAGGGTGGCACGAAGAGAGTCAGAACATGTGGTGCTTTGAATTGAAGGTAGCAGTGGTGATGCCATATCTGGCCATGCTCACAAAATGCTCTCCAGTGGCTCGATTTCATGCTCCTGCAGTGTGATAGATGGCTCACTAATACAGGTGACACTGGCCTTATGAATATGAAAGGCTTTCACTAGTTTTTAAACACTTTGATCACTGGGTAGGAAGGTAACTTGGCTGTCCACTGGTGTCTGTTTACATTTGTGTTCTTGGCACAGTAAATAAACGCTTAGGAAGCTAGTGGAAGCCTGTCATATTCATAATCCTGACACTATGTGCGTTACTGTGCCATCTGTCACACTGCATGCAGTAGCATGAGATTGCGCCATTGCAGAGCATTTTGTGAGCAAAGCCAGATATGACATCATCATGGTAACCTGTATATGTTGCTTTCCCATTCGAATAAACCAGTGGGAATTTAGCACCTGTTCTGTCTTCCTTTGTGTCATCCTCATTCTACTGTTCTATGTTCTACAAACGGAACCAACTCGCCCAGCTTTCCATTATTCATCGATCACAACCACTCTTCTCAGAGGCAAAGTGAAGTGGCAGAATGCACCATCTTTGGCAAAAGTAAGCAGGCTGTCTTTACGGACTCTCATGGCTTATCTTATCCAGAGGGGGATAGTGCTAGCTGAGGTTCCTGTCAATCAAGTAGGTTATCCTCGCAGCCGACGAGGGCTGACGACCACAGCGGTGACAATCCGCCGCCAGCCTGCATTTTCTATGGTCACAGCTACCTGGTTACATTTGGCAGAGATGATACTGTTTGTTAACACTGGCCAAATTGAGGTCTATATTATAGGAAGTTCTAACCTGGTGTTCATTCTTTGTTCTTAATATTTGCCAACCTAAGCAGTGTTTATTAGCCACATGTTACTTTGAAAATAGTAGTCATCAAAGACAAAATGTGCGGTAGAATTCTAAACTAGTTTTCAACCTTCGAATTCTCTCGATTCACTCGCCATGAAGTTGCATTAAAGTGAAAGGCTGTAGCAATGCCCCTTGAAAATTCCTGTGGCTGCACTTCGTGAAGTCAGTTCTTTGCTGGTCACAAATGGCTCATCCCTTTCATGTGCTGCAGCACTGTTTTCATGGGCGTGGGAGGAACTGCCAAAACTGGAAAGCAGCGTGGCAAGTGCTGTTATGGTACAAAAGTAGTGAAGCGTTGCTCTCTGCGCATGCCACCCAGGTGGCCTGTGCGAAGCTCGTGCCTGTGCGAACCATTGGCATTGTGGTCTGTATTCATTGTCAAGGGTATCAAGTAGAAGCCAGAAAATGGTGGCTGTTGCAAAAGGGCATCATTATCTAATGCCACCAGCTCCTACATCAGATTGTGCTTCTGATGCAGCATGGCTACACTCGATGGTTATGTACCGGAGCCGCAAGCCCCACCACTGCCAGTTCTCGGTGGTCCGTGACTGGCCGGGCTGTGTCTGTCTGTGCCTCACCAACCATGTCTGGTAAGTGCTGCTTTGTTTGTCGTGAAAGGATGAGAAGGAAATGCAGCCATTGTTCAAGCTTGCTGAAAGTGAAAGGTTGCTCCTTGTTCCTGGTTGTTCCTTGGAACAGTCGGGACCAGTCAGGTTCAGTCTTGGAGCTGGCTTTCTTGTCAGTTAGGAGGCAGTCTGGCACAGGATTAAGCCCACATGTAGAGAACATCCCTGGGCGGCTGGCACTACCTCGGGAAACAGCACAATATCAGGGATCACTTGGTTGTGGATACTACTGGATAGCAGGTTAAGAAAGTATAAAAACTTAGCGCACTGTCTGTATTAAGGCATCAGGCAGTTCAGAGACAATGCACAGGGGATACTTTCAGGTGATATTGTCATACACCACAGATGGCATTAAGGCAAGGGTGCTTGCGGATGCACTGAAAAGCAAACTGTTTACTTGCGCAAACTGGTGCCCTTAAAAGAGAAACTGGACTTAGTAGCAGCAGTAGCAAGATGCTCACTTCGTTGGCTTAGACACGATAATGGCCAAGCCTGTTGACTGCGCCCAGTTTAAAATGACTCTGAACATTATCGGCAAGGGGCGTACATCTTCATAGAAAGTCCCATGTGGCACAGAATTGCCTGCTCATGACTGCGAATCTTTGAACACAGTCTAGGAGCATTGACAGGGATGTGCACAGATTACTCATGAGTGATAAGACCTTGTGATGCCAGCGACAAGAAAAGCTTAAGAGACATTTAAAAATCTAAACGTAATAGAACAGTGCAATGCAAAAGTCCACATTGAGAACCAGGATAAATGCACAGAATGTAACGGTAACCTCAGGATAATTCTATATGATGACAGCACTATATTTTTTTTTAAATCCTTTTTCTTGCAACAGCATCCTTTTTTTTGTACTGATGAGAATAGGTTTAAAATGGCAAATAACAGAGAACCTGGCTGCATGGCTACTTGTAGTACTTTGCATAACTCAGTGATGACGTCATACAGATTAATAGCAAAACTTTCGCAAAGGGTTGAATCGCTAAACTAGCTTGTACAAGCAGTGACCCACTCATGAATTTTTTTCACTGACCAAAAACGTGCCTTGCAGTTTGTTTTCGTCATCCAGAGAAGGTGTGTCATTTATTTATTTATTTATTTATTTCAGGTTCCTTCATGGCCCTTGGAGGGCATTAGAGAAGGCAGTGAGCAGTTTACAAATACGTACAGAATATATACACAACGGGTTATTTAAAACAATAGCTAACGCGCGTATTTAGCAGCATCATTACACAAGATTTCGATGTTAAGAGAATACAAGTAAACAATATTGCAAAAAAGTATGAAACGCGAAAAAACTTTAGGTTTGAGAAACAAAAGTATACAAAGTAGTGTTAAGGCATAAGGTTATTTAGAAATACTCATAACACAAGCTATAATACAAAGCAATGACAACACAGTTAGCAACAGTAAGCGGCAAGACCTAGCAGGTAATGTTTGCGGTGTTGCAAACAAAGTGTTGGCCATGGGAATCTGCTAAACCAGCAATCATATCTGCATAGTCTGTTATAGTCTTTGTAAATGATGTACAGTATGTATATGCAATCTTCAAATGAACCATTTCATCGCCATAATACTCATTCTCTTTAGAAATGCTCTCTCCTTCAACACTTACACTTTGCTGATTGGCATTATCAACAATTCTTCATAAGGCTGTCAGGGGCAGCACCATGTTCTAACGTATTGTTTTCTTTACATAGTGCTAAAGTCACGGTGAACGGGTGACTGGTTATGGTTCAATGCAGGTCTCCATGCACTGGTTGGCCAGCAGCGGTGTATGTACATAAAGTTTAAAGATAACAGTTCTGCTCATTGTGTCCAGTGTGCATGCAGTGAAGCATTGCTGGAGATGGGGAAAGATGGGGGGGAGGGAAGGGGGAGATGGAGAGATGGGGGGTTGTCTCTCACGCTGTGCTTGCCTCGAAAGAAAATTAATATTGTGCGGCCTTTGACCAAAAAAATTATTAGATGTAAGCATACCGTCGTAGCTCAGTAATCAGCGAAAGCTGACTGGAATTAGCTGTGGAGAGGTATGAAATGGCAGGTCCATTTTGAGGTTTCACAGGCGGCTGCCCATATGGGCATCTCACACTTGGCCTTCTTCCGCATGAGGTCTTCGGTTCGATCAGGTTCCCGGCACGCTTCATGGACTCCAAGGCCTGCTTGCATGAAACAGATAGTCTAGTTCCTGGTCTTGTCTTAGTCGCAGTCTAAACCTTGCGTTGTTTTTGAGGAAAGGTGTTCTGTATCAGCCAGTCAGTCTGATAACATTGTAACGGAAATGACGTGTGCCTGACCAGCATGCAGCGTTGCCTATAAAAGGATGCTGCTGCCTCGAATAAAGAGCCTTTTGCGTTGCTGCCACTGTAGCGTCTGTCTGCTGCTTAGAACAGAGCATCTGGCGATGAGGATGGGATCCGGCGCGCAGTGAACCGCCGCCGGCCAGCAGCAGTCACGAGGCTGAACCGCTTACGGTGCAAGGCGACACGGAGCCCTTGCAGCCACGATTTCATTGGAGGCCAGGAGTAACGCAAGAACGCCGGAGGAGCGCAAGAACGCCGGAGGAGCGCAAGAACGCCGGAGGAGCGCAGGAACGCCGGAGGAGCGCAGGAACGCCGGAGGAGCGCAGGAACGCAGATAAGTGGAATTTGCTCATTATGGCAGAACCTGGACATGGTCCTAAGCTCGGCAGAATGCCCGAATTCAACCCGAAAATCGACAACATACGCTCGTATTTTGAACGCTTCGAGAACTTCGTAGACATAAATGATGTCTCTGCAGACAAGAAACTGAAGTTGTTTCTGAACGTACTCGGTGCGCAAGCATACGAAGAGCTAAAGAAGATAATTGTGCCTCATTTGCCTTCTCAGAAGACTTTCGAAGAAATTAAACAGCTTCTGGAAGCTCATTTCAGCCCAGCTCATTCAATTATCGCAGAGCGTTGTAAACTTAATCGCCGAATGCAGCAAGAAAATGAAAGCGTCAAATGTTTTATCACTGAACTGAGGCATTTTGCAAGAGATTGCAATTTCGGCACGTTTTTAGATGATGCCTTAAGGGACAGGCTTGTAGCTGGTTTGCGTGACGAGGAAACGCAACGGGCTCTTTTTGCACAGTCTGACTTGACGTTCGAGCTGGCGTGCCAAACGGCGCTAGATAAAAAGCTAGCGGCACAGCAGGCGAAGCAAATGCATGAGTTTGACACAAAACCGTGCAGCGTCAACGTTATTCAGGGCGAACGTCACCGTGATAAGGAAAAGAAATCGAGGACGGTTGCATGGCCAAAAGATAAATGCGAGGAAGAGCGGCGAAGTGCTCGCAAGCATTGCGGAAAGCGTCATGCGGGAGAAAAATGATGGTATCGCAACCACACCTGCAGAAATTGTAACAAAAAAGGGCATTTGCAAGCCGTCTGCAAAAGCGGAGCCAAAGCAAAAGCTGTCAGATACGTCGACACCACGGACGACGAATCCAAAGACTTGAGTTGTCAGACTGCGTTCTTCTCGGGCAAAAGTTCAAGGGGCTACAGCATCGACCTGAACATTGAAGGGAAGACTGCTTCGATGATAATTGACACAGGTGCAGCGGTCAGGATCGTACCAGAGCAGTTCTATAAGCAGTGTTTCCCGCATGTTAAATGTGTGGAATCCAATGTGTCGTCGAGCACTTACACCAGCGAAAAGCTGAAGGTACTTGGGAAAGCAAACGTCTTAGTCAAGCAGGACGCAAGCGAAATCTCTTTGCCCGTGGTGGTAGTGAAGGGAAACGGAACGCCGATGCCCGCTCTCATGGGAAGAGACTGGCTGGAAAAACTCCAGATAAACTGCAAAGCCGTATACAGCCTGTCCACGGATAAGTCATTGGAGCAGAGGGTAGAAGCCTTACGGAAAAAGTATCCCGAGGTTTTCAAGAGCGCCCCGGGAGTCATCAAAAACTTCGAAGCTCGCATCTTTGTAAAGGAAGGGTCTCAACCAGTGTTCTCAAAAGCACGGCCAATGCCGTTTGCCATCAAAGAGGAAGTAGCGAAGGAGCTGGAAAAGCTCGAGCAAGCCGGAATACTAAAGAGGGTCACGAAAAGTGACTGGGCAACGCCTCTGGTGGTGGTCGCGAAGAAAGGCGGCGCAGGATTAAGGTTATGCGGCAACTACAAAGTCACGATTAATCCTGTGCTAAAAATTGACCATTACCCTTTGCCATTGCCGGAAGATTTGTATTCCATGCTCGCAGGAGGTAAAATCTTTTGCGTTCTGGATCTATCACAAGCCTATCAGCAAGTGCCGCTTGCTGAGGAAAGCAAAACGCTGTTAACCGTAAACACTCATCTCGGATTATTCCAGTTTCAGCGCCTACCATTCGGCATCGCTAGCGCACCCGCTATCTTTCAGTCGTTAATGGACGAAGTCTTAAAAGGGATTCCAAAAGTGGGTTGCTATATCGACGACGTCATCGTCGTAGGCGACAATATAGACGACTGTCAAGAAACTGTGGAAAAGGTACTTCAACGACTGGCAAAGCACAATATCACTGTAAAAGAACAGAAATGTGAATTTTTCAAGCAGTCCGTCATTTATCTTGTACACGAAGTGACAGCTGATGGCATTTTTCCAACATCAACAAAGCTAAAGCCGTCACGGAAGCACCTCAGCCAAGCAACGTAACTGAGCTACGAGCCTTCTTGGGTCTGCTGAATTTCTACGTCAAATTCATCAAAGGTTTAGCCACAGTAGCTGCACCAATGTACGATCTGCTAAAAAAAGACACGAATTGAGCGTGGACGGACGAATGCTCAAGATCATTCGTGGAAGCCAAGCAACGTCTTGTAGACAGTCAAGTTCTGACTTTTTACGACGTGAAAAAGCCAATCGGTTTAAGCTGCGACGCGTCGGCCTACGGTCTTGGGGCAGTATTTTTTCACGTCATGCCTGATGGTTCGGAAAGACCCATTTCATTTGCCTCCAGAACATTGAGTGCAGCGGAGCGCAACTATGCGCAAGGCGAGAAGGAAGCCCTAGCATTAATTTTTGGTCTGAGCAGGTTTCATAGATACCTGTACGGGCGCAAATTCATGCTGTATACAGACCACCAACCACTGTTGGGGATCTTGGCATCAGGTAAACGAATTCCTTCTTTGGCTGCAGCTAGGATTCAGCGTTGGGCTATCACCTTAGCAGCTTATCAGTACACACTGCGCTACAGGAACGGCAAAAACATGGAAGTTGCCGACGCTCTTTCAAGGCTTCCACTTCTGGTCAAACATAAAGACGACACTGAAGAATGTCTTGCAGTGTTTCCCGCAAGGGCACCTTGTGTAACGAGGTGTTGGTGCTTGGCGCCACCACGGACCCTTAGCCCCCATACCGAAGCTGTCATCCGTACCGTGGCGATAGGTTGAAAGGTGGAGGGAAGAAACCTTGAACGGTGGCGGTCGAGGAAGTGGTCAATCCTCGGCCGATGGGCTCCTCGTCTGTCTACCAGGCGGGGAGTCCCGGGACCTTCCTCTGTGTATAAGGGTGAATCAGAGGCGACAAAATATTGGGAACCCTTAGTTTATACATGCCGTATGGAAAAATCTGCAAAAAAATCTGATCGGCCCCCGAAAAGGGGTCGCACCGATGTGAAGAAACCGAGTCCACAGAAGCCAGAAGCGTTTGCGAAGTTTTTTTATGCTTCACTCAAACACTAATGTACCGGTAGCCAACCTATCTGCATTTGTCATCGCCAACACCCTAAAACGTTGTGTAGGCAAAGACTACAAAGCAAAAAAGCAAGGAACCGGAGACCTCCTTGTAGAAATAAACACAAAAGAACAGAGCACCAAACTGATGTCATTACAGAATCTTGGAGAAATGAGCGTACAGGTAACCCCACACCGCACCCTGAACCACTCAAAGGGCGTCATATCTGAATATGAACTCCTACAGAGTACCGATGCGGAAATGGAAGAAGAACTAGCCGAACAGGGAGTAATAGCAGCCCGGCGAATAACCATTCGGAGAAACAATGCTGAAATCAAGACCAAACATATTGTACTAACTTTCAATAGCACAACTTTGCCTGACTCCATCCACGCCGCATACCTCCATTGTAAAGTCCGCCCATACATACCGAATCCGAGACGATGTTTCAAGTGCCAGCGCTTTGGACACAGCATGTTGGCCTGCCGGGGCAAACCCACTTGTGTCACATGCGCAGAAGACGCACACACAGAAGAAAGATGCGAACGCACACCAAAATGCATCAACTGCAATGGCGCACATGGCGCGTACTCCAGGTCGTGCCCAGTCTGGAAAACAGAAAAACAAATTATAACTTTGAAGACCACAGAAAACCTGTCCTACCTTGAGGCAAAAAAACGCGTCTCTTTCCAACAGAAAGGGACTTACTCTGAAGCGGTGACGCGGGGACCGCCGCCGCCTTCAGTTTCTGTCGGCACACAGGTCTATCCGGTGGACCTGGTGTCGACACCCAAGTCCCCACCACAGAAGTCGGTGGTACAGTTCACAGGGCTGAAACTTACGCGAGAAGACCACGCGATCCTCGCCGGAGGCCCTCAGGCCCCACTTTCAGCAGCGGCGTCCTCGGCGACAGACACCCAGAACAGCTCTGCTGAACTGGACCTGTCGCCCCACCCCTCTAAGAAGGCAACTGCTGGCCCAAGAGACTCTGCCCCTGGAGCAGAGCCTGGTTCAGCGGTGCGCACAAAAAAGACGAATGCGAAGGCCACGGGCAATCGCAAGCAAGAAGCATCCTCCACGTCCACCGTGGAGGAGATGGATGTCAGCGAAAGTCCGCTGACATCTAAAACACACGCATCCGCGGATTCTCCGCGGAAATCCGGCGCCACGAAAGTGGCGATGGATACAACTCCTGGTTCGCCACCGCTGCAGCGGCGGCGAGACTCCCTAGAGAAAAAAGGGAAACCACGAATCACTGCTCCTGAGAATAAGTAACTTTCCCCAATCCCCAACTTATCACAATGGCGTATCTAATACAATGGAACTGTAGAGGTCTACACTGAAACTACACAGACATAACCGATATGCTCAAAACAATGGCACCTACAGCTGTGTGCCTGCAAGAAACGAACCTTGGGCCACAGCACACAAACATCTTAAAAAAATATAATATTTTACGGAAAGACCGAGTACAAGCTAGCCGACTCTCAGGAGGCGTCGCTATCATTACGCAAAGCGATGTCCCTGCAAGAGAGGTGTCATTAAAGACGAACTTAGAAGCGGTCGCAGTAAACATCATTAGCCATAAAACAATAACAATATGTTCTGTGTACATACCACCACACAACACAATAGCCATGCATGACCTAGAAGAACTTCTGGAACAGTTGCCAGAGCCATATGTAATAATAGGGGATTTTAACGCACACTCCTCATTCTGGGGAAGTGAGCATACTGATTCCAGGGGACAGCTCATCGAGGATTTTATTCTTTCGAATAACATATGTTTAATGAATACGGGAAAAGCAACGTACTGCTGCCCCAGCTCTGGAAAAATGACCTGCCTAGATCTAGCGTTTGCATCACCATCTGTTTTTGATGATTTTATTTGGGATGTTTTAGATGACCCCCAGGGAAGTGATCACTTACCTACGGTTTTAAAACTAACATCAGCGACATCTATCCTCCCTACGAAGCCTCGGCGATGGAAAATTCACCTCGCCGATTGGGCACTTTTCAGAACGAAGGCCACATTAGAAAAAGAATATGCCGAAACCCTTACAATAGAAGAAATAAATGAAAAATTTGTCACATGCTTAATATCTGCAGCAATAGAAGCCATCCCACAAACGTCTCAAATTGCACGAAAAACACAAAGTTTGCTGGTCAAATGAATGCTCATTGACCAAAAAGAAGCAAAACAAGGCTTGGGGCAACCTTCGCAGATATCCCACTGCAGGAAACTTGCTCATCTTCAAAAGGGCCAGAGCCAAAGCATGATACACTTGATGCAGCGCAGAAAGGGCGTCATGGCAACAGTACATATCCTCCATAAACAGCTCAATATCATCAAAGAAAATGTGGGAGCAGGTGCGGAAATTCACAGGAAATTTTACTCCATTCACATTTCCAATGCTAACAACACCCGGTACTCAAACAACATTAGAAGAGCAGGCCAACATATTGGGTGAGCATTTTTCCACAGTTTCAAGCGCATCCAACTACACACACACATTTCAAAAGCACAAAACAATAGTAGAAAAACAAAAACTTCCCTTTGGAACATGCATACACGAAGACTACGATCAGCTTATTACAATGATGGAACTAAACACAGTACTAACATCCGGTAAAGAGACAGCACCAGGCCCAGACAATATACATTATGCCATGCTTGCTCACCTCTCTGAGACTGCCATAGAGGCTCTCCTAAAATTTTTCAATAAAATATGGATGAGTGGAGAAATCCCCCATGCATGGAAAGAAGCCATCATAGTACCCTTCCTAAAACCAGGGAAACCACCAACTAGTCCCACCAGTTACAGGCCAATAGCACTCACTAGCTGCATAGCAAAATCATTCGAAAGCATTCTAAACATCAGACTAACCTTCGTACTTCAGTCTCGGCAACTTTTAGATATACATCAATGCGGGTTTAAAAAGACATGTTCCACAACCGATCACCTTGTCCGCTTCGAGAACACAGTCCGGGAAGCGTTCATCCACAACCAACACTGTATCGGGGTCTTCTTCGACCTGGACAAGGCTTACGATACCACGTGGAGGTTCGGTATCCTCCGTGACCTAGCGGACCTAGGTATCGGCGGCAGGATGCTGAGCTGTTTGAGCGACTTCCTGACCAATCGCACGTTCAGAGTCCGCCTAGGCCCAACCTTCTCCAAGACTTTTTTCCAAGAAACTAGCGTACCCCAAGGGTGCATCCTCAGCACGACCTTATTTGTCAGCAAAATGAACTCCATAGGAAAGGTAATCCAAAAATCCATCATGTACTCAGTTTACGTAGACGACCTCCAAATAGCATGCACGTCTTCCAGCATACCTACCTGTGAGCGGCAAATACAAATAACAATAAATAAACTGGCTACCTGGGCAGATAGAAACGGATTTAGATTTTCCCCTCAGAAAACAGTAGCGGTTCTGTTCTCTTTGAGACGAGGCCTACAGGCCGACCCCACACTATATTTAAACCAAACCCCATTACCGTTCAAACAAGAGCACAAATTTCTAGGGATAACTTTCGATAAAAAACTCACTTTCTTGCCACATATAAACAGCTTAAAGAAAAAAGCTTCCCAGGCCCTCAATGTGCTGAAAATACTATCAAGAAAATGCTGGGGGTCTGATAGAGCTTCCCTGTTACATATATATCGTTCTCTGGTTCGCTCTAAGTTAGACTATGGGTCCTTAGTATATGGCTCAGCAAGACCATCCTACATAAAACGACTGGATCCTGTCCACAATCTTGGTTTAAGGTTGTCTTCCGGTGCTTACAGAACTTCCCCAATAGCAAGTCTGTATGTGGAAACTAATGAACCTTCCTTAGAAGATCGAAGAACTGCACTAACCTGTACATACATCCTAAAAATCCTTTCACAGCCCAAACATCTCTGTTACCCAATTGTCACGAAGTGCCCATCCCGAATGCTCTTCAACAACAAGCCCCATGCGATTAAGCCGTTGCTCTTGCGCTTCGAAGAAAAATGCCAAGCCCTGAACATACTAAATGAAATTAAAAATATTGCCCCAAGACACGAAGCGTTACCACCGTGGTACACTCTCCCCACAGTGTGTGACGTCACACTAACACGCCTCAGGAAAACCTGTACGCCACACGACCATATAATACAAGAATATCTAGCACTACAAGAAAAATACAGAAATTACACGTCATTTTATACTGACGGGTCAAAAACTCATGCTCATGTAGGAAGCGCAGTAATACAAGGAAAAAATGAAAATGCAGTACGACTGCCCTCATGTGCTACAGTTTTCACCGCGGAGTGTTATGCCATTTGTGTTGCGGTACAGAAAATAACAAATGAAAACATCAAAAAGAGCATCATTTATACAGATTCACGGAGCGTCCTTACAGCATTAAACTCCAAAAATGCCACCGAGCCACTGATTGGAAGCATCATACACAATATAGTAAAGGTCACAACACGAAAACATGTTATAAAATTCTGCTGGGTTCCCAGTCACGTTGGCATTAGGGATAATGAGAGAGCCGACACGTGTGCTGCACAAGCCAGAGCCATGGAGGTGAAACATGTGGGTTTGCCTCCTAGAGATTACATGAAGTTAGTGCATAGCAGACTAAGAGCCAAATGGCAAGCTTCTTGGGAAAATGAAAGAAACAACAAGCTGCATACTGTAAAGTCTATTTTGAAAGAATGGAAATCATGCCGTCATAAAGAACGTTTTATCGAAGTAATTTTATGTCGTTTACGCATAGGCCACACACACATCACCCATAACTTCTTATTAACAAAAAAAGACAAACCTGTGTGTGAAATGTGTGGTGAGGAGCTCACAGTGAATCACATTTTAATCCCTTGTTCGCATCTCGAAGAACTTCGAAAAAACATTTTTACGGTATTTTACAATGAACACATTCCATTTCATCCCGCATTGCTTTTAGGCGAGCAAGCACTCGTCGAGTTTTCACTTGTTTGTAAGTTTCTAAAGAAAGCCAATGTTTTAAATTTAATATAATGTAACTTCTATACACTTAACATAACATCATCTAACCTTGTGTTTGGCGCATGATAGCCATAGTTGCTTATGCGCCATAAAACCCCATATAACTAACTTGCAGTGTTTGAGTCAACGCCTCTCACTGCGAGCCAGGTTGCTGCTGCGACTAAAAGGGATCGCCTTCTTTCCAAAGTCGGGCAGTTCACCTTATCTGGCTGGCCCGCGCACCACGATGATAAATTTCAGCCCTTTTACGTTCGCCGAAACGAACTATCGTATGAGCAAGGCTGCATCACGTGGGGCCAGCGAGTGATCATTCCGGACGAACTTGGAGAAGCAGTATTAACATTGCTACATGAACAACACCCTGGAATGCAAAGAATGAAAATGCTTGCTAGGTCGTTTGTTTGGCGGCCGTTGATTGACAAGAACATTGAAGACACTGTCCGTCAATGTACAGTGTGCCAAACGACCATGCCTGCGATGGCACCAGGGCCATGGCACCCATGGACTTATCCAACTCGTGTTTGGCAGAGAGTCCATGTCGATTTCGCCATGAAGGATGGCTCGAACTTCTTCCTTCTAGTGGACTCTTACTCAAAGTGGATAGAAGTAAAATGCCTCCGCACTACGACGACGTCGAAAACAATGGACTGTCTCAAGGAGATATTTGCAGCGTATGGCTACCCGGAGGAACTGATCAGCGATAACGGACTTCAGTTTACGGCGCAGGAGTTCTCCAATTTCACCTCTTCTCACGGGATTCGCCACACGCGTAGGCCACCCTACCACGCTTCATCGAACGGGGCAGCAGAAAGGCTAGTCCAGACGACAAAAGGCACTCCACTCAAGCAAGTGCGTCACGATAACCTAGCAGGGCGGAACAGAACTCTGCACCAACGACTTAACGACTTCTTGCTTGCTTTCAGGAGCACCCCGAACTCCGTAACAGGGAGAACGCCGGCTGAGCTGTTCCTGAAACGACAGCCCCGAGTGAAGCTTTCGCTCCGGAAGCCAAGTTTTGTGCAGGCCACAAAACCAGCCGCCAAGCCAGAGACGCCACTCATCGCAACGAGGGCCGAGGAGGGAACCCGCAGATGGAAGCCGGTGATGCAGTTCTCGTCGAGACTACGAGAGGGGAAACCCTGTCATGGGAGGAAGCGGTCGTAGTGCAACGCGTAAGCGACTCTACGTTTGTAGTCAATGTCGGTGACCAGTTTCGTTTTGTGCATATTGCCACACTGTTGGCCGTCTGCCGGCGCCACCTGGTGGCTGAACCTTGGCTCCAGGCGCGTGGCCGCGCGTCGTCTTCGTTCTGCATGAGCTCGGCGGTTCGGCGGGCTTCGTCCTAGGAAACGCTGTGCCTTTTGTGTGAAATTGTCGGTGACATTTGGCGGAGCCGTGCTGGGTACCATCCCATGTACGCTGACCCCGACGACAGCCGTGACGCTTCTCCCCGACCCGCGGACGCCACACCCGTCCACAAAACGAGCCGTCGCCTGCGAGGCCTGCAACCCGAGTTCGAGCCACTAACAAGGCCTGTCAGAGCGATGATGCGTCCACCACTGGCAGCCATGACAGGTCAGTCCTCCGGCAGTGCCCCGCCGTGCGTCCTTCTCGCACCTCGGTCGCCACCATCCTTCCACGGCGACCGGTTTGAGGATGTATACAAGACTGGTTGGCCAATTTTGACCGTGTGGCCGCATTTAACCAGTGGGACGACGAGCGGAAGCTGCTGAATGTATATTTCGCACTGCTCGACTCGGCGAAAATGTGGTTTCAGAACCACGAAGCGTCCTTTTCCAACTGGGCAGCTTTTCGCCGTGAGTTGCTCGCCACATTCAGCTCGAGCCAACGGAAGGAGAACGCTGAACTTGCCCTTCGCTCCAGGTCACAGCAGTCCAACGAGAGCGTGGCCATGTTTATAGAGGACATGACACGCCTCTTCAATCGGGCCGACCCTACATGCCAGAAGCTACAAAGGTGCGGCACCTTATGCGTGGGGTGAAGGAGCAGCTATTTGCTGGCCTCATGCGCGACCCTCCGCTAACCGTCACCGCCTTCGCCAAGGAAGCTACCTCCATGGAGCGTTCGTTGCTGGAACGGAGCGCCCAATACGGCCGTCAGGCAAATGTAGCGGCCACTCAATACTTCACGCCCTTGCCAGGCCCCGGGGATGAGGCACTGCGAGAGATTGTACGGAGCATTGTCTGCGAAGAACTTCGACACCTCCGCATGGATGCTCCGTCGGCAAGCATACCTTCTACAGGGGACGTCATCCGTGACGAAATTCAGCGCGTGGTGCAGCCACCACCAGCACCACTACCGGAGCCACACGTCATGTCCTACAGCGATGCCCTGCGCCGACCTGCTCCCATGCCGCAAGAGTTTCGCCCAGTTGCCGGACCTCGAACATCCCACCGTTACGTGCGCCCCGTCGAGCAGCAGCAGAACCTGCGCCCTCCTGTCAGCAAAGCGCACGTGTGGTGCTCGCCCAACGACCGCCCGCTCTGCTACCACTGCGGGGAGCCTGGCCATATTCTGCGGCATTGCCCGTACCGGCGTATGGGTTTGAGAGGCTTCCCGCCCGACGCGCCTCGACCTCGCTATGGTGAAAGACCGCAGGACATCGACGAGTACCTCGCCGCTCACGTGCTGCCCCCGGCCTCGCAGCAGTGCCAGTCGCGATCGCCATCCCCGAGGCGCTTTGCTTCGCCCAGTCGGCCCTCAACATCTGGTCAGTTCAGACGCACGTCCCCTCGCCGGGAAAACTGAAGACGGCGTCCTCCGGGGGTAGGGCCGCCGCCACTGTACAGAGTCAGCAGCCTCCACCCGACGATTCGACGCCCCTGCCCGGGGGGTGGCGACCCGATCCGACGACCTCTCCGACGACCTCTCCGACTACCTCACCGACGACCTCACCGACGTGCTGCGAACGATTAGTTTCATCTGAAATTTTTGTAACCGCCGACAGTTATCAAGTGACCGCACTCGTCGATACCGGCGCTGATTTTTCTGTGATGAGCAGTCAACTCGCCACTACTCTCCGTAAGGTTCTGACGCCTTGGCGTGGACCCGTCATTCGCACCGCCAGTGGCCACGTAGTGACGCCGATCGGCGCCTGCACCTGCCGCATCCAGATCCGGGGTCTTACTTTCACTGGCTCCTTTGCCGTCTTACGTGACTGTTCTAAAGACCTCATTCTGGGCATGGATTTTCTTCAAGAGTATGGTGCGGTCATCGACCTTCGGGAACTCATGGTGTCTTTTTCCGCCCAGCGATTACAAGTTACACAAATGCTCCAGGACGACGTCATGCAACCGTCCACGAGCCCCTGGGCATCACCTGTTGTCCTCGTCACGAAGAAAGATGGCACCCTCAGGTTCTGCGTGGATTACAGGCGCCTCAATAACGTCACGAAAAAGGATGTGTACCCTCTGCCACGCATTGATGACTCTCTAGACCGCCTGCGCCATGCCACCTATTTTTCGTCTCTTGACCTCCGCAGTGGGTATTGGCAAATAGAGGTCGACGAACGCGACCGAGAGAAGACCGCCTTTATTACCCCTGACGGTTTATACGAGTTTAAGGTGCTCCCTTTTGGCTTGTGCTCGGCCCCTGCCACATTCCAACGAATGATGGACACCGTGCTATCTGGACTGAAGTGGCAGTCGTGCCTCGTATATCTCGACGATGTCGTGATCTTCTCCGACACGTTCAATGAGCACCTGAAACGTTTGCGTGCTGTTTTCGAGGCCATACGTTCCGCTGGTCTCTCTCTCAAGCCAGAGAAATGTCACTTCGCGTTTCATCAGCTGAAGTTTCTTGGTCACATTGTCAGCGCTCGAGGCGTTAGTCCAGACCCCGAAAAGACGGCCGCCGTAGCTGCCTTCCCCAAGCCCACAGACAAACGGAGCCTGCGTCGTTTCTTGGGCCTCTGCGCGTACTATCGCCGGTTAGTTCATAATTTCTCCAAGCTAGCTGAGCCTCTGACCCGCCTGACGAAAGACGCTGAACCCTTCTTGTGGGGGCAGGACCAGGAAAGAGCCTTCACGGAACTCAAGTCCCGTCTCCAATGTACGCCTGTGCTTGGCCACTTCGACGAGGACGCCGACACGGAACTACATACTGATGCCAGTAACGTTGGTCTCGGTGCGATCCTTGTTCAGTGGCAGGATGGTCTAGAACGCGTGATTGCTTACGCCAGTCGCACTTTGTCTCGTTCCGAAGTCAACTATTCCACCACGGAGAAGGAATGTCTGGCTGTGCTGTGGGCCGTTACGAAATTTCGTCCGTACCTGTATGGCCGCCCATTTCGGGTTGTGAGCGATCATCATTCCCTGTGTTGGCTGGCGAATCTGAAAGATCCCTCGGGGCGGCTTGCTCGTTGGAGCCTTCGGCTACAAGAATTTGATGTCACCATCGTGTACAAGTCCGGCCAGAAACACAGCGATGCTGACTGTCTATCCCGCGCTCCTATTCCCTGCCCCATCGGCGAGTCCGGCGACGATTCCGCTTTTCTGGGTGCTGTCACCGCGTCCACCCTTGCCCGCCAACAGAGGGCCGACGCCGAACTGCTTCCTCTCATCGAGTATCTCGAAGGAACCGCTCCATCTCCTCCTCGAATCTTCAAGCGCGGGCTGTCATCGTTTTGCTTGCGCGATGGTGTCCTCTATAAAAAGAATTACGGCCCAACGGACACTGCCCATCTGCTTGCCGTACCTACAGCGCTTCGTGACGAAGTTCTGCGTGCATGTCACGACGACCTTCCTTCGGGCCACCTCGGATTTTCCCGCACGTTGGCGCGCATACGTCACAAGTACTACTGGCCCAGGCTTGCTGCGGTTGTCCACCGCTACGTCCGAACCTGCCGTGAGTGCCAGCGCCGGAAGACGCCGCCCACTAAACCAGCCGGGCTCCTGCAGCCGATCGATCCCCCACGCCTCCCATTTCAACAGGTCGGCATGGACTTACTCGGCCCATTTCCGGCGTCTTCCATGGGTAACCGGTATATTGCTGTTGCCACTGACTATCTTAGCCGCTACTGTGAGACCAAGGCCCTTCCCCGTGGTACCGCAGCCGACGTTGCACATTTCTTCATTCACAACATTGTACTTCGTCACGGAGCCCCTACAGTCGTATTAACTGACAGGGGCACCGCCTTCACGTCGGCACTTACGAGCGAGGTACTTCGACTCAGTGGCACCAGCCATCGAAGGACTACAGCTTACCATCCGCAAACGAACGGACTGACTGAGCGGCTTAACAAGACAATTGCCGACATGATTTCGATGTATGTGGACGATGACCATGGAAACTGGAACCGGATACTGCCTTACATCACGTTCACTTACAACACTGCTCTACACGAAACGACACGCTTCACTCCGTTCCATTTGGTGCACGGTCGCGAAGCCTTGACCATGCTGGACGCCATGCTTCTTCCGGATCCTGCTCCTTCTTCTTTCGAAGCGAACCAATTTGCACGTGACGCCGAAGCCGCTCGCCATGTTGCTCGACAGCGAGTCCGGCACCAACAGCAACGCGACGCCGAGCGTTACAACCTCCGCCGCAGGGAAGTGATTTACACACCCGGTGATCAAGTCTGGGTGTGGAGCCCGATCCGCTTGCGGGGGCGCTCTGAGAAGCTTCTTCGCCGTTACTTCGGTCCCTACCAGGTCTTACGCCGCCTCAGCGCGGTGACCTACGAGGTGCTTCCTCAAGGAACTGTACGGTCCTCACGACAACCGACGCCCGAAGTAGTCCACGTGGCGCGACTGAAGCCGTATTACTCCCGTTAGCCCCTTTTCACGCAGACACTCGCGATGTTCACTTTCCGCCTTCCCTTCATTATTTTTTTTTCCGCCCGCGCGGCATCGGGTCGATGCCTCTTGAAAGAGGGGGGGGGCAATGCCACACTGTTGGCTCTCTGCCGGCGCCACCTGGTGGCCGAACCTTGGCTCCATGCGCGTGGCCGCGCGTCGTCTTCGTTCTGCATGAGCTCGGCGGTTCGGCGGGCTTCGTCCTAGGAAACGCTGTGACTTTTGGTGTGAAATTGTCGGTGACAATATCGACCACTTGAGACCCAGCTGGATATCGGGTCCAAAGGCATCACTCCATCCGGACGTCGCAAAAGAAGCGCATCCTGAGTCCACTCCAAGTGCCGCTGTTCAGCGAGACTTGCCATCAGCACCCTCGGAAAAAGATCCCCTGCTGACTCCATGATCAATTAGTGGTTCTACTGCGGACAAGCTTGAGGATGTTCGCTTAGATGACGCCACTTCAGATGAGGAACCGGCATCGCAGCCCGAGGCAAGGCACATGGCAGCGCAGCCTTCAAGTTCCACCGCATCAACCATGGCTACACCCAAAGAGGCTCATTTGCGAAGAAGTAATCGCACAAGACGTCCTCCTGACCGCCATCAAGCCTCCAGTTATGAACGCGGAAAGAAACGCGTGTAGCTTTGATTAAGGAGGAAGGAATGTTCTGTATCAGCCAGTCAGTTTGATAACATTGTAACGGAAATGACGTGTGCCTGACCGGCATGCAGCGTTGCCTATAAAAGGACGCTGCTGCCTCGAATAAAGAGCCTTTTGCGTTGCTGCCACTGTAGCGTCTGTCTGCTGCTTAGAACAGAACAAAAGGAAAGGTGCATAACTGGCTCTATGCGTCACTGGACCTCTTAATCACACTTTGAGGTGGGTGGTGTCCCCATAATCAATTTCGCATAACGTGTGGCACAGCTGCTGTTGTACTGCCTAAACTGCTTCTACTAAATGGCTTGGACAAAGCTAATATAGCTTCCACTTTAAAATACATCGCAGCGAAAGCTTTTCCTGTCAGCTTTTCTGGGGTCATACTACAATTCGTACATTTTTTTCTGGTCCCTTGAAGTTGAATAGTCCAACCTCGTTATAACGAAGTCGCATTTTGCTCGGAAATTCGTTCGTTATATCCAATATAAGTTATAAAAGTATGCACCCAAATTCCCGCAGAAAAGGTCTGTTAATAAACCCAAGTAAGGGCACTTTAGGATGGGCAGCAGAGGGTTGAAAAAATGCACTATTTTAGAATTTAACGCGCGGTATATGCATGTCAAACCTCACCTTGCATTTCGTACAGGAAAGCAAGCGCGAACTCACAAATCGGGATGCTGGCCAGGTGCAAAAACTAATTTATTGAAAAAACGACGCAATCTTCGTTTGGCGGCACTTCACACTATTTGACAGGTTAAATTTCTCGACGAAATCAACACAGAGCAGCACTTTCCCGATGTCAGCTGATTTGGCCACAGGTAGGTTACAGAGGTACCCCCTCAACTTCCTGGCCGTGTCATCGGCCTCGGCGCTGCTGAGAGCTCGCACTTCGCCATCTTCACATGCATCGCTGTTTGTAGCATCATCTGTAGAAACCACCTGATCAACAATTTCTTGGTCGGTCAGTTCGGCCGCCACAGCAAAGTTGTCATCTGCACAGATGAATTCCTGGAACGCAACGTTTGGAACCACCAGTTGATGCCATGTCATTTCGCCGAGATTTTCCAGTTGTATGCCGAAGCTTTCTGCCCACTCCTCGCAGTTGTCCGCACCAACGGCTGCTTCTTCGCCAGACAAGACGTGGCAAACAATCTGATGGCGGTCATTAAATCGCTGCAACCAGCCACTGCTTGCTTGAAAGTCATTGTGGCCTCAGACGCAAGTCAGACTTCTCGCCTTCATTTGAAGGACGGCACCAGACACAGGCAGGTTACGCACTATAACGTCCTTGAACCATGCAAACAAAGCGTCTTCAAAATCCTGGTGGTGACAAAGCCTTACACTCTTGCTGTCATTCTTCACAACGCCTGCACAGTGGACGTTTTCAATCTTCTGCCTTGCGCTCAAGATGGCTGATAGATTGCTAGGCGCAACACCGAAGTCCGCGGCAATGACTTTTCCTTTCGCCCACTGTCAACCGCCCTGAATATCTTTATCTTCGTTTCAAATGAAACTGCTGTATGTTACGACGCGTTCCGTGACGGCGTCTACAGAATGGACTGCAGACACCATAGAGATAGCGCGCGAGTCGGAAATTGTGGCGGCAGGGTGGCCGGCATAGAGTTAATATAACCAGGGCCGGGGAGCACGGGCGTTTGTTCGATCACGTGTTAGTCACATGCTAGGCAGCCGTTCATGCTAGATTCATTCGCACTCCCTAGATGGCGTGGCGTGCAGAAGCGCGGGCGATTCAAACACATTTTAGGTGTGGGCGATTCAAAAAATCAAAATTTAGCGTGTTTTGAAATTTTTTCCTACTTGTTTGCGCATTTTGAGCCCTGTGAATACAAAACTCCGAATATTCACCACGTATGATAGCGAAAATTTCCATTTTCCAATTCATCAGAAAGCAAATTTTAAGATTTTGTCCATTTTCTGTAATTAACATTCATGTCAGCAGTCCAAAAAGGCTGTTAGTGCTAAAATACTAGCAGATTCCATTCTACCAAGATGACCTATCATCACTCAATGGCCACTGCTGGCAACCATTGAGTCCTGATGGTGTCAAAATCGCACATGTCAAAAATGTGTTCAAACGCAGCGTCTACGCATTCAGTAATATTTACGACGGGGATGTGAGCTTGGATAGGCGTTTCAGGCAACATATAAAAGTCTGAGCGGAGAAGAACGAATGGTTAGTGAGACAAAAATACACAAATTTGCTACACCTCGGCTTCTCCCCTCCATGCCTCCCAAGCTGCTACTTCTTCTTCCTTAGACCGCACAGCTCAATGGAAGTCCGTGAACAGCGATGTCGATAGCAGCAGGGATCCCTAAGGATCCCTAAGGTATTAAAAATAATAGTATTTTCTGCTGTTACTGAGGCGTGAGCGTAATATTTGTGTTCTGGTGTCAATTGACACCGCCAGGGCCGAAAGGGTTAAATGCAAAATGTTACAGGCATCAGGAATGGTTCACCCCAGGAGTCACATTTTGGTGTGGTTATTGTCAAAAGTTTCATTGTGCAGAGCAAGAGCTTACTGAATGCTAGAACTGCACGAAGTGCATGCCTATCAGAAATTTCTTTTATGTTCATCAATCTTTTGATGCTTTGCATCCCTTTGCATTAGCAGCTCCTCAAGAAACACTGGTTTCTGTAGGAAGACATCTAGATACACAGTCTATTTTCCCTCGTCATTCCACCTCACAGTTTACTTAGCGAAGTGGAAACGACCTGTGTAGAAGATTTTCTTTTCTGGGGTTCTTGTCGCAATACACCCGCTCTGGGTAGGTAACCTGGCTGGATTTTCCAGCAGTATTCTGTTCATCTCTTATTGTTCTGAATTTAATATGAACACACTTCTTGGCTTCACCATTTGTAGGACAGCTGGGCACATGTGTCTCACTTGCTTCAAGTCTTGGCGAACGGAAAATGGTTAACCTGTCTACCATATTTTTGTGTGCTGAAAACTACCGAACTGTCAAACAGACCATTCAGTGTGTTTTTATCGGTCGCTGATAAGCATCCTTGATGCTCTGTGTTTTTACATGCACACGTGTGCAGTTCGACGCGGCAAATTTTGTAGGAAAAAAGCCGTTTAAGCTCGTATACATCTTCGCTCAGTCAACTGTCTTGTACTTGAAGCAGTTTTCAGTTCTAATGCAGGTATATTCATATTGTCACAGGCCAGACGGAGAACAGTCGTAGACGTAGAGGGGGACCGCAGAACGGCCGAGAGTTTTTAATCGCCCAGAACAGAGCCAGCTCGAGCGCGCCTCACGCGAACGCGACCACTTCGTCCTCGTCATGGCTTAGCGCGCAGGTAGCTCGAGCCAGGTCCGCGGCATTAGTCCCCCGAAAAAAAAGAGCATCGTCCCGATGCGAGGGTATGTACAAAGCAGAAAATGAACAGGAAAAGCAGGAAGACAATGTTAAAAAAAAACGAACAAAAAGAAATAAATTAAAACGCAGAACCCGAACACAGTTTAAAGTGGAGCGCCATCGCTCTCACGCGAGAAGTATGGCTTAAGTCGCATTACATGCACAATGTCAGTCCGTGGTTGCCGACGACCGGTAGCCACAGTTCCACGTGGAACAACCTCATAATCCACGTTTCCAACACGACGGAGCACCTCATAAGGTCCGAAATATCGGTGCAGCAGTTTTTCGGACAATCCCTTTTGGCGGACAGGGGTCCACACCCACACACGGTCACCGATGTTGTAGGTAACCTCCCTGTGGCGCCGGTTGTAACGTCTGGAGTCCGTGTCTTGTTGAGCTGTGATGTGCAAACGAGCAAGCTGGCGAGCTTGCTCGGCTTGTTCGACAAAGGAGCCCGCATCTGGTGTCAAGTCATCATCCACGCACGGGAGCATGGCGTCCAGCATCATCCGCACTTCTCTGCCGTAGACTAGACGGAATGGTGTAAAGCGGGTTGTTTCTTGAGTCGCAGTGTTGTACGCGAATGTGATGTACGGGAGTATTTGGTCCCAGTTTCTGTGCTCCACATCCACGTACATGGAAATCATGTCGGCCAGTGTTTTGTTCAGGCGTTCTGTGAGCCCATTTGTTTGGGGATGGTATGCTGTCGTTGTTCGATGGCTGGTGTGACTCAGCTCAAAGATGTCGTGGACAAGCTGAGCTGTGAATGCCTTCCCTCGGTCTGTGATGACGACGGACGGAGCGCCGTGTCGAAGCACTATTGCACGCATAAAGAAGTGCGCAACTTCGAACGCTGTGCCTTGAGGGAGAGCCTGCGTTTCGGCGTAACGCGTCAGGTAATCGGTTGCAACAGCTATCCATCTGTTTCCTCCCGACGACAAGGGAAATGGTCCGAGGAGATCCATGCCGACTTGTTCAAAGGGTGTGCTAGGAGGCATGATAGGCTGCAACATGCCAGGCGGTTTCAGAGGCGGCGTCTTCCTACGCTGGCACTCACGGCAGGTCCGAATGTATCGCTTCACACATGAGGCAAGGTTGGGCCAATAGTAGTTCTGCCGCACCCTGGCAAGTGTGCGCGTGAATCCAAGGTGCCCAGAGGTCGGCTCGTCGTGGCAGGCGAGGAGGATCTCGTGGCGGAGGGCGGCTGGTATAACCAGAAGGTAACTCTTACCACTGGAGGCAGAGTTTTTCTTATACAGCACTCCGCCTCGAAGACATAGGGATGGCAGCCTGCGAGCCAGGTGGGAGGGTATCGAGGGATGGTGACCTTCTAGATGCTCTATGAGCAGCTTCAACTCGTCGTCCGCACGTTGTTGTGCGATGATGTCGGACGACGTGACTGCACCAAGGAATGCATCGTCTTCTGCGTTACCTTCGTAAGGTTGCACGGGTGAACGCGACAAGCTGTCAGCGTCGGTGTGCTTGCGACCAGACTTGTAGATGATGGTGAAGTCAAATTCCTGTAAGCGTAATGCCCAACGTGCTAGGCGGCCACATGGGTCCTTCAAGTTTGTCAACCAGCACAATGAGTGGTGGTCAGTAATAACCTGGAACTGCCTGCCATACAGATAGGGGCGGAACTTTGTGATGGCCCATACTACGGCCAAACATTCCTTCTCAGTTGTAGAGTAGTTACACTCTGCACGGGAAAGTGCACGGCTAGCATAAGCGATCACTTTTTCGACACCGTTCGGACGCTGGACGAGAACCGCTCCAAGACCGACGTTGCTGGCGTCCGTGTGAATTTCAGTGGCGGCATCATCGTCAAAATGGGCTAGTACTGGTGGTGATTGTAGCCGACGTCGTAGATCGTCAAAAGCAGTTTGCTGCTCGGCACCCCACAAAAATGGCTCCTCATCTCGTGTCAAGCGCGTCAGAGGACTGGCCAGCTTAGCAAAGTTTTTTATGAAACGTCGGTAGTACGAACAAAGGCCTAGGAATCGTCGGACGGCTTTTTTATCAGTGGGAACCGGGAAGTCCGCGACGGCAGAAATTTTGTCAGGGTCTGGCCGGACGCCCTCGGAGCTGACGACATGCCCGAGAAACTTCAATTCAGTAAATCCAAAATGGCATTTTTGCGGCTTTAGCGAAAGATGAGCTGATCGGACGGCTTCTAACACCACTCTGAGCCGCTGCAAATGTTCTGAAAACGTTGTTGAAAAAATGATTACATCATCCAGGTATACTAGACATGTTTGCCATTTAAGGCCGGTGAGCACGGTATCCATCATTCGCTGGAACGTTGCTGGAGCACAGCAGAGTCCGAAGGGGAGCACACGAAATTCATAGAGGCCGTCCGGGGTGACAAAGGCGGTTTTCTCCCGGTCTCTCTCATCAACTTCTATTTGCCAATATCCGCTGCGCAGATCTACCGAAGAAAAGTATTTTGCTTGGCGCAGTCTGTCGAGGGAATCATCTATACGAGGTAGCGGATAGACATCTTTTTTTGTTACGCTGTTAAGTTTTCTGTAATCCACACAGAAGCGCAGCGTGCCATCCTTCTTTTTTACGAGAACGACAGGAGACGACCAGGGACTATTCGATGGCTGGATTATGCCGTCATTGAGCATCTCCTTCACTTGCGTTTGGATGGCCTCCCGCTCTCGGGGAGATACGCGATAAGGCTGTTGATGTATTGGGCGCGCGCCATCGTGCGTGACTATCCGATGCTTAGTGATGGGCGTCTGACGTACCTTAGACGACGAGGTAAAGCAGTCCTTAAACTGCAGCAACAATTCTTGTAATTGCTGCCTTTCTGCGGGCGGGAGGACCTCGCTTATGTGAACGGCGCGTACTGCCTCTTCGTCAACTTCACCAGGCGTGTCTTCTAGGCATGCGAAACACTCAGCCACCTCTTGGACAGGGTCGACGTGGGCGATGGCTGTGCCACCAAATAAATGGCGGTGTTCATTACTGAAATTGGTCACGAGGACTTCAGTGCGACCGTCAGATAGAAAGGCGAGCCCTCTTGCTACGCAAACACCCATGGTGAGCAAAAGAGAGACATTTGGCTCAACAACACGTTGTCCGCAATGTGGCGCGTCGCAAGTGACCCTAGCCAGAATACTCGCCCGTGGAGGCACCGTTAAGGCATCGTCGGATATACGCAGTGCGGCTCTGCGATTCTCGGGGGCGGGTTTGGTGGCGGCGAGTTCAGTTGAAAATGTAACCAATCGATTTCGAAGGTCTATAGTCGCACCATTTTCTCGAAGAAAGTCGAGACCGAGAATGACGTCTCGTGAGCATTCAGGTAGAATGAGGAACGTTGCCACGAACGTGCATCCGCGCACCGTAATTCTGGCCGTACACATTCCGAGCGGCGTAACCACGTGGCCACCAGCCGTACGTATCTGTGACCCTGCCCACGGCATCATAACTTTCTTCAGCACCTTAGCCATCCTACCGCTCATTATCGAGTAGTCCGCACCCGTATCGACTAGTGCGCTAACCTCCTTAGAGTCAATCAGCACGGGTATGTCAAGGGAGACCTTGGTCTTACCAGACCCAGTCGTCGGCGCCGTCTTCGTCGTCGTCGTCGTCGTCGTCATCGGTATCGTGGTCGTCAATTCGGGAAGGGTCAGTCGGCGCGTCGGTGGAAGCTTTTCGGCAATACGGCGTTCGGCGGCCTCGCCTCCAAAGGTCGCCTGTTCTAGTTTTCCCGGTGCGGGCTCGAGGACCCACGCTGTGCACCAGGTCCATAACCGGACTGATGAGGCGACGAATGGCGAGGTGAAGGCGATCGGGACGTTCGGCGCGGAGGAGGTGGTGAACCACGCCGGCGGGTGACGTATTCGTCAAACTCCTGAGGCTGTTCGGCATGCCGCGGACGGGGACTACCTGCAGACAAGCCTCGGAATCCCAGAGACCGATATGGACACCGCCGGAAGATGTGACCGGCCTCGCCACAATGATAACACAGGGGACGTCGGTCTGGCGCACGCCAAATATCGGTCTTTCTCGGCGCCTGTCCTCGAGCTTGCCAGTGGGGAACCGGCTGCTCGGCGTGTACTGCGACTACCGAAGGGGCATACGGTGGCGCGCAGGGAACCGGCGCAGGACGGCGCAGGACGTCCGCATACGTCGCTGGCGGCCAAGCAGCTGGCTGTGGTGGCGGCTCTACTGGAGCGACGGGTGGTCTGAGCGCCTGCTGAACTTCCTCCCGAATGGCGCTAGTCAGAGAGTCCACAGGAAAAATCCCCTGAAGTTTCTGCAGCTCCTCACGGACCACAGAACGCACAATGTCCCGAAGGGAGCTTGTATTGGCCCCCGAAGCAGCATCCAGGGGGTGTAGAGCCGAGATAGGGTTTAGCTGCCGGTCGTAGAAATTGTACCGTTGCTGGAGCGCCCTCTCCATGAGCACAGCCTCGGAGAGGAACTCGGCGACAGTTCTGGGCGGGCTTCGCACAAGACCGCAGAACAATTGCTCTTTCACGCCTCTCATCAGGTGTCTGAGCTTTTTCTCTTCCGTCATGGTCGGGTCCGCTCGGTTGCAGAGGCGCGTCACTTCCTCCACGTACATCGCTACGTTCTCATTTGGTAGCTGAATGCGAGTGGTCAATTCACGCTCGGCCCGTTCACGGCGATCGCTGCTGGTGTAAGTCTCCAACAGCTGGCGACGAAAGTCCTGCCACGTCGTTAGACTCGTCTCGCGGTTTTCGTACCAGATCCGAGCGGCGTCTTCTAAGCTGAAGTAGACGTTCCGGATCTTAGCACTGTCGTCCCAGCCGTTGAAACGCGCAACGCGCTCGAACTGATCAAGCCAGTCTTGGGCGTCCTCCGAGTATCCGCCGTGAAAGGGCTTCGGGATCCGGGGATTTTGCAGGCTCACAAAAGAAGCAGGTATGAACGGAGCGCTGTCTGACCTTGCTGCCGTGGTCGTAGCCATGGGTGCGCTCTCTTGAGGCCGGAGTCCGAATTCTGGAGACAAGCCGCGGAGCCTGCGGCTGACACGATGGACGGGGGTTCGCACAAGAGGCACCGGGCTTGTGCTTCGGCTCTCCGAGGAAGGATGGAGCATCAGCCGAGAATACCCAAGCGACCTCCACCAGATGTCACAGGCCAGACGGAGAACAGTCGTAGACGTAGAGGGGGACCGCAGAACGGCCGAGAGTTTTTAATCGCCCAGAACAGAGCCAGCTCGAGCGCGCCTCACGCGAACGCGACCACTTCGTCCTCGTCATGGCTTAGCGCGCAGGTAGCTCGAGCCAGGTCCGCGGCAATATGTTAAAAGGGATGCGGTACGGATACTCGCCTCATTGCAGTTCTTTTACAAAAACATTGGCACAAATCTTTACCACTTTTTTCTGCAAAATTAGAGCCTAGAATAGCTTGGTAATGATATCGTTCAATTTTACCATTTGTGTGCATGTGAAATGTAAAGTTTCTTGCTTCGCTAAGCGTAAAATTTTTGTGCTTGTAAGTGAAGTGACAAAATTTTGTCCCGAAGCTATGTAAACTAGCCTTTGCCAACCAGAATATCGTGTTTGCTCGATTCTGATGCGCCCTCAATTGTAACGCGCATCTATTTTTAAAGGTGAGAAAAAAAAAGCATTGCTGGCATAGTCATGTTCGATTGTCACACGCATGCAATTTTTAGGTGACTTTTTTTTTCAGTAAAAAGGTGCGTGCTATAATAAAAAAATACAGTATGCAAATAGTCTCCAGGGGTAATTTTTGTGTGATTTCCAACGCCACATTATATATACGATAAATGCTTGCAAGAAATCCTTAACTGGAGGACGATATGTTTGTGTTTGAGTATGTGCTTAGTGTTTAGCAGCAATGCAACCCGAGTGTATGTTTTATGCTTAGCGGCAATTATGCTGTGCCCTGCTAAACCTGTTTTGAGCATTGGTTTTGTTTTTTTTATGTGGTACACACTTTTCAGCAGCTTTGTTTCCTTTTGTGCCCATACACTTACCGAAAAGTAAAATGTTCTGCAAAATGATCTGTTCCTCTTCATGTACTGGAGATGCATTCCATAAAACCCGCGCATGCTTTCTTTGCAGGTGCGAGAACTTGTGCAGCTTGGGTGGAGAAATTCAAATGTCGCTGCTAAGCGCATGCTGGCGTACAAACGATCAGCTGGCAGCAAAGTTCTCTTGGGCTGGGAGGAAAAACAAGCTGAACCTTTCAGCCTTGAAGACGTCCAGTGTAATTATAGGTAAGCCAAAGGCTGCTGCTTGCTTAAAAACTTCAGCGGGAACGGAGAGCCAGTTGCAGAAAATTGAATTTCGGTTGCCTGTAGCAGCAGCAAATGTTGTACCTCTCTCCTCATTGCAAGAATGAAACTTGGAAAAAAAAAGACATTTCTCCCCTTTTATTTACAAATTTTTTTTCCTGCACACATGAGCATGCTGGAAAATTGCAGCGCAGCAGTAACACGGACGAGACGAGAAGGACGCAAACACAAGCGCTTGTGTTTGCGTCCTTCTCGTCTCGTCCGTGTTACTGAATTTTCCAGTATGCAGAACCAACTAGCCAGTCACTATGTTTTAAGCACATGACCATGAAATGGATTTTTGCAAACCAATTCAGTGCTTGCCTCTTGCAGTGATAGCTATATGAGGAACTTGCTATAGAATAACTGGTGTTGAGTTAACCTCTGTTCAACTTATGGCCAAATAAAAAGTTATGCTGGTAGACCTGAGTGATGAGGGCCGCGGAGGCTCTCAGAAAAACATTTCATATGTAGTCGTGATTCTTTTGAGTTGTCGTTGATACTTTTCCCTGCAGAATCCTGAATAGAGTTTTCATTCCTCTTTGTAAGGTTTGTGAGCGTCTCGGGGAAGGACATAAGTACCGGGATGTTGGATTACCTGTCCTTTACTCCCTCACATCTCATTCAGTTTGCTTAGCACGCATGTGCTGATCGGTGAGTTGCTTAGTTGATAAACTCCACGAGTGACTGAAATAATTTTGGGCTCTCCTGTATGGCATGCTTTATTACCACAGTGTTGATTTGGCAAGTTACATACCTTTGTGACATGTGTAGTAAATCAGTTCATTTGGGTTGCATTACCATGCGCGCAAACAAATGGAAAAACAAAAGTCATAGCCAAATGTTGGAACTGTCATGTTGCTGTACATAAGGTTTCAACAAAATCGTGCCATAGCTGTTACTCACACTGGCTTTGAATAACTGAAAACCAAAGGCCATTGCTGAGGAGAATGGGACAAAGGTTTATACATCTTTAAACACAGCAGTTCAACCCAGTTCAGCAGTCACATGCGTGGTTTCATCATTGCCTTTCCATAGTGTGGTGTGCTTTTTAATTACTGGGCAGGCACCAGCCATATTCTTGCCAGGGCTGTTATACGGCGCTGGAAAACGTGGCTGGCATAATTATCTTGCTTCCTTTCATTCCTGCCTTTTTATGTATAGCTAAGGTGAACCCTGCCTTCAATATCATTGCCTAAACTCGGTCCCGATGCTTACGAAGGAGTTCACTAGTACATGTCATTAGCACTCAGCCCGCAAGCCTAAAGCTTGTGGTTACGTCTAAACCATCACACTGATCACATGGCTGATCTTAGGTAATGACACCGGTGGCAGGGTCCACTCACTAACAAGGGGGCCTGGTGATCCAGGTGAGTTTTCTCTACTCTGGGTTGAGGGCAAGATATCTGCTAATTTTCGTGCAGGTCTTTAGCTTTGTGCACCGGAAAAACTACCTCCACTTCAAGGCGTGTTTTAAAGCGAAAGCTTTACTACTTGCACTTTCAAGCCTTTGCCGTGACGCGGCGGTGCCACCATTGACCTTTCGCATGACCTCTGTGTGACGTCACGCCGAAGAGCTGGGCGACCATCTCGCGCCGTCTGCAAGTAGTGGCGGTGCCACCACCGGCGGCCTTAGATTGGATTGCGTTAGATTGGATTGGATTAGATTAGATTGGAGTGGATTGGATTAGATTACATTACATTACATTGGACTGGATTAAGATGTCAGCCTCCACTTTGAGATCAAAAAAGAAGGAAGCTATCCTTGTTCATTGCTCCACTACAGTTCTACAGTGGCAGTTTCTATTAAAAGCTTTGAAGCTTATAAAGTTGCTAAAAAAAAGTGTGCTAACAGTTGTGTGCGTATATACATAGATATATACTTTGCTTGAGCATTCTGCAAGAATAACTAGCTCTGTGGTACGCATGGGCATGATTGGTGCCTTGGCAAATTCCTAATACTTAGTTCCTTTTATTCTCTGCCAGGGAAATGTTGTGTGTCTTCAAAATTTACAATCCCCCTCCCATGCATAGTCTCGCAATATAGCATTCTTACTGGCTCGTATGTACAGTCGTGCCTCGTTGATGGTGATATGGACACTTCGGTTCCTGACCAAAAATGTATGGAGCGACTCATTCATTGCAGTGAATCGTGAAGAAAAACACTGCGGTTGCGGTCTGCCTCTGTGCATAGTGGCGGGCCATGAAGTGGGAATCGGAGAATCTTGGAAGCTCGTAGTGCGTTATTGTAATCACAAAGACTTTAAATTAATGCCGTGGTACATGAATGGTGCATTTGAAGTGCCTAGAGGTACATGAGACTCGTGATGTTGCCTTATGGCATGATAAAAGTTTCTGCTGTTACGACTGTTCACATTCCAAGAACTCTGCAGTCGTCGGCTGACAGCTGCTGAATGTGATTTTCAACGTAGCATAGGCCGCAGAGTGAGATAAGTCCAACATAGAAAAGCCAACTTAAAGGTACACTGAGGGCAGTACCCAGTTGTTCTTCTCAGTGAAAATTGATTTCGTGGCTCTTTCTGGTGGTGCACTGTGTCCAGAACGAGAAGACGCATTTTATTTATTTTTTTATACAAAATACCCCTAAAGGTCCTCGAGACGGTATTATATAGGGTAAAGGCAATTGATCAAAATAAAACAAACCACAAATATAAAACAAAAAACACAAAACACTTAGCATGACATAAACAAGCAAAAGAATCAAAAGTATGGCAGCGCAGCAAAGAGTGAAAATTTCTACAGTATTAAAATTTTACAAACAGAACACTAATGCAAGAATCATTGTAGTAGTAACAATTCTGCAAAAAAGGAAGCCATGAACAAATAAAGTGACAATGTATGCAAAGAGTTAAGCAGTAGTTATGAAGATATAAGATTGAAATACTTATCAGGATCAGTGGTGGTTGCGATATGGGAAGGCAGAGTGTTCCAGTCAGATATTGTGCGTGGCAAGAATGAATGTGCATAGTTAAATGTTTTGCACGTGAAATGCCTAACTTTAAAGGGATGATCGCAGCGATCAAAAATTGAAAGATGCAAAGAAAAAGTCGTTATGAAGTGACGGATGATGATACAGTTTATGAAAAAGTGATAGTCGTTGATTTATCGTGATTTACCGCTGAGAAAATTGTATTTAAAATTCTTCCCGCCTGTCGACTCAAACTCGTGACGTCCTCACCGAAAAGGATGCGATGCTGCCGAGTTGCAGGGTATGGTGGTGGAGTGCAGCCTCTGTGATCCCGCGGAATGTGGTGTCAACAAAATTGGTAAGCGTTATAATAATGTGCTGAGGATCACTTCGTCAGTGGGTATGGTGAAAATACACACGTGCAGCAGCTGCCGTGCGCAGGTGATTTCCGAGCTCTGACACGCGTGCCTTTTTGTTGGCTTCATCGACCGGAGCATTCTTGCAGGCGTGCGCCAGTTCCGGATAGTTTCTTCACTCACGTTCGACTGTCTTCCTGCTGCCTGGTTCCTGCTTTCCAGCGCATATTCAACGGCACGGAACTTGAGTTTTGCATCGTAGCTTTTTCGCCTCGCAGGCGGCATGTTGAGCATGAACAACACACAAGACTTCATGTCATATGACACTGGAATCAAAACTTTCGAGAATGTGACCGGCCTGAATGCAGCGGCAGCGCGCTTCGCGTCGCCATTGCATTATGTTCGGTTGTTGCAGGATTATTTGATTCTACCCACAGGATGAGATTTTAAAATACAGTTTTAGCACAGCATGATCCTCATTCTGCTACAATGAATCTCTTCTGTATGCGCGGAAGCGATTCCGCATGTGCATTGCGTAGATCGGAGTAGGCTCTGTGCAAAAGCAACTGTGCTGCCCTCAATTCTTTTACTCTTTAACAAGCAAGGAGAGAAGCATGTGCGCTGAAAAGTGGGAGCTGCCAGTAGAGCTGAACGTTACTTCATCATAGCTGGCAGATTGCACACGGCGTGTTGTTTCTTTGTTGCATTCTTTTTCTGGTACTTTTTCTTTCCTAAAAGTACACTTTTTATGTTAACTGTGCATTAACAGAACATTATTCACTTATTTTGTTTTGCAGATGGCAACTGAAATGTGAGCCGTAGAAGTCCCTTTGTAACCGATAGCAGCCAGTGCTACCTTTGGGCAAGGGCAACGGGATGTCACAGCAGTCAGCCACTGAAGTCTCCGGATTTTTCACAGGAGCTGCACATAAACCTTCATGTTTAACAGTATTGTGTCTGCACACCACACGAACTGATGTGCTTTGTTATTCACCTGTGCTTTTTGCTGAAGCTTGGCACACTCTATGTTTTTGCCTTTTTTTTTGGTGTCAACCTAAAGAGGTACAGGTGCCAAATATTCAGGTTCTACTTATTGGTAGGGATGATGTGCAGGGCATTATGAAAGACAAAGCTGGAGGTGCCTAAGGGTGCCTCAGATGATTCTCTAGAGTGCTGTCTTCCACTTGGAGTGTCTTCTTGTGAGCTCAGACATCTGTGGTCTGTATGCGAAACTGCTGCCAGTCACTTGCAGTCAGAGGCAGTGACTCATTCGCTGCTTTGTCGTCTAATACTATACTCAGAACCACCACAAGCTAAGTGCGCTTGGAACATATGACAGAGCAGCAAAAGGCTCATGGTTTTTTTTTTTTTGAGCGCACGTGACTTCTACCATCTACCGCTGACACCACAGTGCACAGAACTCTGCACCAGGCGCTGTCATCAGTGGTAAAAACAAATGAAAGCTTGGCGGTTGTGCTTTTGTGCACTTTGCTAGTTAAATTTCACACACATTGTTTGATGCACCTTTTTTCTTTCTCAAGTTTTAGGGCACTGATTCCTTTTGATGTTGAAATGGTTATCCACGTAGTATTCAGCCATTCGCTTATGGTTCATGTACATCATGCTTTGCTGTAAGATCTTTCAAGTCATGTTTCATGAGTGTTTCTTGATGCATTGTTTGAGATTATCAGTGGGATTTTTTTTCTTTTGAAGTTGTAATGGCCACCTTTGACCAGCTGCACCATAATTCCCCGGTGATATTGTCTGTTATTTTGGTATTTTATTTTTAAAGTGCATTTGATTTTTGGCACTGTTTGTAAGACATCACCAAATAATATCCAGGTATATAGGTGTACTGCATGGCTTGTGCTGGGTGTTAAGCACAACCAGGCAACTTTTCATAGCTGCTCAACCAGCTGTGGTGTTTCTGTAATAAACGAAATACTAGTTGTATTTCTTATTCTAGCTTTTAATGCCTATTCAAGTTTGTTTTAGTTTTACTGCTTGTTGCTTACCAGTAAACTTGTTGCAGGTGCATCTAGTTTATTAACTTTTAGTATTGTGTTCCTTCAATAACAAAGCGTTTATTGTGCACTTGGTTGATGATACTAGTCGTTTGTTTTAAATGATGTCCTGTTTTTGCTTTTTGTGGATCATATATAATGGGTACTATGTAGGCAGTTCACCTAATCTTGTCTTGGTTCCACTAGTCAGAGTGCAATTTTTGTTTTCAGCAAGCCTGGAAGCCATGCTCTTGTATTTTTTTGGTGCCAGTTTTGCATTCTTAGGAACGTACGTTTCTTATGTACTGTGCCTTGCGAGTATTCGCATGGCCATCATGTCTTCATGTTTGCGTTGTGAAATGCTTTGTGCCTTTTCCTAAATGGTAGTTTACTGGTCATTAGTGGCAATATCTTAATCGTTGAACTGGGACTGCAGCTCCAGTGTTCTTTGCTGTGATACTTTGAAATAAAGTGCAATTTTGAATACTCGTTTCACTAAAACCTGTGTACTAGTAAAGCATGCACGCATTTATGCACCCATCGTTTGGCATTTCTCAATATATTTTTTTATGTGGCTACTTTTCAACTTGATACAGTGTGCAGTCATGTCTAAGACAATGAATTTGTAGTATGAAATGAACTGTCAATTTTTGCTCAGTATATGTTGATGCCAGTGCGTATGAAAGCTGCTATACCGCAGAAGGAAAAGAATGGCTTCCTCACTACAGTTACTGCCTGTTTAACTCCTGCTGTACATGGAAGCCAGTTTTTTATGTTCAGATCGAGACAATTTTCCAGAGTGCCACGGTTTGTTGTGTCAGTGACACGTACAATGCATTTTTTTTTTATCAAAAGAGGCGTATTGATGCAGTCTGTAGTGTTTCAGCAATACTAACAGTTCGCCCCTTGGTCAAGAAAGCTCATTTCTGAGTGTGTAAACTAAATGACTCGCATCCCACCAGCTGTCACTTTGTGCATTGTTGAATGCCACTGGCACTCTTCCAGCAGACAGAAGATGCGGAAACACAGAGACATCACAAGGAAAACCAGTGCAAGCAAAACTCTGCAGTCAACAAACTGATAACCTTCACTTATGCTTACTAGTACAACCTTAGAATGGCCTTCCTACAGGCACCAGTGGCATCAACAAAGTTACTCAAAGTTAACCATGAAGCTATGCATTTGTCTTAAAGCGAGTACAAATGGGCAAGTTTACCCAATGTTTTCTGTTAATTCAAGGCGGCTATACGCACCTACACCACAAAGCAGCTGCAGAGCTCCTGTGTGGCCAGTGATGCAGCGATGATATCCGGCGAGCGTAGCTCCTCTGGGGGCGCATTCAGCGGGGACGAGCAGCTGACGGGCGGTGGGTGGCAAAAGCCCTGTCCATTTCCGGTGCACAGCACTGCGCCCACCGATGACGCCCAGGCTCACAAGCATGCCAGAGTCGGCAGCAGCAGGCTGGCAAACGCAAGGAAGGTCGCCTGCATCGAAAAGGTAAGTGGATTAGATGGCTGCACCGTAGTGCAGTCACTCAAGCCAGCTCTACCGCTTCTTTCGTTGTGGCTATGAGGGACGCCATAGTGAAGGGCTCCGGAGAGTTCGACCACCTGGGGTTTCCTAACGTGCGCTGACAATGCACTGTACACGGGCCTCTAGGATTTCACCTCCATCGAAATTCGACCGCTGCTGCTGGTATTAAACCCGTGTCTCTCGGGTCAGCAGCCGAGCGCAACAACCACTGGGGCAGCACACTCGGGGAACAGAGGAAACGAGTTGGCTCACGGTACAGCTCGAGGTTATGCCAGCCGAGCAATGAGCTTGGCCGAGTCCCAACATTTCACGAGAGATGCCTTTATGTCCTTTGACGACACTAATCATTTTAAACTGGAAAGGAGAATACATCTGCTACCAGACAAGAAGCTCGAAAAAAGGCAGGAGGTAATGTGGCGTTGGCACCAGACGCGAGCCTTCTTTAGCCCGTAGAAACTAGCACTCATGCACCCAGTGCAATACAATCCAACTTGCAAAGAATGCGGCATGACAGCCGGATATGACCACATTCTATGGAGCTGCAAAAAGGCATCGCCACCAGCGGACCTCCTACCACCAGTGCCTTCTCTGCAGTGGTGGGAGGCTATACTGTCCGACTCAGACCCGCTGACGCAGGTACCGGCCACTGAGGGAGCTCACAGGGTCCCCGAGAAAATTAAAAAGAATACCAGAACTCCAAAAAAAGCTATAACTACTATTATTAAGCGATCAAAATGGGTTTTCCCAATATTGAATTGGAAGTGTCAGCGTCGTGGTGAAGTGGAGGCTTACATCTGCACTAAATGTATGACACCATGGTGACAATGAAGCTTCCAGCAGAAATAGTTAGCGTGAACGCATGACAGTAGAAATTCGCTAGTTTCCTGAAATGGAGAGACAGCTTTTTGTCACCGAGTGTGCCACAGCTTGTGGAGGTAGCTATGAAAGGGCACAAAAGTTAAGGATCACTACCTTCAGTTACTCAACTGTTCCTGCAGCCGATCATGTCCTGGAGGTAAGAAATTTTGAATACTGAGTTTTTCTCCCCTGCAGGGTTTAGTACACTAGAGGGACTAATTAGTTTTTCAAGAAATAAATCAAAACTGCGCAAAATAAAAGTTTACAATGGTAGACGTGCAGGCTAGTTGGTGAACCATAATTATTTAAAACAGCGCAAAAGACAGGGACACAGATAGAAAAGACACACACAGCGCTTGTTTGCATGCATATGATCATCAGGGAATTTTTTTTATTTATTTATTTATTTCTGATACCCTCATGGCCCACAGGGCATTATTTAGGGGAGTGATACATAGATATAAAATGAAACTGTTACAAAAAGGGGGTTAACGCATACATAGACATGCCTACAAAAAATGATACGCATGATTGCGAAAAGAAAACTAGCTGCAAGAAAATACATGATTCAAAAAAGCGAAACAATACAGTAATTAGGAATACCAACACCAAAACGAATAAATTCACAAAAACAGTCAAAAAACATTTCATGTAAACACAAAGATATGAACTAGAACATCACCCTTCGTAGAAACATTGAACGGGTACGATAGCAGAAGGCTATTAACAAAGCAAAGTGCATGCGAAAAAAAAAAGAAACGGGGCTAAATACACAATATACAAAACAAAGTGAACCAACTGAGGCTATGGTAAACCATATTGTAATGACAACAGTGTCCTAAACTCATCAACGTCCTTTGCAGCTACAATATGTGGTGGTAGGTGGTTCCACTCTCACGATGTTTTCGGGATAAAGGAATTTATGCAGGATGTTGTCCGGCAACGAGGAACGCCAACTTTCCGTGAGTGATCGATGCGGTATGAAACATATGTTGGTGTTGTGATCAATGCATCTTTCAGAGTAGAGTTCATGCTGTTAATTTAAAAAAAAAACAGACACAGACGGGACACTTTTCTGCGCAGAGCAAGAGGGGTTAACGATAAACTATTTTTTATTTCTGTGACACTGGATGCACGATCATAGTTGCGCACAATAAAGCCCGCTGCTCTATTCTGCACAGCTTCTAGGGCGTTGATGAGTGTGTTAGTGAAAGGGTCCCATACAGAGTTAGCGTGTTCTAATTTTGAGCGCACAAGTGACTTATACAGAAGAAGCTTGACAGGGCTTGGTGCTAAGTAAAAATTGCGCTTAAGGTATCCAAGCATGCGGTTAGCGGAAGCTATGATAGAGCTGACGTGTGCTTTCCAAGTGAGATCTGATGTTGGAATGACGCCGAGATATTTATAAGATTCCACGGGTGTTAGCAAGGAAGTACAAATAGTGTAGGCAACGGGACTGGAATTTTCGCGACGGGAAAAGCGCATTACTTTGCATTTAGTCGTATTAAGAGTCATTTGCCATTGTGAACACCAGTTAGAGATAGTGGTTAGGTCTGCCTGAAGTAATTCAACGTCATTCGTATTTTTTATTTCGCGGTAAACGACACAATCGTCCGCAAAGAGTCCTACTGAAGATGTTACATTGTTAGGCAGGTCATTAATATATGCAAGGAACAGCAAAGGACCTATGACAGAACCTTGTGGGACGCCGGAGGTCACAGGAATGGATGACGAGTTAAAGCCATTAGCGTGTACATACTGCAATCGGTTAGACAAAAAGCACTCAATCCACCTTAGTACATTATGGTCAATATTAAGTTTACTTAGTTCGTAAAGAAGTAAGTTTTGCGACACTGTGTCAAATGCTTTGCGAAAGTCTAAATAAATACAGTCAGCCTCATTGCCATGATCAAGTATGAAGTTAATATTGCTCGTAAGACTTATTAATTGTGTTTTGCAAGAGAAGTATTTTCTAAAACCATGTTGTGCACAGTTGAAGAACGAAGATGACTCAAGAAAGTTAGCTAGGTGAGACAGGATGACATGCTCCATTATCTTGCAAGGAATGCTGGTTAATGATATTGGTCGATAGTTGAGTGAAAGGTGTTTGTCGCCTGATTTGTGGAGTAGAACCACCTTACCCAATTTCCAGTCATCTGGGAGTTCACCGTCTTGTAGGGATTGCTGAAATAATTTTGACAGTATTATGGCAGAATATACTTTCGTGTTTTTCAGAATTTTACTGCTGATATTATCTGGACCGCAAGAAGAGGATAGTTTCATGTGATCTATGATAGTTATGATGCCTTCAAAATCAAAATGAATGGGATCCATTGGGAACGTGATGTTACCATTATAATCCGGTAGTGATGTGCTTGAGGAGAGATAAAATGCCTAAGCAAAAGTTTCATTAAGCACCGTAGCGCTGTCGCTAATAGGGATGGGATTTGATTGTGCATCGAGAAGAGATACTGATGGCTGGTCTGAACCGTTGACAACGTTCCAGAAATTTTTTGGATCAGTTAGTAAAAGTGATGGCAGAGTAACGTTAAAATATCGTTCCTTGGCTATTTTTAACGCATTTTTGTACTCCTCAACCACACCTCTGAGTGCTGTCCAATGTTCAGGTTTTCCTAATGACTTTGCCTTGGAATATAACCGTCTTTTTTTGTTACCAAGGCGTTTTAATGACCGGGTGAACCATGGTGACCTGCCATTAGTAGTGATGATTCTCCGAGGAACATGCAATTCAGTTAGCTCATGTAGTTTGTTCTTAAATAAGCACCAGTTTTCATTAACAGACCTTTGGTCAGACTTTATGAGAAAGTCATCCAAAAATAGCTTAAGGCCATCATTAATTGACGTAAAATTTGCCTTAGCATAGTCGTAAACGGTTTTAGTTTTATTTCGCGATTTGTTAGACGGTAAGCTTAATTCGATAAGGAGTATGCAATGATCGCTTAAACCTGGCAAGTAGCTTACGTCGGAAACAAGGTCTGGAGAATTAGTTAGCAAAAGGTCTAATATGCTTGAGCTTGTAGATGTCACCCTTGTAGCTTGTGTGACTACTTGTGTTAATGAAAAGGTGGAGCAAAGTGCTGAAAAACTTGTTGATTCTGATGATCCATCGTTGCCTAAATGAGTGTCTGACCAGTTAATGGCAGGAAAGTTAGCCACCAAAAAGAAAAATAGGCCGATAGGGAAACCTTGTTTGAATTATGTTAAGAATGTCATGGAGGTCATTACAAAAGCCAACAGTAGTAGATGGTGGACGGTAACATGCACAAAAGAGGAGAGCTTTGTTGTTAATTTTGATCTGGACACAAATGAACTCCAGAGTAGTATCTGTATCGTAATCTGTATCTAATCTGCTCAGCATGCAGCGCGCTCTGTGTTCATGGCAAGATACGCCCCCATGTGATAAGGGCGTTACCCGCATGTTCACATCGTGTATAAAACCAGTGCTGAATAAACGCGAGGGCTCACTTTTGCCCAGCAAGTGACACGCGACGTGTCGTCGGCTGTTCCACTCGATGCATGGTGACAGAAGTGGTTAGCATGGCAATGCACTTCCTGCACGACGCGTGAAGACCAGCGACCCTGTGGCGGAAAATGGATTTCCTCCAAGCACCGGAGCCGCTCCTTACAACAGGCGACCTTCGCAAGAACTGGCAGCTCTTCAAACAAAGGTTTGAAAGTTTCCTCACGGCGTCAGAGGTCGCAGAAAAGCCTCGGACTGAGTCCAAGAAGACAGCGTTGCTTTTGAGCGTCGCGGGCGCAGAGGCCATTGAAGTCTTTAACACCTTCACGTTTGCAGAAGGCGAGAAGAACGACGACTATGCCACAGTGGTGAAAAAATTTGATGAGTATTGCATTGCACAGACCAATGAGGTTCACGAGCGGTACATATTCAGGAGAAGAATCCAAGCTGCTGGCGAACCAGTGGAGCATTTCTTACGAGACCTGAAGAATCAAGCACGTGCTTGCAACTTTGGCGCTTTGGCGGAATCGATGGTGAGGGACCAAATTGTGTTCGGGATAAATGACGACACGGTACGTGAAAAACTCCTGAGGGACAACAACTTGACCCTGCAGAAACCAGAACAAGCCTGTAAAGCAGCTGAAGCATCAGCAACTCACAAGGAAATGTGGAACCAGGAACACCAAGTGCATCCTATCAGCAGGACTAGCACGAGCCGCGAAAGCCGAGAACAGACACGTTATGACTGCCGAAACTGCGGCAGGAAACACTCCCCAAGAAGGTGCCCTGCTTTTGGGAAAACGTGCCGTAGATGTCAGCGGAAAAACCACTTTGCCAGATGTTGTAAAGCGACGGCAGTCGTTGGCGAGTTGCAAAGCGGCCAAGACGATTTCGACATTCTCGACGTATCCGCAAGGAACGTGTCCAGCAAGCATGACTGGACGGTGGAAGTCCAAATCAAGAACGTGGCAGTTCAGTTAAAGGTTGACACTGGATCGCAGGCAAATTTGTTGCCTTATGGATTATACGCCAAAATGAACCCACAGCCGCCCCTGTACCCCAGCAGTGCGATTTTACGCTCCTACGGCGGAGATGTAATCAAACACATTGGCGTCATGCGGGCCGAAGTCTCTTTAAATGGTTGCATTGCCATGCTGAGCTTTTTCGTGGCACGAAAGGGGTGCCAAGCAATCCTAGGACTTGAGGCGAGTGAACGCCTGGGACTGATTTCACGCGTAAACAGCGTGTCGCAAAACAGCTCTGAAGAAGTGGTTGCCAGCTTTCGTCACCTTTTCACTGGCACCGGCTGCGTCAAACGAGTATACCACATGGTGCTTCGCAAGGACGCCACGCCAATGGTTCAGAGACCTCGTCGAGTACCACTGGCTTTAGAGGAGCCACTTCGGGACGAGTTGACACGTATGGAACAAGCCGGAATAATTGCAAAAGTCACTGAGCCAACAGACTGGGTGAGTCCCCTTGTTATCGTACGAAAGACGGGAAGCTGCGAGTCTGCATGGACCCCAGGAAAATAAATGAGTGCCTCAAGCGCGAGCACTACGCGATGCCGAGGCGGGAAGACATAGAGGCCGAGCTGGCCGGCGCAAGAGTATTCTCTCGCCTAGATGCAAACGCAGGGTTTCACCAAATTCCCTTAGAAGACGAGACGTCTAGGATATGCACTTTTGCAACACCCTTCGGCCGCTATCGATTTTTGCGACTGCCTTTCGGAATATCATCAGCGTCCGAAGTATTTCAGCAAACCCTAAGTGAAATTTTTGACGCGCTTCCTGGCGTTAGAGTGTATGTTGATGACATACTTGTGTGGGGCAATTCCCAACAAGAGCATGACCAACGTTTCAGATCAGCACTAGAAGCGGCAGAACGTGCGGGCCTTACCTTCAATCCAGCAAAGTGCGAGTTTGGCGTTCAACGAATTGAATTCCTGGGCGACGTGATAAACGAAGAAGGAATCCGTCCAAATGCATCCCATGTCGAGTGCATGTTGCAGATGCCACCCCCTAATGATAAACTAGCCGTTCAACGCATGCTGGGTGTCGTGAATTATTTCGGAAAGTTTTTGCCAGCACTAGCAGAAAGGACAACGCTTCTCAGAAGCTTGCTAAAAAAAGACACTGTTTTCGAATGGTCGGCAAATCACGAAAAAGAGTGGAGAGCGCTGTGCGACAGCCTTAGCAAGCAGCCCTTGTTATCAGTTTTTGACCCTGAAAAAGAAACCAGGTTATCATGCGATGCGTCACAAAACGGAATCGGTGCTGCCTTGCTGCAGTATCACAAAGGTGCATGGAAACCGGTTGCTTACGCCTCCAGAGTGCTTACAGATACGCAGCAACGCTATTCACAAATTGAAAAGGAAGCAATGGCCATAGTTTTCCGCTGCGAAAAATTTCACCATTTCATGTATGGGCGGAAGGTTGTCGTGGAGACTGACCATCGTCCGTTGATCTCCATTTCGCAGAAGGCGATCGGTGACATGCCGCCAAGACTGCAGCGATTTTTTTTGCGTCTGCTACGCTATGACATTTCCATGCATTATGTTCCAGGAAAATAGCTTCTATTGGCGGACATGCTGTCCAGGGCTTCCGTTAAGGGCGCAGCAGATAACGCAGACAACGACGACGACGTCGAAGTGCACGCAGTAAGTGTGGTCGATTCTCTTGTCAACGAAACCACGTGGAAAGAACTGGCTTCCGAGACACGGAAGGACACGCAGCTCGCCGCTGTGCTAGAGCACCTAGAGAACGGGCAACCAATTGAAGGACCGCTCAAGCCTTTTGCCGCTGAGCTATCGGAAGTAAAAGGGGTTCTCTTGAAAGGCTGTAAGATTATCATTCCGGCAAGTATGAGGCGCGATATGTTGGCAAGAATTCATCAAGGCCACATGGGAATTAACAAGTGCAAAGAAAGGGCACGGCGCCTGGTGTTCTGGCCAGGAATGAACACTGATATCGAGACGTTTGTACAGGCATGTTCTGTATGTAAAACGTACGCTTACAAGTTGCCGCAAGAGCCTTTGATTATGCGTCGCGTTCCAGACCAACCATGGTACCGCGTCGGCATGGACATTTTTTGCCACGCAGGTCGGTCATACTTGTGTATCTATGATGCCGTATCCAATTTTCCCGAAGTCCAACAGCTCGTAGACACTTCAGCAAAAAGTACTGTAGATGCAGCAAGTGCCATATTTTCCAGATATGGCATACCTGTCGAGGTATGCACTGATAACGGGCCTCAGTTTTCCAGTAGAGAATTTGCCATGTTCTCAAAAGTGTAAGATTTCAAACACGTGACCTCAAGCCCGTATTTTCCCCGCTCCAACGGACTCGCCGAGAAGGGGGTACAAGTAGTCAAGAGAATCTTGAAGAAAACAACTGAAGCTAAACAAGACTTTTGGCTTGGTCTTCTCGCTTACAGGTCAACTCCACTGGAATGCGGCTGGTCACCAGCCGAAATATTGCAGGGACGCTCGCTGCGAACAACTCTACCAGCCGTTCAGGTCGGACAAAGCCGACGGGTTGACAAACGCCAGCAAAAAGACTACTCAAGAGGGCCACTCGCACCACTCAACAACGGCGAAACGGTCAGAATAAAAGACGGCTCATCATGGAGAAGAAAGGCTCGGGTTCTTCGGTCGTCTGGTCAACCAAGGTCATACGTAGTCATGACGGAAGACGGGCAACTCTTGCGACGCAATCGCGAGCATCTGCTACCGACCAGAGAATCTTTTCGCCTTAGGGGTCCTCCTCACGACGACGAAGGTGATTTTGAAGAATACGCTGCCCCTCCCAGCACACAACACGACCCAGAGGCGGCGCAAAGTCCAAACAGCACGGCGAGCATTGTGCCGACAGTTCCGCAACAAGCAGCTGTTCCAAGAAGGACTACAAGACAACGCAGACCACCTCGGCGCTTAATGTGTGACGCGAACTTTCAACAAGTGCCATGACTGTATTCAGTGCGCTGATCTTTGCTGTTTTTGATGTGCAGTGATTCTTTATTTAACTTCCTTTTTGTTCTCCCGAGCTAAAAGCGCTCCTTGTCCTTCGTTTTTTTTCCCTTTACGAAGGGGGATGTATCGTAATCTGTATCTAATCTGCTCAGCATGCAGCGCGCTCTGTGTTCATGGCAAGATACGCCCCCATGTGATAAGGGCGTTACCCGCATGTTCACATCGTGTATAAAACCAGTGCTGAATAAACGCGAGGGCTCACTTTTGCCCAGCAAGTGACACGCGACGTGTCCTCGTCGGTTCCACTCGATGCAGTATCAAGGTTAACTTCGAAGCATTCTATATCCTCAGATACAGCGATTAAAGTGCCGCCGCAGCCAGAAGGGCGGTCACAACGAAATATATGGTAACACTTGTGTGAGGAAAATATTTCGCTATTGCGCACGCATTCATTGAGCCAAGTCTCTGTTAGTACGATAATATCAGCCCCCATGGTATTGGCGGTGCAGGATAAGCTGTCACGATGACAAAAAACACTGCGTATATTAGGGAAAAGGATAGAAATGTTTCGAAGTGTTTGCGCAGGTCGATGCTCATCTTTATCTAGTTATCTTGGAGACCCAGCAAACCACAAACCTCCCATAGATGTCCAGATTAAGTCTGAACGTCTATGTACCAAACCAAAATCTCTCAGACGTCTTATCTACCAACCTTTTTCGTGGAAAAGCTGCAGACGTACCCACGACATCATATCTGCCTTAACCTAGACTTCTCGTAGATATTACTTGTCAAGTCCTGGGTATGTAAGCGAGATGTATAATTTAAGAATTCCATATTTTTCAATCGTTCGATATTTCGTGTTGCCTTACTGCATTTAAAGTTTGAAATCGCTGTTGACTACAAATTGGAGGCATGACCAGCGCTGCCTGTGTTTTTGTGTTTTTTCGTGCTCGCTTGACGGCAACATTATCCTGCCTAGAAAGAAGAAAAATACGGGAAGTAGTAAAGGCAAATCTGAATGCACACGCATCAGGTTTCTGACTCAACTGTACGCAGTTGGTTTGAAATGCCAGTCACTTTGGTCAGGATTCGCATTGTTATTTCATTACTATTCTTACATTCAATTTATACCTTGTGCTACAGCCTGCAAGCTATCTGAACCACACTGAAAAGTGAGGACACACTAAAAAACTTGTTTGTTATTTAGCAGCCAGGACTATATAATAACCATTTTTTCTGATTAAGCATGTTTTATTCAACTTATCCAACGATTTAAAATACAAGAATTGCTTCAGTGCAATTTTTGGGAGTTATTTTTTTTTCAAAAATGTCTTAAATCTGCTAATCGCGCTAGCAATGATAACTGTTGGAATGTTGAGCTGAGGAAAGCTTAGGCATTTGTGTTGCTGAATGTGTGACCTCATATTTCTTGAGAATAAACTTCTTGAGTCCCGCTTTTTATCATCATGTCAACACTGTAATCATGTCCAGTGCAGGCCAAAAATTTCTCCAGTTAACCCTGTGCCAGCGGCGGCCCCCTTATCCCAGCAAACTTCCGAACCTCATCTGCCCACCTGCCCTGATCCTCTCTGCTGTGCTTGCATTCTCTCTGAATCCAGCCCGTTACCCTAATGATAATTGGTCATATTGCCTTCATGCTACATGCGCTGCCCATATGCCTGTTCTATGCTGCGGACAGGCGGCGGCGGGGAAAGTGCGGTGAATTGTGTAAGCCGCCATCGCGTTGTAGTTCGTATCGTATTTTATCAATAATAGCGCAAATTGCGCATGGCGATTGCAGCTGTGAAAAAAGTAATATGCTACAATTTAAAAATAATTAACTTATTTTTCATGCCACACCAAGCCTGCTACTAAGTACAAAAAAGAGACGATACAAAATATGTGACAGTTTCGCACATCCGCACGAGGCTAGGTTCAGCCATGGCGGCAGTGGTAGAGCGCAGGGCGTGTGCCATTTCAATCGTGTTCCGTGGGAACATTGTGTTTGAAGAACCTCGACACAGAATTAATTATTCCCTTATTATTGCTGGCGAGATTGTTCAACCGTTCTTTCCTTGATGGAGCTGAAGGAAGACAGTTTGCTTGCTTTTACTACTCGGCGAAGTGGACCCGTCAGTACGAATTAGGACTACAAGTCGTTTTCACCGGCTGGGATCGTGACCTTTCTTGGTGTGTACTCAGTCTCAGTTTACTCATTGAAGTGTATTTTATGCTATTTTTGCGTTCGTAATGAAAAAATTCTAACGCATTTATCGGCACGTTATATTTTTACGCTCACTCGTTTGGCTGTTTTGCCAAACTCGCTGTGTATTGAAACAAAGGCTGGTGATGTATGCAACTGGCCTCTACTACCGAAATGTGGGCATGCGTTCGGATGGTGTGCCGAAGTGCGTGTGCAAGCACACTCTGCTCAGCACGACTGCCTTTTAGTGCTGCAAGGGTAACCTTTCACGCTTCATAGACTTGCGTCGGTAAAAGTGGCGTAAATTACTGGGTTTGTTTGTTGTGGTTGCTGTGCCATTCTCTTGTCACCTGTAAAAGTGAACAATTATGCTTTCTTTTGCAGCAACCCTGGCCTATTGGGCTCGGCTGAAGAGTATTGATGCCACCGCAGCTGTTAACCTGACGATTATGCTCAACGAGAAGATTCAGTGAAAGTGAAAGCGCCGAGCGCAATAAAATACTGACGCACTAGGAAGTCATCTGCAGTGTTTTGGGCTCCCATGATGGCCATGTACTCGCTTACTCAACTGTATTTGAGCTACCTGGAGTGCTTGGACGTCCCAACGACTCCATAGGGAAGTCTGTGGCTGGGATGCAGTAGGTCTCCGTTCCATCTGGAATTGTAACAGGTGTCAGCTGCATCTCGTATTGCAGCTGGTTCCTGTCTGGAAATGTCTCTTAAAACAGTAGGACTGGAACCAGTTAGAAATTTTCACCTGGATATTGATCTATGTATTGTCATATTCTCTTTATATAGACGTCTAGGCTACGTAGACTGGGCGTACTTACATGTTCACAAATATCTGATAAATGAAGAGCGTGATGTCTGCAGTACGTACCTACAACGTGAACTGGACCCCAATTTTCATGTTGTAGGTGCGTAGATTTTTCGTAAACGGTACTAATATGGATGTCTAATGGAGGTGTCTAATGTCCAGCGTAAATATCTTGCTGATGTCTATGGTACGTTTTATGGTTTACTGGGGAAGAAGGGCTTGAGTTGGTTACAACACGTGTTGAATTGTTTTCCCGGACACTATCAGTTATAGGGCAGTACACGTAACATCTTTTCTTAAGAATAAGCTTGTTGTAGCGGAGGCTAAATGATTCTTCGGGCTCAGTTTGTTTTGCGAATTGAACAAGTTTCTTCCGCACATGCCTGGTGGCCTGAGAAAAATCTTCGCTAATTGAGACGTCTGAATCTTTCAATTCGGTCTCTGCACCGAAAACTCTTTCTCTGATTTTATGATGCGAAAATTTGACCAGTATTGGGCGCGTTTTCTCTGGTCCAGCCGTACCAATTCTATGGGCGCGCTCAATGTCCATTTCAGCTAAGGTTACAGACATTTCATCTTCAATAATTTCCCGTACCTTCTTCTCAGATTCAGCCCATGATTCAGTCGATACGTCTGGAACATTGAAAAACACCAGATTTTCCCTTCGAGACCTATCCTCTAAATCGTTTAAACGGATTTTAAGCTTCTCATTTTCGTCCAGTGCCCTTTCAGCATTTTCTTTCACCGTCGCCAAATCTTCACGAACTTCATCTAGAAGCTCCAGTTTATCTTCAACCGAATTAAGGCGTATCGAAAGGTCTGCAATCTTTCCGCTCAATTCTCTCTGATTGGCTGTGAGGTCTTGCAAGGAACTGAATATACGCTCCTGTCCTTCCTCAATTTTAGCAGAACGGTCCCTAAGGTCATGAAGCAATGCTAAAACCGCTTCGCTTCCGCTGTCCGGAGCGTCTTGAACCGACTGGGCATTCTTCGCGGCACCAGTTTTGTTCGGCCCAGGATTCAGTTCAACATCCCCACACAGCAGCAATTTCATTACGCAGAAACACTCATGCACATGATTCAAAAGCAATTGTGGGCACGGGAACACAACAAGGAATGCATTACTGGAGCGCTTAGAAGATGTGTAACTAACCTGGAACAGGCAGAAGCGGAACAAATTGGTCGGCTGCATTGTAGCGTTGTTCCCATGCCCACTAAACTGTTGCGTTCGTCGCCTGTTGCTTAAGTAGAGCGGGCTTGATGATGTCGATGCAGTTGCGGTCAACAGTCCAGGAAAAGCCGCGGTAATGGCGCCGGCGTGGCATCCAGAAGATGGGCAGAACACACGTCACTTCGCGCTGGCTTCTCTTGCTGCAGCACGTGTGGCAGAAAACCATCGCAACACCGACAAGGCGCCGCGTCGGTGCTTGTGCTGGAGATGGTCACGATCTGGAACAGGCAGAAGCGGAACAAATTGGTCGGCTGCATTGTAGCGTTGTTCCCATGCCCACTACATTGAGAAATGCAAAAATATTTCCAGAACAGTTCTTGAAAAATGAAACTGATTAAAATGCGGCCACAGTGAGGCTGTGTGTGGTCGATAAAAACTATATGGTATAACAGAACCTCAATGCGTTGCATCCCAAGCAGCACACTAGATAAGGACTAATATGCAGCTACAATTGGATTGGAAAACGTTTATTGTCAGCACTGAGCCCTAGTGGGCATTATACTAGGTGGCTTCGAGCCCATGGCTCTTGGCGCGACCTTGTGAGCCCACTCAGTGGCCCGGACTTGCGTCAACGGGTCTGAGCTGGCCAGTATAGCCTCCCACCACTCTAGAGAAGGGACTGGTAGTAGGTCCGCCGGTGGCGGCGCCTTTTTGCAGCTCCATAAAATGTGGTCATATCCGGCTATCTCGCCGCATTGTTTGCAAGTAGCGTTGTATTGTGTTGGATACATGTGTGCTAGTCTCGACGGGCTAAAGAAGGCTCGCGTCTGGAGCCGACGCCACGTTACCTCCTGGCTTTTGTCGAGCTTTTTGTCTGGTGGAGGATAGATCCTCCTTTCCAGTTTAAACTGATTGGTGTATTCGTGAAATGATATGAATGCATATCTCGTGAAATTTGGGGACTCAACCCGGCTCACTGCTCGGCTGACATAACCTCGAGCTATACTGTGAGCCAACTCGTTTCCCCTGTTCCCCAAGTGTGCCGGCACCCATATTAGTTCCACCTCTCTTTGGTCCCAGTCTTTATCTCTTAGGATTCGTTCTGCCTCCTGGGAGATCATACCCCGCGCAAAATTGTTGATAGCCACCTTGGAGTCGCTAATTATGGTGACTGCTTTGGTGCTGGCCATTGCCATGGCGATAGCCGCCTCCTCCGCTGTCCCTGAGGTTTTTGTTTTGACCGAACCGGCCGTTAATGTTTCACCCGAGTCGTTCACGGCCACGACCACAAAGGAGTCGCCTTCGTATTCCGCCGCGTCTACATAGGTTGTGTATTCCGAGCCTTCGAGCTTGGCTTCAAGGGACTTTGCTCTGGCTCTCCTTTTGCCTTCGTGAAAAGCAGGGTGCATGTTTTTTGGAAGTGGTTTAATAGTGAGTAATTTTTTGGTCTTTGGTCTGCCTGCGCGTTTCTTTCCGGAATTCTATCATGTAATCCTAGGTTGCTCAGGATCTTTCTCCCCGGGGGTGAGGTCGCAAGCCTCCTTAATTGCGCAAATATATGTGCCTCGCATAGTTCCGTGGTGGTGTTGTAGATCCCCAGTTTAAGAAGTCTTTCCATAGGAGTGCAGTGGGGCAGCCCCAATGCTGCTTTATATGCCTGCATTATGATCCCATCTATTTTGTTCTGTTCCGCCAGCCCTAGCTTGAGGTAGGGAACGGCGTAAACTATTCTGCTTATCACGAAAGCCTGAACCATTCGGCAGAGATATTTCTCTTTGACTCCCCGTCTTTTGTTAGCTATTCGCCATATGAGCCTGGTTGTCATGTTAATTGTGGACTTAAGCCTGTTTATTGTCTCTGTGTTCTTTCTATTGTCCTGTATTATAAGTCCTAGGAGCCTGATTTTGTCAACTCTGGCTACCGGAGTCTCATTTACCAGTACGGGAATGTCTCCTGCGTTGGTATCGCGTTTCCTAGCCCCCTGGATCACCAGAAGTTCGGATTTGCTTGGCAAGCATTTTTATCCTGCCCATTCCGCGTAATCCTGGACAATATCCATCGCGTGTTGGAGATTTTGTTCTATTTCCCCATCGTTTCCTGTATGCGTCCATATTGTTATGTCATCCGCATATAGCGTATGGTTTATACCTTCGACAGTCTTCAATAGCGGCGGTAGGTTTTTCAACGCCAGGTTGAATAAGAAAGGAGAGAGCACTGAGCCCTGCGGAGTTCCCTTGTCTCCCAGCTTAATAGTTTCTGACTGGATGTCTCCTAGATTTATTTCTGCAGTTCTGTCGGTTAGAAAGTCTCTTACGTAATCGTAGGTCCGCTTTCCAGGGGCAATCTCCGCCAGATTAGTTAGTATTACCTCGTGTTTGACGTTATCGAAGGCTTTATGTAGGTCTAGGGCCAGTATAGTTTTGGCGCCCCCTTTGTTCGGCGGGTCTATGATGTCTGCTTTGAGCTGGAGCATGACGTCCTGCGTGGACAACTTGCTCCTGAAGCCTAGCATCGTTTCAGGAAATACCTCCCTTTCCTCTGCGTATTCCTGGAGTCTGTTTAATATGACATGTTCCATCAGCTTCCCCAGGCAGGACGTTAGCGATATCGGCCTGAGGTTGCCCACTTCAAGTTTCTTCCCGGGTTTTGGAATAAAGATTACTTTAGCATGTTTCCGTTGTGAAGGTAGACTACCTCGTTTCCAGATCTCATTTAGGTAATCTGTGACTGCCGTGACCGAGACTAGATCTAGGTTCCTTAGCATTTTGTTGGTTACCCCATCTGCCCCCGCTGCTACAAAGTGTGCCCCCTACTTCTTTTTGTGTTTTACAGTACCAAACAACTTCTATATATATACAGAACACCTGAAAGGCCATGCAGTCTCTCATACAGCCCAGTCTGCTGCAGCATACACTGACAAAGAGCACTGCAGTATCAAGAACTGTAGAATGGTGCCACAGCAAAGGAAGACGGATTTAGGAGGCCTTCCCAAAGTAAGCATGCACTTTCTAGCCTCCTGCCATCTACAAACTGCATGTCCGTACTATGAAGTCATACTAATACACTGAAGTGAAGATTCTTCCACACATAAAATAAGTTGATGTAACACATTTGCACAGCCTAGGGTGGATGTGCATCTTGAAAGAAAACTGGGGAAACTGATTAAGGACAAGAGGAGAACCACACGAGAGTTTATTCTTTCTGCACAGTTTTACAAAGGCCTTAACAGTCTTTGTATTGAAGTAAAAAAATAATGACATCTCAATTAGCACTCTGAACCACCACATGAGAAATTCCCTTTATATTTGTTACATGTTACCTTGTAAAATATTTGCATGGTCTCTCTAAATTATGCTTATTTATTGGAATCACACACCATAAAAGACCTGCTTGCACTGGTTTCAATGACTGTCACATGCCACATTTGGCAATTAACTGATTTCATTTAATTTATTTCATCCTTAGAGGCCCGAGGGCGTTACATAAGGAGATGCTGCAGTTGGGGTTAAACACTACAAATAAAAGACAAGAAAAATAATTAAATAAAGAGCTCATATTGCGCGCCATTCACCTGGCAATAAATCCTTCCTCCACTGAGGAACAAATCATGCGGAGCGAATGTGCCTGTAGCCCACTCTAAAGTTTTTACAGCCAGAAGGGGAACCCCTCCGGATATGTAAAGAAAAAAAAGAACCTGAAAACCCAGATAAAAAGATGCATGCCACCAGCTGAGATACTAGAGCACACTTATAGCAATTACCAATATTATATCCAGAAACACGTACGCTGGAAGAATGAACAAAGCAATAATGTATAACATATATCTGCACAAACAAAACTACAGTTATGTTTACAGTGAAAGAAATTTGTCTTCACCTGCATCAACTCTCCTTAAAGGCATTGCCTTAGGTTACAATATGGCAATATATGACATCTCCGCCAAGGTGTAATGAAACAGAGCCACGCAAGTGTCTTAGCGGAGCTGTCAGAAACCTCTGTGACGCTTAAAAAATTCAGGGGGCACTTTGACTGTCTAAAGTGCGTGGAGGCGAAAGCGTTTTCCGCACCACTTTCGTGCTTCTGTGGCACTGGTGGAGTCACATGTAATTGAGTACTAATTACTAAGTGATGACAAATCACTAATTAATGGTTAATTACTGATTAATGCCTGAATACTAATTAACTGCTAATTAAGCTTAAAGCGTAAGCTTCGCCTTTAGGAGTGGAACGCGGCAGCGTGTTGTAGCGCTGCCAGGGAGTCCACGGAACTCCACCACCCGTTCGGCGCGATGCCTTGCCGTTTCAACGCAACGGTTTTTGAGGAAAGGAAATGGCGCAGTAAATCTCTGTCATCTCGGTGGACACCTGAACCGCACCGTAGAGGAACGGAGGATGTGGGAGTGAAAGAAGAAAGACGAAGATGGCCCGTAATGAAGAAAATGAAAATTGTATTTGAGTAAAGAAAATTACCCAGTAACTGTCTCACATATCTCGGTGGACACCCGTCAAAATTCAGGGGGGGGGGCACTTTTTTGACCTAAAGTGTGGTCACTGATGTGTGGTTAAGATGTTAAGCTTCGCCTCTAAGAGTGGAACGCGAGAGCGTCTTGCAACGCTGCCAGGGAGTCCCGCCATCGCCCATTCGGTTCTACGCCTCGCTTGTCGGTAAATTGGTTTTTGAGGAAAGGAAATGTATTTCTCTCTCATATCTCGGTGGACACCTAAACCTCGCCGGAAGGGAAGGGAGGAGGATGGGAGTGAGCGATGACACCGTATTCACTAGACGTGCCTTTGTTCATTCCAAACCATCGAGCTAGCATGGCGGAGTGGATAGCATGCTCGTCTCGCACTCCGAAGACCGGGGTTCGAATCCCGAGCTCGACCAATTCCTTACTCGGTTTTATTTATTTATATGGCCTGACTAGAAAAGTCAATTAGGCTAATCGAGTAATTAAGCAATTAACTAAACTCAGTCCCACTTACTTGGAGCATCACTATACGATCCCTTCAATTGGTTGCCTGGTTACTAGCCAAAGTACAATTGGCCCCGTTTGAAATTCGCGCACTGTGACGTCACGACCGTTTGGACCAACTGAAAAGCGTGACATATCTGTCGACAACTGCTGCTTACAACGATGAGACATTAAAGGCTTTCGCCTTAAAAGATTAATTCCGGATTTCTCCGGCTGCACTCAGCCCCCCGTGCAGACTCCACTCACGGTACACAGCTGTCAGGACGGTACACAGCTGTCAGGACCTCCGTGAAAGGGACTGCAGCACCAACGAATCACCTCTGCCTCCATCTTGCGCCAAAAACGCCCGCTTGCACCATTGCACCGACTCCCGCGGCATGCCCTTTCCCACACACCCTGTCCTTTCCGATTAAATGTTTTCACCACCACCACCAACCGAGGTTCTAGTAACGAGAACTGTTGATTTACTTTTTCACGTTTTATTTCTTCATTTTATATTTGTTTGTTTCTTATTTGTGTGGTTTGCTACTTTTCACATTTCATTTTTGTTTCCTTTCTTATTTTAATTGTTCGTTTATTTTTCCTGTATTTATTTTTATTCCTTTTATTTTATTTATGAAAGCCATGGATTTACTAGATGCGCCTTTATTCATGCTCAAACTTCAGCCTTCGTGGCGGAGTGGTAGCGTTGCCGCCTCAAATGCCGAAGGCCGTGGTTCGATTCCCAGCTTCGACGCAGTGTTTTGAAGCGAAAAGCTTGACTAAACTCGTCAACACCGCGCTTCGCGTGGGCCACCCCTGGGCGCTGCCGTGGCGCGCCCTTTCCCTCCTCGCCACCCCGGCCGTTCTCCTCCTCGCCACCGGTTTACCCTTCGCCCCTGCCGCGCGGTCTCCGCCGCAGTCCCAAGAGAAGGTTCTTTCGCAAGGCGTTGCGATAACGCGTGAGCGGCGGCGGCTGTAGAAGAGGCGCAGACATTCGCCATGGAAGAAAGAAGAGAAGACCCAGAAGTGATAGCGAGGGAGTTGGCTCAAAAATTCAGGGGGCACTTTGACTGTCTAAAGTGCGTAGAGGCGAAAGCGTTTTACGCACCACTTTGACTGCTTCTGTGGCACTGCATGGCGTCACATGTAATTGAGTACTAATTGCCAAGTGACGACAAATCACTAAGTATTGGTTAATTACTGATTTGTGCCTGAATACTAATTAACTGCTAATTAATGACGCTTAAGCTTCGCCTTTAGGAGTGGAACGCGACAGCGTGTTGTAGCGCTGCGAGGGAGTCCACGGAACGCCACCACCCGTTCGGCGCGATGCCTTGCCCTTTGAACGCTTTTGAGGAAAGGAAAGCGCGCAGTAATTCTCTGTCATCTCGGTGGACACCTGAACCGCACCATAGAGGAAGGGAGGAAGTGGGAGTGAAAGAAGAAAGACAAAGATGGCCCGTAATGAAGAAAATGAAAATTGTATTTGAGGAAAGGAAATTACGCAGTAACTGTCTCACATATCTCGGTGGACACCCGTCAAAATTCAGGGGGGCACTTTTTTTACCTAAAGTGCGGTCACTGATGTGTGGTTAAGATGTTAAGCTTCGCCTCTAAGAGTGGAACGCGACAGCGTCTTGCAACGCTTCCAGGAGTCCATAGAACGCCATAGCCCATTCGGTTCTATGCCTCGCTCGTCGGTAAATTGGTTTTTGAGGAAAGGAAATGTATCTGTCTCTCATATCTCGGTGGACACCTAAACCTCGCCGGAAGGGAAGGGAGGAGGATGGGAGTGAGCGAAGACACCGTATTCACTAGACGCACCTTTGTTCTTCTCAAACCATCGAGCTGGCATGGCGGAGTGGATAGCATGCTCGTCTCACACTCCGAAGACCGGGGTTCGAATCCCGAGCTCGACCAATTCCTTACTCGGTTTTATTTATTTATATGGCCTGACTAGAAAAGTCAATTAGGCTAATCGAGTAATTAAGCAATTAACTAAACTCAGTCCCACTTACTTGGAGCATCACTATACGATCCCTTCATTTGGTTGCCTGGTTACTAGCCAAAGTACAATTGGCCCCGTTTGAAATTCGCGCACTGTGACGTCACGACCGTTTGGACCAACTGAAAAGCGTGACATATCTGTCGACAACTGCTGCTTGCAACGATGAGACATTAAAGGCTTTCGCCTTAAAATCTACACTGCTATCGCGGTGCTCCCAGTGCATTGTGCGCGAAGTGCGACAGCCATGACGTCAAACGAAGCATAAATGCAGCGTTTCGCTTGTATATCCAGGCTTAACCAGAGCTAAGCCACAGCGAATTTTTTTTTGTAAGTAGTGACGCCAAAACGCGGACAAATCTGCTGACACGGCTGCTAATGACACTATTGGCCAAATATTTAGGGGAATTCCCCAAGGTGGAGTAAATTTGTAATAAGGGAGTAATTACTCATTAGCATCCACCCGAGCGCAGCCATACGGCTACAAAGGAAAGCTATACAGCTTTCTCAGAAACTTCGTAGTTGAAGAAAAATTCGTCCTGGTCCGGGGTTCGAACCCGGGACCACCGCTTCACCGGAGCAGTCACTCTACCAACTGAGCTAACCGGGACGGCAAGCTTTTGGTAGGGCGAGAGCGAATTGATCAATAACTCGGAATTACTGCGTACAAGACCGCTTTTTCTGAAATATAAAATGTTAAAGGCCAATCAAGTTTATTATTTCAAATTATTTCAGTACATAAAAAAAGCGAAGCTTTACAGTGTACGAAACTCTAGTGCAGCTCCTGCATACTCACTTCGTAGGGAAACATTACGGCCACCCAAAGTAAGGACGAATTATGGGCGACAACTTATTGAATATCAAACAGCTAACCTTCTGAACAAAATACAAGAATTAACAGATCTGAGTGCTAATGTCTCTAAGAACACGCTTAAAGCTCTGCTGCTCGAAAATAACTTAGAATTCAATTAATCTGCGATGTTTCTGTCCATAGTTTCATTTTCTGGGAGTGCATTATCGTTTTGAACCTTGCTGGCTGTTGTGTGTTGCTATTATGATTTTGCTATCATGTTGCTAAACTTGCAACAACCATGTTTCAGAATTGTGTACTTGCTTGTGCTTCTTTGTACTAAGTATTCTGTGTTGGCATGCATGGTCTATTGTTTGCTAAATTCGCGTTTTTTTTTCTTTTTTTTCTCGCATAATTTATTTACCCTTTTTTTCCCTCAGTGCTGTGACTTTTTTCTTATTTCCCCCCGAAGACCTTGGTGTGGAACTTTTTCTGTAAAACTATGTTAAATGACTGTTTGTGCCAATCTGTATGCGGGGCAAGAGCCACCGTCAGGCGTTCCGCCTTTTGCTCTTGCTCCTCTTTCTGTATCAGAAAGGAAACAAATAAATCAAATCAAATCAACAAGTGGGAACAGTGTTGGTCAAATGTTTAGGGGAATTCCCCAAGGTGGAGTAAATTTGTAATAAGGGAGTAATTACTCATTGGCATCCACCCGAGCGCAGCCATACGGCTACAAAGGAAAGCTATACAGCTTTCTCAGAAACTTCGTAGTTGAAGAAAAATTCGTCCTGGTCCGGGGTTCGAACCCGGGACCACCGCTTCACCGGAGCAGTCGCTCTACCAACTGAGCTAACCGGGACGGCAAGCTTTTGGTAGGGCGAGAGCGAATTTTTTTTCCGGTTAGGTCAGTTGGTAGAGCGACTGCTCCGGTGAAGCGGTGGTCCCGGGTTCGAACCCCGGACCAGGACGACATCAGTGTGTCAGGGTTGAAAGATAAATCCGGGTTATCACTCCTCTCAGTTCGCCGTCGCATCGCCAGCCTTTGCTTATTCTACAAATTCTACCACAGTTCACTTTCCTGCGCACCCAACATCGTCCCGCCAACCCGCATATCTCATCGCACTTCTCATCCTTTCCAAGTTTCTCGACCACGTTCCCGCACGGTTACTTTTGCAGCATCATTTTTCCCCCGTACCATTGTGGACTGGAACGGCCTTCCCAGCGACATTGCAGCCATCATGTGCTCCGCGACCTTCGCTGATAATCTTCATGCTCATTTGTCATCGTGTTAACACTTGCCGCCAACGAATATTGTACCCACCCCTTATGTAATGCCCCTCACCGGGCCTTTAAGGAAAATAAATGAAATGAAATGAAAAAGCAGGGACATGAACTCGGCCTCGAGAAAAATTTAAAAACGCAGCTTTAGAGTCACTTTAAATATACCGGGCTTCCGTGCCAGTGATAGCAAGTGCAATGGCGGCTTCCTCTGCAGCCTCTGGGGACGTGTCTGGAGGGAGAGGTAGTGTGAGGTGGGTGGATGAAGAGTCCACCACAGCTGCTATCGCTTCATCACCCGTGCAGGCAGCGTCCACCCATACGGCGTCCGGCTCGGGGCCGTACGCTCGATGGAGTGCCTTCGCACGGGCTCTGCGGCGCTGCTCATGGTGGGACGGGTGCATATTCCTCGGGAGCGGCCTAATGAGAAGCTCCCGGTGAAGGGGTCGTGGGATGGCGAGGAGGGTTGGGTCGTTGGCCGGTATTCTGATGCCGAGGGAGTCCAGGATATACCACAGCACTTGTCTCTAAAGCAACCTTCTAAGACAGCGCCGTATTCACTACACGCACGTCTCCTCCTCCACCTCGTTGCAGGCAGTATGTGAACGGCCGAACGCCTCCACCGTTATCGTGGTGCTCCCAGTGCATTGTGCGCGAACTGCGACAGCCATGACGTCGAACCAAGAGTAACTGAACCTTTTCGCTTGTATATCCAGGCTTAACCACAGATAAGCCACTGCCAATTTTTTACACTCCGTTCATTTTAAGGAAACGAAGTGCGCATCTGCCTACATCAGTGGACGCCTGAATCGCGCTCATAGGTACGTGGGGTGATGAGAGAGAGAGAGAGAGATGTGGGCTGATGATGATCAAAAATTTATTTATAACAAGGGAGTTTTGGACACGTCGGTCCTTGGGCCCCCGCACGGCCCCACTGCACTCAAACGTTCATGTCCCGGAGGCTCATGACGCTGGCAGCCCGGCCGGTGGCGATGGCTTGCTTGGCCGGGTCCTCGGAGCGCAGTAGGGTCTCCCAAGCCTCCCATGAGGTAAGGTGCTCCAGGCCCCGCGGGGGAGGATCCGCCGGGCAGAGGAAAAGAATATGGTCGAGGGTGGCTTTGGGGTGGTGGCAGAGGGTACAGGAAGGGTTCGTGTGGACTGGGTGATATCGCGAGCGTATATAAGGGGAGGGCAAAGTGCGTGTTTGGAGCCGCCTCCAAAGTGTCTGATGGTAATTGTCGAGGGAAGGATGAGGTGGGGGGTAGAGCCGACGCTCGGCTTTGTAGGCCTGCGTCATTTCACTGAATGAGTGCATGCGCTCCCGCGAGAACCCCAGGTCGGAGGCCGCCGGTGCCCGGTTGAGAGAAGCTCGGGCTAAAGCGTTGGCGGCCTCGTTTCCGGGATTCCCGGAGTGGGCAGGCACCCATATCAGCTCCACATGGCGGGGCGGGTGCGCGGCGAGGGAGTCCAGTATGCGAAATGCAGGGACGTGAACTCTCCCGCGAGCAAAATTTAGTATGGCAGTTTTGGAATCGGACAGTATGTATCGCGCCTCCGTGCGGGTGATGGCCAGGGCAATGGCGGCCTCTTCGGCCTCCTCCGAAGTGGCAGTAGGGGTTATGTGAAGTGTGGCAATGGGTTGGAGGGAGGGGTTCGTGATGGCGACAACCGCGTCCTCGCCCGTGCATGCGGCATCCACCCAAACGGCATACGGTTCCGTGCCATAGTATTTGTGGAGTGCCCGTGCGCGAGCTCTGCGGCGGGGTTCGTGGTAGGTGGGATGCATGTTTTTGGGGGGAGGTTTAATAAATAAATCGCGGTGAATGAGGCGGGGTACCTGGAGCTGTGTGGGATCGGTAACTGGTAGGCGTATACCGAGGGTGTGTAGGATGTGTCTCCCGGTGGTGGTTCTCGCGAGACGTATGTATTGTGTCTGTCGGTGGGCCTCAATAAGCTGGGCTGCATGCGTTTGCGCTGACAACGGTGAGCGAGCTCTTGCGATCAGCCATTAACTGCCACCTGCCAAGGTGGCAGGGTGGGTGGGGACTTTAATGTAGATATAAAGACAAACACGAAATTCTTACACTTATGCGGGAGAACATCCCGTTCCTCTCGCTTGTAACGCCTCCCACGGCTGTGACAACCTCGCGAAATACTTGCATAGACCTCGTCCGCTGACCCAGGGAGCCAGTTATGTGTTCTTCCTTTCCTTAAAATTATCGGAGCGTTACACATTTTCAACGCCAACGCGAATGAACACAATGAACGCCGACTGCGTAAGGCTTCAGTGCCGCGTTTCTGCCACAAAGTTGAGCGCATCGTCTCCGCCAACTTTTGGCTGGAGCCACGGTTCCTCGGCCGGAACCCCGTCAACACAGCCGCGTCTGTCTTCGCGAAGTCGATAGCTACCTGTGGACACCACTCACACACAGGTGGGGCAACATTTACGCATTTTAGGGCCGATCCTCACTTGCGTTTCGTGGCGACGGCGCTAGGCCTAACGCCGACGCCGACGCTCGGTCGTGAGTGAGTCGCCCACCCGTGTCAAGATGGCTGCCCAAAAAGTACAACGCGGCTACGACCCGGACGCCATGGCCTGGTCCGAGGTTCCTACAGCTCCAATGCCTGAGAGTCCGGATTCTGCGCCCATCGAGAACCCGAGGCTCTTCAAATTAGTGGAACGCCGCTCCCGCAAGTGGGACGCCGCCTCCAAGAAAGCGGACGCCACGTCGGCAGGCCGCTCAACACGGCACGACGCTGCTGCGCGCGCTGCAGCGCTTCACGGAGGGGCCCAGTCTAAGACCGGACCCTCTTGGAAACCAAAGCCACTGCCGCGTCTTCATCCAGAAGACATCGTCATCATACTGAAGCCCCGGGTGACCGTCGCTCTCAGGGATGTATACCAACATGGCGAGCTGGGAGCAGCGTTCGCGGCCTACCTGGGCGCCAAGGCCGCAGCATCCCTCAGCCTGCTCCCCACATGGGAGCAAAACTTAATCGTCGCAGGCACCAGAGAGCCGCACGCCGCGGACAAGCTTCTGCGGGATTTTCAACTAACATCACCGAAGGGCCAGCTCTCCATGTACGGCCAGTTAAAACTCACTGGAGACGCGTGCCGCGGCGTCATCACCGTGGCCAAGCACGAGACCAGTGAGTCCCTCCGAAACAAGATCCAGTGGCGTGCTGGAGAGCTTGCCGATATCCGCAAGCTTGGCAAATCCGACGTCGCGTCGCTCACCTTCGTGGGAAAAGTGGTGCCGCGATATGTGCATTACAACTCCGAGGTGACCCTTGTGCGTGCGTACAAGAGAACCATTCCGGCCTGCGTGCTGTGCGGCACTGTGGGTCACCGAGCAGACACCTGCCCCTGCCCGGATGAAAAGTGCGGCCTGTGTGGCCAAACGGCGCCGACCGTCGACGGAGTCAAGGCGCCGCATGAATGTACTCATATTTGAAAGGGTGTGCGCTAAAAAAGACGTACACAGGAAAAAAGATAGAGACGACAGGAAAGAAGCGCAACTTCCAAAAGAAGTCACTTTTGCCCTATGATAGTGCCCACTCCAAGCTGGTGAAGCGTGGCATAGTATCTCTTTGCATGAAATCTGCATTAGAAAAATCCTGCGCCCACAAGATAGGTGAAAGTTTCCAGCGCCAGATCGACCGAATTTCTGCTGCTGGTTACCCTGCAAATCTGGTCACCAACATGTCTGAAAACCTTTTGCAAAAAATTAAAAACTCGGAGCATGCTAAACATCAAACAGAACGGAAACCTGTGCAGGTTATACCTTACCTGCATGGTCTTTCACACAATTTAAAGAAAGTTGCGTCTCGCCACGAGGTTAGGCTGGTTTTTTCGGCTCCTTGCAAACTGGCGAAATTATGCCCGATGGTGACCAGCAAGCGTGTTAAGAAGGCCGGTAATATCAAGCATCAAACCGTGTACACGCAATGCACTGCCAATATTGTGTACGAGATTCCCTTGACGTGCGGCAAAGTGTATGTGGGTCAAACCGGGAAATGTTTCAATGAGCGCGCCCGCAGGCACAACGTCACCATGAAGAACAGGTCTGGAGGTAACCTTCCGTTACACTGCGGCAGTTGCCAGAACTGCTACCCCAAGTTTAATGAAACCAAGTTTCTAGCTAAGGCTCAGGACAAGACAGAAAGAGAAGTAATTGAGGCCTTTTTTATTCACCTCAGGAAAGACAAGTGCGTTAGCTCGCCTTCTATTAACCTGTCTAGAAATGAACTTGCCTTTCTGGATGGGTACATCTAGACTATTAACCCGTTCGCCTCTCTATGTTTTAGTGTCCTTTTAGATGTTCTAATGTGCCTTTATTTACCGCCCTTTACACGGTTTTTATCTCCATCTTTCACTTGTTCTTTGTTAAAAATTTCGTCATATTGTTAGCCTTTTTTATGGTGTTATCCTCTTTTTCAGTGTCATCTTTCATACGGCTCTGTTTTCCCATGTTGTTATGCATTGTTGTCAGCCGATATGAATCCCACTATTTTACCTTATCTCGGCAGGTGTTTGATATGTTCACTTTCTTGGGTTTCTTTTAATGTCACTTAGATATGCATTTTTTTGCGCTGTCTTATGTTTGGTTGTTGGGGTCACGCTCTATCACGCAGCTCATATCTGTTTATCAGCGGATATATATGTGCGCCTGGCTTCTTTTGTCGTCATTAAAGTTGGAAGTTGCGCTTCTTTCCTGTCTTTTTTCCTGTGTACGTCTTTTTTAGCGCACACCCTTTCAAATATGAACATGTACCAACTAGCCCGTCAAAAAGCTTTACTAATGAATGTACTCTGTACTGTGCAGTCTGTGGGCAAGCCCACGCTACCAACTCCTGCGACTGCACGGGAAAATTCCGGCAGCTCAAGGTGCATGGCCCAAGGCTAAACGCCCAGAGGTGCCAAAAAACCAGCGACCTGGCAAGCAGCCAAGTCATCCAAAACCAGGTGCCGGTGGCGGAACGCCGCGTGGTGCTCACGGCACCGACCACAAGACATCGTCACCTTCTTCACCGTCGGTGAAGCCAGCGCCCGGGAAGAAGACGGCGCCTCCACCGCCCAGCGGCAGAGACACTGGCCACTTCCCGGCCCTCAAGACAATTGGCGCTGCCGACGCCCGGGCATCAGCGCCTCAACACGACAAACAGGTGAGCAGCTGGGCTGAGATCGCCTCCTCTTCCTCCCATCCCTCACCCTCCCCTGTAACCGTCTCCGCACTCGACGCGGAATACAAAAAACAGATAGACGTGCTCCGGGCACAGAATGAGCTTTTGCTCAACAAAATTCAAAATTTAGAGTCAAAATTGGCGTCCGCCGCACTGAGCCCGCAGAACTCGGACGCAATGGAGAGCGACGCGGAGATCTCGCCTGCCCTCGTGACAGCCATCTCTGCGATGGAGGAGCGCTTAACCTCTAAATTGCGATATATGATCGAGACCGCCATGGACCAGATCTTGACAAAGGTCAAATCTGCCGTCCCCGCGGTGGTCTCAAAACACATCTCGGACAACCCCCGTCTCCTCCGTCGGACGGGACCCATTAGGGACGTATCCCGCCCTTCAAAATTCAACCGTCTGATTATTGATTCGGACAATGAGGACAGCTGCCCCGCTCCTTCCGTCATCACCCCCTTAATGGCGCAAGTAGCTGGCTCTGATGCAGCCAATCCCTCCTCCTCCCCCCAAAAATTTTTAAATTATGGCGAGACACCTTAATCAAAGGAGTTCCGCCATCTCCAATTCGGCCATGTCAATTTCAATAACACAGTGGAACTGTAGAGGCTTTAAGGACCGCACTAAGCGGGCCAATTTCCGCCTCTACCTTGAAACTTTCGAGTCCTTACCAGCCGTGGTTGCCGTCCAAGAGCCAGGCCTGGGCGCCACAATTTCAAATTACACGACGTTCCAACAGGATCCCGCGTCTTGTCTTCTCGTTCACAAAGACTACACAGCCAACCTAGTGGATCTCGACCTCCAACTAGAGTACTCTTATGTAATGATGACCCTCCTACCAGTCCGCCGCAGGGACCCACCGTTGCATATACTCAACGTGTACTGCTCTCCCAACTAAAGCGAGTGACTTTTGCGGACCTCTTTAGCCGCGCGCTAAGAGTAGCGGGCCGCGATCCCCTGCTGATTGTGGGCGACTTTAACGCTCCCAGTCAGCAGTGGGGGTATCGCAAGGAGGAGTCGCGCGGGCGTAAGCTGGCGGAGCTTGCGTCCACGTTGGGCCTCACCCTCCACACGGACCCTGTCCACCCAACCCGGCTAGGAAATTCCGTGACACGGGATACGTGTCCGGACTTAACCTTCACTCGCAACATACGACACGCAGACTGGCTCAACACCGAGGAGACCCTCGGTAGCGACCACTGCATCATTAAAGGTGCACTGAAGAGGATTCTGAACTTGTCTTTTTGCCGCGGAAACTCGATCTACCCGTTCCCAGCATTCTTAGAAACAGGGACTTATTGCCCTGTGTGGCCGATTTCCCCAATTAAATCGAATTAACGTCCGGCTCCCGCCTTTTTTTTTTTTGAATTCTGCCTCGTACGGTGGGCGGAGTCGACCAACGCGTGGAGCGCCCTTCACCCAGTCCCGTGGCGGCTTGCCGCGCTGCCATCGGCGGAGTAATACGTAGTAGTCCGTAGTAGAAAATAGTCCGCGCGTATTTTTATTTCTTCGGGCTTATTTTGCGGCTATATTATCTGTGAATGAAACTAGTTATTCATGGAAACCTAAAAAACAAAATAAAGCGAAAGCAAAGCCTCCACGCGACTGGGTGAAAGGCGCTCCACGCGTTGGTTGACTCCGTGCACCGTACGAGGCAGAATTCAAAAAAAAAAAGGCGGGAGCCGGACGTTAATTCGATTTAATTGGGGAAATCGGCCACACAGGGCAATAAGTCACTGTTTCTAAGAATGCTAGGAACGGGTAGATCGAGTTCCCGCGGCAAAAAGACAAGTTCAGAATCCTCTTCAGTGCATCATTAACACTACACTACGCACACGCCCCCTCAAACGTCCCAGAACACAAGCCCATATCCCAGATTGGACGAAATTCAGGCAAAATTTTAACTCACTTGATAATACACCCATTTCCGCGCAAGGCTACACAGCATGGTCCAAACAGCTGCTGGCACACCTTTCCTCGCATGAAAAACACATCCAGCTCTCAGAGGCGGTCACGGACGTGGATAACCACCTTCTACACCTCTGGGAAGCCCGTCGCAGCCTCGTCCGCCGTTGGCGACGCCAGAAACACAATAGAAAGCTTAAAGCTCGAATTGCCGAGCTTACCCAGAAAGCGGCAGAGTACGCGGCCCAACTCGCCGACTCCAACTGGGTAGATAGATGCAACACGGCCGCGCGACAAATGTCCAGCCGAAACACGTGGCGCCTCTTTCGAGCCCTAATCGACCCAACCCAAACACGAACCGAAACACAAAAAAATTTGCAGCGAGCCATGCACGCTTTTCCTGGCAACACGACTCAACTGGCACAGAAACTTCGGGACCAGTATCTGTGTACAGCCCAAGACCCCCGTGGATCTGCGTACTCTTATGCAGGCAGAGAGAACACGGAGCTGGATCAACCTTTCCAGCTCCATGATCTGCGGGCGGCTCTCGCCAAAATGAAACGGGGCACTGCGCCAGGACGGGATAAGGTCACCGTCAAGCTTTTGACGAACCTGCCCGACTTGGCATACCAGTCCCTCTTGGAATACGTCAGTGCGGTTTGGCGCGGGGACACCCCCCCTGCCAATCGAATGGAAAACGGCTTTGGTCACTTTTATTACTAAAGCTGGCAAACCAATTGACACAGATAACCTCCGCCCCATCTCTCTCACCTCATGTGTGGGCAAACTAATGGAGACGATGGTGCGGGATCGGTTATATACATATCTTGAACACAAACAGGTGTTTGCGAGCACCATGTTCGGATTCCGCCCACACAGATCCGCACAGGATGTCCTCCTGCAACTCAATCGGGAAGTCCTTGACCCCCTCGAATGCCCCCATAATGACCGGGTAGTACTCGCCTTGGATCTTAAAGGGGCATTCGACAATGTAACACATGAGATCATACTCACTAACCTAAGTCACACCGACTGTGGCCTCAACACATTCCAATACATAAGCCAATTTTTAATGGATCGTCAATCCTACATTCGAATTCAAGATAGAGACCATGTTCCTTACCTACTCTGCACGCGGGGAACCCCTCAAGGCGCGGTACTTCCCCCGCTGCTCTTCAATCTGGCCATGATGCTCCTGCCGGCCCAGCTGAGTGGTGTCGCCGGCGTGCAGCACGCCCTGTACGCCGATGACATCACTCTTCTTCCGTCATATTCTTCCGTCCCGTCCGTCAGCGCTGTTTTGCCGTACCATTCAACATGAACCAACCAGCTCGACTCAGCCCTCTCCTTGACATCACTCTGTGGGCCACGCAGGGCAGCACAGGAGACATTGAAACCAGCCTGCAAACAGCGGCGACGATAGTAGACCGCTACACCCGCCGCTGCGGTCTTCAATGTTCCCCTCAAAAATCGGAATTTGTGCACTTCCGCCCCTCACAGAAGTGCACAACTAAAATATCTCTCTCTCTTGAGAGTGGTCCCATACGCGAAAGTGATGAGATACGGGTACTCGGACTCTACATCCACAAACAAAGGCGGCCAGACACTACATTGGCCAAACTCCGTAAGGTGGAGGACCACGTGGGCCGCATGGTTCGCCGGGTTTCCAACAAACGCGGTGGGTTACGAAGTAAGGATGCCTTGCGGCTGGCAAACGCCTTCGTAACTAGTCGAATTCTCTATTCGACTCCTTATCTCCACCTACGGAAACAAGAGGAGGACGCCCTTGAGGTCATCCTTCGCAAAATTGTTAAACGTGCCCTTGACCTCCCCATCACTACTTCAAACAGCCGGCTTATGGCTCTTGGGGTGGTGAATACTTTCCGGGAGCTCCGGGAGGCGCACCTTACAAACCAGTACACGCGCTTGTTGCTAACGGAGTCGGGTCGCCGCCTTCTTGCTCGACTCCATATCCAACACACCCCTCCAATGGAAGACAGGTTTCGCATCCCGGAACTGTGGAGACGTGCCCTCCACGTGCGGCCTCTTCCAGCAAACATGCCACATGAAGACCATAATGGTCGGCGCCTGGCACGAGCGGAAGCGCTAGCCCGATATTATGGCAACAAAACAGGTGTATACTACGTGGACGCCTCCGGCCCTCACCACGGGGGATGGTACACGGCCGCAGTAGTTCACAACAGCAACACAGTTAACGGCCTAACTTTCAGAGCCCGCAGTGCAACACAAGCAGAAGAGGTCGCGATTGCTCTCGCGGCCTCACATTCCAATTCAAAATACATAATCACCGACTCGCGAGGGGCCTGTCGGAACGTCGAACAAGGCTGCACTTCCTTCCTAGCCTATCGAATATACCAAAATTGCATACGGGATACGGACCTCGCACACCATTACCTTAAATGGGCCCCTGCTCATCAGGGGTTTGCAGGAAACGAGGCAGCAGACGCAGCCGCCCGCGCGCTCTCTCACCGGGCTGTTTTCTCCTCCCCATCCGATCAGGAACCCGATTTTAATCCGATCAATACATTCAAAGATATTACAACATATTATCAAAATTGTCATCGCCTTTACCCTAGCCCATGTAAAGGCCTGAAGAAGGCGGATGAGCGGCTCCTTCTCTGCCTTCTCACCAATACATTGCTGTGCCCGGCAGCGCTAAAACATTTTGACCCCTCCTTTAGCGGCAGCTGCCCACACTGTAGTGCGGTGTCTTCTGACACCTATCACATGGTGTGGGCCTGCCCCTCCAACCCCGCTATTCCCCCCATCCCCAACCCAACCCGGGAGGACTGGGAGGCGACCCTGCTCGGCTGCCACGACTTACAGGCCCAACAAGCCTTAGTCGGGCATGCCCGGGCGGCGGCAACCGCCACTGGGGTCCCATACTAGGGACCTCCACCTAGTGTCTGTAAGGATCGGTCCCTTACGGGCTGATCCAAACATACCTCCTGTTCATTCGTAATAAATGTTTTCACCACCACCACCACCCACAAAGTTGTCAATGCCAACGCATGCGCGCACACATGTCACTACTGACAATATCTTAGCACACGCCTGAGGTGTCCACTATCCCAGGGGGCCAGTTATGCGGCTTTCCTTTGCTTTCGAAGCTATCCCTCTTCATCGGTTTCGTAGCTTCATCGGTTTCGGACACGTCGAAGATGTCCGTTCATATAAACATGGCAGAGTCGGGTCCGGGAGTCGAAGGAGCGAGTCCAGTCAACTCCGTTGCAGGGGGTGGGTTGACTCGCTCGACCCCACGGGCAGATGGCATGTAAACCGGATCGAGTCAGAGTCGGTTTAATGAATGAGAGATGATAAACGTAAACCTGTTTTTCGCTTGCGCCGTCGCGCTTCCAAGACAGCGGTGCCGTGCCACAATCTTTGAGGCTGCCACTGCCCTCTCGCGCTGCGCTGCTCGACGCTTGGTGTCGCTGCAGTTGAACCGGTCTCGACTCGCTAAAACCGAGTTCATGTAAACACGCAGTGGTCGAGTTGGGCTGACCTTGCTCAACTCGATCCCCTCACTCGACCCGCCGCTGTGGGGTTCATTCATGTAAACGAGGCTACAGCAACCCACCTGCGCCAGAAGGGACTTCAAACATCCAACTAAGGTTTACTCTCTCTCTCTCTCTCTCTCAGGGGGCCAGTGATGCACCTTGCCTTTCCTTTGCTTTATCTGCAGGTCAAACGAAGGCGAAATTTCTAGACACGGTGAGCTTGGCTTTACGTAGCATAGTGAAGCTTTCGCTTCAATATATGAATATCTCTTGCCAAGGAGCTTGCCCGGAAGAGGGGCGAGGGCAAATGAAGAAGAGAGAGGGTGCTCACTCCCCCCCCACCCCCACCGGCAGATTGCAAACCCGGCGCCAAGCTCAATGGGAGCCGACCGCCGCACTTTTCGTCGAGGCTGCAAGCGCCGCTTCTCGGTGATCGGTAAAAATAGGCGTGCGGGGAAGATGGGGTGCTCGCATTGGAGAATATTTACTTCAGGAACATGAACACTCGAGCGCAGTGTGAGGACCCAGTGGTGTGCCCCGCATTCCTCTGTAATTACTCATTGTCATCCACCCGAACGCAGCCACACGGCTACAAAGGAAAGCTATACAGCTTTCTCAGAAACTTCGTAGTTAAAGAAAAATTCGTCCTGGTCCGGGGTTCGAACCAGGGACCACCGCTTCACCGGAGCAGTCGCTCTACCAACTGAGCTAACCGGGACGGCAAGCTTATGGTAGGGCGAGAGCGAATTGAGAGCGAATTGATCAATTCGCTCTCGCCCTACCATAAGCTTGCCGTCCCGGTTAGCTCAGTTGGTAGAGCGACTGCTCCGGTGAAGCGGTGGTCCCTGGTTCGAACCCCGGACCAGGACGAATTTTTCTTCAACTACGAAGTTTCTGAGAAAGCTGTATAGCTTTCCTTTGTAGCCGTATGGCTGCGTTCGGGTGGATGACAATGAGTAATTACTCCCTTATTACAAATCTACTCCACCTTGGGGGATTCCCCTAAACATTTGACCATTCCTCTGTAATATTGAAGTTTTCACCCTGCCAGCGGCTTTAAATTGTTTCTAAAGCAGCGTAACCGCGCAACAATGAATACAACTCCTCACAGCGCAATCACCTGACATCAGATAAACTCCTCACCGTTACCCAATTACATCTCACAAATCACTGGGCCACATTCTCACAGCCGGTTTTTCCCTTGCTCCGTCGCCTCCGTCACGCCGGCAGCCGACGGAGGGGGCTGGTTTTGGACCGTCCCCCCCCCGCCAAATCGGGCGGCTGGTGCCGCCGGGTCCTGCTCTACGTTTCCGTCGAGCGGCGGCGACGGAGCCCCGCCCCACTGAAAACGTACCAGTCATAGCGCGAGCTCGCTCCACGTCACCCGCGGCTTGCTTGCTGCGACCAAGAGATGGCGCTGGCGAGCGTCGTCGGCGGCGGCGGCGATGCGCGGGTGCGCGGGCAGGGACAAAATAATAAGCCCTCTTTTTTGTACTCTCCGCCGGGAGATGCACGCGTCTTGCGCCCCGAAAAGCGCCCGCTGTCGAGGAACAGAGAGCGGATGACAGTTTTATTTCATATGGCAATATACGAGGTGTTCGAGCCAAAACGGCTCTCCGAATGAGCATTGTGTTTGCACTAGGCGTGGGATATACGACAAATGATTTTTTTTTTTTGGGGGGGGGGGAGGGTAACGAAGTGGGGGACGAAAAGACTGTTGCCAGGTTTAAAGTGAAGTGAAGGGATGGCTGATGCAAAGGGGAACCATCCAGGTGAAGAAAGGAGAAAAGGGCGAGAGAGGTAACTGCGGAGAAAACGAAAAGAGCAGAAAAAACAAAATTCTGTTCACCCGTTGCTAGCTCTTGAGGCCTCATTGTTTTTATTAGCCGTTTAAATTGTTTTGCTAGTTTAATTCTTGAATGGTTGTATAAAGACCAATGTCTCAAGCCACTGGTAACGGAATTCATTACCACTCTACATATGTTCAATTTTTATTTATTTATTTCGTGCATATTAGCCTGAATACTGTGACTGCAGCACTCATTTCTGCAGCGGCTTTAAAAGTAGCTTTCAATGCTCATATATATTTGTCTTGGTGCTGTACGCGTGGTGTTTCGCTGAAAAAACTGGGGAGTTGCGTAGAGTTAATAAACTAACTCCAAACATTTTCCACCGCTGCGAGATCGCATCATTTTTTTTTTCTCCGATAAGAGCCAAACGAACCAAACCGCAAGCAGACGACAGACGACTTTCACCGCTACTTCGGCATGTCCTTCGGACACCGCCGAGCAGCGTTTTTTTTTTTTTCGCGCGGAAGAAAAAAAAATTGCCTGGCTTAGCTTATGGTTAAGCCTAGGATGCGAAGCATACCGCAGGCGGTATGCTTCGCACTGATTGCGACTTCGCACTACCGATCGCGACCAATTTCTTTCAGTATACTAAATATAGTAGGTGCGAAAGGTTGATCTTTTGATTTATCTATTGTATTTTTTTTTCTTTGTATATCTTACGTGATGTTCTCCCCCTATGTAATGCCCACATGGGCCTGTATGGTAAATAAATAAAAAAAATATAGCGCGGACGTCGATATAGCGACGGGAACGGAGTGACGTCACATCCACCGGGTGTCGTCAAAGCATAGTGAAAATTAACACAGAATTGGCGGGAAAACGCCGGATGTGTGTCAAATTAGATTGAAAAATGTGTAATTAAGCGTGATTAGTACTCAAGATTACCGAAAGATCTATAACTTGGGTAAAATTTCCCAAATTCGAGGAAAACTGTATGATGACGTCACATAACACGAAAGGATGTCAAAGAAGTGGGGTCCTCCGCCAGGCAGCAACTGCCGACGCGCTGCGCATGGCAGCGGGACGTCACGGCTTCCTTTCGCCATGCTGTCTCCTCTCCCGTGAAGTGAATTCAAGCGCGGCAAATTCAAATCAGTGCAATGAGTCGCGAACGGCTTTCGCCTTCCCGCACCTAAGATATATCTAAGTGCCTCTAACGATTTTTGTTAGTACTGTTTACGTTGGCGCAAACAAAAATTACCGAATAAATAAGAAAAGTAAGTGCGTTACTCGTTTGCCAATTTTTAATCACCAGTTTCTGAAACAAAATCGCAAACCTGTTTGTGGAGGTCAGTTTGAAGTTCCCGCGCTTTCTGACGTCAACGACGCGTACTCGCTAACCCTAGGAGTCTGTAAACAAGGGAACATTGACGAGTTTTATCGCCAAATTTTGTGGTTCATGCAAGTTAGAGAAAGCGAAAGCTTCGTGCATCTTTACTTTGCCGCCAACATGGGACACTGCGTAGCTAGCGGCGACGACGAATCTGTGGTGAAGCAAGAGGCCCCGCTTCGACGGGCGCCGCCATGTTGACCGAACGTGCCTTTGAGCGCACGCCGCTGATGTTAACCCAAGACGCAAGGCGGGCTTTACGTTCTGAGCATGCGCACTTCGACGTCGCAAACGTGACAGCATTCGTTCGGAAGGAAAAGGCAAGGTCGTGTTTCGATGGAGGCGAAACGCAAAAGGCGCCCGTATCCTGTGTGAAATCAGTGCACGTTAAAGGTCCCCAGGTGGTCGAAATTATTCCGGAGACCTCCATTACGGCACATCTTTCTTCCTTTCTTCTTTCACTCTCTCTATCAATTCCCTTAACGCGCGGTTCGGGTGTCCACCGAGATATGCAAGAGGGTTACTGCGTCGTTTCCTTTCCTCAAAACCATTTTTTTTTGTAATTCAAGCATTTGTGCGGACGTTTTTATTTTTTTACATGAAAGCTGGATTAGCAGTGAAACGTGGTGCGCTTTCCTTTTAGAGCACAGCTTTTTGGCCCCCGTTCCTACGTTTCGCGGCGTCGCCGTCGCCGTTGTCCCTCTGCCCCTCGCAACCAGCAGTGGACACCTTAGTCCCACTTTAAGCTGCGAAACCAATGGAGCGGGAGTTTAGAAAACAGAGGAAAGGCGCATAACTGCCCTCTCTGAGCAGTGGACACCTCAATCGTGCTTTAAGCTACGTGGCGTTAGTGACAGATGTGCGCTGCATGCGTTGGCATTGACAACGTTGTGCCAGGAACGCGGCGCTGAAGCCGTAGGCTGTCGACGTTCATTGCGTGCATTGGCGTTGGCGTTGACAACGCTGTACACTCCGATCATTTTAAGGAAAGGAAGCGCGCTCCCTGGGTCAGTGGGGTGATGAGAGAGAGAGAGACGTGGGCTGCATGGGTTTGCGCTGACAACGGCGAGCGATCTGTCGCGATCAGCCATTAAGTGCCACCTGCCAGGGCGGGAAGGTGGGTGGGGACTTCAATGCAGAAATAAAGACAAAAAGGAATTTCTCACCACTTATGCGGGAGAACATCGCGTTCCTCTCGCTCGTAACGCCTTCCACGGCTGTGACAACCTCGCGAAATACTTGCGTAGACCTCGTCTTTGAGAACCAGGCATTGGTGCGGCAAGTCGAGCATATATCCATCTATTTCTCCGACCACAAAGTTTCCTTCACGGCAATCAAGAACTGTTTGCGGAATGTTTCTTGTCGAAGGAATTTGTGTGAAAAATAACAAGTCTGTAATTGTGCATACGTGTCTTGCTCGAATTGTTTGCCTCAATCTTTCGAAAAGCTGAAACAGCCGATGAGCTGCGCTCATATTTCGCCTTGGGAAGTAACGTAACCGCGCCGTAAGGGGAGAAGATTGGAATTGAAGAAAAATAGAAAATAAATTCAGGGGCACTTTGACTGTGTAAACTGCTTAGAGGCGAAAGCATTTTCCGCACCACTTTGCCTATGTGACACTGGTGACGTCACCACTGGATTACGTCACACATAATTGAAAACGAAGTAATGACAAATTACTAATTAGTGACTAATTACCAGCCGCTGCGGTGGCTCAGTGGTTATGGTGCTCGGCTGCTGACCCGAAAGATGCGGGTTCGATCCCGGCCGCGGCGGTTGAATTTCCTTGGAGGAGAAATTCTAGAGGCCCGTGTACTGTCATGTGGTCGAAATTTCCGGAGCCCTCCACTACGGCGTCTCATAGCCTTAGTTGCTTTGGGACGTTAAACCCCATAAAACCAAAACAAACCAGTGACTAATTACTGATTAATGACTAAATACTAATTAACTGCTAATTAATGACACTTAAGTTTAGCCTTTAGCTAGAGTGGAACGCGACAGCAGCGCTGCCAGGCAGTCCACGGAACGGAACGCCACCACCCGTTCGGCGTGATGCCTTGCCCTTTGAACGCAACGCTTTTTGAGGAAGGGAAGTTACCAGTAATTCTCTGCCATCTCGGTGGACACCCGAACCGCACCGTAAAGGAAGGGAGGAACGCCACCACCCGTTCCGCGCGATGCCTTGCCCTCTGAACGCAACGCTTTTTGAGGAAGGGAAATTCTCTGTCATCTCGGTGGACACCCGAACTGCACCGTACAGGAAGGGAGGAAGTGGGAGTGAAAGAAGAAAGAGAAAGAGGGGCCATAATGAAGAAACTGAAAATTGTATTTGAGGAAAGGAAATTACGCAGTCTCTATCTCGCATATCTCGGTGGACACCTGTCAAAACGCGAACGCATCTGCCGACACGGCTGTCGACACGGCTGCTAACGACAGTATGAGGCATTAAAGGCTTCCGCCTTAAAAGGGTGCTGTAGCGGAGGGCTCCAGAATAATTCTGACCACCTGTGATCTTTAATGCGCGCTGACATCGAGCACACAGACGCCTTTTTGCGTTTCACGCTCGCGTATCGAACCCGGGTATTCCGGTTCACCGGCTTCTGTTCGCGCGACACGCATGCTGGACTCGGAAAGGAGAGAGAGATGAGGAGTAGGCGTTCGGTCGGTGATAGATAGAACGCGATGCGTTGAGAGCATATGATAACAGCTGCCCGATAGATTGAGAGCAGGAAGAGAGAGGAAATAGGGGCTTTCTAGGTATCGCGAAAAAAAAGAGATATGAAGAAATGAAGGGCGCGAAACTGTCTCTCTCAAGGTGGAAACCTCATGCGCGCTCTCACTGCCGCCGTGGCTTAGGGTAAAACACTGAAAATTGGCTGCGAAAAAAGGAGAGACACAGTAACTATCCCGTTCTCAGCGGATACCTGAAGCGCACCGTGAGGGAAGGGTAGAAGAGAATAAACAATAGTAAAAAGAATGAGGCGCTGTAACACAGGGCTGTAGAAATTTGTACTGCCTGGGTCCTTTAGCATGGCTTCGCGTCACACGTCGGCGTCTGTTGTACTCCGACACTGCCTTCAGTGCATGCGGTGTTCTGCTGCTGAGTGCGGGACCCAGCTAGTTCATGTCCCGGCCAAAGTGGGCACGTTTCGGCGGAGCGAAATGCAAAACACGCCCGCATGGTACGCGATGTCCGGGCATGTTGAAGCATCCCAAGTGGCCGACATCAATCCGCAGACCTCCACTACGGCGCCCCTCGCTACTCGCAGTCTCTTCTCCATTCCTTCCTTCACTTTATTGGTAGTGGTGTCCACCGGGAAGTTAAACGTGCGACACCTGTTTTTAATAACCAATTTAAATATAACTGATTCCTATTGCGAAATTTGAGCGCAGCTAATCAGCTGTTTCAGCTTTTCGATAGATTAAGGCAAATAATTTGTCCAAGACATGTATGTGAAATTACAGGCAACTTGTTCTTACATTAAATTACAGGCAACTTATTCACAGTGACAGTTACAGCCACAGTTACAGTGACGTCACGGTAACCGCGTTGATTAATTGTCGGTTTTTGAACCTTATACTCTGATGATTGCACGATTACCCATTTCGTTGTTCAAATTCGATGCCTTGATTGATTTTCCGTCCACTTACTGCATACGTATGCCCCTCCAAACCATTCAACCCTCCATTGCTTTTGCATCTAATTAATTAATTACTACACATAACTGAAGTACGTGCTTTTAATCGATTACTTTGGATTTAATTCACCAAACGTGTTCCAATCCATTTAGAACTGTTATTTTTGAAGCGAAAAGCTTCACTAGGCTAGTCAACACCGGGTCTGGCGTGCTCCGTGATCAATTTCAGCCACATCTGCGCGTGCGCGAGTTCGCCCCCTCGCCGTTGTTCGCGGTCTGTGCGCTGCGCGTGTTTACCGAGTGTGCATCGGCGCGCGCTCGGCTTCCTCGTATTGCGCATGCGCCACCTTCTCGGCCTTCGCTGCGGCGCATCTAATAACGCTTTGGGGCGCTCGTTGAAGAAATGCACACGCCTCGCCATGAACGAAGATCCCGAAGTGGTGGCTTGCAAGTTGCATAATGCGTGCCTATATGATTCACATGAGACAATGACACACTGCCAGTAAGTAATAACCATGGTATATCTACAGGGGGACCACAACTACACAACCATGGCATAACCACAAGCTAAACCACAAGCATGCATCCACGAAGCTTTTCGCTGATATCCAGGCTTAAAACGTAAGCTAAGCCATAGCCAGTTTTTTTCGCTCATTCTGCACAATTCTCGGCAATTGCTTGCCGTGCGCGTTATCTCGATATTTTGACTGATTATTGGGTATAATTAGTTAACCCCTATTTCAGTGACAATTTCATTTTGCGCATCATCCGCACACAAGCATTCCTTATGTGCCATCTGCAACGCCGTATACCGATTTGAAGAACCAGCGAACCTCAGCGAGCGGCCCCCACCTCATAGTCTCAGACCTGCAGAGCTGCACCGCGTAGATGATAAATTTTGTGCAAGTGGGGGGGGGGGGGGTTCAGTTTCTTTCGAGATTAATGTGAAAGCATTAGCGTTATTTAATGGGATCGATTGTGAAGGCTTTTTATTAGAATTGCAAACATGCGTGCATATATTTTACCTTAAGCGCCTTTTTATAAAAGAGTCATATTGGTTTTTGAAGGACGGAAAAGACGCAAGACTTTCCGGCCGTTTGCTGCCGCTGTAGCCAAGCCAAGTGTTGCCCACGCCTAGCCTTCTAAATACCTCTAAAACAGTGTACTACCACTACCTCAGCTGTATCAGCCGCGCCGTGGGTAAGGGATGAACGTGGAAGTGGTACAAGAAAGTGAGACAGATCTGTAGCGAAGGGCCCCAGAACAACTCCGACTGGAGTCAGTGGATAATTTCGATCATCTGGGATCGTCAACGAGCACTGACATCGCACAGCGCACCTTTTGCCACCTGCAGGAGGTTATTTTCGAAGTGACCGCAACGGCGGACTCTGTCCAACGCTGAAATGGGTCGAGATGAGTTGAAAGCCCTTTATCGGGGAAGGGAGGCGCTTGGCCATGGGGGAGGGTAACGAGGCAGTCACTTCACATTGCTCTGATCGGGCCATGTCTTCGGACGTTTTCGCTGGTGTACGCGAGGTGGCGTGATCGTTGGTGCTGCAGTCTCTTTCACGGAGGACCGAACATCTGCGGATCGGTGAGTGGGGTCGGCACTGAGGGCCGAGTACAGGTGAATAAAAGCGGAACTTTGTTTTAGCGTGACAGAGGGTCCTGACAGCTCCGCTTAAGGCCGTTGTACGATCGTTTTTCGGGCGGATCCGCCAGCGAGCGAACCGCTCGCTTTCAGCCTCCGCTTGGGCGTGGGGCGGAATGGTGTTGTACGATCACTTTTGCTGCTGGCGGACGAGACGGATGGTTCGAACGTTCCGATTGGCGCTCCCGGCAGTGCCGCCCGCCTAAAATCGCCTGCGGCGGTACAGGCATGTGTTTGTAGCGAAACACGCAGATATCTTGCGGCAGAAATTACCCATATTAAATGCAGCGTATTGAAGACAATATCCGTTGCGTCAACGTTTCTTTTGCTGCGGGATTTTCGTCGAAGGTAGACTCGTGGTGGGCTGTGATTCGGGCTGGGACGGCACAAATCTCGGTTCAGACGACCCCGACGGCCGCGAAACAATTCGCGACAAAACTTTGCAAGATCGAAGGCGAGTCTGCTCATCTGAAGCGATGCCGTCGGAAACGATACGTGTTTGGATCATTTCTACCCAAGAGGTTGAAAAACGCGTCACATCACGTCCCCGCTCAACGATACGTTCTCACAACGGCCCGTGATTTCCGGCCCCAAAATAAGAGAATGCTGCCTGTTCTGAAAGTTACGCTGCCCTGACGATTTCGCTGCGACGACGCGATTCTTACTGCGAATTCTCGATCGGGCCACACTGCAGTACAGGCTGCTAACAACCGTCCGTATTTACTATCGGCATAATCCCACTTTTTAATATAGTTACGATTGCATACTTAAAATTTTTAGTCAGTTATTCAAAATAGCACACTTCAGTGTTTTTGCATTGCTGACAGAGAAAAAAAATAATTGAACTCGCAGCCTTTCCCGAGCAATTTGCACAGTCACTGTAATATGTAAACGGCCTTCTCCTTGGCTCCCTATACTGTTACTATAAAAGACATGCTTACCTATTCAATATATAAGGTGCGTGTGGGGGTGTGTGTTAATTGTGCATGCGTTTAACATTCACAACTTAGTACAACACTGCTGTCAAACACAAATGCTAATGGACATGAGAAGTTATGTTTCCAGCTAATTGGAACAGGTAAAATCAGTTGTAATTGACAACTTGCAGAAAACCTTCTGCGCCTGCGCGGAAAAAGTGCGACGCTAGCGCCCCCAGTTTGGTTGGAAAGCAAACAGACGATCCGCCGTTTCTATGCTGCTGGGCCGCGCGCGCCGACACGATGCCAGCGCACTGCGTCGCGTATGGATGCAGTAACTATTTTTATGGCAAAGCGGACGTGAAGTTTTTTAGATTTCCATCGGCGAAACTGTATCCCGAGAAGCGAAATGCATGGATAGCTGCGGTGAAGAGGGAAAATGCAGACGGTTCGTTGTGGCAGCCGAACGACCATTCACGCATCTGCAGCGCGCATTTTATCACAGGTGAGTACAGAAGCACACTTGAGAGACTTATGACAAGTGTTGAGCACCACTTACTGTTGAACTATACTTAGGTTTCCATACTTTGATGAACCAGCGTAAAATAACAAAGAAAGGCTGCACGGACGGAAGCGCTTCCGTCCGTGTCATTTCCGTTGATGCGCTACCGTCCGTGCAGTCTTTTTTCGTGTTGGCCGTCGTGTTATTATGCACGAGTTCATGGAAGTATGACGAGCCTTCTTCGGTTTGACTAAACGTTTAATATCGGTGAAAATTACAGGGCGGCCGTCAACTTTTATGAGGCACCCTGACTACGTGCCGAATGTGTTTTGCTACAAGAGAACTCCGGGTCCAGCTGCCGTGGATCGGCACAACCGTAGTTTGAAAAGACAGAAAGGTGAGCCCGAAGTTTCATACTGCTAAGATATTATGCTGGCAGCTACATGTGGTCCTTTTTCGGAATCTCGGTTGAGCGCGGCGGTTGAGGAATCTCGGTTGAGGAACGTTGCCGCAGTCACGTTTAGGAGCGCTGTAATAACATGAAAATAGCGGTAATTAAAACTGTCATTGTTGCTTTAAAAAAATATACAGCTTGATATCACTGTACCAATGGACTATTTGCGAACATTTCATGGTAATCAAGGGCGAGGCGCGTCTGTGCAAGCGTTATGAGACACTGCGTTGGGTACAGCAGCGAGCGCGAAAGTTGCACTATTATTGCACTGCCTTTCTGTAAGCGTCGCAGGTGTTGATATTTCAACGGGAGCATGCACTTATGCCTTGTGATCAGTCCAGTGATCGAGAAACTACGTTTGCTGTGAGCCAGTGATATGTGTTCTCAAAGCTTGTTCTTGCAGCTTTGTGTTTGTTTACAGGAGTTCTCAGTACTTAATATGTTATTGGTGGCAGTGTACACCACTTTTAGAATATTTAGAAACTAGTCCTTTCATTTTCTGTGCCATATGGCATCACAGTTTTTCGTTGCTATTGGTTTCACTGGCTGTGTATGCTTCAGCTTTCATGATATATGTGCCCCTCACTAAATCTCGCGAAACGTCATTCCAGGTGCTGCTAGTGCAAACCAGCTGCATAAAGGGCACAACCTGGCTGATCAACTTGCTGCCACACAACAGCCAACATCCCTTTCACCGACCCAAGTGAAATCCATTGAAGGTATATGCCATTAAAACACAGTAACCTAAAGACATGTGAGACACCTAGCATAAGCATTCTCATTGCTAAATAAACTAAAAATGTGTATGTTTCTTCTGCTCAGTTTACTCCAGTCCTGTCTGCAAAGTTATTCAGCATCATAATATTGTATTTTGTACAGGGTAGCAACAAGAGTTTTCTTCTAATAACAGAATGAGAAGAGAGATTCTCAAATTCTGTTCTAGTAATTTTTTTTCATTTCTACGCTTGACTTTAAAAAGATGAATTTTTTATTGGCTTCAACCTGAAGCTGAGTGCCCATGAGTAAACAAGAGTACACTTGATGGGCCGTGCCAAAGCCAAACAGGGGCTTAGCAGCAGTGCCTGGCAGTTGAGAGCAAGTTTTTGTACAGCACTAATTATACAGTTCATCAAGGACCTGGCATGCAATTTTTTAATGACTTGTAAATGACTCATCTCTTGGCGTCCTTTTTTACACTGCACCTCCTGAAATTAGGTGCCGTCTTCATGGCAGTTTATCTTTATGCTTGCAGATGACGTTGACATGGCTGTGGACATCTCAGATGATGTACCTCCTGAAGAGCTACAACAGCTGGAAATTTCTGCAAATGGTGAGCTCATATGCACATACATCAGCTCATAGCATGGTTGCTTCCCGCACAGAGCTGTTGTCATGGCAGACATCTTTTCGTATTTACAGGCGACACTGAGATGGCTGCAGATGGTGTAGTACCTCCTCAAGACCTTGAACAGCTGGAGATTTCTGCAAATGGTGAGCTCATGTGTGCATGCAAACGTTGATACCTTTCTCACCATCTTTATATGTTGAATCTGTTAACATCACCATTTACAGAAGCTGTTGTTCACACAATACGCTTTCCATACAGTCCATTGCATTATTTACAGGGGACATATGAGCATATTTTTTAAGAGACGATGTACCATATTCTGAAGCACTAAACTTAGTGAGGCAGAATGTTTCTATTTAATTTATGTCAACAAGATGCTCTTTATCTGTTGCAAAATTGACATGGCAGTCATACATGTAGCTTTATTCTTGTACAAGTGAACACCATCCAAATTTTCCTGTTCTAAGTTCCACACAGCTATCAGGCAGCTGCCATGGAACTTCTAGCTTTAGTGCTCTCTCTGTTAAGGTAACAAATCTGTTTTCCTTTGGCATTACTTGCAGATACCAAGGCACACTCAATGCAGGGGTGCAGCTGTGAAGAATGCAGCTGTGGCAAAGTGACACGAATGGAGCGTGAACTAGGCAAACTACAAAAAACAGTGCTTCTTCTTGAGAAGAGGAACCTAAAACTTGAATGCAAGCTGGACAGGGTCAAGTCGAGGCTTCTCTCATTAAAGACACTACATGATCCAAACAACTGCATGCACTACACTGGACTGCCCAACTATGAAGTTTTCAAAGGCTTGTTTGAATACCTCAGACCGCGCGCCAGTGAAATGTCTTACTGGGGTACTGGCAAGAGGAGAAAAAGTGACCTTCGTGGCCGCCCAAGAGATCGGGAATTGGCCAACGAGTTCTTTATGACCTTGGTTCGGCTGAGAAGAGGAATGTGTGGCAATGAACTGGCACGCAACTTTGTCATGAGCGAAAGCCAGGTCAGCCGCTCCTTCACCACGTGGGTGAACTTACTGCAACGAGAGCTTCAAAAACTCACCACGCTGCCTTCTCGAGAACAAATCAAGCCGCACCTACCAAAGTGTTTTAAGGAATTTGAGGACACGCGCCTGATTCTCGATGCAACAGAAGTGAGAATTCAACGACCATCATCACTAAATGCACAAAGGCAAACCTTTTCACCCTACAAACACTACAATACATACAAGGTGCTTGTAGGGTGCACCCCTGATGGGTATTTAGCATTTGTATCGCGCCTTTGGGGTGGGTCTGTATCTGACAAGGCCATCCTCGAAAGCACCGGGTTGCTTGATCAGTTGGTGGAAGGCGATGCAATCATGGTCGACAAGGGTTTCACCTTTCCTTACATACCCGCAGGGGTGACCATCTATCGACCCCCCTTTCGTGAGCGCCACGAGAAACAGATGCCGGCAGCAGCAGTTCATGAAACGCGACGCATTGCCTCTGCGAGGGTACATGTTGAACGGGCTATAGCACGTGTAAAAAGCTTCAGGATATTAGATCGGCCATTCCCAATCTCTATGATTGACATTGCTGAACAAGTATTTCAAGTGTGCTGTTTCTTGAGCAATTTCAGAAATCCGTTAATAAAAGATGAAGCTACATCATAACCATTGAATATGATATTTCAATGCAGTAACCTGGAACTGCTCTGTGTGGTCATGACCAGACAGTGCTGCTATAAAATTGTTGACATTATGATTGTTTTACTTGTTTGAAAAAATAAAAATCATGAATGCACAATGAAATGCAAGTTTTTTCACTTTAAATCCGTCCACATGGGGCAGACATATCTCTGAGTGCAATAAGTGCAGCAAACATCACTGCGGCATCCAAAACGCCTAAGAAAACAGATTTTTTATAGTTGGCGTGTCTAGGTAAAGGAGCAAAGGTCACACAACATTAGAAGCAAACATGTAATCACTGTGAACAAATTCAGATGTCAGCTCCATCAAATATTTTTTTACTAAAAACAGCTACTGTGTCTCTGCCAAGTTGGTGCCCGAGCAAAACACATTTATTGCTGGCAAAACCAGATTTAAACATGGTATTTATTCTTGCTGTAACGGGGGGGTTTATTACCAAGTACTGGGGCAACGGCGACGGCAGCAGTCCAGGACCAGGTCGGCGAAGGACACACAAGCGTAGCACTGGCAAAAACTCTCGAGAGCACTGCCACCTCGTCTTCGTGTTTGCAAATCATCAGACGCATCTTCTTCTTTAGCCTTACAATCACCCCGGGGACAAGAGGAGCCATTCTGGCAACTTAGGGTGATGGCAAGACGGCGGGGTCGTAGTAGGGCTTGAGGCGCTGCACATGAACGGTCTCCCGTCCTCGGCGACGGAGATCAGGAGACGGCGTGAGGGGTTCCAGGACATAATTAACCGGAGAGGTGCGCTCCAGTACACGGTAGGGACTATGGTACTTGGCTAAAAATTTTGAGGAAAGACCGGGAGTTCCTGAAGGGATCCAGAGCCAAAACAAGTGAGCCAGAAGAGTAGTTCGGTGAAGTTTGATCTTGGTCGAGGTGTGAGCGCTGGCGATTCTGGGTGTCAGTCGTGAGTGAGCGGGCGATTTGTCGGAACGCAAATCGGGGGAGGAAAAGAGTTCGGCCCCTTGCAAACAGTCCAGAGTGTCGTCTATGCGCGGAAGGGGATAGACATCTTTGCGCGTAATCTTATTAAGGCGGCGGTAATCTACACAGAAGCGTATGGAGCCATCCTTCTTTTTGACGAGCACCACAGGCGACGCCCATGGGCTGCTTGAGGGCTGAATGACGCCGCTCTGGAGCATCTTGTCGACTTGGTCTTCAATAACTTGGCGCTCGGCGATAGACACACGATAGGGACGTTGTCGCAGCGGTGCGTGGTCACCTGTGTCGATGGCATGGGTGACAGTGGAAGTTTGGCCCAAGGAACTTTGATGTGAGTCAAATAACGAGCGAAACTGATGAAGTAAAGTAAGAATCTGTGTCCTTTGCGGTGCTGGAAGGTTGTCGTCGATGGAGCGAAGGAATGCTTCGGTTGAGGAGGGATCGGGTGCAGCAGTAGGTGGGCTGAGTGCGGCTATGGAGAGGTGCGGCGAGTCGTCCGTCTCTTCGCAGATGAGCAGAGACGCGAATGGTTGTACCGTGCCGAGACATTCACCTAGGAGCAAGGCGTTGGGGAACGAGAATGGGTTAGAGATGAACAGTACGGAGAGCCCAGCGGATACAGTCAGTACGGCGTATGGCAGAGGAAGACACTTGCGGTGCAGAAAGATAGGGGACGGTGTGAGGAGGACAGTGTCGTCGCGAAGAAAGCCGCAAGAGAGGGGTACGAGAACTGAAGAGCAGGGGGGCAGGTCAATGTCTTCGGCAACGAGGGCCTTAACACAGGCACCAGAAGGGGCAGCATCCAAGACAGCTTGGGGCAGGTGAGAGAACTCGACTTCAGCTCAAGCACAATCGATGATAGCAGCATGGCGCGATAGGAAATCCCATCCCAGGATAAGAGCATGAGAACAGCAGGGCAGTACGACGAATTCAACGGCATAGATGGTCCCCTGGATGACAACTCGAGCGGTACACACTGCAGACAGCTGGATGTTCTGAGCGCTGGCAGTACATATTGAGAGTCCAGCAATTGGCGTCCTTACTTTTCTTAAACAACTACACAGCTTTGCGTCCATGACAGAAACCGCAGCACTAGAGTCGACAAGCGCCATGACAGAAACGCCGTCGACGGAAATTTCGATGAGGTTAGCGGCCGACGGATGAGGCCTTTCGAAGTTCAATGTGATGTTCGAGTGTTCCTTCTTGCGGTAGAGAAGCTTCCTGCTTGGCCTAACAATCTGCTACATGGGGCATTCTAGGAACATTCATTTGCCACCGCGGTGGCTCAGTGGTTATGGTGCTCGGCTGCTGACCCAAAAGACGCGGGTTCGATCCTGGCCGCGGCGGCTAGAATTTGTTTGGAGGAGAAATTCTAGAGGCCCGTGTACTGTGCGATGTCAGTGCACGTGAAGGAACCCCAGGTGGTCGAAATTTCCAGAGCCCTTCACTACGGCGTTTCTCATAGCCCGAGTTGCTTTGGGACGTTAAACCCCATAAACCAAACCTAAACCGAACATTCATTTCTCTGTGGCCTTAATACTTTTGACCAAGACTTTACATTTTCAATGAAAGTAACATATTTTTTTCTCGCGGTGGTTCACAGTGGCTTACGGGCTTGCAAGTATTGTATCGTCTGCCTTCTCATCAGCTCACTTCAGCTTTCTGATTTTCATTGTTAGGCCCTCATCTGCAAGTTGGCAGACATAAAAACCCTGCTGTAGTTTCTTATAGGAGACATACTGCCCGCATGTGTACAGTTTCCCAAGTCTTTTAACTCGCTTTGTCAGCATCTCGGGGATGAGTGCATGGTGTGCAAAGTGCAGCAGGGCAGGTAGCATATCCTGCTTCCAAAAGGACTCGTCAAAATCAATGCGCTCCCAATGAATGTGTGCTGGCATGTCAAGCTGTTCGTTCTCAGTCCAAATGACGAAATCGCACCACTTGTGTCCGGTGACAGCCATCTGCCCTTGCACTTGAAAATAATAGGAGTGGTCTCGTTTCAAAACAACGTCCCCATTCACAATCTTGCAGCAAAACGTCAGATCATTGCATGCTATTTCAGCCGGCATCCCCTTCTTGGAGTACGGGCACTTCACTTCAAGCAAGCCCTCTTGCCCATCAACTCTGACGATTCTGTCTGGCGATGCTGCTAGGAACCCGTATTCCTTCTGAATGTGCAAGCCAGTCCCTTCAACTTCTATACTGAATCCTTGGGCTTGCATCAGCGCCACATATGACTCTACAGCCGAGACTTCATGTAGCCGACCATATGCCATTGCTTCTGACACTGCTTTATCACTTGGATACAGTAGAGTCTTCAATAAGCCATCCACTTTTGTTCAGCGACATATCCTCTTAAATACCGAGGCTGTTAAGCGGCCGGTCCTTTCTACAAACCATTGCTTATTGTTGGCTTGCCCCAGTGTGTGCATGCATATGTGCTTCCTTTCAGGAAATGATGGTGCCAGCAAAGACTTGAAATGAGCTGCAACAAATTCTGTGGCACGTTGGTTCCACAAGTCTTCCTCATCGCTCAGCTGCGGCAAGGCATTTGCTGCTTCTTTTTTCACTGCCTGCTCGCTTTCACTGGAGCACATATAACGTAACGCGTGCAGTGTTGGGCATGCAGCAGCAAGGCTTGCTTTCAGTTTAGCAATGTCTTGACCACATTGCACTTTTTGACAGGGATCGTAGTCGCGCAGCCGCTTCACGGAGGCCGGCTTATTGATAACATTCCTCTGGAACGAAATTTTCTGGAGAGGCACTCTTACTGCAGGTTTCCTTGCTGAAATGGAAACAAATTGAGCATTTCAGTGTTATTTTACACACTTTTATGCACACCCAGTTCTTGTATCCGCCTACTTTCCACAAAATGGCTCGGTATTATGCAGGCAGCAGTAGCAAGCTGAGCATTTATGCCTGCCCTGACATTTTATCCATTTCAACTAGTAAACTCCAAACCTTCAAACTCAAGAAAATGGACAGTGCTTAGCTTCTTGCACAATGATGCAAACCTTCTGCAGGAACTATCCACTTGCACGGCAAGTCTGTGCAGGATGGCTTGTTCTCATCTGGTACAGGGTTCTTGTCAGCAACAGTGAACAAGAGGCCCGCAACATGCTGGCATGTCTCGCTCAGCCTGAAAGAGATAATGCAGGTATTTTTCATACTTTGAGTTTGTGCCCTTCTGTATCGCCATCTTCTATGTAATTTAGGAGATCTACTGTACTGTCAGTGGTTATTTGCATTAGAAAACAGCTAGGATGTGCTAATTAGCAGGTTGGTTAATATCTAATAGTTAAAATTTTACCAGCTACAGCTGGGTGCCTTACTTATTTCGAGGTTTGTAGCTCATGTCAGTTTCTAGATTTTATAAAATGCGATTCTTGCCGCCGCTGCAGCGAAAGAAACTTTGGGCCCGCGCACGCTCGAAGCCGAAACAGCGCGGCCGGGGAAGGCACGCAGCCCCGCGCTCGTAGGCGTGGCGCCTCATTTGGCGATTTTGTAGCAAAGCCGATTTTCTCTCAAGCATTTCAGGAGCCAAGTAACTGTTAGCGAGACACCTTCGGCACTAGAAGCGCAGCTGCAATCAGCAGTGCTCGGAAAATGTGTAGGGAGAGGGCGTGAATATTCAGACAGAAGCAACGCTACACACAGTTTGTCGCTTCGTCAGGCCAAGCGACCATGCTAAAGTTACGCAGGGAAGCTGACTTTCGGAGTTTCGCATATGGCATAGTTTTCGGTTAAGCGTGAGCGGTTCAGCGTGTCGACATCGCATCCGCGAGAACTGCTAACAAGTAAAAAGTCTCTTACCCTGCAACACATTCGAAGTGAGCTCCAGCGATGGCACCTGTAGCACGGAAGTACCACGCCGACACAGTGTAGACGCCCGTCTTCATGGATGGCGCGCACGCCGCACGCACAAGACCGAGTTCCGCGTCGGCGGTGAGAACGTTTAGCATAACGTTCTTTACGTACCCTTCTTCTTTGAGGGCCCAGCCACGATGCGCCTCACGCACGGTCGGCGCAAGCGAGTTCAAATAGATCCACACGCTGTCGCTTGTTATTGTACACTGCGACGCGTCTGTCGTCCACCCGGTTGACGAAAATGCAAATGGTATGCCGTCTTCTTCAATCATTTTGCACGCACAGGGTTCACAGTCGCGCAGGGCTCGAAAAATACGTTTGGCAGAGGCACAATGGTCAAAACTTGAAGTTTTCAAACGCGAAGAAAGGGCACCAACCAAGCTCCGCCAAGCTAGCCAAGCTAGCGAGGTGCCATCTTTTCCACACAAATAGTCTCGCACCCAAAGAACTGCAGCTTTCGGCGCTGTACTGTAGACGGCGCTCACATTTCTGCAAGTTGCCAATTAAAGCAGTTATGCATTTCACAGAACAGTGAAAATGCAACAATAATGATTTATTTTTGTCTTTATTTTCACGCCATTATTAAAGCCAACATAGAAACAGCACTCTGTGGCTTCAAAGGGGCTTAGACGTGCATCACTGGGCTAAAAGGGCATGGCTTTGTTCTGCACAGTGACAGCGGGCCATCAAGTTTTTGTGGTTTAGCATTCCTTCCTGAGCTCATATTGCAGTTGCACAAGCCAGAATGCAGTGTTGAAAACAACTATGGGAAGTTCTGCTGAAGGCCATGTCATTGTTGCCATGTACAAAACAAGCTGGCATATACTCTGTGCAACTCCAAAGCATTCTCAAATGTCGCTGTGAATGCAAAGCAAAGTTGGCGCCTTCGTATTGCATAGAAGTCTGTGCATGCCATTCTCATTAATATAATGAGATGTCGGAGCCAGTAAACTGAATTACAGGTTCAGTAAATGCAAGAACCAATTTGGAGGGTTTACATGGCCACGGCTCCCGGCTTAGGCTGAGAAAGAATACTCAGGGGAACAAGGTACGATGGCCATATTATCTGGTTATCTCGAGCAAACACTAACACCTCAAGTATAATTTGTAAAATTGGATTTTGCAGTAAGGGAGCTATGATATCGTGCTATAAAATGAAATTACAAATAAGCCGTTTAAGTATGTGACAGGTATATATGCATATGTTCTCTGATAAAGCCTTAAAGCAATGTCTGAAGTTATTTTCACTGATCAGTAAAATGTAGAATGGCTGAATGTAACGATGACCACTTCCCAACGTAGCAAGCAAAAGTGAACATTGCTAACTGTTAAGTGATGTTCATACCACTTAACACATGCTGGATTTTAGAGTGCTATTAGTTGCTGACTATCAACATGTTCAGCAAAATATACCTATATCACTGCCAGTCTGCTTTCAAAAAAAGAAATTAACCGAGGCATTGACAGGCAACAGAAATTTGGAAAATAGCAATATGAAGTTAGGCCGAAGAATGCCGAAGAAAAACAGAAAAGCAGTGATGGCTTTTGTCGTTTCTTACATCTCTATACTGCAACTTGAAGTTGACGGCTTTTGTGTTTAAGATGAACCAGCAGTCCTGTAAGCACTATCCTGAATATATAAGAGTCACATGCGTATGTATGCATTTGCAGCTTTCTCACTGAGCCATGTTACGAAGTCGATGTCTTGCTTACCTGAAGAGACGATAAGAGAGAAGCGCCAAGGAAAGACTGACACAGATAGGCACAGTAATGCATGCCTAGCTTTTCAGTGCACGAGTTTAGCTGGCTGGACCTAGCTTGTGCAGTGTGCAAGTTAGCCTAAATGCAACTGTATACTGTCCGACAAAACTGTTGTGTAAATCTGCCCCAATATTACTTGAAATAGATTGTGAGGATAGTTCTTACGCATAAGATAGCATTGTATTACTTTCCTGAGCTGAGCAAGTGGCTAAGCACTTTATGACAATAACTTATTTTACCATTTATTATACCTGAACAGTACTAATTTATACTAATAATAAGTAATTAACCATTAGCATCTAAGTACAGCCATACCGCTACAAAGGAAAACTTTGTAGGTTTTCTTTGTAGCCTTATGGCTCCACTTGAGTGGATGCTAATGAGTAATTACTCCCTTATCGCAAATCTTCACCTTGGGGGATTTACCTAATTCAGTGGATGAACATCATCATTTACTGCATGGATTTCTGCAGTGACTAGCTCAAAGGACAAGAGGTTAGTAAGCCTGTGAGTTGGAAGGCCATTCCAGCCTTTTGGGGCAAAAACAAAAATGAATCTCGAAATGCAGTGGCATGCGCTAACTGAGGCACAACACTGCTTGTGCGACTAGTGCAGAAGGAACCATGTCTCAGAACAGATTAGTTGGTTATGTGACAATAAGCAGTTTAGAAAAATCTGCAGTTTCTGCACGACATGCAGAAATTTGAAGATTCACCTTTAGTGCTGTCACACTGGAGCTTCAAAAATAGTCTGAGAGAATAAAACAAGCGCCTCAGGTCTGAACTCATTCCAGGATTCTAGTTAAGTTAGATTTTGTGGCATGTGCCATTCGAATACACAAGCTGATGCCACACGGGGGATTTGAACGCAAGCAACTTGGAAGACGGTGATACTAAGGACACTTCGAGTGTAAATATCATGGGTTGTGGGTGGGTGTATGAGGATTATTAGGTATTTGAACCAGTATACAGTGAATATAAGTTTATCGGAAGGCCTTATAAGTTGGCAAAATGTAATGCTGACAATAAAAGAAAAACAATATTAGTGCATTCTTGGTAACATTAGCAAACAGGCCAATCCAGGGCATGCTAATTGTTGTTTTGGAGAACTGAAATGCTGGTATTGATTGCAATATGGCAGACCCCATATAGCTGTCAGTGAAGGCATGTGAGAAAACACTGAAGGGACCGTAATAATGCAAGTAATAAAAAGCTGAGGCCCAAAGGAGTGCCTTGGCGGACGTCCGAAGTTGCAGGAAAAGGCAGTCGGAAAAGGCAGTCGGGGGCACAGCACCACGACTGCAATGGAGCGCTCACCGATGTTGCTCTTTCAGGTGTCCCTTTTTCTCGGCGCGTCTCTGGAGGCACAGTCCACAAAATCCTGCGCGAACTCTACCGGGCCTGATGGACGCGAAAATTGGAAGCGGTCGCCACTTCTGGACAGCTGCCACCGCCTCTGCTGGCAACCGGGATGGACCACACGTGTCGACGCTATCACCACAGGATGCACAGCATATCAACCGCCATTTCACCGCGCCCCGCTGGGGCACAGCACCACGACTGCAATGGAGCGCTCACCCATGTTGCTCTTTCAGGTCAGTTACCTTGACTGCTCCTACTGCCGCGCAAAGAGCGACAATCGTTTTCTTATTGTGGTGTTGTGCCCCAGTGAGTGGTCTGTTGCTTTCATGAACTGTGACAAGTTTGTAAAAGACCTGCTGTTCTGTCAGGGGATGTTGAATCGAATCCTGGCCCGGGAACGGAAGAAGTTCTAGCAACTGTCTTGGAAACTGTGCAAAGAATTGAATTAGGCCAGGATGATATCCGCAACAACCTTCGCGCTTTAAAGAATTGGCAGGCGTCCGTTGATGTCGAGTTGAGACAGCTGTCAGCTCGAATTCGGGTGCTAGAGGTGGACACTGCTGCTCTAAAAAACGGTAGTGCTTCACCAGTTCAGGCGCCTGAGGTTGCTCTCGAAATCTCGGACAAGTTAAAGTCTATCGAATCGCGCTGCGATGACGCCGAAAACCGTCTACGCCGTTCCAATCTCCTTTTCTTCGGCCTACCTGACACCTCTGACGAAACCTGGTCATCCGCTGAGACAAAAGTTATAAACTTATGCTCGGAAACCCTCGGTGTAACTGTCGAGCCGTCTCAAATAGAGCGCGCACATCGCCTCGGGAAGTACCAGGAAGGCAAATGCAGACCTGTCATTGTTAAATTTGCACTTTTCAAAGACAAACAGCTCGTTCTGGAAAAGGGGCCCAAATTCAAGAATACAAATTATGCTGTACGAGAAGATTTTTCGTTAAAAACACGAATATCAAGGAAACACCTACTTGATTTTGCGAAGTCACAAAACGCCACGTATAAGCTTAGCGTAGACAGACTGCACATCGGTGACACCACCTTCGTATTTGATGCTGCATCTGGGAGCGTCATTCGATCTACAAGATAGCTCACACGGGAAAAGATTGGTACAATCGATCATTCAAACTCTACTTGTCGTAATCACACGCCATCACGTTTACACTTATCATGCACTAATGTGCGTAGTTTGCTACCCAAACGTGTTGAACTATGTTCTTACCTGGAGAACAGTGAGTGTGACATTTTAGCATTAACTGAAACGTGGCTTAATCCTGATATTTCTGACACTGAGGTACTGCCCGATACCAACGAGTACATAATCTTCTGAAAAGATAGAGAAAACAAAAGAGGAGGAGGTGTCCTAATAGCCGTCAGGAAGCGTATAGCATCTCATCTTGTTAATTTACCCAGTCCCCTTGAGATTATATGGATCTGCATTACGTCATCATTCGTTAATTCAATAATAGGTGCATGTTACAGACCACCAGATAGCTCCGCAGCTTTCATATCTCACTTGCGCGATAACCTCAGTGCCATAAGGACCAAGTTTCCTAAAGCAAATATATTTCTGATGGGGGACTTCAATTTCCCGGACACTGACTGGTCTAACGTCACCTCTGACTCTCGCTGTTCTAAAGACTTCATCGACTTAACTTTAGATTTTTCTTTAACTCAGTTAGTAAACCAACCTACACGCGGAACGAATATTCTTGACCTTGTTTTGACTTCATGCCCCGACAATTCAAGCACCGTCTCTACTAGTGAGGGATTCAGTGACCATCTGATTCTTAATTTTGCTGTTAGCATCCCATCACATACGCGGCATCTCCCGTCTAAGCTCATCTTCAACTATAAAAAAGCTGATTGCAATGCTCTTAACGTTGGTCTGCAAGAATTTTGCTCCTCGTACCTTTCCACTTTCTCTTCCCGTACCGTCAATGAAAACTGGATCTTATTTAAAGAAAAGTTGCTGTCATTAATGGCTGCTCACATACCACAAATTTCATTTCGGGTCAACATTTCTAAGCCATGGTATCATGGGTCACTTCGCACAATTAAGAATAAAAAGAAGCGCTTATTTAAAGCAATGAAAAAATCTGGATCTCCCCCTCTGAAACTGCAACAGAAAGACTGCGAAAAACAATACTGCCGTGCCGTTCGTAAAGCGAGACATCAATTTTATTCTCATGATCTTCAATCCCTTATGCGCAACAACCCTAAAAAATTCTGGCGTACAATATCCCCAGCTAACACCCATGCCCAAATCGCTCTACAGGACAATACCGGAAATTTCATTACTGACGAAGAAAGTGCGACTATCTTTAACAATTATTTTACTTCAGTGTTCACCCATGAAGATCTTTCTAACATTCCTGCCACCGCCGAAGTCGACTACAGATATATGAGCCCTATTGAATTAACTGTTGAAGGCATCGCGTCACTAATCAAAAACCTTAAAATGTCCACTAGCTCTGGTGCTGACGGAATCAACGCCAAAATTCTTAAACTCACTATAAACTCGAGCAGCTTAATCTTGTATCACATTTTTCAGCAGTCTTTATCTACAGGTGAACTTCCGTTTGATTGGAAAATAGGCAAAGTCATCCCCGTGTTCAAATCCGGAGACAGAAGTAACATCAGTAACTACCGACCTATATCTTTAACCAGTATTGCATGTAAGCTTCTAGAACACATCACTGCTTCACATGATGCGCAGCACCTTGAACAAAACCGCTTTTTTTACCCTCATCAGCACGGTTTTAGAAAAGGACTGTCGTGCGATACACAACTCATGGAATTTACGCACGAAATTCTGACTAACATGAATGATAACCAACAGACTGATTGCATTTTCATCGACTTTTCTAAGGCATTTGATCGGGTAGCACATTGTCGTTTAATTGCCAAATTCTCTGCTTTAAATATCGACTCATTAACGCTATCATGGATTAGAAATTTCCTCTCATTTCGCAAACAATTTACCAGTATAATTGCTCATCCTCTCTCTCTGAAGTATCGTCCGGTGTTCCCCAGGGCAGTGTCCTGGTCCCGTTACTATTTTTAATATATATTAACGATCTGCCAACCGACATTACCTCTAACATCCGTTTGTTTGCTGACGACTGTATTATTTACCGCAGAATTTCTAATCCATCCGATCATATCGCTTTACAGAAAGGTCTAGACCGTATAACAAACTGGTGTTCCATGTGGCTAATGCCAGTCAACACTGATAAGTGTAAATTAATGACTTTCAGCCGTAAACTTTCAAACTCTTCTTTCGCCTACTCGCTCAGCAGTAATCATGTGACAACAGCGTCCTCATATAATTATCTCGGCATTCACCCAAATCAAAACCTTTCCTGGTCGACACACATTAATAAAATTACAGCTAAGGCTTCACGTACCCTTGGATACTTAAAGCGTAATCTTCATGGTGCACCATCTGACACTCGAAAACTAGCCTACCAGACATTTGTCCGCCCACAACTAGAATTTGCATCACCCATCTGGTCACCTCACCAAGCGTATCTAACACGTAATCTCGAATCTATACAGAACCGTGCTGCACGCTTCATTGCTCGCGATTATAACCTCCATTCCAGCGTCACTAACATCAAGTTATCGCTATCACTTGAGTCTTTAGAATCACGTCGTACCGTAGCTCTTCTTTGCTTATTTCATAAAATGATTTTCAGTCTTCACAGTCGCACATTACCTTTGTCACGGCCATGTCGCACATCTCATCGCCTCCATAATCATAGCAGCTTTACGCGTATTTTTGGTCATACAAAAGCATTCAACATGACTGCTCTCCCACGTGCCATAAACTATTGGAACAGCCTTCCTGACGATGCTACTAATACCAGAAATCCTGCTACATTTCGTGATAAAATAACCGCAGTAAATTTCCACAGGTTCTCTATCTTCTTTCCTCGCACCGGAGGTGCACCGCCAGGGACGGTTTGTTCCAACTGGAAGACTGAAGCTTCATCTTCGCACCAGAGGTGCCCCGTCAGAGACGCTCTCACGATGAGTTGAGATGCAAGGGTAAGGCGAATACTTGAAGTTTTATGTACAGATATTTACAGCGTATAGAAGTTTAGACACTCGAGACAAATTAAACGGCAAAAGGACAAACAACCAAAAAGGGTGGAACTGGCTAATACTAGGGGAGGCCCCTACTCGGCGTAGCCGAAGATGCATAGCATCTCACCTTAGCGCAGAACCCCGCTTCCAGCTCCGGGGCCCAGTTTTAAAGCCCTAAAGGCCCGGCCCACATTCCGTAGCTTCCAATCATGTTGCAGCCTTAACATCATTGGTTCATCCAGGGCATGACCAGCCCTCCAGCTTCCGTAAGGTAGAGCACTCTCTCCACCACAAAATAAAAACAAACACAATAGATATTCGCCAGCACGTGCGCGAATCGGTACCGCGGGGCGGGGTGGACACTCGTACTTATTGGCGCGTTCGCGAGCGGCCGCGTTCCGATGACCCCGCGTACACTACCGATCCCTTACAACCGCAATCCTCGCCTAGTGTCTCAGTTCTCTGTATTCTTGCGAAAAATGTTTTATTGCTGCTTAGTGTGAACTAACTTGTGCACTTTTTAGCCTCACTGTCAAATCGTGTTCCATTTCCATGTTGCCACATTTTGAAACTTGTAATTATTGTATGTTGGATTACTTTATTTGTATTCTACTGAGTGCCTCCTGCTAACTATTGTATAACGTTTTTCTTCTGTCGTTTTTTTTGTTCTTTTGTGTTTTTTTTTGCGCTGTTCTCTAACTTCTATGTACTGCCCCACTCACACAATGCTCCAATGTAAAGGAGCCTGTGAGTAACTTGAATAAATAAATAAATTGGCAAGGCAAATCTGCCGAAGGCTGGCTGTTTAAGCTTGGATCCAGTTTAGAGCTATTGGATGCAAGTTAAAGCACGAGAAAACCAGCCTCACATAAATAGGGGAATCGCATGCTTTTTCAAAGCAAAGAACAAAAGCATCATAGGGGGATGTTGCAGTCAAGGTGAAGAACAAGAAAAAGTTGGCTATTGCAGAAATGTCTTCTAAAAGCTTGCCGATTTGAATCAAACAACTTAATGGGCCAAAAACAATCTAGCAGGGTATGCAACGTGTTTGGTGATTTGCAGCACATGCCAATAACACAAATAGGGCCACAGGTGCTGGGTGATGAAGGGTTAAAAACAGAGGGGCCAGGCAATAATAAGGCAGGAAGCCATCTGTACAGCATGCCTATACAACCTGCTTCTTTTCCCGTTGTTGCTTTCTGTAAATTTCACAGAACTTGATCATAGCGTACTGTGGGGTGCTCCGGTGGCAAGTTGGCATGTCGAAACTGTGCTAAGGGACGACGACAGAGCAAGAATTGCTACCCTGTGCAGTGATGTTGTTACCATCGTCTTTGTTCCTAGCGTAGCTTTACCAGCTCCACAGGGCTTATTTTGCCGCCTGCAAGTAGTCATGTCTGTAGCAAGCAGGCACAGGCAAATGAAGGTGGTAGCAGACAGACATATGCAAGTGCATCGACGAGATCGTCTCAAAGCTTCGAGAATGTCCTGTTAAACAAACTGCTGCGGCTGACCCAGGAAGCGCCGCTGAACAACCGCTTAACACCAACAAAGCCGATTTTGCGAGCAGCTCTGCAACAATAGCATTGCGAACACATCCAGTTTCGTACCACTGATCTCCGGATCGAAAAGGACCATGAGCGAAATCAACAACAGACACTGTCATTGCCTATGAGGTGCTTCAAGACCACTGTATTTTTCTGATTGCAGTGGAAACCAACATCCGACTTAAACTGAATACTGCCAAGCATTTGTCAATATTGACTTAACACTGCTAAGCAAAAAGAGAAAAAAAGCAATGGCAAAGGTTTTCTCAATATTTTTTTCTTTTTCATCAAGACTCGTTATGCTCAACTTGCTCTGTGGACAGTTTTGATTGCATAAGCTGCAGCCACACTTTTTTTTTCTCTGCGCTACATCAATTGAAATGCTCTGTGGGGACGCCTTCGTCCCCTGCGTTCGCTTTCCCGCATTGCACACCCCACTGTTAGCTCCTCCGAAACGCGCTCTTCTGTTTTGGTTACTTTAACTAACAGGGGAGGGCGCTCGCGTCGTAGCGACACCAGCGCCACGGATGGCGTTTTGCTGCGCGCGCGCGGGGGATAGCTGGCTCTCTTCTCCCTGGGACAGGATAGCGTGTGGACGTTCACGCGCAAAGCTCCGCTCTGTGCCGCGGGCCTCTCGTGGTTGGAACTTACTCCCGCCACCTCGTCCCGTCGGGCCTCGGAGCTTCCCTTTGCCCTAGCGTGGGCGGACGTTCGCTCGTAGCCGTGCTGGTGAGTCGGACATCCTAGATTCCTCAGTGTATTTTGTTGCTAGCTGGCGTTATTGTTGTTATAGCAATAAATGCCTTGTTTGTGTCAGCCAGTGTGTCGTTCCTTTGTTCCCGTAGAGCACGGCCCGCCGTGGTCGGCGTGCGCTCAGTAGCGTACGCGACCACGGGGTGGGGTCAGCGCGGTTTTGAACCATGTCAGCCGCGCTTAAACGGGGAATACGCATTTATCCCCCCATTTCAACCCCACAGCTCATGAAAAACAGACTTATGAGTTCGCACATATTAGAGATTTGTACACTGTCAGCCAGTCGTGATTTAAAAGTGGCAATGATTCTTGTTTGTAGTCGCGTAATACCATGTTGTTACAAACTAAACCGAAATGGCTAGAGGAAGTGTTCAGTCACCTATTCATCACGCCGATATGTTTATTGCAGGCAAGTGTGCGCACAGCCGGCAGGAAATAAAAAGAAATGACGCTCCCGAAGATACATTTGCACTGCACCGATGTTTTCACACAGGTTACACAGTTTCTCCGGCGAGTCGTAAACCGAGCACCCATCATCACAAAACGTACTGAATGGAGCACCAAAGCGCAGAAGGATGGCGACATCGCTGTTGTCGCCGCAAAACAGTCCTACGGCCGTGCAGCCAAGCTCGCGTCGCGTCACGTCGCACACACGGCAATTCTCAAGCACAGTGCCAACACGAATCGCGAACAAAATGGTAACGAATGCGTAGCCAGCAACAACGTCATGTGCACGCTTCGGTCGCGATCACTGCAACCATCGCAACGAATGCGACTAGCTGCACAACGCCACGTTCATTTCAGCATTCGGAAAGCACGGCGTGCGTAGTGAGCTCTCGAAGGTGCACATTTCACTGCCTTGACGTAAAAGCACTCGCTTCGATCGCAATCACTTTCACTACGCGGACACTAGTCACTGTGCTAGGCAGCTCAGGCATGCACAGAAGTTCACCGTGAGCAGCTGTTGCTCGCCGCTGTGCGTGATGATCCTCGCAGGAATTAGGAACGCTTGCAGCAACCACAAACAGCTCCATATAAACACTTCGTGACACCGAAAACGCGTAGGTCTTGCGTCGGTTTGAAGAGGCGCTCTGTCAACTACATCAGCGTCGATTTCAACTCGGGAAACTGTCGCTGCTCGCCGCTGCTGCACGCGGAGAAGTTCGCAGTCGCTCTGAACACTCGTAATATCAACATGTGGCCAATATAGTATGCCTCGCGGCATAGCTTCCACCACTACAGCCACGCCCTATGCCTCGCTCCCCAGTTCAGTCGACGGACGGCCATCTTGCCCCGGCAGGAGCGGATGCCTACGTCACGTAAAAAGCAGCCAATCGCTGCAATTCGGTCGCCAGGCGGTTCGCTCGTCCGCCCGAAAGTTGAAGTTCACCAACTTTCCTCCCGCCCGCTGAATGGGGCGAATGCCTATTGTCTGGTCGTTCGGTCCGCCTGCCTGGCGGATCCGCTCAAAAGCGATCGTACAACGGCCTTTAGTCAGTTGCCTGGTTGTGTTAGAGATGGGTCGCTCAGGAGCGAGCCAGATCTTTTGAGCCGCTCTTTTTTGGAGAGCGAGTGAGCCGTGGCTCAGTAAAGTGAGCGGCGGTTCTTCTGGAGGAAAGTTTAGCCTCTTGGCTAAACTTTCCTCCCTTTCACTGCACCCGCTGATATTATCATGGATTCGCAGTTTCCTAACTAATCGTTCGCAATACACCGTCATCGACAACCATCCTTCTACCGTCACTAAAGTTACCTCCGGAGTGCCTCAGGGCTCAGTTCTTGGGCCGCTCCTGTTTCTTGTCTTTATCAATGACCTTCCTGCTGGCATTTCATCATCCGTCCGTTTGTTCGCAGATGATTGCGTTCTTTACCGCCGTGTTAGCACTACGAACGACCAGTCATTGCTGCAGGACGACCTGAACTTGATACAAAGTTGGTGCTCTACCTGGCTCATGAAATGGAACGAAACAAAATGCAAGTTTATGCACGTGTCCCCCGTAAACGATCTAGCCTGCACTTTTCATACTCGCTAAACAGGACCGCGCTATCTGAAGTGGAATCCTACAGATACCTCGGCATAGTAATAACAAGTGATCTTAACTGGTCGAAGCACATTACGTCCCTGGCTGCTAGCGTTTCTAAATCACTGGGATTCATCAGACGATCGCTCACATTTTCTCCCCCTAAGGTTAGACTAATCGCATACGAAACTTTCATCCGCACTAAACTTGAATATGCATCGAGCATTTGGAATCCCCATCAAGAGTATTTAGCACATATGTTAGAGGCCATTCAAAATCGAGCTGCTCGGTTTATAACATCAAATTATGATTCTTGGTCGAGTGTTACTAATATCAAATCCTCCGTTGGTTTACCTTCCTTGGCATCCCGTCGTAGATAGCAAGGCTCTGTCTATTTCATACACTTTATTATACTTTTCCCCAACTGCGTGAGAGCCTAATTTTGCCCCCTTTAAGATCTTCGCGACGTTTGTTTAATTGCCGTAGTATTCAACACATTCATGGTTCAATCAATGCGTTCAATTCCTCGTTCTTGCCAGCTGCCATAGCCGAGTGGAATGTCCTTCCTGACAGTGTTGTGAATGAAGTTAATTCCCTAAAATTTAAACAGATGTTAATTAATTTATTTCCCAAATGATTCCTGTTGAAGGCCCTTTTTCTTTTTCTTTTCTTTTTTTTCTTGTGTTTACCTACTTACTCGATTGTTTTTCTTTTGAAGTGTTCACAGCTGTATCTACATGTGTCTAAGTTTATGTTCCAACTTTGTTCTTTGTGACTTGATTACTGTTCGACCCCCCCCCCTTATGTAATGCCCCCTGGGGCCCTTAAGGGTAAATAAATGATGATGAGAGCTGGTTCCCTCTCGTTCAGTGAGCCATGCTCACCGTGCCTAACCGTTCCGTCAGAGCCGGGTCTGCTCCAGGGTGCGATTTGCGCGCCATCTATTGAGCAGTGCGAGAAAGCAACTGCATTCCCTTCCTTCGCAGCCTCGCCTTCAGCTGTTTCCGCGTGTGCACTGCCGCTGCCACCCGCGTTTTTAAGGAGAAAACCTCTTTTGGCTACGGCTCACTGAACGAGGGAGAAGAACCGCCGCTCACCACGGCTCACTCGTTCTCTAAAAAGAGCGGTCGGTTCAAAAGACAGCCGAAGGTGAGGGGTTGGATGCCACCCTTGCCAGGAAGGGCAGGAGAGCAGTTGCCTTCTCGCACCATGGCGCGGAATCGCAAATAGTGTACAAAGCTCTCCCCTGTCGTTATTCTATGCCCCTGTCCTTTCTTGCTGTCGCTTCCCTCTCCTCACTATCCTCTCCCTTTCATTTCCGCCAGCTGCGGCCGGAAACACTCTTTTGCTTCACTTTTTTATTTTTAAAAATAAACCACTACCACCAGACGGTTCGGGACGTCCACGGGCACGGCTCAGTGTGAACGAGAGAGAGAGCCGGCTTCCTCTCTCCAAAAGAAGAAGCACGGCTCACTCAAAACATCCGGCTCACTGTTGCAGACTTAAGTGAGCCGGTGAGCTGAGCCGTTCTGAGCCGCTCACTGAAGTGAGCCGTTTTGCCCATCTCTAGGTTGTGTTCCTTTCCACCTTGGAGGACATGTCATAATTTGCAAGGTTAGTAACCTAAGGAGGATGCTGGTGAAGACAGATTTGCATCGCTGTAAAGATTTAACTGTTCAGTTTTATTTGTCCAGTGCTATACAAATATTGTTTCCTTCATTCTTAGTGTGTTTCTGCACATACAGCAATATTGGTAATTGCTGTAAGTGTGCTGTAGTATCTTAGCTGGGCATCTTTTCATCTCGATTTTCTGACTCTTTTTTTTCTTTACTCATCCAGTGGGATTTCCTCCCAGTGGCAGTAAAAATTTTAGAGCGGGCTACAGGCATATTCTCCACATGATTTGTTCCTAGAGGAGGAAGTATTTATTGCCACCTGAATGTCACGCGTTGTGGGAGCGGCGGTGCGGCATCGGTCGTGTCGCTCAAACATGTGTGGATTACCTTGCAGATGCTGCCGCTTGTGATTGCCTATCAGGGAATGAGCTACAGACTACCCGCCTTGCCTGAATCATCGTTCATCGTGCAAAGTGACGTCACCGAGGAAAGCTTTTGGAAACAACCCGCCAGGGGCACGTCGTCTGAAACTGGGCTTGTAAAGGCGTCCCTGCATGGCTCCGTCTTCAGTCGGAGCGGCGGTGCGGCATCGGTCGTGTCGCTCAAACATGTGTGGATTACCTTGCAGGTTGGATATTATACTTCTGTATCACATTTTCGCACAAGTGATCCTTTTCTTGTAGTACTGCCGCTCCCAGTGAACGTTTTTGAAATGATCAGTGTGGTATTGTCGCATCTTTCTCATCTTTCTCTTTTGCTATCCGGGGACATCGAGACCAATCCGGGGCCAACAACAGAGGAGTTATTGCAGCTAACCCTGGATAAGCAGACGGATATGGAAGCTAGACTAACTGGAATTGAAAAAAAACTGGAATCCTTTTCTGAGCTATGCGTTAAGCTAACTACTCTTGAAAGTACTGTTCAACACCTATACCACACAGTCGACCAGCAACAACAGAGACTAATTGAATTGGAAGATAGAGCGCGTAGAAATAATCTGATAGTTTATGGTGTTCCGGAGGGAAATACGGAAACAAGACAGGATATGGAACATAAAGTGTTGAAGGGAATGTTCTCTGACACTCTTGGTGTTACTGTTTCTTCGGTGGAGCGAATTCACAGGATTGGTCATAAGAAAAAAGATGAACACAGGCCCGTAATTATGAGGCTATATGACTATAATGAAAAAGCAGCTATATTTAAACAATGTAGCAAACTGAAAGGGTCCGGCTATAGTGTCTCTGACGACTACTCTCGCGAAACGTCACAAAAAAGGTCATTGCTTTGGCGTTTGGCAAAAAATGATAAGCGCGATGGTGCGAAGATTAAGCTGGTCCATGATAAACTTTTTATCGATGGTACCGCTTACACGTGGGATTCGCGAACTGGCATGCGTGTCCGGCTCACGAACAACCAAGACGGTAAATCGCCCAGCCTTGAATGACGGGGGAAGGGCGAGCCGAGAATGCTGTACGCAAAATCCCCAAGGGAAGTACCTTGCATCACGGTTTTAGATGTGAATTCTCGCAGTTTACTGGACAAAATCGTTAACTTCAGCTGGCTTATTGAAACGCACCACCCTTCCATTATTTGTGTGACAGAAACATGGCTCAACAACTCAGTCTTGGACGAAGAATTTGTTCCGCCTGGTTATTGCGTCTTACAAAAAGACAGATCGTCCAGTCGCGGAGGCGGTGTGGCCTTATTTCTTAAAAGTAGCATCAACTTTTCCTCGCTACCTGATGTTCCAGAGACTGAGTCCGTATTCATACTTCCTTCTCGACGTTGGTTATAGGTGTTATTTATCGTCCTCCAAATGCTGATTACAATGTGTTTCCAGCTCTGAATGATTATATTGCAACCCATAGATTACATAACCACAAAATGGTTTTGTGTGGTGACTTCAATTTGCCTTACATAAATTGGGCCTCACTTGTGTCGACTGGTCGCGACAAGGCACACTGTGACTCGCTCATCGACATAGCCGTATCTTTCGATTTGTCACAAGTTGTCCAATCTCCTACGCGTGGTGACTCTATACTCGATCTTGTGCTTTTGAACGAGCAGTTGTTACAGTGTGGGTTCAAATGCGAGGTCACTGATGGCCTTTCCGATCACAAAGCAGTCGTTCTTAATTTGAACATCGCACCTGAACCCAAAAGACCTGAATACAAGATGGTTACTGACTTCTCTCGTGCCGATGATAACATGATACTTGGCTCTTTGGCGTCAAATTTTGATGATTTTTTCTTTAGTAGTGATCAATGCAATGTTGATACGTTGGTCGAACAATTTTATAAAGTTGTGCATGACTGTCTGTGTAAGTTCGTCCCCAAGAAATGCGTCAAGAGAAACCCCACGCACATATGGTACAGACAGGGAAATCATCCAACTTATACGCCGCACAAAGAGGCTTCGCAACCGGTGTACATCACGGCACAAAAGTGATGCTGGGCTTCTTGTTTCCTTGAAAACGACTCTGCGAACTAAAATGCACGACGCTCAGAAATTTTATTATGAGAACACGCTAACAACATTTATGAAATCCAGCCCATCCAAATTCTGGAAAACAATTACTCCGTCCGGTCGCTGTTCTTCATCATTTGTTGTTAATGATACCATGTTCTAACCCTTCAGTTATCTCCGAAGCTTTTAACAATTACTTTAGATCGGTATTTGAGAGTGACAATGGCACTACACCAACATTTAGTTTAGTCACTGAATTGCCGTCCTTCCTGAAGTTGGATATAACATACAATGGAGTTCTTAATCTACTATTACAAATTGACACGACGAAAAGCGCTGGAGCCGATGGTATACCCAATATGTTTCTAAAAAAGTATCCTGAGTGGTGTGCCCGCTACCTGAGTGTGATTTTCCAAAAGTCCCTCCTATCTGAAACCGTTCCACAAGTCTGGAAAATAGCTAATGTAGTACCAGTATTTAAGTCCGGTAATAAACAATGTCTCTCCAATTATAGACCAATTTCCTTGTTGTGCACTTGTTGCAAGGTATTAGAGCACATTATTCACAAACATATTGTGTCGTACTTGTCTAACAACCATCTTCTCTGCAATAATCAGCATGGTTTCCGGGCTGGGTTCTCCACACTCACGCAGTTAACTGAATTCTCATACGACATTGCATCATGCGGTCAGCTGGACGCCATTTTTATCGACTACTCCAAAGCATTCGATTTGGTTTCTCATAGTAAACTCACTACTAAACTTGGCGCTTTTCTCAAAGGAACTCACGGCGTTCCACTACTAGGCTTGATCAAGGACTAGTATTTACGGTTAAGATCCATTTTGTCACCTTCAATCACTCTCAATCAGCGTCTGTCTCTGCAACATCTGGCGTCCCGCAGGGATCAGTTCTAGGGCCACTTCTATTTCTCATCTACATTAATGACGTCGTCCAGATAACTGCTAACACACCTGTTAACATTCGTTTATATGCAGATGAGTGCGTTCTGTATTCAAACATGAATAATGCATGCGACCAGCTAATTTTAAATAATGTGTTCTCTTCATTCTGTGCTTGGAGCAACACATGGCAGATGAAGATAAATTTCAGCAAAACTGTGTCGATGACATTCACTAACAAGAAGAATCCTTTGCGTTTTTCGTACACTAACAGCACTCATCAACTAACGCACGTAAACGAGTTCAAGTACCTAGGAGTAACCTTTTGTTCTAACTTAAACTGGTCAAAACACGTCGATTTAACTTGCTCCAAGGCACTGAAGAAACTCGGATTTTTAAAACGCACCTTAAAGGATTCGACTGAAAACTAAGCGGACGGCGTACAAATCTCTGGTAAGGCCTGTGCTTGAATACGCCTCGGCAGTCTGGTCACCGTACTTCGCTAAAGACATCACTAAACTAGAAAATGTGCAGAAAAAAGCAATAAGATTGCTTATTACCGCCAGTTATGACCGCCAGTTCTCTCCCACAGCTCATGCCCGCACCTTATCACTTGACACACTTCAACACAGACGCATATGTGATCACCTTATCCGTTTGTTTGCAGTAATGCTTCCGTCCTTACAACCAGATGACGCCACTATAGGCTGAGTTTATTTTTGCGTCTGTGTTAGCATACACGGAACTAAAGTGGGAATGCGCCTTCGTTTAGTGCACGTAAGCGTGCATACGCTTATGGTACGTATAGAGCGTCGATTTATCTCTTTTCTCACCGTATCTGTGTAAGCCGCGAGCGGCGACGTGGTGTGCAAAAGTGAGAAACAGCGGCGCGGCGGTTCCGCCTTGCCGGGCGTCAACAGATGAGAACAGGTCCTAGTTATTGCGGCGAGCAAATCCACTTCGCTCATCGGATTTTTGGACAATTGTGAACGTGCCCTTATAGCACACACAGAGACTGAAGCACCAATGCATGCGTAGCGGCGACGTTGGTGAGGCCCTTCTTTTTTGAAAAACACTTAAAAATATGATTAAGCAAAGTTAAACTATAAATATTCATGTGATTTACAGAAAAAGTGAGTGGTCTGCCTTCTACAGTTTACTGGAACAAAACGTACCTATCTGTGACATTGGGGCTTACTAACGGTACATAGTATATTCACTTATGCTTCAAAGCAATGTGCAACCAGAGAGAGAGAGTGTGTGTGTGTGAGTGTGCGTGAAACTCATGAAACTCATATTATGCCATCATCAGCCTTCATTCGCACTTTCCCCTGTGTGGAGTAGCAGGCCAGGGCCATGTTACCACCGGCCGACCTCTCCACCTTTTCCTCTCAGTAAAATTCCTTTCTCTCTCTACCAAAAAAAGTGTACCACATGCTGCAACAAAAAGAACGTTTGGGGTCGCCACGATGCATTTTTACGCGACTTGTAATGGCAAATTAAAATATAAATTCCTGCCTAAACCAGGAGCAGTACCCTCGTTATTGACGTTATCGGGTGCCAACTACCAGCCTATGCCATTATTTACACACTCTTCTCCATGAATAGACCGACCTTTAAACCGCCACGATGGCATGGCCGTGGTGTCAGTAGATGCAGACACTGCTCTCGGTAGAACGCCACTTTTTGTGGTGCTGTAGGCCAATGTACATAGCTTAGTGTGGGAAGAGGGGTCAGAGGGAGTGAAGACCAAGAAGCAACTATCTCGAGCTATCAGCGAAACACGAAGGAGGGAAAGGGTGAAAGCGATATGGCAAGTGATAACGCTCGTAAAGTTCCAATAGAAACAGACCAGCAAAAAGAGTTTTCACAGTGCAGTTTTATTCCAGTTTGCTTGGATGCGCTCAAGGCAGCAGTAATTCCAAACATAGCTTCAAGAACGGCACCTTGGCAGAGAAAGTATTTTGCTCACAAGATGATACAGACATGGATAGTTTTCAATAAATAACAATCAAAAACAAGGAAAATTCCTCCTGTACAACACTGTTCCTCAAGCAAGTGGTACACTATACAAGCCAAATTACTAGGGGTGTGCGAATAACCGAAATTTCAAATACGAATCGAATATTTCTGTTATTCAGTTCATATTCGACTCGAGAAATCAATACTCGGAGTTTTCTGAATATTCAAAAATTACCGAATACATCAAGGTTGTGCAAATATTTGAACAATACTGAATATTCAAAAGTCTTCCATCTGTTGGCAGCAGTCGAATACAGCTGACTCCCTCAACACGATCCTGAAGAGACCGCAATATACCCGGTCGAATTATCCGAAGGTCGAGTAGAAATGCCAAGAAAACTATCAAAAGAAGACAGCAAGCAGAATCAGGCCAACAGCTACACTGCCATGGACCACAGCAGTTCCAAAACTGCGACTGCGTTGTCTATCGAATCCAAATCCAAAACTCAAGTGACTGACATCGTCTTTGTTCAGGTGCCCCTGGTTGAGCAGTTCATGCGGCCAGTTCACGTCGTGGTATCGTTCTATGGCAGTTTGCGCACAGTACTGCCCATCTGAATTGCGCGTGCACACATGTACAGCGAGGATGTCGGCCACCAGCGATAAGCCAACCAGGGAACCCTTAGCGAAAAAGAGGATGTGCTAAAAATGCATTTCAAACGTATTGTATTAATTTCATATTTATTTCGCATTTTTTGTCCCTAGGCTTAAACTGCAATACGAATGCTTTCTAAGTATACTAGGAATAATATTTTAAACGTTCTTAAAAATACGTGAAAAGTGCATTTTTGCCCGCTTAGCATATTTATAATGCATTAAAAATATAATAAAATATACATTAGAAATATACTAAAAATATACATTTAATACATTAAAAATGTGTTTACTCGGGCTTAAAAAAAGTCTACTCGGCGGCTCCATGGAATGACAAGGGTGAATTCTTCAACTGGAGAACAAATCGTACACGGGTTATCATTAATCAACAGGAGGCTGATATTATAAGGTCACGTGATTGAATGGGAACGGCAGATACCTACACACAGCATACCAAGACGACAGTGACACAGCAGACAACAAATCCTTCGACAAGCGATATGCTTGGCTTGCGGTATATATACCCAGCGAAAGCGACGCACAATTTTGCACGGTGAGGCCTTTTTTTGCGCAAATACTGTGGGCTGCCAAATTATCGCAGAAGTACCCTACTGGTCGCGTTCGAATCTGGGGTTAATTGAGAACGGAATTGCTAGTTGAAACTTGCGTCAGGCCCAGGTCAGGAGTTCAACTGTCAACCAACAGATACATGGGCGTGTAAGGGAGCCGGTCTGCCCTGCCTGACGGGGCCCTTTCCGCTGGCGTATTCGGACCCAGAAGTACCCAAGGCGCTTTTGCTGGTATAATGCTATCACGTTCTCACACAGAAATGTCGAATGACATTGAGTGGAATGACATTCGAGAATAGGAATGACATTCGGACTCGACGGACTGCCGCGGTGCTGCACGACACTTTCGAAACGCATTCGAAAGCCTCAGCTCGTTTTCAGTGTACAGCGACGACGACGGTCACACTCGTCCGAAAACGACAGTATATATCACGCTGAACAACAGCATGTAATTATAGTGAAATATCTAGTTTACTATAATATGATTCTAGAGGGACACGTTTTTCAGGCCAACGACACCGACGAATCCGGTCGGTGGACGGTCAGCCTTGTCGGCGGCTGAGCGAGAGCACGGTGATGAGGCGGCGGTGTGTATATGCTCGCGCTTCTAAATGAGCGAAACGAACGGCTATATTTCACGTGTGCACAACTGAACACTCACCAGCGATAAGCGCTTGCCAAATCAATTTCAATCGACGACGGCTCTGTTCCCTTCCGCGACGGCTAGGCCCAGCGAGTTCGCAGGGTTGGATCTGTGATTTCGGCGGTTGTGAAGAGCAAATCACAAGCTTTAGGGTATGCAAATGGTCACCAGGTGTAGTTTTGGCAACAGTGACCTGAAATCAACTATTGCTTACATCGCAGGGCACGCGTACGATGAACGGGAATCGCCGGTGTGACCCAGACTGCCGAACCGTGCTTTACGGCCAGCAGCAGTCGTCGCCGTCGCTAGCTTGTGCATAACAAGTCAGGCCGTTTCAGTTAAAGCGAACAGTCGCCAGACATACTTCTGGATAAAGTAGTTTAAAAAAAAGTACTGGTCACGTCGGAGAAAGCCGGGACAAGAAGCGAGAAGCGCCAGTCCTGCGCGATGCCAACAACCCGGCTTTCTCAGGCGTGCGATCGCATCATCGCTTCCCACACATTGTCGCACTGCGTCAACAAGCACGAGTACAACCAGTAAAAAAGAAAACAGATTGTTTAATAGAACGAAAGCGCAGATTGCGTTTTATGTTATGTAAACAAGCGATGTAAACAACAGTATGAGTGCAGTCGTCCTCATCGGCGCACTCCCGGGGAAATTTCATGCTGACGCGGTTAATATTTATTGGCGTAATATTATCTTCAAGCACTCCCTTAGACAGAACACGTGTAGCATCGTTAGATGACATTCGGCTGGAAGGCATTCGAAGCGCCCGTGTAGCAGGGGTATAAGTGGTGATCACCTTCCTGCTAGAAGTTACCATAAACGAAGATGACAAGAAAGGGAAAGTTTTCACTCTTCGCTGAAATGTCATTTCGAGCCCTAGATTGTTCCACAGTAGCTTGAAGTGTAATGCAAATATGTTTACGCGGACAACCCATTTGTTAGAATTTAAATATATTTCAGACGGATTAATTGCGTATTTACGAAAGTACACTTTAAATAGATGGCCAGCACCAAAATGCGATGTCCTGAAACTCGATTTTGAGCATTAGATTGTTCAACGACAGCTTGTAGTGCGCTGCAAACATGCTAATGTGGACTCCCAATTTGCTAGAATTTCAGTGTTCTTTGGACGAATTAATTGCATATTTACGGAAGTGCACTTCAAATACATTGACGACACGCAAATGCCATTTCCCGAAACGCGATTTCGAGCACTCGACTGTTCAACGGCAGCTAGAAGTGTGCAAAGACGTTTAAAAGGACTGCCCGTTTGTTAGAATTGAAGTATATTTCGGATGAATTAATTTCATATTTACGAAAGTTCACTTTTAATACATTGACAAGATGCTAAAACTGCATACATATACGTTTACAAGGGCTGCCCGTTTTCTAGAATTGAAGTATACTTTAGATGAATTAATTTCATATTTCCGAAAATACACTTTTAATACACTGACAAGATGCTAAAACTGCATACATATTTTTTCACGTATTTGAAAAGTGCTCGAAGTATGCTTTAAGTAAGGTATTTTTGGCACATTTTAAAAATATATTTCGAATACCAAGCATGAAATTTCAGAAACGTATTTCCGACATATTTTTAGTGCATTCATGAATACAAAATATGTTTCAAATACATTTTAAATAGTCCACCGTATATTCCAAACGTATTAGTTTTTGCTAAGGGAAGAAATGCAGAAAGCCTCTCCTGTGGGACTATTACACGAGGCTGTCACCGTCAACAGCGCAATGTAAGTCGTGTGAACGTGTTCCTCAAACACCGACCGGAAGGACTATGACGCTTCAAAATTATCTTAAGTAGCATCCATCATTAATGCAAGACTACAAGAGAAATGCTGCAAAAGTGATATCAAAGAGTCAACCAACGCTGCATGACTTATTTCGCACGCAGCAGCCCCTATCTGAAATGAAAACAAATGCGCTTCATGTAAAAGTCACAGAGATGATTGCTTTGGACCTTCAGCCATACAGTATTGTCAAAGACAGCGGCTTTAGAGCGCTTATGAAAGAAGCGGTGCCAGGCTATACTCTGCCATCTCATGCAAAACTAGCGCGCATGTCTGTTCCGTGCCTGTATGATGATACAAGAGCAAAGATGAGATGTGAGCTTCATAAAGCTCTTGAAGATGGTACAAGCGCCTGCACCTTCACCAGTGACCTTTGGAGTTCCTGTGCTACTGAGAGCTTTTTAAGCCTAACCTGCCACTTCCTCAGTCCGCGGTTCGAGATGACACTGTTCACCTTGAAGCTCACTCAACTATTAACATTGCTACTTTACTGGAGCAGCTATGTTCCGAGTGGGAGATACCCAATGACTGTGTCAAGTACATTGTAACAGACAATGGCCGTAACATCTGAGCTGCTGCCAGAACGTTGCCATGGTTGGAGTGGGCATGCTTTGCTCCCACGCTTCAGCTAGCCATCAGTGACGCAAGGTCATGTGCAAGAAAGCAAGGACCGCACAGAAGAGACTTGAGGACCGGCAGAAGCAGCTGAACATGGAAGTGCTTCATGTTGGTCAGGATGTGGAAACAAGGCGGAATAGTCAGTGCCTCATTCTTTCACGGTTGCTTGAACTCAAGGAAGCCATCACATTCGAGTTTGCCTTGTCCAACACTGCTGCTGATAGTTTGGACTTTTCAGAGTGAAGAAATGCAACTGAATTTGTGGAGGCCCTGAAGCCATTATAAGAGGCAACTGCAATTGCAAGTACTGAGAAGTACCCTTCACTTTCCTGCCAGATTCCAGTTATCTTTGGCATACTGCATTGCCTTGAAACTACTGGTGGCAACCATAGCTTTGCCAAGTATCTCTTTGATGAAGCTGCAAGTATGGCTACGTTCTTGAACCCACGATTCAAGGCAACACTCCATAATGCATCTGGCCATTTGGTGTGGCTCAAGGATCTTGTGGCAAGGGAACTTCAGGTGGTTGAAGTGATGCCCAATGAAGACACAGTCAAGGCACCATCAACGTCGTGCCCCTCGGTAGCATCCTGTGTGTGGAGTGCTTTCGATCCTGTGGTTATGAACAAGGAATAAATGCAGGCAAAAGCTGCCCCTAACAAAGAAGTAGCAGCTTATAAACAAGAAGAACAATGTTTGTTTTTTGTTCATTTTTTTCTCTAAGCAAGCATTCGATATTCGAAAGCATTTTTTCTGCATATTCGTATTCAATTTGTATTTGAGAAATTCAATATTCGCACACCCCTACAAATTACAAGTGACATTGCATACATGCATATTTAGTACCTAATAACAGCGAATAAAGCGCGAATATCAGTGTACACAGTTTGGGCAACCAAAAATGATACACAGAAGCACAGACACCCGGGAGGCACAGCTTTTAGCCGAGTACCGAGGCATTGCATAAAAAAGTGTGCTTGTGTGAAAACTTTCTGTTCCCCACAGGCAAAGGCAAGCGTGCAGAGCACAAGGCATGCGCTAATGGACAAAGTGGAGCATGGGCTCCAAGCAGACTGGCGGAATGCTAACTGTACTGCAAGGTAGTATGCAGTCGCACAAAAGAGTGTGAATGGGTTCCGAGAAACTATACACACCTCAACACTTCAGAAAAGGGGGGGGGGGGGGCACTTCAGCCGATACTGCACAAAAAAGTTTTGGCCAACGGTGCTGTGAAAGCCACCTCCTGATCCCAAAGTGAGGCGTTCACATGAAAAGAGTGCACCTTTAAAATTGCGTGCATTGGCCGTGTCAGCCTATCCAGATGCCTCAGTCTTGTTCCCCCAGTACTGGGCAATCATCGTCCCTCTCACAACTAACAGGGAGGAGGAGAGGACACGTGGCAGCATGCAGGAACACCGGTTGCGTGCGTACAGGCACTCCCAAGAGGCAGTGCTCGCTCTACTCTGGAGGCGTCGCTGCCACAGTGATGACAAAAAAGCAAGTGACAACATGTCACATGCATTGCACCAAAAGGAAGCGAAGCGTTTGGAACGATGCATGTGTGTGGAAGGCCAGAGCGCACAAATACCTATGCAGCCATTGGAATAGAGGAGGAAAGTGCCTGGGACACTGTCCGAATATGTGCTGCACAACAAGGTCCCCAAACCCATGTCAACACATTTCTTTGAACACAAAGCACTTACTGTAACTCGCCCGTAGTGTACACAATGGCCGTACCGTCATGCATGACGTTAATAATTTGACAAAGCAGCTAGCATGATCACTCTTCATACATTTGGGGTAAAGGCCTGTTAATTTTTTAAGTGCACCTTACCAACTGGCAAGATCTAGCGAGTGCAGAAAGTACCATATTTCATCTCAGAATATTGAACACACCAGCTATTCTGGTTGCCGAAATGTAACTTTTGACTATTACATAAAACATTCTCAGGACTAATGTGACCCTATGAGTCAGAGGGATAGGGTACTCGAGGCGCCAGTATGTGTGCGCAGAATGCCAACGCCCCTTGGGTCTTTGGGTTAGCGGGCGATCCTAACCCTAAACCACTGAAATAGCATGGCCCCATAACGCTGGGTAGAGACCGGCAACTTGACAAAGTCCAGCGAATTAAGGCTGCTTGTCTCACCACCAATTCGTCATTGCCACTTCACCGCCTCTCGCATTCACGGCAAATGGAGCTTTTTATTTGTCCCAAGGGGCCCACACCATAAAACTCTAGCTATAAAAACCGTGTAAATTTTATGACTGCTTCTGGATTTCGACAGCCCCTGGGTTCAGCAAGTAAACGTTGTCCGATTTCCCTCGAGATATCATTTCAGACAGCACGGGATGTTGAAAAAGGTTGGTCTCGATCATTTATTAAACAGGATGCAAACTGTTCAATTTCATAGTACCTTTTTTATTATTTATTACTGTCTTTTGCCTAGGCCGGTGTAAATAAAAGTGTGAATAAAATTAAATTTCAAATATCTACAATTGAGAGTTCACTTCACAGCCGGAATGACACTGTGAGCGGAAAACGCAGTTCAGATGCAGCTGGCCCCTACCCTAAACCTTTGCAGGTACAAAGCGCAAGGCCACGTAACACGGTACAAAGAGGGGGCCCCTAAAGTTGGTTCCCAAATTCTAAAGCTCTCTTTTGCCGCGCAAAATGAATGTGCAACCAAAATTTTTCTAAAACTGCCATCAGTTTTGAGGCGATAAAATGCATGTCTAATGTGAGTAAAATACAGTAATAATGAAGCAGAGAGTTGTTCTCAGGCCTCAGTGTTGGGTATGCATGGAGTGCCTGAGAAAATCTTGATAAATGTGTGCAGTAGATGACACTCCTGTAGTAGATGTACAGGATGACCTTTCACTCGCTCCTCCCCCTATTAAACAGCTTGCTTTTCAAACCTTTGTGCGTCCCAAGCTTGAGTATGCTAACGCTATTTTTGATCCGCACCACAATAATCTTACTAACGCCCTCGAATTGGTTCAGAACCGCGCAACACGATTCATTCTATCTAATTATTCCTACCACTCAAGCATCTCAGCACTAAAAGCTCGAATCAACTTGCCCCCCCTAGCCTCGCGCCGTCAGATAGCACGTCTTAACCTTTTTCATAAATTTTTCCATTCTTTGCCTCTTGATAACCCCTACATAAAAAGAGCCCACCGCATCGCCCGCTTCAGCCACAGTAACGCAGTGTATCCCCTACAAGCCCATACTGTGACATTTCAGCAGTCATTTTTTTCAGCGTACTGCACGAGACCGGAATGACCTGCCCAGCAAAGTTGCCATTATCATCAACCCACTAGAATTCAAGCGGAGCATCGCCAACCTTTCATCTTAACATTTTTTACCATTGTTTGCCAGATACCGTCCACTCCCTCACGTAATGTCTCAACCGAGACCCTTTAGGAAATAAATAAATAGATAAATTCTATGGCAACAGGCTACAATTAAAGAAGTCACAGGTCAAGCTTTGCTCAAAGTCACTTACAGAGACATAGAATACACTTTCGCATGTGAAAGTTGTTGATACAATCTAAATATAATGTACTGCACTGAAGAATGTTTGCAATGGGTATTGCCTGCCAAAATTTATTTTTTTAAGAAAAGGTGCACTTGAAATGTGAACGAGCTACCTGATGCCACTCCTTGTGGTGGAGTTCAACGTCGTACACACTGTCTTAGAAGAACCAGACATCCAATCTAAAAGTTATGGACAGTATGCAGGTTCGGTGCACAGCAGTTTCTTCTTGGCAGTCAGTGTAACCACCGACGAACTTTTTGAGCCAAACTTGCACAGCGTCACACGTACAGACATAAAGCACCAAAAGCAACAAGTTGAATTCAAGCATCACCAGGTAGGTGGATGACAGCAGAATATTTCCCTGCACGCACCGACCTGCCTGCCTGCCTGACACATAACTAGCGAGTTAAGTACAGTCAAGAGCTCCAGCGTCTGGCAACATTTTGGACATGCCCCGTGACAGTCACACCAGCATTGCTTGGGCTGAAATACAACTTGGTATTGTTATTGCACATTTCCCACGAGCCCCAACAAACGCTGCGCAGGGGCACGCACTTTGGATATATGATGCTGCTTGAAAAGGAGGAGGAAGATAGCAGTTCTCTCGAGCATTCGTGTAGTCTCTGCACCGGCCTCTCACCCACCTCGCAAATGCAACGGGTCTGCCTTTCGTGGGCGACCATCACTGGTCCTGTTCGGTCTGCTCTGAAGCAGGTCAACCGAGCATGTGTGTCAGGCGTGTGACAGACAAAGGCTCTCTGCACAAGCAGTGCTGAACAGGATGCAAAACAATCCTCTCTCTACAAGGGGCACAGTTGGTGTGAGCCAGGATCCGCCCACGCTGCAGGGGGGCGGCCGGAGCCACACCGGTCTCGGGGCAGGGTCTCCCTGGAGCAGCAGCTGGCCACCTCGAGCAGACTCACCGTCGAACCAGAGGGAGCGAGGAACACACTCTCACTCTCCGCAGGACGCAGCACATCCAGCCTGCAGGACGGTTGTTCCAATTAAGGAGCAGGCAGTGTGGACGAATGCATCGACACTGGCAAAATGCACAGACGCCTGCTGAGACTGCATTTCATATCGAGTAATTTCTAACAATAATGATGCCGCTGCGCTCCAATCTCATCTTGACAAAATTTGATCATGGAGCCAAACTTCGTCAATCAGGCAATGCAAGTTAATAAGGATATTGTGTATACAGCCGACGACTGATTTTTTGGACTCTCTAGGAACCGCGAAAACGACCAAAAAATCGGGCAGTCCAGAAAATCACATTTCACTAAAAAAATCGCTAACTTATTACCAGTATGCCGGAGAAAGCGGCCACTTCTATTGCACACATTCTAAAGGTCCTCATGACTATATTTCTCCATGCGACATACTGTATAAACGCCTATAAGGGTCGCACTTTTTGTTCCAGATTCGAGGGCCAATTTTTGGGGTGCGGCCCATACACGCGATTTGCGAAACAATTTTTTTTTTAAAGTAAAAACACACCAATCAGGGAATGAACGGCATTTATTCTGCTCCCAATCGGCACTTGCCGAGTATTTCGACGTTGAGCTGGCGCTGTGCTCTGGTGCACGCTCATCCCAAAAGAAGCCGCGCAGCACGTTCGCTGTCAATGCGTAGCCGTTGTTCCGCACTTCCATCACATAAGAGAGCAGCTCTTCTTCCATTTCGGGAAACTCGCACGGCTTGCCTCGGAAAGCGGGCTTTTTGCAGCTTGTGTTTCTCAATGCATCCTTCTGGTTGCACCATCATCAGACGCACTCCTCGGCCGCGTTGAGTTTCCTGCCCGCTGCACGCTTGCGTGTTCGAGAGCTAACTCCTAGCCGTGCAGCTATTAAGGCACTTGCCCATCGTGCTAAAACTGCAAAGCTCGGCGGCAGCACGCGAAAGCTACAACCACCACAACAAAGGTGAGCACGCTAACGCGCCACAAAAACAACAAAAGGCTGAAGGTGGCGATGCTGATGTTGATGTGGATGGCGGGAGGTCGCGGCGGAGAAAAAAGTTTACGATGATGATGATGACGACGGCCTCGGGCACCATCCATGGACGGCACTTGGAAGCTCCTGTGCGCGTGCACGGCCACCTGGATCGGCGCGTGTGTGATCGAGGCGGCCGTGGCGCGTGCTTGGACTCCGCGAACAAGCGCTCCGCGATCAAGTGCACTTTGCTCGCAGCCGGAGCTGATAGCGGAAGCCACGGCGCGTGCATTTAGAAGGCTATCCCCACCTGGGTCGTGGAAAGTTCGGGTGCAGCCCTTACACGGATTTATTTTTTTTTAAACATTTCCTTCGGGAAAACGAGGTGCGGCCCATACACGCGTGCGGCCCTTACACGCGTTTATACGGTATTCTACGTTCAATTGTCACTCGCGGAGTATTTTGACTCTTGAGCTGGTGCTGTGCTCTGGTGCACGCTTGTTGAAGGATTTTGCGGGGTCGCAGCGGAGCACCAGACAGAGACGACCAGCGTGGCAGGCTTCTAGTTCCGAACTGCGCGTGCCGGGCGTGCGCTCCGAGCACGCGCTGTCGTTCTTTATTTTCTTTTGTCGCGGGAACGCCGATCTCAGCGCCTGCGCTTTATAGCGTCGCCGGGCGCTACAGGGCCCCCCGCCTAGACGGAACGTCGGAATGTACGTGCCGACGGGGCAGAGATGGAGTAGCCACGGCAGGCAAGCAGGCAGCTAGAGTAACAGTGTCCCCACGGGGTCGCTACAAGGTCCGGTAAGTTCAGGTCAGAGGCCGGGAAGAGCAGTCGGGTGGAGTGCGCCGGCTCAGGTGGACGAGCCTGGCTGCTGCGCAAGGGGCGAATGATGCAGGGTGCCCAGCTGACAACGGACATGGGAGCAGGGGAGGCCATGGTCGGGCCGTCACCGACTGTAGTGCTGCCCGCGGACACAAGTGTCGTCGGTGTGGGGACGTTGGAGCTGGTGTCGGTGGGAATCCGGCGCGCCGAGTACGTCGGCACAAGCGCTGGAGTGGGCGAAACGGCTCCGTGGCCTGACAGCAGCTGTGTTTTGACCATCGACATAGCGACGACAGCTGTGACGATGCCGGAGCAAGTTGCTGGGCTCAATGCCAGGTGCTTGGGCGAAGCGGGAGTGACAGTCCGGAGCGACTGGCCAGTGCTGATGCGCGTGTGGGCACGGTTGGCTGTAGGTGGCTGCCAGGAGGTTGTGGCAGTGACATGCCGTGGAGCTGAGACTGCTACGTCAGACGGCTGGCTGACAGCAACAGGCACAGCTGGTGGTTGGACAGTTGCTGCACTACTCGGTGTGGGTAGCTCGACCATTCGGTGCCGAGGGTGGCTCAAGTCAGGCACCAAAGCAGACGCTTGCTGCAGCGGTGTCGAGCTGCCAGGGTCAGAATCCGAGAAGCAGTTGATCGTACTGACGGCTTGGGGTGGGGCCTCTTGGGCAGGCGGTGTGGTCGCCAGGGTAGTGGGGCTGGTATGTGGCATATGCTGCGGTGGCGGCGGCACCCTCACAGCAGAGGTCTGCAGAGCTGTTGGCGGTAGTGACGAGGTAGATGGGGATGCCGGAAGCCTCGGCACGGCTGCTGCCGCAGAGTCGTCCTTGGCTGCAGGAGGCTCTGGCGACAACGCCACTGAAGCGCAAGGAGGCAGAGCCAGAGACGCGTGTACGATAGTAGTGGGAGAAGGACGCGAGGCGGAGCTCGTGCGGATCCCACCTGGTGTGGCGTCGAGAGAGACAGCCGGGCTGGAGACGCTGGACGGGAGTGGCGGCGATGCGGCGAGGGGCTGCTGAGGCGGGCCGGGTTCTGATGAAGGCTGCGTGGGCGCGAGCGAGGCCGGTGCAGGGCCAGAGGCTGGCGGCGGCGAAAACGGGTCCGCTGCGTCGTAGAGCGGCGGCGGAACGTAGTAGGCGCCGAAGTACGCCAAGACGGCCGCACGCAGCTCATCGTATGGCCGGCCGCCGAAAGCAGAGTAGGTGAGCCGACGCAGGAGGTCGGCCGGGAGGATGTCACAAAGGACTTCGTGTTTGAACGGCTGGATGGTGATGCCGTTCAGGTACATCGCAGCCTCCAGTTGGGCGAACCACCCGCCGACGCCTGCAGGCCGGAACGCCGGGTCGAAACTTGGGTGCTGCCAGTACGCCATGCTAGGACGCCGCTGGGTAGAAGGCACGGTTCGCCGGGTCACCACTGTTGAAGGTTTTGCGGGGTCGCAGCGGAGCACCAGACAGAGACGACCAGCGTGGCAGGCTTCTAGTTCCGAACTGCGCGTGCCGGGCGTGCGCTCCGAGCACGCGCTGTCGTTCTTTATTTTCTTTTGTCGCGGGAACGCCGATCTCAGCGCCTGCGCTTTATAGCGTCGCCGGGCGCTACACGCTCATCCCACAAGAAGCTGCGCAGCATGTCCGCTGTCAACGCGTAGCCGTTGTTTCGAAATTCCATCACATAGAGGAGCAGCTCTTCTTCCAGTTCGGGAAACTCGCACGGCTTGCGTTTCTCTTTTGGTTGCACGATAATCGGACGCACTTCTCGGCCACGTCGAATTTCCTGCCCGCCGCACGCTTACAGTGTTCGAGAGCTAACTCCCAGCCGTGTAGCCTAAGGTGCTTGCCCATTGCGCTAAAACTGCGAAGCTTGGCGGCAGCATGCAAAAGCCACAATCACAACTATTACAGTGAATGCGCTAACACGCCACAAAAGGCTGGAGCTAGCGATACCGATGCAGATGTGAATAGCGGAAAATCGCGGTGGAGAAAAAAGTTGACGGTGATGATGATGATCACGGCCTCGGGCGCCATCCATAGACGGAACTTGGAAGCTCCTGTGCGCGCGCATGGCCTCCGCGAACGGTGCGGCGCCAGAGCAGATTGCAGAGGCAACGGCGCGTGCTGTGGCTGCCGGAGCAGATCGCGGCGGCCAGTGCAATTAAGAAGCCCTTCAGACCCTAGCAAGTACAAGCAAGACGCAATGTGCTTCTCTCCAGCCACCCTGTGAGGGCAAAGTTCTGGAAAAATGGCCTATAAGAATCCCGAAGACGGGCCCTGGTGGATACACACCTGACAGCCAGTGCAAAGAATGTCAGTGAAACTGCGTTTGCAGAAAATTTAAGGGGCTCACACGCAATCTGTGAATTGACATTTTAGCCCTGCTTCTGGCGCTAGTGTTCATGTGACAACCGGAGAGAGGCTGCCTTCATCCAAGGAATACCCTCCCTTTTATGCCCCCAATTCAAGAGCACTTGGACAGTGTGCTGTGGGCAGCTGCATTTTAAGTGGTACACCACTACTGTGATCTGGATGGGAAGTAAACTTGCGCTCGAAAACAGCACGTTGGATGCATGCAGTCCCACACTACGATTGGTTATGTTACAAAGGGCCCGAGCTGTGTCATAAAAAAATTTGACAGGCGATCATACAATGTGAAGCGGCAATTTTGCACCAGGATTATTATTCTAAGCTTCTTTTCAAATTCACGTTCAATAGCAACCCTTTCATTGTGCATTCCTGATTTTGCGCTCCGTGGGGGCAGGGGGTTATTGCTCCATGCCTTCTCTCCATTTTCCTCTCGCACTTCTTCCCTCGATTCGACAGCAATAGCTCCATGAGAGTTGGTTCCTCTAATTGCCACTAGGGGCACTGTTGCAGCATGCCTCCTATTGAAGGTTAGAATTGCTGTTGAAGGTTAGAATTGTAGGAAACCGTACTGTGTTGGCAATTCTCATTAAGAATCGCCAACACAGTAAACAAAAAAAAAATAAAGAAGAAAAGCTGAGCATGGTGGCCCGCCCACCCGCCCGCCCATCCATCCATCCATGGAAACGAGGCCCATAGTGCCAACACTGCAAAGATTTGTGACAGCATAAGGGCATGCACCAAACTCCTTCGAATTTTCCCTCTCACGCAAAAAATCTCAAACATGCTATACATGAGGAAAGAACCCCACAAGTGCGAAAACATTTCCAAGTACCTCATCTCTAGTGGTGCATCATGTCCTTGGGCACCACAGGCACATCAAAATTGGCCCTGACGAGACATGTTGACTCAGTTCCAAGGAGAGCACAGTAGCTGTCACAACATGCCCAATTGTTTTTATAATTCTGTCGGCACAGCAGTCCCAAAGCCCCTCTACAGAGTTTTCTGCCGACCAGGTAAAGTAGTGTCAGCCTACCACTCCCCAACAGCATTTCCTCCTCACATAGCTGTCACGCGCCACGGTGGCTTACTGGTTGTGGAGCTCGGCTGCTGACCAGAAAGACGCCGGTTCGATCCAGGCTGCGGCGGTCAAATTTCGATGGAGGAGAAATTCTAGAGGCCAGTGCAATGTGCGCTGTCAGTTCGCGTTAAATAATCCCAGGTGGTTGAAAACCCCTATAATCCAAAAAAATTACACACAGCTTTCAGGCTTACGGTCTTGAACGGAAGTGCTGCCATATTGAATTCTTGGGGCGAGTCTGTCTGCGGCTGCGTTACAAAGCTGCGGGTTTCATCTATTGCTTACTGTGCACAAAACAAGGCAGACAGGCTGCTACAGGCCGAGAAACAGTGTAGCAACACTACAATAAAAGGTCTGCTGGAAAGTTCCCGAGGCGTGGATAGGAGGGGATACAAAATGGATGACTACTACTCGCGGAAACGGAAATAAGAACAGGCAGAGCAATATGTGAAAGCGGAAAAAAAGGCAGCAGTGGGCTTTAAGGATAGGCAGTACTTAAAAAAAGCATTGGTGTATCAGAGCGGCTTTATCCAGTGCAAGCTCAGTAGCTGGCATGCCCAACCATTGTCATAACTGATGCTGCAAGAAGAGCTGAGAGCAGGTGCAACATGAAAGCCCCTGCTGGAGCAGCCCCGAAGCAGCACTCACTTGTCATAGATGACTCCGTCCACGCCCTTGCGCTTGAGGCTGGTGATGGTCTCAGCATGGTTGTTGTCTTCGCCCCAGCAGAAGAGGATCAGCCTGTGCTCCTTCACAAAAGTGATGAGACTCGGCTCGCGCAGCAGCTCCTCCGTGTGCACGTTGATGCCCTGCAGCAAGCAGCCACAGCACCCTGGAGGAGAACTGTCGTCACGGGCCCAACTACACCCAGGCCAGGACAAAGGCCCCTCTGCCTCCAAAGAGATAACTATTGCCTTCCCCCTCGTATTGGGGCGGTGGCAAAATGCCACCTTGTGTAGCAAACTGAAGTGGACCTTTATTTGTTTTCTACTCGTTCCCCTCCCTTTTTTGCACTCTGAATCATGTTGTTTTTTTTTCTTCATTCAATGCTATTTGTCATATCCTAAGCTACATTACTTTGATTTCTGTGACTTTTTCCGTAATTTCTGCATTTTTCTTTGGCACCACCAATATGCCAGTCTTCTTTTGCTCGCCTCTACAGCTGATAACTTAACTTTGCTTTCGCAATCCCTAGAACCCAAACCTACTGAAAGGCTCACTATGTCCTCTCTGATACCCGGTTGTGTAGCTTTACACTCTACCAAAACATGTCTAATGTTTTCTACACTGCTCCTGCAGGCTATACTGATATCATCTCTCTGTTCACGTATAGTACTTGCTTTTGTACTGCCTGGTTCTCAGGGAAGCTGATCTAGCCTCCAATGGAAGGGTACTGCCTCTTCAGTTAACAGCACCACCTGCAGTCACTTTATCCCCACAAACTTCACAATCTCATCTGACTCTGCCACAGCCTGCTACGTTTGCCTTCCCTCGGAATACACTCCGTTACTCCAAGTGACGGCCAGTTATCTTCCGTTCGCATTACATGCCCCGCCCGTGCCCATTTCGCGTCCTGATTTTGACAACAATATCATTAACTTCGAGTTTGTTCTCCATCAAAACAGTGTTGTGTTACAAATACCAGTCTCTAAATGTGGTGCATCTCATCAGAGAATGCAACAGGCAATGTTTCCGGAGTTTGCCACTCAGAAATGGTTGCTCACTTGAACCGAGCTATAACAAGGTCGAAAGGCCCCGGTGATTACTTCGTTACAGCCGTAGCTTCATTATAGGCCGTGTTGAACGAGCTTCCAAAGTGAATCATCATTCCTTCGTTGTATCCAATATTTCCTTATAAACCATTCCGTTATGACGAGGTTCGACTGTGTTCTGGAATCTATCACTGCACAGTGGGCTCATCGAATGAAGATTACTGAAATCTGAACAGCCAGTTTATACAAACTGATGCTCAGAACCTGCCAAAATCGAGAGTATTTAAAAAAGACCCCCATTTACCGAACTCTGCAGAAAACAAATTTTCAGCCCCTTACAGAAGGAATTATCTAGAATAAGAGTCAACAGTTTACGAGGGTCTGCATACCATTGGGACCTACTGGGATTTTCCCTACATGGCATTAAAACTTTCAACTCAGTCAATATTTCAAAATACAGTCAACGACTGATTTTTCGGGCTCTCTAAGGAACGCGAAAATGTCCGGAAAATCAAATTTCGCCGAAAAACTCACTAACTTATTTCCAATATGCCTGAGGAAGGGACAGTAGTTATGTGCACATTCTGAAGCTCCTCATGATCAAATCTCGCCGTGTGTCACGTACACAGACGACGGGTGGCGGCCGCTTTCAGAATCTCTGCATACAACGGTCGCATTGCCTCTGGCATTTCATCAATGGACGCATGGTTCACGACGAAGTATAGACATGAAAGCGCCGCTGCAGGAACTGCACTTGCGCCCACAGTAAGAATGGCTCGGAATGACGAGAAGGCAAAGGTGGTGAAACAATAAGAACCAAAAAACGATCAAAGCAAGTTCTCCGTCGGCATTGGCCTTCGTAATTAGGCGTAACAACTAAAGCCAAAATCGGCACTGCAACTGACGATACGCACTCTGATGAGGTTTGCGTATAATGAGAGGTGTCTTTCCTGTCATCAAAATGCCAGATTTTAAGGCGAAAGCCTTTAATGTCTCATCGTTGTAAGCAGCAGTTGTCGACAGAAATGTCACGCTTTTCAGTTGGTCGAAACGATCGTGACATCACAGTGCGCCAATTTCAAACGGGGCCAATTGTACTTTGGCTAGTAACCAGGCAACCAATTGAAGGGATCGTATAGTGATGCTCCAAGTGGGACTGAGCTTAGCTAATTGCTTAATTTCTCAATTAGCCTAATTAACTTTTCAAGTCAGGCCATATAAATAAATAAAACCGAGTAAGAAATTGGTCGAGCTCGGGAATCGAACCCCAGTCTTCGGAGTGTGAGACGAGCATGCTATCCACTCCGCCATGCCAGCTCGATGGTTTGGGAAGAACTAAGGTGCGTCTAGTGAATACGGTGTCTTCGCTCACTCCCATCTTCCTCCCTTCGCTTCCGGCGAGGTTTAAGTGTCCACCGAGATATGAGAGACATACATTTCCTTTCCTCAAAAAACAATTTGCCGACGAGTGAGGCGTAGAACCGAATGGGCGATGGCATTCTATGGACTCCTGGAAGCGTTACAAGACGCTGTCGCGTTCCACTCTTAGAGGCGAAGCTTAACATCTTAACCACACATCAGTGACCACACTTTAGGTCAAAAAAGTGCCCTTCTGAATTTTGACGGGTGTCCACCGAGATATCTGAGACAGTTACTGCGTAATCTCCTTTCCTCGAATACAATTTTCATTTTCTTCATTACGAGCCATCTTTGTCTTTCTTCTTTCACTCACACTTCCTCCGTTCCTCGTGCGGCTCAGGTGTCCACCGAGATGACAGAGAATTACTGCGCCATTTCCTTTCCTCAAAAAGCGTTCAAAGGGCAAGGCATCGCGCCGAACGGGTGGTGGCGTTCCGTGGACTCCCTGGCAGCGCTACAACACGCTGTCGCGTTCCACTCGTCAAGACGAAGCTTAAGCGTCATTAATTAGCAGTTAACTAGTATTCAGGCACAAATCAGTAATTAACCATTAATTAGTGATTTGTCGTCACTTAGCAATTAGCACTCAATTACATGTGACGCCACCAGTGCCACAGAAGCAGTCAAAGTGGTGCGGAAAACGCTTTCGCCTCTACGCAGTCAAAGTGCCCCCTGAATTTTTTTATGGCTTTACAATACAAAAAACAGGGTTGTGGTGCATTCTGCTGTGGGCGCGCTCACCTCACTTTGAAATGCAACACCGTTTTCTTCCGCGCTTGCCGTCTCCGGAAAGCTGTATGCCACCCACACGCTTCACTGTTACCGCTTCCCGTAGTCAGAATCACAGGCTTCGCATAGATGAATTCCATGAACTGCAACTACTGTTCAAAGTCATGCTGAGGACATAGCCCCAAAACGGTACGAATTCGAAGCCACGCGGGTGCAATGTGCTGACTCGCGGAGAATATTGGCCCCACCATTTAAGAGGCTCTCTTTCATCTTGGATTTCATTTTGTCTGATCAAGTTTCCGAGCTACCATGCAATTTGAATTAATGAGGTTCTACTATACATATTGTGTGGCAGCTTGGGCACTGGTGGCAAGTATGAACGAAGTGCGAAAAACTGGGCAGTCAGTTGTGGCGCATCCAAAATTTCAGGCGCTCCTCTACATTGGCTTGATGGGCCATGTCGCGGTGCTGCAAAAAAAGTGCGAATAACCAAGCATGTCCGAAAAATAAGCGGTCCAAATTCTGAGTTGTCGACAGTATGCAAGTTCCAAAATGTGCGTCTGCTGTATCATGCATCTCAGTAATATACAGGATGTACAGTACAGTACATGTAAAAGATGTGTTATCAGGCACAAAGCTAACTGATACCCCCCCTGTCCAAGTTCTGAACCACACCACACTGCACACAGGCACCACCTGACAATGCACTCCTGGTTTTGAGACCAGCGCAGTGCGCCATGCACTGGTCTCGACACCAGCAGTACACAGTCAGGTGACGCCCACACGCAGTGTGGTGCAGTTCAGAAATGCAGTGAGGGGGGGGGGTATCAGTTACTTTTGGCTCCGATAGTACTTTTTGTGGTTTCGTGCCTTGCGGTCCAATGTGCCCACTTAACGTACCTGCCTCTTTCATATGCTTCGACGTATTACATGAATGCCTGTGAACAAAGCTTTCTCAGCAGTTGCTACTTTGACATGTTCAGCACCTATTGGCCGTCTGGATGCAGACATTTACAAGCAGTGGACTGTGAGATGTGAACAGCCATGGTAGGAGACATGCAGTCCTGTGTCTCATAACCTCCGCGGCATTTCAAACTGCACCAAGTTTTGAACACAATGCATAGGATGATGCACATGTAAAGTCGCCAAGATTTTGCCTAAATTAAATTCCACTGCACACAGTCACGCGCAGAAACAGAGCTTAAGCACAAAGTACTTTTCCTGGATTAATGTTTCATTGTTATTCACAAATCACTATTGTGGACAACTCGCTTCGTGGACAGCGTTGATTGGGAAACCAACGAGTGCGTATTGACTTACTACACTGGTAAAGCATCCCAAGCTTAACACTTCTGACAACAGTCTGCCCTCACCCCACCCTCATTTTGGCAAGACAGAGCACAATTTTAACAGCGCAAATCATTTTCCATCACCAGGGAGAGGAAAAAAAAGAGGTAAGAAGAAAGAAAATGTGCTCACATTACACCACCAGTATGCACAACTGGTTGATAGTAGGTACCTATTAAAATAGGACCAGCAGGACTGTTTCCCTTTTGTTAAAAATGAGTGAGAGAATTGGAATGCCATGTGCACCTCAAGCTGCTCCAGTGGGACTGAACTGGTGGGCACCTCCTGAGCCCTTCTTCTGACTGCAGTGCTACCCACCCGGAACTGCATGGGGCACTAAGCCGACCGCAGGGTCCACTGCCTCCAGCACGTGCTGCAGGGTGGGGAAGGGCTGGTTGTTTTCCCCATCATCCTCGTGGAAGTCGTAGGGGTGGCTCTCGTGCACCGAGGGGGACAGCTTCAGCCGCCGCAGCTGGGCCACCGTCAGGTCCTTGACCGCCAGCTGCAGCTTCTCTTCCTCCTGCACTTGCACTGCACCCCCACAGGTCAGCTCAGCTACCCGACAGGCCAAGGCATGTGGGCAACGTTTCCAGTCAGCAAAGTCTGCTTTCACTCTGGAGCTACTGACAACCTGCTCTGAAATTACTGCTTTCCAGTAGATCCAGCACTACGACTGAGGCTTCCCGTTTCCTGAGACTCTCCGATTCCGGAAACATTGCAAACTTACATATTTTTCGCAAAAGCGTTAGCAGCCACCATGCCTTTTTTTTTATGTCATTGCAGCTACAATGTTGCTATGGACATCAGTAGAAACAACAGTATTATGGAAAACATGAATTCTTATCCAATCGGCCATGTAACACAATGTGAGGGGAGAGTTCGAGAACTTGGGAAAAATTTATGAAATATTATTACGATTATAACGCAACCTCAAACTGTTCAGGCCAACCACAGTCGAGACCCCTTGCCCCAGATAAACGCAATGGCCATTAAACCATGGAAGAGCAGATATGTCGACGTTATTCAAGAGGCAGTGCTTCAGACGCACTTGCCCCAGTCAAGTGAAGCCGAGCCTCTGATGCTGTAATTCACGCAGCCTCCCCTGCAGCAGCAGCCGCCATCATCGCCACGGCGCCACTGCTCAGTGTTTCGAGTGGCCCAGTCCTGTGGCCGTTTGCCCTTTTCTGCCTTCTCTACTCAACTCTTTCGGGGCCTTCTCTTTCTCGACAACTTGCACCCCCTTCTGCTTCGCACTTCCTCGCCAGGTGCTTCGCCCCAAGGTCATTAACAAGCTGGCTTCTCCTAGCAGCATTCAAGCCTGTGGTGAGAGTCACTTAGGCTACACTGAAAAGGTCTCGAAAAAAAAAGAGAGAAAGAATTCACACTACATTCATATTTTGGTTCTGAATCTCAGAATCTCATGATTTCTTCAGTTCTCAATTCGCGAAATTTCAGTTCTCAGTTGCCCCGAAAGACGAGGACGAAAAGATTCCATCTTTTGCACTGTTGCTCCTAAGACTATTTGTAGACACGGCACTACACTTGATCTCACTAGTGTTTTGCAGCACTGTGAAAGGTCGAGCTCGTGCGTCCAATCAGGGCCAAGAGAGACAACAAACAGTTCCTCAAATATTTGAGCAGTGCTGAGACTTTTTTTTTATGCAATTACTGCAGTAATTGAAAACTAGTTCAAAGCACAACAAGCGTTTCATTCACTGGTGTTAATTTAGCTGAGGTGGTGTGCATGACCACAGCCCTGCTGCAAAGTGGTGTGTGTCCATTTGTGAACACAGCGGAGTCATCCTGCAGCTGGACACTGCTGCTCTTTCCTTCCCAGGGGTGTGGAGAAACAAGTTTTGCCTGACTGGCTCCGATCATCGCAACCTTCACAGTGCTGCGAGATGGAGCAAGGCTACACTATTCATGCAGTTTAGAAAATGTACAATGAAACCCGGGGCTTAACGGAAACCTGTCTGGTTGGGAATGCTACCGGCGGGAAAAGTGCCAAGCGTCAGCCAATCTTGCTAAAACAAAAGACGTTCCAGCCCCGCTACGGGGGCCCCCGCAGTGGGGCCGCAATGTCTAACCTTAACAGGACTGGTCCGTGCTCGACACTATCCCACCATGAAAACGTGGCACTGCTTGCAGCCCCTAACAAAACAGCACTGCGCTGTTGCGTGGGGCAGATGACGCGCACCTTCTTCATGCAGATGCAGATGTGGTAGTCGTGGTAAATGACGGGCACCTTGTCCTTGGAGAGCTGCACATCCAGTTCCACCATGTCTGCCCCCTGGACGGGGGGGGAAGGCTGCACTCATCTTGTGGTAAGGACAACTCAATGAAGCGGTTCATGACAATACTTAACACTGTGATGAATCTTTAAGCCTCAAGCCAGTCTTCATCTTTTTTGTCTTTTGGCACTGCCCGTAAATGCGGCCAGTGGTAACTATCTCAACTATAACTTATTACAAACTGCTAGCCCTCTTTAAGAGGCCGTTGCAGGGTTTGGGCGTAAAGATAGCGAAAACTTGGGACAAGAACGCAAGGTAAAAATTATGCGGTTTAATGTGCCAAAGCAACACATGGGCTATGAGGGATGTTGTAGTAGAGGGCTCCGAATTAATTTGAACCACCTGGGGTTCTTTATTGTGTGCCAAAAACCACATTGCACATGGGCGTTTTTGTACCTCAACTCCATTGAAATACGGCCGCAGTGACCGGGATCCAAGCCCTGGGACAATAACCTCTTCTGCCTACCCGGTGTTGAATACAGTTTTCAGTGTACCTTTGCACTGAGTGTGCCTTTGCGGTGTTCTCACGTGCACTTTCAAGCAGATGAAAGAGGTGGGAATAGCAGGTATAAGTGCCGACACAATGCAAAATATGAAGCCTGAATTTAAAGTCTTTTCTGAGAGAGGCTCACCCTTAATAGAACTAGTTAATTAGCAACTGCTGGCATCATTAACTTTCACTTGTTTCACACAGGCAATAAGATGTGCACCTAAAATTAAAAAAAAAATTTAAAAAGGTATTACTAGCGAGTGCTTTCTGCAAAATAAATGAGCAGGCCACCCTACACATGCACGCAGATACACACAACACCCTAAACCAACCAAGCGACGAGACAAAATCACCTCTCAAAAACACTACAAATAAGTGCAGGCCGAACAGTTGTGTAAGCCTTGCTCAACTAAATGGCATTAACAACGAATGGACCACTTGCAAATCCCTGCAAGCTAGTGGAAATAGTCAGTCACAACATGAAAGATAAGCTGCCAAAAGACTCATGTCTTTCTGGTAATATTTTTACCAGTCCCTTAGCGTGGTTCAGTACAGCTCAGGTTCAAAATTTTAGCCTTAAGCAAAGATCTGGCACACCGACAGATTCCTGAAATAAAAGAACCAGCAGACTGCATGGTTTTCTCTCATTGCAATGGTAAATGTAGTTTATCATTGCACTAAAGGTCGTATATCAATGAAGAAGGGCTCTGTAAAAAAAAAACCATTTCTGGTATCCAAACTGACAATGAAAGTCACCTAATTAGGCGAGATCACAACCTTAATTAGGGCCAATCAGATGAACTTAAGCTGTGCGAAGGAGATCACTCTTAGAATTTTGCCAACACTGAAGCAACTTGCTGAATATTTAAAATTAAGCTAAACAAGGAAGAAACAAATCTAGAATAATACTTAGAAGAAGCTTACCTTGAACTGCTTTGCCAAGAGATGAATCTGAAGCCTTCATGGTAGTCAAGCTGGAGCTAAAGCAGATAGACACCAAAGATGCTTACCCAACAATAAGCCAAAGAAATTTGAAAACAATACAATATTTGACTGAAAGGTGGATTTAGAGGCAACGAGCAGGGGAAGCGGTCCTTTATGGACAATATGTTTTTCTGAACTTAATTTGCTGAAAAAAAGTTCTGCAATAAATTTCTTGCTCACAGAAATGGTCCCTCTGGCCCTCATTAACCTTTAAAATGTGCCCATGATTTATATATATTTAGAAAATACCAAGGTTTGTACAGTGATATATCATGCCATTTCAGAAACGTGAATGATATAGCAGTATCTTGCCACATAACTTGTGCCAACCAATTTATTCTTGCATAGTAGTCATGAAACTTCGTTGACCCCTTTTTCTTCAAATGAGCTGCCTGCCAGGACACAATATGAGAGATGAACAGAAAGAATGCCATATGAATAGCATTCACAATTTACCTGCCAGCCACATGTTTTGTGCTATACACATTTTAGTGCTTTCGGTCAGTGCATCAGATTGCGTACCTTAATTTTTCTGGTGCGCCTGATGCAAGACATGAAACTGCATCCACAGCTTCTGGGGTGTCCAGCGTGAGGAGAATGTCACCATCACACTGGGGACACCTCTCTGATTCATGGACATCTGAAATTTTCACAGGAAAAAAGAGAAGAAACAAAAAATCATCCCTGTAGAGATTTAAATTTACACACTATGTTTTGAATGGCAACAAGACATTCTGCACTTTGTATTCCAGATATAGCACCGAAATAAAAGCAATGTGATAAATGCGAGACATCAGCTGAACCATATAAACTTAACTGCTGATTCTCGGATAGATTGCAATGGTATAGTAAGGGTGATGAAATTTTATGCACACGTGTAACATGTATGTACATATATATCATTAGAGCCTTGAAAAACCAAAGAGTAACATTTAATATGAGCTAAGGTTGACCCTTCAGTTCAAGTACTTATACCAACAGTGATTGCAAATACCACGTTTCAAACAAGCCAATGAAGCGACAAGAGCGACCTGTTGTCACTTTGTCTTTTGTTGTGCTGACCACCGCCACTTTTTTGGCAGCATGTTTTGGGAACCGCACATTGCACTTGACGCACTGCAGAGTGGAAAGCCAGAACAGCGAATGAGGAAGTCAGTCCATAAAGTGCCTTGTACTTTGTATCAGCCAGGACAAATGATAAGTTTAGTTCAAGAAGCAAGTTCAGAATGATTCTTGCATTTCATCAGAGGCAAATAACACGACTTACGCACTGCTTGCCTCAAGACAAATTTGAAGGATGCAAAAGCTTGTTTGCATTACACTGGCTTATTTTTCGGATGCTGATAATTCAGACATCACAATTATTCAGGCCATTTCACGGAACTATAAACTTGAAGGCAGGGTTTGTTTCGTTTTGGTGCGTTTAAATATTCAAATTTGTTCCCTGTTTTCTTCAAGCCTGACGAATCAGACAGCAGATGTATCGCTAGTTGACCACGGTGGTTTTAATGGTGGCACACTGATGATAGCTGTAACCACAGGGTGACGGGAGGAAATTCCCTACGCTAGAAGCACCACTGTCATTTGGCATCACATTTCATAGGCACGTGAAAAGCCACAAACAGTTTATAAGTTGGCTTTGCAATGAAAACATCCCTGCAAAAGAAAATTTTGTTAGCAACAGGTATAATTTTGTTGATTTTGACCTGCTTGATTCCTCTGGTAATTTATGATGGTGTGTACTCTGAAAATCTTTATGCAACCGAATAAAAGATGTCTGCCTGTGAACGTGTGTTTACTCTTCAATCACTTTATGTAATTAGTAATTCAAACCCATGAACTCAGGGAAGCAGCAGAAGCTGGTGGGGATGTTCAGGAACTTGATATTTTCTTCAATATCAAGTTCACCTTTCTATTTTTTGCCATCTTCTAAAATTTATTCCTTTAAACCTGTGGCCTGCATAGGCTACTCTTACTAGTATTACAATCCCTTCATGTCAGTTCTGTGTAAATCTGCATAGGTTAGTAAACAGGAAGGTCATGTTATCTGGTAAGCACGAGAAAAATAGTATGCGCATTTTCTGCTGCACCTACAGGAGGCCCTAAAATGTTCTTGCGCTCTGCAACATACCCAACAATTGCGGTCAACTCAACTTGATTCAGTACACGCCCATTGCCCTTGGTTCAAAGTGCATTACACAGTGAAGGCTAACACGTAGTACATTACCTGCAACATCTCAGAGTAAAGGTCTTTTCTTGCTTTTGCTTCTACAAAAGGCTGCAGCATTTTTACAACTTCCTGAAAGCATGCACAAAAAAAAAATCAAATGTTGCACTGAAATGTTTGACAGGAGGATGTTAAAAGGACAACTAGAAGAAGAACCTCAGCATCTTCACTGCTGTCGAAAACTGGCACCTTTCCTTGTGTCAAACTTCAGCTTCACTGCTGTGCCACCATGCTGTTCAGGGGATAAGCAAAAAGTATGTAAGAAGGTGAACAGGTTAACATTCAAGAAACAACAGAGCTGATGCCATAGCTCCTCACTAGTGCCAAAGACAAATCGATGAGTGTGAGCATACTCAATCACAACAAAAAACTCAAATCAATCACTATGGCACTGTACACAGCCAAGTGAGAGGCCACTTAAGACTTATAGTGACAGCACTGTAGATCTCCGTTTCATTTAACAGTGGGACTGCAGCCAAAAGTTTACGAGATTACCATCCCTGACTGGCCCAACAGAAATTTGGCAGAAAAATGATCAAAGCCATCAACATATTGTGAGAGTCATTCACAGTGCACATGTCAGCAAGCCTCTTCCTGCCCTCAGTGAAAAAGGAATAGAACAAATAAAGAATAGTTTCCATCAGTGGTCACTTCTCAAGCAGTGAAAAAAGAAAAACAACTACAGTTTTGAATCACTTGTTCTATTCTGTCCTATACTACACATTTGATGGTCGACACTTCTCACACACATAAGCCTCTCTAGACAGTAATAATCCACCAAATTTTGCCCAGTGTTCATTCACAACAAAGCACACACATGTAATGTCTAATAAACTAGTTAACTGGAATAATTACAGAATATGCTCTTTCTTGCTAGTTCCAAAAATTTATTCATTTATTTATTTACTCAAATATCTTTAAAGGCTAGAAGGGCAATAAAGTCAAAAATAAAAAGATATGCAAAATAACAAGATTTGAAGCAACACCAAAATTCAAATGCCATATTGTAACACAAACCCTTAGAAATCCTTTCAGATATAGTGACAGGAATGTAATGGAATACTGAGGAATGCAGACCTCAGGACAAGTAATGAGTTTGAGCAGATGCAACACCAAAATTCCAGAAGACTCCCTTTACACGTATGCGTATTTTCCCTCTGTCACTTTCGCTCATCACATCATCTTTTACACCGACAAAAGTTGACGTTTCGCTGCCGTCATTACATTTCTGAACAAGAAACAATTTGCTGTCCATGTCTGAAAAAAAAGCAAGATTATATGGGCAAAACACAACAATTCCTGCAAACAAATCCATTTAGGATGAGCATTTCCATAATTTCGACAGAACAACATAACAATAGTAACTGTATTAATGGTGGTTGAAGCACTGTGCTCAAATGTACTTAGGTGTCCCAGCAAAAGTCAACAGATTTTTCTGCTTTTCCCTTTTAGAATCAGCTACATGACTTGGCCAACAGTTCCAGTCTCAAATTGGATGCAGACATGCTCTCACGTCATACCTCTATATGCCATAAGAAATGCACAATACATAATAAATAATGGTAGTAAACTTGCTGACATCTAAAGATGCCACTGAATTGTTACAAATACTCTTCAGAATGCTCTGTTCAAGAGCAAGAGTATCAGTTTGCGCAGACCTAATCTGCAATGCACAATAGAGAGATATAGCATATCGTTACCGTGTTTACGTTACCGTTTACCGGGCTCGGTTACCGTTTACCGGGCTCGGCTGGCGACATCTGCGCATGCGCGCCCATTACCGGGCCGGTAACACTTTACGGAAACTCTTCAGCCTTGCGGAGAGAGTTAGCGTTCGCTTGTAAACAAACATGGCGGCGCCCTGCTCGCCCGCTTCGGAATAAATGCATGTCACCGCTGGATTCTTTGATGAGACAGCTCACTCAAATGGTAGCGGTTCGCTTTTATTTCGCATACTCTCACTCATACGTCGAGGTTTAAGTGACAACTAGCCCATGTTGTTGAGATAATTCTGTGATTTTCGAGCACTTAAGCCTAACTATCCGCGTCGCAAATTTTCCTTCCTCCAAGCGCGTAGCCAAGGAAGATACAACACTGTAGCTTTTGTGCCAGCTTTAACATTTTTCTCTCTATTTTCATAGTTTTCTTCCTGGAAAAACAAAAACATTCTGGTAATGCTTGCCATATTCACCACTAAATTCAGAAAAAAAATGTTTCTCCAGTCCAGAGTTCAAGCGCTTTGACTTACTGTCACCAGATGGCGCCACTATGTTTACATCCAAGTCGTGCATCCAAACATCCAAAGAAGCGACGCTGCGCACGGCAAACAGAAGGTGTTGTAGCTGCGTTTTTACAGCATTCGCAACGCAGCAAGCGCAGCGTACACAAGCTTAGTGCGTTCTGTGTAGTAAACCTGTCTACTGGTCAGGGTACTTTTGAAGCCACTGAGCCGGCCGTTATGAGCACGTCTTTACACACAGAGAAAAAGATGATTAAAGAGCATGTAGCACCTCACTGCAAAGAAATGCTTTCAATGCATGCGTATTTCTGTTTGTAATTAATGCGGGGCTTCTACCATCATCATCATTCGTTTTCGCCTTACGGTAACTTGTTACGGGAGAGACCGGAGAGACGATATGCTAAAGCGTCTTCTAGCGTGCGCAGCGCTAACCGGAAACTCCGGCGTCCGGTAACACGGTAACGTAAACACAGTAACAATATGCTATAACTCTCTAATACTGCTGAAATGCACAATACAGTAAACTCTTCCTCTAATCTGAACTCGCTTGATTCGAACAGCCAGTTTTTGTTAAAGATGGTGTTTTGGCCATGTCAACATCGTGCATTCATTTAAGTCAAATTCCACACAAATCAAGCTAATTTTTTGCCCCTTTGAGTTTGCATTATCAAGAGTCAACTGTACTGACATGCCTTGGCAGCACTTACAGCCCACTGCTGTCTTTATGCCACGTCACTGTTGCATAACGAGCAACCAGAGCAAACATCCCTAATACATGTTTAAAGAAAAGTTTCAGTAAAGAAAGTTTTAGCTCCCTCATTTTCTACTAAGCAAACAGCACTGTGTCCAATTTATATTTGACGACACTTGAATTTAGAAAGAACTTACTTGCGTGCACATGACATAAATATAAAAACTGCTGGTAATTCATGCACCAAGCATCTGTCAGCAAAGGCTAAGGTAAGCATGAAGCATTGATGCTAGAGGTGTGCGAATATCAAATTTTTCGAATACGAATCGAATACGAATACTTGATCCCGAATATCGAATTGAATATCGAATAATCAAGGAAAGACGCATTTAACCACTGCAAAACATTTATTTGCGCACCCAAGAACATCAGAGTTCAACTATCGATGATTAAATGGACACAAAAGGTGTGTGTGGCTGCACAAAATGTATCAAAGTCTCGAACATTATTCTTAGAAGAGAGGAAATATCAGAGAGGAGGGCTAGTACACAGTATTGATTAAGGCTAGCTTGCCATCAGCACAAAAGCACGTTGCTGGGATGAACATAAAAGGTTGTCGTGAAGGAAAACCAGCTGCTCCACATGGTCAGGCAGAAGTAGTTCCCTTCTAACTAAAACGACTCCTCCAGCCACAGAAAATGCCCTCTCACTTGGCACTGACCTGGCACGTATTGTGAGGTACATCGTGCACAGCCCTGACTATAGCAGCTTCGTAGGTATAGCCACAAAAAGGCTCACCAGCGCAGTCAGCTACGGCTGGCCCTTGGAAGGAAAAATGTTCCTTCCTCGAAGGAAAAATTCGAACGAAAAATTTTCCTTCATCCATGCGCATTGCTCTGGGTGCCGCCATACTGTTATGTCTCTGTCGATAGGGCTTGCGGACCGAAATGAACGGCGGTGCTCACAATGAATATTCGGCTAGATACGAATATTTGCGTCGGACCGAATATTCGAAAGAACACGAATACTTGGATCTCGAATCGAATACGAATACTAAAAATATAATATTCGAAATATATTCGAAAATTTCGAATATTCGCACACCCCTAATTGATACCAGTTTCATGAGACAGGCACAGACTTTAGGACAGTTACAAAAGATAAACGAAGTTTGTCCACTGAAAAGCAAGAATAACAGAAATCGCTGCAACTGGAACACAGGTGAGTGATTTAATTTTTACTATTTTTTTTACTATTTTTTTTCTTATGTTAGTTTTCTGATGCCCACTCCTGCCTAAGGCCTCAAACTGAGGCTGGCAGTATCCTGTAAATAAATAAATAAATAAATAAATAAATAAAAATAATGCTGCAATCACTGCCAATAGCACAAATCAAGGCTGTACACTATTTCCATAAAAACTCCGCAGACCACATTGTCTTTGCTGCAAATGAACATCTCAGCATCTTCAGCTCTCTTTACATCTACTCAGGGAAAAAAGATGCTTCTGTTGCAAAGGCTTACAAATCATGCCACTGCAACCAAGCGGTCCATGACTGAGCCTTAGCTGATTATGAAAGTGTGCAACTTAGGACAAGGACCCTTCATGTTTCCGGGTTTTTCAAAGCTGTAAATCCTCAAGTGTGAGAAACTGAAGTCAGAAGCTAAGCACCGGGAGACAAAGGACACAAAGTGAAGTGAAAGCAGTGTGGCCATAGAGAACATAAGAGAGTGGAAACATCCCACATTGCAGCCCAGTGGAGTTGTATAGCTGAAAGCCACTCAGATGCTGATGGCAATTTGTGGGTCAGAGATCACCCTCACACACTTCAGCAAAGCAAAGCGTGGAAACTGCACTCCGCAACACAATGCCAGTGCATGATGTGTACCAACTGGTCCTCTAATGTAGCACAGTCTGTTCACCGGAAATGCTAAGTAGTCATAGAAGCGTACTTGCCCTCCTGTATACTTCAGCTCCATGCTTCTAGTGCATCATTATAAAGTTACTTTCCTGAGCCATCACAGCAAAAAAAAAAAAAAGCTGAATGTAAGGAATGTACGGCTCACCCTCAGCAATTTCTGTGCCCTCCAGCGTAACTTCACTCTTCGCTGTCGTCCAGCTGAACCCTTCCAAAGGCGACAAGACACTGGACCCGTCAAGTGGGTCGGAAGGCGCCTCATCGAGCACATCAACACCTTGGCTCAACTCAGAGATTCGTCTCTGAGGGCCTTCATCTTCAACAGCACTTTCCTTTGCCTCCTTAACAACTTCCACGGCGACTGGCTCCTCAGGCAAAACTGACTTCACTGACTCCGCTCGCCCAGAATCACTGTCACTTCATTGGCATCCAAAGACCCTCTCCGGTCTTCAGTTGGAAAGTCCGGCTCAAGTGATGCACGTGTGTTGGGTGTTTGAGAGTAGACACGCCGACAAGCCACTCCTCGCCAAGTTGCTCTTTCTGGCTTTCCAGTTGGCTTTTGTAGCTGAGAAAATCGTCCTGCTACAGTTGTGGAATGCAGACACAAAAAAGTATGTACTGCTCAGTCAGGTGAGCATACACATAACATTCATGATGCTTCTGTGAAAACTAGCTAGCCATCTCGGCTGCCTTTATTTACAGTGGGACGTTTTATTCTTGGTATATAATTATCAGAGATATTTTGAGATATTACAGAAATTTGCATCAACAGCAATTTTAAATTTTTCGTTAAATTATAATATGTCTACAGAAGTAATGTTTTTATTGAATTTTGAATTAAATCCCTGGACAAAATCACTGAGTTTTATTTGCTACACTGTGATGTTTAAAGCATTAATTTAGTGGTCAAGTAACACATCGATAATTCGTCCGTCGTTAATTCTGAAATTCGGTTAATTTTGGCAAACCGCCAGATTCCCGTTAAAGTCAACAGCATCAGAAGGTGTGCAGTTAATTCGGGCTACCATCGGTTAAATCGGACGGCCTCCCGAAACGGCGCAGTGTACAAATGATCGTTCAAGCATTCATCCTGGAGCCTGAACTGCATATTATATTGTTTCCCGCGTCCCTCTGAAGTGCTCGTAACGGCAGGCGTGTTGACGACCGCCAAGCCCAAATCGTTTGAAAGAGAGAGAGCGTGGCTACGCAGTTTCGTTTTCGGAGCTCCGCTGCCAGCCCGCGACAATGGCGGCTACCTGCCGCGTGTATCAAGCAGCCTGCCGAGCCCGCCACTTGGAACGATGACTGCTGCTATCTTTTTGTTTTTTACAGGCGTCTTGCCACTCTGGTGTCAACGCGCGCTTCCTTTCGCGTGGAGTTTCCGCCCTTCCAGCGGTCCAACACTACGCACTTGTCACGTGCTGTTTGCCGTTTGACTCACATGGAGGAAGGAAAACAATAATTTTTCCTTCCTCACAAGCCACGCCATATGCGACGAAGCTCTAGTGCCACCGCTGCATGCACTGAAAGAAGGCATTCTTGTTCCGATGCTCCCCATAGCATGCAGGCATTTGACGTAACGGTCACACAGTTTTCCTCTTAAAAGGAAATGGCCATTGTCCAGGTTTCCACAAATAAATTTCACGCAGCGGTTTTTGGCAGTGTTTGGGAGACGGGGTGGGGGGAGGCCGCATTCGATAATTCAACATTCTGATTGTTCAGATTTTTTTATTTTTTTTTCTAGTCAACTAAAGTCCGTATTAACGAGGCATTCCTGCACTTCTATTTTTCACTGCTTGCCTAAAGTCCAATACAAGAACATGTGCACGGGAACTATTGCTCACTTTCAATTTTTCCTCACTTCACGTGGGTTGTTTCCTCCAACAGGAATACACTCCATTTCTACAAGATCAACTTTACAAGTTATTTTATCATCTTTTAATTTGTAATGGTCAAGCCCAGGGAGGCTGTAACATCTACGTGTGCGAGTTGACATGTGGTCTAACCAGAATGCTCTAAGAATTCCAAGAATTACAGGCTAAACTTTATTCTGCTGGTGATCAAAAGGCAGTACTAAATTTGAAGCTGCTGCGAGGGCTCCTAAAATATGATATCCAGCTGCTAAGCATGGGGTCACGGGCTCAAGGCAGGATCAACACAGCAGCCTGAAGCAAGACAAACGAAAAATTTGCATGCACTACGATTCTGATGCAGGTTTGCGAATTCCTGGTGGCCAAAACTGATCTGCGGCCATATGCTGTGGTGTCCCTTTTGACAGTAACTTTTTGATGCTGGAGTTGACCATATGCTTTATATACTGCCCATGAGCACGCATATCATGCACACAAGTATGTATTTCATGCACATGTGCACATCTCAGGACTCATGAAGTCAGCGCTGAAGAAACCCTGCAGTCTTAACATTCTCTGGCAAAGTGGCAATTATCACTGAGGCACGCACATCTAGCCTATGATATCTTTCAATAAATAACCCATTTGTGTGATTTATTATTATATGCATTATTAATGCTCAAAAAACAGGTTCACATTTCAGTTACAAAGCAGGTGCACAAAAAAAAAAATAAAACTTTGCTGCACGCTAGAATCACTGCAGGGCACAGGTTCTCAAACAGGGCTCCCAAAGCACTAAATCCATGCATGACTGAAATTGCATTTTTCCTTTACCCACTTTATTTTGACACTAATCAAAAGTACAGTGTTCCATTATACTGCCAGTCATTATTAACTGAGGAGCTAAGTGCCTGCATTCTTTTTGTATGCATGTTAGGCAGGAAAGGGCAGAAGCCAAGACACATAGGGTTACACAGCACTTCTGAAGGCCATCAAGGTGTTACAAGGATAAAACAGAATGAGGACACCCGGTATAGGGTGTCCTGCCAAAGCAAAACAGATGTTGCATGCAACCAAACTGGGTTATTGTGAAAACTGCACATCTTACAAGACCTGAAACTCTGAACAGAGCCCTTACTGGCACTGCTTTCCTTGGCAGAGGACACATATCCTCCTTGGTCTGAAATGGCTGCCACTCTGGTAGAATGCCGCTTCTTGCGTTTTTTGCCATCTTTCTGTTTTACACTGATCGCAGCATCCATGACTTCAACACTGCTCGGTGAACTGCACTCCGGATCGACCGGTGCAGAGAGCCTGGCCTCAAAGCCATGCGGAGTAGACAGTCTGCCATGCTGGCATGCCATCTCTTCCGTTGTCGTCCGCCTCCACTCCATTCTACAGCGACGGCACAGAGATTATGGGATCTGGTAACGGCATATCGGCCTGCCTCACTTGGGGCTGCCTTGCATTCACAGGCTGCGGAGGACAACAAACAGACACTAGTAAACAACTTGCCTCCGATATATTCAAGCATTTGTCTCATTTTCGGTATGCGACAGCTGGATTTTGTACTTCTGCAACACGTGCCTCAGTTAAAGTTGGGTGATAAAAAGTGTGGCTTGCTATAACAGTAACATCTAGCTACAGCAACAAAAATTCTGGTGATAACAATGGAAAACATGAAGACACCTGTCAGGTAGCCCGAGAGAGAGGAAAACCAGAGGGGTTGGCGACAGAAAATAGGACCGTTGCTTGCTACTCCATACTACAGGGAGGGGAAAGGGAGAAAGAGGTAGAGGGTAGTTGGAAGGTAGCACAATTTCCTCACAATGTCATCCCAATGATACAACTTTAATGAGTTAATTGAGGTTTACCTAATAACGCCCATGTCCACGCATGCACATGTCTCTTGAGCCAAATCAAAACTGTAATGCACACAAGCATGAGCACACCTCGCATATTCTAAATGATGCGCATGTTTCAAGGTAAAGTCAAATGTTTTCACTCTCTGAACAGGTTAGATTCCACTAAGAAGGATATGATTAACAAAGATTTACAAGAAACTCTTTCCTGTTACTGAATCAAAAAGGTAGGAGGACGAAAGAAAACACTTCTTCATGAAGCAGGGAGAGTAAAAGAACTGTCCAGGCCACGCACAAGAAGGCAATTTTACCTTTGTCAATTTTTTCGGTAACAGCCCCTCATCCAGTCTGAACTTTTCTCTGAGAGCTCTACGGTGTAGGTGACAAGCTACTATGGAGAAATATTCCTGGTGGAAGGCGATAGGGTTGCCTGCAAGCCGAAACTGTGAACAGAAAAAAAAACAAAAAGCTATGAACAGCCAGACTTAGTAGCAGCATGGCTCTAAGCTTAAGAGGCGTGGCACACATAAAGTTTATTTTCATTGTCCGTCAACAACTACGGTGCAGACAATTTAAAGACAATTAGGTGCTAAAACAAATTACAGACAGGTATCCATGCCACCGCACCTTACTTAGGCATTCCAATACATGACAAATCTTTCAAACGTATCCCTGCACCTATGTCTCTACATGGCTGCCCATACCCTCAAGTCAACAACAAAAAAATGCTTAAAAAAACACACCGGTAGCATCTCTCACAAGGCACTCTCCAGAACTATTTGAGCAGGCAGTTTAGATACCGAAAAAGGGGTATCATTTCATGCACATTACAGTACATGCAATAAGTAAAAGATTAATAATGCACAGTCAAAGTCACCACTAAGTCAAAATCAGGATTTTACTGATCATGCAATGACTATTAGTGTTGTTGTCATTTTTACAATAAAAATTATCCTCTTACAATAGACAAGCAGTACAGTTGCTTGAAGCCAGTCAAGGAGAGATCAAGCTCCCTCAGCCGCTCGATACCCGAGAGAGACTGTGAAGCACCAGCCGAATCCTGGAATCAAGTGCACCAACCATGCATGCTGTCCTCTGTCTTGTATACAGCAAGCCCCCACATGGCACGTACTCTTACTACTTCTTCTGGCAGCAAAAATGGCTATCACAAATTAGCACAACTCAAGATTAAGAGAGGCAAACAGATAGATCACCAAGTCTCAAAAAGTTTAAGCTGACCTATGAAGGTGGCCACGGCGAAGAGCTCTCAATCAATTTCAGCCTGCAAAGTTCCTTGATGCATGCTGAAATTGTAGTACATATAAGTTTATTTCGCACTAGCACCAGTCAAAACAGTGCCACCATTAGCAGGCATGCAGATGACTATGATAATGTGATTTTGTACAAATGCAGCAAGGTGCCACAGCAATTTTTTATTTTTTTGTCTGCAAGAGGTGGAGCCAGACTCAAAAAGTAGGCATGCAGTATTAAGTAGGCTTTTAGTTGAAAAGATTTAACAGCAGTTGCCCTAATGGCAATGCAGATGATCAGCACTAGCAGTACCTCCATGTGAGTTGCTTCTGTCGCATTTGCCACTTATGAGCACGTGGTGATTGTGTTTGTTTTGGGAAGGGTGTTTCATTTTCATTTCACTGAAATGAAAATACACCGCCTATGTGCACAGGGTTGTCATGATCACGCCCATGTGGGATGCCCGTGTGGGTGTCACCCAGCCCCCCTCTTCCTGGTCAAGCTTGGCTGCATGAAAATAAAATGACTGTGAACACAAACATGCCTTCTCCGGGAACCTCTGTCTTGGTTTGGGAAAGTTCGCGTGAAGCGCAAGGCGCGAGCTATGTGCATGTGGTGGTCCCCCACGATGTGGCACCTCATGCACAGTACCACCATCTCCCTGGTCATGCTCGGGTGCTTTTTGACGACGATGAAACATGTTGACTGCAAAGCTTCGCTTTAACAGCTAGCATTGTAAAAGAATAACACAATGATACAATAAATAGAAAATAAAACATGAACAAGAACTGCAAGTACAGCCACTGCATATTGTTGCACTACTGTAGCATTCATATTTTTTATAATCACTAAGCCAACTGTTATTACAGGAAATAAGGGAAGTAAAACAAAGGAAGTACACTTCTAAAAACTGGTTGCTCATACCTGAGGTGCTTTCAGTAAAGTTGTTCCTCAAGTATGGCACGAGCCACAGGCTCCTCTCCTTTGCATATTTATCTTCTCAAGAAAACTGAATGACAGGCTGAGCACTCCGATGTTCAGGGGGTACTGAAAAAGTGGCATTCAGAGGTCGCCCAATTGGCAGCGTTTACTGGCTCATGCTATGAAAAGCAAGTGATGTCCAACCTCCCCGCCAGAAGCAGCAGATGTAGAATTATTGCTGCAGTCAAAATACCAGAGCTTTGGAGGTAAAGCCTGCAAAACAAATAAAAAAAAGTGATTTTTGCACTAAAAAAATGCTGTGTTACATGCTACATGAATCTAACATACACATGCATTTATTATGCAGGCATGCACATTTAATATGGTGTGACATTATTTACCAGGTTATCACCTATGCCATCATAGCTGAAATTGGCCACTGTAATCTTCACCCATGGCTGTGGCACATTACTGCGACTTCGAAGAACTTCCTGCACAGAGCCATGCCCATCCCAGAAGAATTAGTAAAAAATTTGATGCGACTCTTCACTGGGAGCCGTTTATGACAGCTGCATTTTAAGCTAACCAGGTATGCTCTCAGCTTCCAGCACTAACATGGGGAGAAAAAGTTCAGTCTATTTCATCACAGCAATCTATAGCTAAGTGTTTAGCCATGCTAGAACAACGCGGCAAACTGAAAGCATCTGTAAGGTTAGCTCTATCATTATCAAATATGATATGCATGGTGTTTGTACAATAGTTTAGCATTAGTCCTATACTGTCCTGAAAAATTCTGCTCAAGCATAAGCTAACCAGCCATAAAGCCAACAGTTAGATTTAGTTCAGTGCACAGAAACTCTGTGATAAATGCAGATAAACAGATGGCTTGCCTAGATTTGTGAGAGATTGTAAAGGAAACCAGAGTAGAATGAGAAAATCACTAAAAAGAACACGCTCAAATCTACCAGACCTGTCAAGCCAAGAACATCGGCAATAATCAACGAACGGCTGGCAGGGCCAAGCTCCCCCTTTCCCCTACCCTCACCCTTCATACACACATCCTGACTAACTTTAAGAACAAAAATGTCGGGGCCTATGGTCACATTAACAAAACAGTAGACAGGTGGTACTTCTTCACTATATTAAGTTTCATGTGCTGATTAAAAATGGTGCACACTGGGGGCTGCGCCCAATATTCAAACAAGGAATGACATGTGCTGGGACTGTCAATCACCTTCACTGAAGAGATATTTCTTTGGCAAATCAGTGTTTCCAGCTGGAACACCAAAGAATCAAAGCCAACTAGAAGATGTGGTGGAACTCTCTTAAACTCAAGGGCCCCGCCGCAGTGGCTCAGTGGTTATGGTGCTCAGCCGCTGACCCGAAAGACGCGGGTTCGATCCCGGCCGTGGCGGCCAAATTTCGATGAAGGCAAAATTCCATAGGCTCGTGTGCTGTGCGATGCCAGTGCACGTTAAAGAACCCCAGGTGGTCGAAATTTGCGGAGCCCTTCACTACGGCATCCCTCATAGCCTGTGTTGCTTCGGGGTGCTAAACCCCAATAAACCAAACCAAACCAAACCTTCAACTCGAGGATCTTCAGGCCGTGGAACTTGGACAGGTTGAGGCTGCCTTGAATGGTCTGAGAACTGTGAACAATCTGGAGTCCAAAGAGCACATCATGTTCCAGACACAAGCATACAACAGCTAAGCGCAGTATCTCCTTTGCTGTGACAGTACAGCACCAAGGCCAGGAATCTTCCGAAGCAAGCTCAGTTGTTTTTTCGGAGTTGGAAGCACACACTGCACATGCCAGACTGAAGAGGGAAACAAGGACCCTGGCACACCTCTGTACAAGCTCCAGTTCAAAAATGGCATGCACTACACGCAGGTTGCATGCTGCCAAAGACAACACACATCACCTCTCACATTCTGGCCACAGTTACTTCAACGTAGTCCCCTTCGCAAGGTCTCTTTTTTTTTCTTGCATATATGGCAAAGTTTATCCCTCCAACTAGCCCTAGGCCGTCTCAATAGCAGGCTTGACTCAAAAAGTTGCGGCACCATTAATTGGATTGTAAGAGACTCGGCACTGATAGCTGTCACTCCCTGCGAAGGTAGCTGGAGATAGAGAAAACCTGACACATCAGACTTTTGGCTTCTGTTTTTGATACCATGTGAGGCAGATAAACGACGCACTGAAGTATCAACCTGCGAGGGCACGCTGGTGCACAAGAAGAGAAGCAGGCAAAGCGACCATGCTAGAGTCGCGGACTGTTTCAAGTACCTTCAGAGAGCAAGTCTTCTGCATGAAGCCGCGGAGAAAAAAAGGCGTCATGGACAAAGTCCGAGTTTGCACTGCATCCCAGGGGGACATCGAAGGACTCAGTCTCCTGTGCCCCCAAGATCTGACGAAATATATAGTTCAGCTCGTTCAGGCATGATGTGGTCAAAGTGAGCCGTCTCGTTCCGCTGAGCACCACGTCTCCTAGCAGGGATGAAAGCTTCACCGCGCTCCCTAAGGAAAGCTGCAAGGCGATGTATCCTTTCGCTCCTGCTCGTGTCGGGAGTCATTGTCATGCGTCCGAGCCAATATTGCGTATCAGTGGGCAGAAGGAATTTAATTCACGTTTTTCTTGGCCTTGTGCGAAGAAGCGTGCATTGGAATCCTTCAATGCTCGGCGTGTACTTCGACGTTTTAGTCCAGCGGATCATATTAGAACAAGTTCAGAAATACCTTGAGCCAAGCTAGCTTTAAAAAATCAGCGTTATTGGACTGTTACCAGCGATCGCACAAATGATGGGAGCGCGACAACAACAATCAGCTGAGCTGGCTGAGCCGAACGGAAGCTACCGACGCTGTTGGCCGTAGAGACAAGGTCTATTGGTAGAGGCGTACAGGCGTCGACTAACAAATTTTACATGAATAAAGTTGCATGAGTTGGTTGTTTTAAGTAAAATTTATTTGTATAAAGTATAGTTTTTTATTTATAAAATTGAAAATATAAAAATTGTTTTTTTTCTTAAGAACAAGAATGACAACAAATTTTGGGAGTGCTGGAAACCATGAGTCTTGCGCCGGGGGCGCTGATTGGCTGACTGCACTTCGACGCATTCGGCCATCAATTAACCGTTGATGCGCGTAGTGCAAACCTTTTCAAGCTGAGAGTTGGAAACTGCAAAAGCGTTCGAGCGACAGTATTAAGTGGATTTGTGGGGCAGCTTAACGTCGTGTCTGGACATGAATCCTGCGTAAGTTACCCGCTGTTTTTTCGTTTCTGTTCGGAGCGAACGTTTCATGCGGTTTGACTGTTAACCATAACTTTTTTAAACTGAGACATATTTCAAAGTAAAGAGTGACCCCGTCAGGATATGGTGCGTCTTTATTGCAATAGACGCATACTAACATTATAGGGTTATCGTTTCGAATGGCCGCACCATTCTCATGGAACCGGCATCGTTGCCACGTCAGGAACGCGGCCATACGTCACTGCGCGTTTACCTTGGTTCGCTTGCTTTGAGCTCTTTGCCGGCTAACATGACTTTGAAGTTGGTTACCGAACTCGACGCACGAATTTGGGTAACATGAAGTGCTTAATCCGTTGTCCTCCACCTCATGGCGTGTGTCACCAAGCAGTGTTTCCTGTGTATTTTGCACGTAGGAGAGGAGCAAAGCGACGAAGGAGCGAACCATCCCGGCCGGCTTCTGCAGAAGCGCGTGACCCGGTTGAAGTTTATTGCCGCATACGCCCCCTGCTCAACCCAAACGATGCCCCTGTTGTGGGAGTCATCGATAACAGGGTTGTTCAGTTAAAACCGCAAGAGACAAATGGCCAGGAAAGAAATCCTCCAAAGCGGGTAAGCGGAACGAATGTAAAATTATTTGTATTGTTGCAGCACTAGAAAAACTAAATGATCCTAGTCATATTGGCTCTGACAGCAAGTGTTGCTCTCTTCTACCTGCTTGTAAAATTCACTGATTCTCTACTCTTCTGTGTACTATGTAGATACTCGATAATTAATCTGGATTTGAATTAGTGGCAGGCTGTAAATATGTGCGAAGTATAGTTTGACAGCTTGAGGTTGGGAAGTTGAAAGTACCGCCGCGGTGGCTCAGTGGTTACGGCGCTCGGCTGCTGACCCGAAAGACGCGGGTTCGATCCCGGCCGCGGCGGTTGAATTTCTTTGGAGGAGAAATTCTAGAGGCCCGTGTTCTGTGCGATGTCAGTGCACGTTAAGGAACCCCAGGTGGTCGAAATTTCCGGAGCCCTCCACTACGGCGTCCCTCATAGCCTGAGTGGCTTTGGGACGTTAAACCCCATAAACCAAATCAAACCGAAGTTGAAAGTTGGTTCCTGAAAATTCTGTTTGCTCTACCCAGCACCTCCATCCGTTTTTTGGGTACCCAGTGCCAAATAAAGTACTGAAAATTAGAAAACAGGCGCATTGATCAGCTTGCATTCGCTTGAACTTTCAAATCTGATGCAGTGCCCCGCAATGCCACCAGTGTTCAAGGTGGCATTTTATTGTCTGCACGGCTTCCCATCTGGGCGGTACATTCTGAGTGTTACTGGCAGTTGGACTGTCATGGTGGGTGGCTAGAGATGTTAATACCCAATGACAGACGTTGTTGATGTTTCCTCTGCTACACTGCACAGTTGGTCATTGTAGCAGGACACTCGGTGCCCTGTGTGCATTGTGCCATTACATGCCTGAGCGATCATATGAGTTATAAAAAAATTCCTCTTTGCCAATTGTCAACTCCAGTGTCTCGCACAGTGTCAGTGATGACCCCTTTTCGACTGCGCCCTTGCCTCTGACATTATACTATCTTGAAGAGCTCGACGTAAACTCTATTCTCCTTGGATTAATGGAGACATCATAATCTTATGCAAGCAGAAGGAAGAGCTGTTTCAGGGTGCCCAAAGAGCCTGGCTGCCGGCCAGCTTTCTTGCTGCCAAAGAGCACCAGAGCGCTCTGAGGAATCAAATTTGGTTGGCTCGTCGAGCGTTTATGGAACACATTGCTGCTCAAGCAACAAAGAAATGTAAGCTTTTCTGGGCGTATGTCAACTCTCATCAGAAGCAATCTTGGTGCCCCTCCTTTCACACTGATGGTGAGATATTATTCTCCTGGTGGCATCCCGGAAGTATTGAGTAGCTATTTCTCTTCCATTTGGATGGACCAACCCATGCTTGGGCCTGATCTGGCATAGTTTCTTGAAGAGCCCTTCCCAAGTCAAGTGCCTACTTTGTCCTCCGACTACTGACGTCATGCAAGGTTGCTCCTACATCCGACCATTTCAGAGCCCTTACCCCGATGGAATTCATCCCCTGCTCCTTCAATGTACAAAGTGCCTCTTTTATAGCACCTATATTATGCCACAAGTTTCAGCGCGTTGTTGATTCGGCAGTGGTTCCTTCTGCTTATAGGGGTTGCGTGCTGACCTCTTGTCCTCCTACCGCCCAGTTGCATCTGCGCCTATCGTGTGCCGCATCTTTGATAGGATAGCCTTCTGTCACTCACCCAAGATGAATTTCTCCAGCACTGCACCTGCAAAACTACTCTTGATGTGCTGGCCCACATAGTTAGTGCCCACTTCCTTGACAAGCTTGTTTGGCTGGATTTTTCATGCACTTTTGGTCATTTCCCTCACCATGTGCTCCTGTTCAGCACTGCAGCCAAGGGGCCCTCCGGAACTGTTCTCTTGGTTGGATTCCTTTGTCAGCGGCAGAACTCAGTACAGCGTATTCAGAGGATCCGCTTCCACATCTAGCACCATTTTGTCTGGTGTACTCCAAGGCGGTGTTCTGGGCCCTACTCAATCTTCACAGACAGTGAAAATCTCTGCTGTCTTCATGCTGATGAGGTCTCATTACTGCAACCCATTTCTTAGCAGACTGTTCGGCTCTTCAAATCGATCTCAGCACCTCCTCTAATTCCTGGGCCCAGCAACACCAGTTGCCCATTAACATTAGCAGGTCCTCTACAGTGACTGCGCTGCACTCACCACATGCTGCCAGTGTTGACCCTTGGAAGCCGTCACCACCATGACATTCCTTGCCACTTGCACGCTTCTCATCTCATTCATCACCTGGCTTATGGCAGACATGCCTGCCATTGCATTGTGGGGCCTTTCTTTGCACTGCCTTTTCCATCCTTGAGTACTGGTGTGCAGTTGGGCTAGCCCGATCTGCTCCTTATCGTGTCAGCTTCGCCAGTGTCCAGCATCACGCTGCATCTGCGACCCTTCTCCAGCATATCTTCTGGGAGGCCCTCTCCTCCAGTGTACTGCACCGGATCAGCAAACGCTTATTCACTGCCCAATGGCCGGAGTGGCTGTGTTTAACCGCTTCTGGCATGAATCTTCCTGGCACTTCTTTGCCATCTCTGTGGTGACATTTTTCTGCCACCTGCTCCTTCCCCTTTCATGCCTCTGATGTCCCAGGTATTGTGAAGGGCTATCGTAGTCTTTCATCTCTCTTCTGCTCCTCATATCCAACATTCCATCATCCTGGGCTCCAGGACAGGGTCAGCAAGCCTTTGCGGCGTGGGCAGTACTTACTGCCTTTTGCTAGTCATGCAAGCCTGGGCCATCCGTGAAGAATACTGAATAAAATTATTGCCAGCATTCATATGTAGACGGCTGTAAAGTTCAGAGCATTGGTCAGCTAGAAGTCCAAGCGAAATTCGGGACCAATCCACGAATGTAGACAACCTCTGGATACTTTACACAAGTTTGTATGTGTTGTGTGTGCACAGCCAGTGCAATCCGGCTAGCGTCTTTCCAGAAATTCCTCTGTTCTTAATGATGGGCATAACACGGAATTCTTGTGTCAAATCCTGGTGCTGCAAACAATCTTTTGCAGACTGTTCAGTATATCTTACCTGCTGAAAGCCCACAGAGTGTTCGCAAAGCACTCCTCTGTTGCGTGCTACTTTCTCTTTCAGTTCTTTCTTATGCTTGGCAAATTAATCTGAACCTGCGTTGAGATGAACTCCGAAGCATTTTGTTATGATCGTCAGTCATACACAGCCGCCCTGGAGAAGCCGCTCAACTGAAAGGGGTTGTGCCACTTCCTACACCATCACTCCTCATCTTGACTGATTAAACCAGAGGCAAACATTACTCATCGTCCCACCACATGCACTAAGCAGATACTGCACTTGGGCTAGGCTCTTTGCATGAAGAGCAATATCATCTGCAGACATTAAAGCAGAGCTCTCCTGTACCACAGGCTGCTCCTGTTTCTTGTGCTGCCTCGACTAATCATGTGCACTTGTCAAAAGTCTGGAACCCAGAGGGGTTCCAGGCTTATGGACCATGCTGTTGTTCGTTGTGCATCCTCGGAGTTCCAAAACTCTTGAAGATAAGATGAACTGTCCTCCTCCCCCCTCCAATGGTGAAGACTTCTTTTGCGTGGTACAAGAGCCCCGGCTTAAAAGCAAATTCCCCTGGGCTCTACACTTTGTCAACTATACAACATGAACCTGAGTATTAGGCAGACACTCCTGCCAAAGTTCTTGCTCAGTGAAATGAAAAAAACAATTGGGTGAGTTGGTCAGACATGCCTCAGTTACAACTGGCTCAGTGGAAAACAAGGACATGAAGACAACTCGCACAAGGCGCCACACTGGTGCTTCATGTGTGTTGTCTGCATTTTCTGCTAGTTGTCACTAAAGCTGCAGTAATGCCACACCAGTCCACCCTGGCTGTTAGATCCACGTACAGGGACCCCTCCACTGAGGCCTGGTTCCTGCAGGGTTTCCCATGGCATAGACCTCTGCACACCTTCATAGGCCTTATTGAGGTCCAGAAATGCCACTGTGCTATGTAATGTAGGTTCTAGGTCAGCTCCGCAAGACGAAAGGTTGTTCTTTGGTTTTCCATCAAGGGCAGAGAGCTGTCTGGAGCTTGTCCAAACCGCTCGTCAGCTCTGCAGACTTTAGTAGCCTTTCTCGGGCTACTTGTGCACACATTCATAACAGCGCCTGCACTGACTATTACACTGCAGCTGACTGTTGTCACCATTGTGAAATGAAAAATAGTTTTGGGGACCTGTTAGTTTGCTATTGGATGGCAAGCTTGAGAGATTTTGAATATGCATATGCCACAAGCTTTGTGGGCTTGCCATGTTTGAAAAAATTCTTGGCTCATGCTGCAACGTAGGTGTTCTGTGGAAAATAGTGTCTTCTCAGTGCAGAACAAGCACCTTTTTTTATAATACACCTTTGCTTGTAGTAAATTGATTTGCCACTTTCAAATTAGTACCTTTTTCTTATGTTGACAATACGGATTATCCCTAGTGAAAAGCAGTGGATTGACAAGGCTGAGACCCCTGACTAGTGCTGTGCTGCAGTGCATTTTTGAGGTATGTTCAGTTTGGTTGACATTGCTGTCTGTTCATCTTTTCCGTTCCCAAACCGTGCAGTCATGGCACTATGGAATCGCGTAACAAGGCTGTAAATATAAACTTTGTAGAGCCAGGTGCCTTTTCCCTGGACTGAATTATTCATGACACCATTCACAAAGGTTTGCCCATTCTCAGAATGTGTTAATGCTGCAAACACGTTTCAGTGAGTGGGACAAAGACATTGACTTTGAAATCTGCGAAGCAAACATGCAAAATGGCTGCGCATCGTTTGGGAGCCAAGAAAAATTCATGATGCCGGAACCAGTTGGTATTGGGGTTGATATTCTACTGCGGCTATACTCTGTTGCAAAAGTGCTGAGTGCTGCTGATGCTGGTAAATAGCTTTATGTCCAAATTTTATGCCTAGAGAACCTCCTGAGCGACACGGCACTTGCATATTAAGTGTAGTGGCTGCCATTTTGGGCACTTTATTGATGCATGAACGAACATGTTATGAACCTGCCATAGTGAACACGGCGAAAGTACATATAAACAGCGCTAAACGACAGGACTAGAAGAGGAGTAGACAAACACGGCGCTGAACTTACAACTGAATTTATTGGAAGGAAAAGTTTTTCAATATATACATACAAAAACGCGCACACGTGCGCACAGTCACTACATCAAAGTGGAGATACAATCAACAAGCCACGTTGGTCACACGTGTTGTACCTGCCTTCAAGCTACCCTTTGTGCAACAATGTCATTTCTTTCTTTGACAAAGCTAAAGAAGTATTGCTAACGCAACCTTTTGATTTTCTAGTGATATGAAATGCTTCGGCGACTTCTCTTGTAATCTTGTCAGTATGAAAAAATAACAATTCTGTATCGTCAAAGAACGGCACACATTTGCATACACTGCAATGACTTGACAAGTTAGTATCTCTTTTTTGCAACGAATTAGCATGCTCCATGAGCCTAACATTAATGCATCGGCCTGTCTGGCCTATGTAAGTGCGACCACATGATAATGGAATCTGGTAAACTACCCCCATCTTGCAATTAACGAACTTGTTCACATGGTTAACTTTGCAGACAGACTTACGTTTGGCACCTTCCTGCTTTCTCTGAACTGCTGCTCCTAACCTACCCAGTTTATTAGGAGCAGAAAAAACCACCCTCACGCCATACTTGGCCCCTACCCTTTTAAAACGATGTGACAACGCGTGCACATAAGGCATGACAACTGTTTTCTTCCCCTCAGCATTTTCTTTAGGCTGACCCGAACATTTCAGTGTTCTAAGAACCTTATCTGCACCAGCCACTAGTACGGAATCAGGGTACCCAGCCTCCCTACATCTCTGGGCTTGGACTGCAAGACTAGCAGACATTTGATGCATACAAGATTTTTTGACGGCCATACCAATACATCCTGTCACAATACCGAATTTCACAAGCTTGGAATGGAAAGACGCATAATTAACAAGAGGCTTTTCACTCCTGGGAGCATATCGCCAGCATACATGGTTCGGCAAGAAGGACAAGCTCAGATCTAGGAACTGCAAGGCGTTCCCCTGAGGGATCTCATGCGTAAACCGCAGTCCAGACCCATGCTGTGAAAAAACATCAAGTACCTCAGACACACACTCAGTACCCAAAGACCTAACTAGAACCAGGAAGTCATCCACATACCGAAAAATTCTAATGCACTTTCCATTTAAGTCACTTTCTACTGCTCTGTCAACATAACTGAGAAAAATGCTGCTAAGAATTGGCGCAATTTTGGCTCCAATACACACTCCCGATTTTTGCTTAAAAACTTTACCTTCCCACGTTACATAGGTATTCTCTAGATAAAAGGATAAAAGTTCCAGGAAGGACCCAACGGAAATGCCACAATCATTTTGAAATACGCACTCATCGTTCTGTTCTGAGATGCAATTCTGAACACATTGCAAAAGTTGATTATGGGGAAGAGAATAAAATAAATCAACCACGTCTATGCTAAAACCAGAGCACGAAGCCGGATTCTCTTTCAAGAGAAAGTTCACAATTTCCTCCGAATTTGGAACAACAAACGGGTCAAGAACGGAGAGTGATGACAAATGCTTATTAAGGTGTGACGAAACCTCTACTTGCCAAGTTTGACGCTCTGAGACTATTGCTCGAAACGGAACGTCCGGTTTATGCGTTTTAGCCGAAAAAAAGATTTCAAGCACAGAACACTCTGCAACCTTAACTTTATTTGCCAGACTTAGAAGCCCAAAGCCTTTCAATAATGAAACGACATTTTTCTTATTCTGAACCGGATCCTTTCTAGTCCCTCTAAAATGTTTCCTTATGGCATCACATGCTTTGCATATGATGCCATAAGGATGTATGTATATATTGAAAAACTTTTCCTTCCAATAAATTCAGTTGTAAGTTCAGCGCCGTGTTTGTCTACTCCTCTTCTAGTCCTGTCGTTCAGCGCTGTTTATATGTACTTTCGCCATGGAACACCAACTCACCCAATCTACTGTTCTTCTATAGTGAACACGCTTGATCCCAGATTGTTTACAGCAGAGCTGTCCTTTATGATGCACAGTTTAAATAAAGCTGATTGTTTGAGACAGTCTAAGTGACTAATGGTGTTTTTTTTTCTTTCAGTATCACTACACATTTAAGTATGTGTTTGACGCAAATTCTTCTCAGAAGGAAGTTTTCGACCATGTTGGCCTGCCCCTGGTCAGTGATCACGGAAAGCCTGGTAAGCTTTTTCAATATTCAATATTTCACACAGCCAATTGAATTCTGATTCTTTCTCTTTCTTTGAATCATGATGTGTTTGTAAGGCTTGCTTAGCATTCCTTTTGTTACTGGAATTGCTGAGATTGTCTCCTCCTCTTTGATGAAGGTCTGCCATCCTGAACTTCATTTAGCAACGTTTAACTTTGCGAAAACAAAAAGCCTTGTCTTAACTACATGTGAGGGAAACAGACAGGTTTCTGCTACAGCTACTAAAATGTCTAAAGCATATTGTGCTTTTCCCTTGTTCTGTCTGCATCAGTGGATTTGTTTGCACTCACTACGGCCCCTAATAAAAATTTTAAATTGTAACTACGAGGGTAATCCTAAAAGTAAGGTCTGCAAAGCACTGGCGCTGCAGAAAAACTATTGACGCTGCTTCAGGCCACATTGCTCTGCTCACTGCTCCTCCTCTCCCAAACAAGCTCACGCTTGTCCTTCTGGGCCGGCCAGTCTGGGCTCGGCAGCCTTCTTCGTAAGGAGGTCCAGCTTGTCACTGCCGCCAGGTGCGCAGTTGGCGCAGTTATTCGAGTTTGGAACGCGAGAGCTCTTCAATATGCTGAAATTCATCACCTCTTGATGGAAGTGTAGGTATGCTCGTGCACAGACGCCAAAAACGAGCGCAAGTGTTGTACGGAGTTTACTGCTGGTCACACTGCAATTCATGACGAAGAAACAAGTGGCCGACCTTCAGTTTCTGACGACACAGTCACGAAGCTTGAAGACGTGATGTGACAAGATTGGAAGATTACTCTCGTCGTTCTCTGCATTTTGATTCCTGAGGTGTCTTGAGCTATCACGCGTAGGATTACGGCTGAAAAATTGGAATATGGGAAGGTCTGCGAATGCTCACACCAGACCATGATGGGCAACGCGCCTGCTCTTCCCGCGAATTTCTTCTGCGTTACGCAGAAAAAAACAAGAATTTTTTGGATTCTATTGTTAGCGGTAAGGAATCTAGGGATCCCACTTAATTTTTGAGGACCAAATTATAGAGAAATATGTGCAGCAGTAAGTATTCCTCCTACTTTTGCCAAGCAGTGCAGTGCATGCATGCTGTGGGATGAACCAATCGCACACATGTTCTCTACGCCTGCACACACCTTGCTTATCAGTCAGCGATGTGCATGCAAGGAAAAGAGAAAATGTCGGAGCATCCTGTCGTACATTCTTGACTAATGTAGTGATGAGTGCGCTGCCTTTGCAATTTTGCTCGACAACAGCGTCACTTCGACCCGCCGTGATGGCTCAGTGGCTGGATATGGTGTTTGGCCGCTGGTCCCGAGGTCGCAGGTGTGCTCGTGGCCCCACAATGGCCATATTTCAATTGGGGCGAAATACAAAAGGTGCCCATGTGCTGTGCGATGTCAGCGCATGTTAAAGAACCCCAGATGCTCTGAATTAATCCACAGCCCTCCACTGTGGCATCCCTCAAAGCCAGAGTTGCTCCAGGACATTAAAACCCCTCAGTCCACAGTACAAGCCAGTACCACTGGTGCTATAGTGGCCAGATTTTTAATCTGCCCACTCACCATCATTATCACCTGGTTGCCGTGACTGAACGGAGTTTTTGAATTCTCATTTTTCTGAATGATCGAATTTTCCAAAATTGTTCAGTTTTTCTGAATTAATTATCCGATTTTTCGGACTCAACGAGTTTTTACTCTTGGTATGTGGGGTTTAATGCCATGAAGCGACACATGGGCTTTGAGCGATGCCAAAGTGGAAGGCTCCGGATTTATTGAGACCACTTGAAGTTCTTTAAACTGCTGTCACACATCGCATAGTGTGTGTGAATTTTTACACTTCGGCTCCATTGAAATGCAGCCGTTTTGTTTGGGATTCAATCCTGCAACCTTGGGGTCAGCAGCTGAGCATCAAAGCCACTGCAGCAGGCACTGTGTGAATATGTACCTGCCGCATATTTACGCAGGAATGAATGTGCAGTTTAATGTGTACCAATGTACTTGTAGTTCCTGTGCTAGAATATCATATTGGATAGCATACGTAAATTTTTAATTGAGAACTTTTGTTCTTCCAGGGCTTTTGTTCACCTACGGAATCACATCATCCGGGAAGACCTATACAATGACGGGGAATCCTCAGGATGGAGGCATTCTGCCACGTTGCTTGGATGTTGTATTCAACTCTATTGGGGAATACCAAGCCAGGAAATACGCAAGTTTCCTTTGCTGCTCGGTTACTTGGTTCTTAAAAATGTATTTTTACACCATGTACTGCAGTGTTGGCTATCATGGCATAGTGGAAAGCTTCAGGCTTCATTCCTACCACCCATCTTGTTTTCTTTTATTATTTGCTTCAATTTTAGCAGATTAATTTTTTGCATTTCTTCCTTTTAAATCGTCACTACTACAGCTAGGTATCATATCTGCAACCTCATTTTCAGTAGTATGTTGGTATAACTGCTGACACATCATGGCAGTCAGCCCTTTGAGTGTCATTTTGCATAGCGGTATGTTTCGAACTTTGGCTCGAATCTCTCTTATGTGCTTTCGAAAATGTGCACTGGAATGCACAGCTGGCCTGCTTCGGGCATTCCCATCATCTATTTTATCCATCTAGAAGCTTGCACTTTATTCTTGTGCTTTTTTTCTTCAAAAGTTGAGGTGCACGGAGTGACCATGGCCATGTCTCTCCAAGGGGGCTTAGTTGCTCGGCTCTATCACCATACGTGCAACTTTGAAAAGTGATGGAGGCTGGTTCTGCCATCTGCTGTAACTGTCTAGAAACTTTTTTTTTTATTATTAATTTCGCCGTGTCCACTGTGCCACGTCTAGTGTAGGGAGCGTGTACCCCTGCCCTTCGGCGGGCTTGTTTGCCACTACCAATGGCAAGCGAAGTAGTTGCACTGTTCTGTCTCTCTTTCGTCTTTCTTTTACAAGTTGTTACTTTCGCTTTGTGCGGGCCACAGAAAGTGCTCCCTCTGTGTGCGCGATTGCTTTGCGATGGCTGCCTGCGCGGGTCCTACGCTGGGGGCAACGTTTATAGATACTTTTTTAGTTCCATAACTCCTCGCAGCGCCCGTAGGGAGCAGGCGGCCGGTCGCTGTCCCCGCCACCGCGGCGCTGCAATCGCGGGTTGAGCTAGGAGAGCGAGAGTCGTCTGCTAGCGTGCAGCGTTTTGCACGAGCACTCGCATTCGAATCATCGCTGTGCAACTACTGTTTTTTGTTTCCAGCTCTTGCCCGGAGGTATTTCATAACATATGCGTGCTTAGCGCGTTTGCGAACTTAAGAGCGGTATTCTGAGCCGTGTCACAAGCGGCCGTTTTGTATGGGCAATGACGAAATACATGCATGCTTCGATTCTGCTTCTCGTGAGATGAACCTAACCTTGCTACTTCAATAGATTCGGATTATCCGCCGAACCAGTTTTTCGCGATTGGCTGTTTTGTCTCGCATTTCGCGCAAAATTACTTTTACGTTTTATTACAGCAATACTGGTGCAAATAAAACCCGCTGCTGTCTCGGTGGCTACGGCCCGCGGCTGCTTTCCCGAAAGCCGCGAGTTCGATACCGGTGTAGGCGAAATGCAATTGTAATTCAAGGCCCTTGGCGTTTAAATAGAAATATCGTTGCTGACAGATTTGCTGTCAACTAATTTGTCAGACAAGCTTCGCCTACTTTCGCTCTTTTTGAGCTCTAACGGCGCTACTATTTTCCAAGCACTTTGCTCGCGCAAAGAAGTGCATGCGCGTCACTGAATAAAAGTAAATTAATTGAGCTGTGAAGACCTCAGCATGCTCTGGTAAACCAACACCATTCGTGCCTTTTTTTACAAGAGAATCCAGCACGTTCCAAAACAGGTCGCCGAACAACAATGAGCATAGCCTCATGCGGCAGAGAATCCTGCTTGCCAAGTGCGTCACATTGCGTCACAGAGTTCATATTGCGCTTTATTTTTCATTTTGAAAGCCACATAGCTTGCCAAATAGTACAAGGCTGTTTCTTCTGGTGATGGAACACTGTGTCTGTGGTCGTTGGAGGCATTGGAGAGGTCCCTGAAAAGTATCGCCATCAGCTCCTGCCAGATCTGTTCTTTCTAGCCTTTTTCTGGATGAGGGCGTCGCGACGCTTTTCTCCGAGGCTCTCGAAGGCACTAATTAAGACACGATCAGTTCCCGTCTCACAGTTCCCTTTCACAGCTACTTCAACAGGTGTGTAAAAGAAAGCAGCCTAAATAATTGGCTGAACTTGGTCACTGTAGGGTGGTCTTCGTCACCTCCTAATGACCTCACTAGGCCAAGGAATCTCTGAATTAAAAAAAAAAACACATTATATATGAGCATTTCTAGGCTTTTTCAACGTGCCAGTATAATTACCTCAAGCGGGTCTTGGTTCAACTTCGCTGTGAGTATATAGCTGAGGCTCTTGTTGTGTAGGAAGTGGACAGCACTGACATCAATGTCACCCTCAGGGACTCAGCGGTTTGATTTGATGCAATGAGTTTGATATTTCCTCTTGCTTCCGCACGGATGGCGTTTCTCCGGGTACCCGTTGGTACAGCCGGGCACGAAGCAAGTGGGCGCTCGAAAGCTGCTTCACGGCCAGCAGCGTTTGTTGTTCTGAGTACAGGAATGCAAATGGACAAAAAAAGGCAACGACAACCCCGCGCACGGGCTAAGTAGTAACCGCAGGAGAGGAGCAGCGCGCGTGCAAACCTCGACTGCAGCGCCCTCTCACCGCCCGGGTACAAGCAGCGCCCGCTTTCAGAGGGGGAGTTATGGAACTAAAAAAGCATCTATAAACGTTGGCTGGGGGTGTGTCACTCTCAGAAAAACCAGACAGTGAGAGGGTTGGTTACTCAATTTCTGATAGTCAGTGCATTATTTTACGGCTTTCAGAGACCAGGTAATGAGCTGTACTCTAGAACTTTTTCTTTTTTTTGCTTGTGAATATCGGCTGTAGCAGCTACTAAGCAGCTGAAGAAGCAGAACCAGTAATGGCAAAAGTTCATTGGCAGATCAACTTTTTAACAGCCTAAATTTGACATTGGATAGGTGTGGCAGCTCTCTTGTAATTTCACATTGGGTAACCTTCAGTGCATGTGAAGTTTATAAAGTAGGAAAGTGTTTTTGAATGCATTCAGGAATTGTCACTGGCAAAGAATAGATATGAAGCTTGTGTAGACTGACAACGCTGGTTACAATTTGTGGTGTAACACCTCTTGGTTTAGCATCTGTGCATGCAAAATACTAGCTGTAAGAAACAGGTTACTACTAGAAGCTCGTCTCGAAAAAAGTAGTTTAAAGGGAGACTGAGGTGGTTTTCGAATAAGCTAATTTTTTAGGGTTTTGAAGTAGTGTCATTGCTGATCACGTCTGTAAAATTATTTTTTCGATTATGGCCAAAACAGTGGCGCAATCACCAATTAAAAACGCGATGTTTAAATCTCCCGCGCCGCGCGCGACCGCAGGAGAGGAGAACAGCGGAGAGGGAAACCTCGTCCATGTCGGCCAACGTGACGTCACGTTGAGGAGCCGGGGATACTTCGGCGCACCCGAGAGAGCTTTCAGCGCGCGTTGTTTCTCGTGCTGCATGCGTTGTTCCTCGTACTGCGTGCGTTGTGACGTACAAAGCGTGTCAGCCGACCTTGAGATCAGATTCAACACGAGGTACTGCTCTGCTTTCGTGTCCACGAACAACTACGCCAGCGACTGTGTCGTCTTCCACTGTTTTCCGCAAGGTCATACGCTCGCAGCGCAAGCGCTCGCTGCTTTGACGAAGAATTGAAGCCGACCAAAGCAAGCGTACTCTGCTCGAAGCACTTTCGTGACACCGGCTACATGCAGAGCTTGTCCCTAATGTGATCTCTGGAGATTTCGGTCGCGGCTGAACCATGACGCAGTTCCTTTCATTTCCTCGCGCATGAGAGGCGTGGCACCATTTCGAAGAAGCGCCTCTTCTAAAAGCAGAAACATGCTCACTAGAAACACGCCTCTGCAGAAACCTAATAGAGGCTCAAGCATGTGTTGCTCTTCTCAGCTTATAGGTGCGGCCAGACCACCTGAGGCGTGCTCAGCAAGGCTCGGTTAGTGATTTTGTACTCGGTTCGACGTGTCCAAGCAAGCAAGCAAAGCAAAACACAATAAAGCAAAGCAAGCAAGCATTGAAGCTCGTCATATGCGGCATCTCGTTTAATAGTATCTAAGCGATTAAAATGAAAGCGTTCGACGTTCTGATTTCGGATGCAAATTTAACAGAGAAATGAATGCCAACCAAGTTTTTGCAAAAAACCATCATGTCTCGCAACCTTAGTCGGTTTATTCTTCAAGTTGTGGCAGCGAAGGAGTTGCAGCTAGCTTGGCTTTTAAACACACATATAGTTGGCCACTACTTCACTGAACATAAACTGCAAATATAGGAAGGGCGAACGTTTCCGAGCCAGCGATTAATATTTTCTGGCATCTGCTGAACGCGCCACGAGTGAAACAGCAGCCTTGTGCGCGTATTTAGCTTGGTTTCAAGCGCACAATGATTCCTTCAATATCCTGTGGTCACATGCCTCGCAGTGCTTGGCCACTGCGCTTCGCTAATTTTGACATCAGCTTTGTGCTGCTTCATCGTTTCCTTGAAATACTTTCTTGCCACAACCTACGCCGGGTAGTGAGAATAGGATTTTTTGTGCACAGCGCTTTGGGCCTTTTCTTTAGGATGACGCTCTTTCGGGCGAACCAGGAGGCGTCCGGTGGTGGTAATTGACTTGAGTATTGTTCGCACCCCTTCCTTTCCGAGAATACCAGCCGAGGTTGTGCTGGCACCTTTCACGCATGATCTGCGTACGTGTCTTTCACGCTAGCGTATGCTTGTGCTAGGCGTAGAATTTTTCGCTCGTGTCTTTTTTGCTTTCAGGTGATGCGTGGAATGAACAAACTGTAGTATCCTTTTCTTTAGAGGTCAGTAAAAGAATAGTTGCCATATTCGCTTTTACAACGCCACGGAAAGCTGCTATCTGCACTCAGCGCAGCGCCGGATCCGCATCGGCAGCTTCTCCAGTCCTCAAAGTGACGTCACGACCTCGCTTGACCAATCACGGGCGGCGGCGCGCCGCGCGGCGTGCCCCGCGGCAGAGGCCGCATATTTCTGCTAAAAAAGGCAATTCGCGCTTGTTTTTGCCTTATTTGGATGCGATATTCGAGCATACAGCATAAAAAACTATAGGACGCCGTTGCCAGCCTGATTTTCAAAAAAAGTGCTTCAGTCTCCCTTTAAAGCTCTTCCTTTGTATGCATGATGTCAGCCTCCTTTATGCGTGACATTTTAATAGCACTGTTGTTTAGTGAATATGCTGCCTGGAAAAATCTTTAAATATATTTGAGGGCATCTAGAAAATTTGGGCAACTCTAAGGCAGTTTTATTAGCTGTAGTATGATAAGTTGGGAGAGTAGGGTGACATTCATTTTTTAGGGAAAAAACAGTGCGAATAAGGATGCAGGACGAAGAAAACCACCTGTGTTGTGTACTTTTCTTTATCCTGCATCCTTTTCCGCGCTGTTTTTCCTACAAAATAGACAATTTTTATTTCAACTTCTCATGATCCACTTTGTACAGACTGGGAGTTGATACAGCTGCTACTCACTGCAGCAGGTGTGTGTCCTATAGCTACTAGCAGGCAAGATAAAATGAAGACATTTTTAAACACCAACAGCAGAGCCAGGGTGATAGCCTTACTGTGTGCTTGTCAGATACCTCTTAAATGTTATTAAACTGAACTGACATACACAGGGGATTGTGATACGTCCATGTGTAACAGCCACTTCTGCTGACACCCAGGCAGCTTCATCTGTTGTTAAAATTGCTGCCTTCTGCAAAAGGTTGTGTTAAATATGTCAACCTTGCTTGCTTTGCTCCCCTCTTCCAGGTCTTCAGACCAGACAAGCTGAATGGTTATGACACGCAAACAGTTGCTGAGGCATTGGCCGAATGCCAGCAGGAATACCAGCCGAATATGGCACCCAAGGCACCAAAGATAAGAAGGTATGCGCAATAATATGTTTCATTATTTTTTGGCCGCACTGCTGTCAGGCGCACATGTGATCGCAAAGAAGTGATGCGATTGCTTTTCACAAGCAGCTTTGTGGCTGTGGCCGGAGTGCTCCTCGGCCTGGTGTGTAGAGGACACATTTGGTGGGAAGGCAATGTGACGCTTTGTTCTGTGAAGTCTTCTTTCCCGCCATCCTTAGTCTTGCCAATCTCTCCCGGCTCTTCTTCAGCCTGGCTTCTTCTTCTGACCCTAAATGGTTGTTGTGAATTCAAGATGCATGCATGTCCACAAAGCAACTGCACAGCTGTTAATGTACTGGAATGTGCATTATTCACATTTGCGATTGCTACTGTGCCACTTAATGGTACACCTTGCTGATGTTGACAGTATATTTTAATTTCAGGAGGGATGACGATGGAGTGGACTGGGCTGCTCGTGCTCATGAAACGGGCAAAGTGGAAGACGTCGACCCTGATACGGCATACGCAGTATTTGTGTCATACATTGAGATCAACAATAATTACGTCTATGACCTCCTGGATGACAATCCAATTGACACTAAGACAAAGTGAGCGCTTTACCTTACCCATGTTTGTCATTCTCTCTTAAATTTCAATTGCTTTGGGCATCTTTATTTGCATCTCCTTGTAGCATATTGCACCAAACACGTTCAGTACATTCAGCCAGTGTAACCTGATCCGTATTTTGCTTTGCACTTACTATTTGTCGAAACCAACTGCTAATCTGTTTGTTTTAAAGGTGCATACACCTCTTCGTGATAATTTAAAATCTATGCTACTAGCTATTTCACGTGATCAGTACCAGCAGAAACTGAGACAATGTAAAGTGACAAAATGTGCCTGTCACGGCAGCATTGAGCTTTGTTAGAGCATCCTTTGTCACTCATCAGTGTTGAGGCATGAAGAGCACATAGTAGTGGCTGTAGTCAGTGGAAACAGTAGACAAGGGGAGTGCTAGGTCACAACTGACCACATATAAGCGCTTGTCATGTTTGTTTTGATCACTATCCCTTATTCCTTCGCACTTATTTCTCATTGAATCATCTCCACCTTGCTATATGCATGATGCAATGCATTCTAGGCTAGAACTCTGGCTCCCCTACAGCTTTTGCTCTTTCCAGTCCAATACATTGAGAACCAAAACTCCACACATTACTGGGAAATCTCACTGAATTGACCTTGAATCAAATAATGTTGAAATGTTGTGACAAAAGCCAAATATTAGACTTGTGCCACAAACGTTGCTTGCATTCAGGGCGTAAGCAACAAGTCTGTAGTTGCAAGAGGTGGGCATTTACAGTACTACTGAGTCACCCATACCTCTGCTGTCTGCGATAAAAGATTGCATGAGTGTCATCCTTTGTGGAAATGCATAAAAGTTCAGAAACCAGATTTAAGGACTTGACTTACATTATAATCTTGTTAATTTGAACTGATTGAGAGATGTAGAGAGGGTGAGGGAACAAACACGGGTTAATGATATCCTAGTCGAAATCAAGAGGAATAAGTGGGCTTGGGCAGGGCACGTAATGCGAAGGCAAGATAACCGCTGGTCCTTAAGGGTAAAGGAGTGGATTCCAAGAGAAGGCAAGCGTGGAAGGGGGTGGCAGAAGGTTAGGTGGGCGGATGAGCTTACAAAGTTTGTGGGGGAACTGTGGCCTATCCCACTTATCCTGGCTGACAAGGCACAACACAACGGCTCGCTTCTGGCGCCACACTGAGAAGCCACGCAGCAGTAACCGTACCAGTCAGTCACATCAATGCTTTGAACACATGGCCCAGCATTCAGTGCAGGGCCTTGCTGCATCAGCCTTGCGAATAATTTGAACAAATTTTTTGCTTTGGAGGGTCTACAGTGTGGAGAGTTTTTAACCTAAGCATTAATATACATGCTCATTGTCTTATCATAAAGTTTCACTGTTAGTACTTGGGGCTCCACTCACAAGCTTTGTTTTTTAGGCACCAGGACCACAGCACCATCCTTGTTGGATGCTTGTTCGCCTTGCCTTCGACACCACTGAATTGAAGCATGTGAATGATTTCCAGCTGGGTGGCTCATTTTAGTTCACATGCCAGGCATTCATATGTACTTATTTTGGACTTGCATTCAATGTTCACAAATGTTTCCTGCTTACCTGAACAGTTTATTTATTTAAAATACCCGCTAAGGGCCCTCGTGCGAGGGTATTACATAGGGGGGCATAAAGATATGGCACAGGCATCTGAAACAAAATACACATAATAATGAATTAAAACTAGTAATGTACACAAATAACGCAACAAACAACGCAGAATAAAATAATTAGTAAATGCGCATAATCCAACAAAAAATACAAAATCTGTTAGTCCATGGTTAGCTTTAACGAATGCTGAAACAATTGTAGGTTAACCTCAGTAGCTATGTGTGATGGCAAGTTATTCCAATCTATTATAGTGCGAGGAATGAATGATTTCGCGTAGAGCAATGAACGGCATGTGATGCGTTTTATTTTGTTATCGTGGTCGCGGCGAGGAAAGACTGCAGGGTGTGGCAAAAAGGAGTCGTCGTGGAGGGTGGGGTGGTGATACAGTTTGTGAAGTAAGGTTAGGCGAGCGAAATGGCGTCGACATGATAACGGTTATACAAACACATGGTTATGCAAAGAAAGCTGTGTTTAGCTTTGAAGAGAACAACTTGGCTACGTGACTCAAAGAAAAATGCTGTGCTTTTTTTGATGCTAGCAGATGGTCGCACAGGCCTGAACAAGTTATGTAGTGTACCTATCCACAACTGATCCGTCATTGCGCTATCATCCTAAGTCTATGTGGCACTAGCCATTGGGCAGCCATCCAACAGTTCTGTGTGGTTATTTTTCTTTTCCTCCCACTATCCAGGCAGATGCGATCCAAGATGCTGCGAGAGGATTCCAAGCGTTGTGTGTATGTCTCTGCGGTGACTGAGACTGAAGTGAAGAGCGCCGACGAGGCATTTGAAGCCTGGTGTCGAGGCCAGAAGTCCAGGCACGTGGCCCACACTGCCCTCAATGCGGAATCAAGCAGGAGCCACAGTGTCTTCAACATTAAGCTGGTTCGAGCCCCTCTTGATGCGCATGGACTAGATATCATACAGGTACGTTTTTATTTTGTTGTTCTATGATGCCGAACCCAAATATGTACACTGTGTGTTGATGGTCAGACTATGTGACTCACTGAAATCTTCCCTAATCACTCTCCTAACCTACAAATTATGGTAGACTCCCTCTCAGGCAAGCACAGCTGGATGCTGGAAATCTTGTCAGCTTGTAAGGCACTTAACACCCCAGATGTCAAGTCGGGTGAGAGGACATCAGCAGTGTTATTTAACTGTAAATGAGATGGCATAAGTGATGAGTTCACCAGGAAGCATTAGATAATCATTCTGAAGGTACTGTTTTCAGATACGCCTTAGAGTATGCTTACTCAGCCGAACAGTTGCTGCGAGTTTTAGCCTTTTCTCGTAAAATTTATCTCGCACAGGTCATCTGCCGAAGAGTGCTCACAAACATCATGCTCCTAATCAATCCAAGAGACCAGAATGTGGCTAATAAAATGTTAAAGGCCACCCAGTACTCACTGTAGCTCTTATAATGGTGGAAGAATGATTTGCGCTAACTTATGCAGTTTTGCTCTTGACCATGCAAGCTGAATGTGTCTTTGACTCCGTTGCTTCTGCTCAGCAAAGAACGGCAATTTTAAATAGGGTTTTTGGATTGGATTGTCCACGAGGACAAAAAAAAATGATGAAATGCAAGTTTAAAATTTCTTTGCACCACCAATGAATCTGTGGACAGGTATGTGGTCATCCAAATGAACTAAATTTCTCTGGCATTTATTGCTGTAGGGCAAGTATTCGATAATTCCAAATATTCAATCGACTAGTTTATGTGATATTCGATTCGATCCGAATGTTTGGTACTGGAAATCTCATACAACTCAAGGACAAAGCGGCTTTTCCCCAAAGGACCCCCTTCCGTCCAGTGGCGTCGGCCGATTCTCGTGAACCTGCTATAGCGTCACAACGGGCAGATGAAAGGGGAAAGTCCCCCCTTCCCTGCACTGTCACGCTAGCACGGTCTGAAGAATCGATCGACGCCACTGGACGGAAGGGGGTCCTTTGGGGAAAAGCCGCTTTGTCCTTGAGTTGTATCCGGCTATAGTACTGCTCATTCGTCTCGAGTGAGCAGCGTTTCTGGAACCCTTGCTCTGTGTGGTTTTGGTTCAGTGTACCCCCTCTGGGATGGCACCATGGTGCAAACCGACTCCACGGACACTTCCTAGATGCAATCCCATAAGATCTTTGCAGGACTGTGAAAGCTCAAGAAATCCTTAGGCGGTCAGGTGTATCACTTCTTGCCTCGTTGTCTGCTCTCGTCGTTTGCAGGCATGGTTGAAAAAGGGAAATGAAGAAATATTAGTCAGTTTCAGATTAGGGTATGCATGCTTACCTATGCTAAACGCAAGTATTTTGTGAGATGTTACTCTTTGCTATACGCTCACTTTTAGTTCAGCGTATGCAAAAGCATACGAAACGATAACCTAAGCCTATGGCACCATCTCGTTTCTTTAGAAAGAAAACCACTTTTGTAAGACATTATTTTTTATTCCTAGGAGTGGCCTGAAATCCCAATGCTCCATTTATGACCAGTGGAAGTGCTGAAAAACCCAGTGACACGAATTCACTCTGAATTGAAGAGTACTGCTTCGAAGCGCGTCACCATTTTGGGAACTTTATTTTAGTATACAAAAGCGTCAACTCTGAGAAATAGCATACAAAATATGAGTGCACTCTTACTGTATTTCTTGATGTCAAGACAAACCAGTGATATGCAGTTTAGCAGGTTCCCTGCAGTAAAAATTCCTTGTAAGCCTTCGGCAAAAAGCTTGCATAAAGTATACTACATTAGTGCAGAAGGGCTTTTTTTACATGAAACTGGCATATTTAGAATCAGGACACAAAAATACGTGTTCGTTGATGATTTCAATATTGTGACATAATTTTTTTAAGACCCTCTTCCCCCTTAAGGCTCAATTTGAAATAGCGTTTGGTGTATGCACACCTTAAAGCACACCGTCCCTCGTGCCTCATATGTCCATATTGCACTGGCTCTACATTCTGCAGCATCGGCACACCGCCTCTGCACTCATCGCAAGGAACTACTGAGAATGTTCGCGCCACATGCCTGCATGTCACTGCAGCACACACGAGCAGCCGTGAGTGCGACGCCCAGATCTGTGTCTGCGCTACCTGCAGTGCACACGTACATGAAATGAAGGACGTGCAGCTCCCTCGACTTTTGCGGGATGAGTCCGAGCTGGGTGTAGCTGTTGCAGTTGCTCTTATCAGTGCGAAATTCGCCAATCAAGTGCAGTGGCGTGAGCGCGAAGCTAAAGCTACAGCACGAGGTGCATGGAGATGGGTGCCTCTTTCAGATGCCTGAAGCGGGATGGCACTGGGTGCAGAGGCGCAGGATTTGCACGCGTGGCAGGTGTCCATGAAGTAGCTTCTTCAAAGCAGGTGGAGGTCCCACGAATGTCCCACAAATGTCGCAAATGTCCGACAAATATGTCGACTTCGTCGGCAGGTCGACTCCTCCAATTTCCGATGGCCAGTTTTGCAGAAAGTCAGCACAGCCTGAAGGAGTGTTGCAAAGCTGTAATGTACTCTTAGTTTGTTTTTATTTTCAGAATACATGATTTTGAAATTGCCTATTGTGTCGTTCAACCTTTTTTGTGCACCAGAAGCATTCAAAATATTCGCTTCGAAATTATTCAAAGAAAATTATTCCCTCAGGCCTATGTAGACTCATACATTGGCTATATTTCTCAGATCTCTCAGAAATGTGGATTCTGGCTATTAGCACTCTAGTGAATTAGGAGAGTTGAAAGTTGTCAGCTGCTAGGATTGGTAACAAGACTGCTGCGTTCATTTTTGTACATAAGCTGGGATGTTTAAATTCCTTTTCATTCAATCCAAGACTATGTTCATGGTGTTAGTACCTGACCACTCTTTTTCTCTTCATTTTCAGGACAAGAGGACACTTGTCATTAGTCAGCTTTCGCTTGTAGACCTTGCTGGCAGTGAACGCACAGGCAGGACTGGGAACACTGGCCACAGGCTCAGGGAAGCTGGTGAGACTCGTTTTGACAGCTAGCTTGTTTCATAGATGCCCACCATTTCATGCATGCAACAAACCCTGTTCCTTGTTTCTGTGCGACAGCATGTTGCTACGCTCATCTTTGCATTTAGAAATGATGCTGTGTGAGATTTTGTTCAGGACCTGTTTTCTTTCCTTCCCCCCCCCCAGAGAACATCAACAATTCATTGATGGTTTTGCGTAGTTGCATTGAAACACTACGAGAGAACCAGACAACTGGGTCAACCAAGGTGATGTATTGGCTTTTGTGCTATGTAAATAAATTGGTGCTATTATGAACGTCTTAAAGATGAAGCTTTTTCTCTTTGCCTGTTTGTCTCGGAGATCTTCACTCGGGTCACTGTGCGCTTTTCTAGAACTTTCAGCAGGGCAAAAAACCTGTTTATAGCAGCTTTAAGCTTACTTTTTGTTTATTTGTTTTGGTTTGTTTTACCTGCAACCCTAAAAAACTGCAACTCTGCATTTCATATTCTGCAAGTGGTCTTGGGGCCTCCTCTCTGAAACTTGCATTGATTTTTCAGGTTGTGCCATACAGGGACACAAAGATCACTCACCTTTTTAAGAACTTTTTTGATGGCGAAGGCAAAGTTCGTATGATTGTTTGTTTAAACCCACGACCAGATGACTATGATGAAACATTCGTAAGTATATAGCAGAGCAGTCGTAATTTCAGTGTTAAGCTTGCATTTTAGATTGGATGAATATTTAGGTTGAATTCAGATCGAATATGTATTGCACTGAGCGCATAATTTAATATTTAAAATGTTTATATTTGCTAGCTTCAAATCTCTGTAGACTGCTATGAGGAAAGAATATTAATTCATCCAAGGGTTTCTTATCGCATTGCAGCTCGCCAAGTGTGCGCTGCTTGCCGCGGGTAACTGATATGTAGTGCCATATAATTTTATGTCGGTGAACGCTGCCTACATGAGTGTGCTTACATTTGTTCTCACTTGTAAGTGGTATTGCACGCTTTGACAAATATTAACTGGCTTCATTCATGAGTGGTGCTTTTTGTCAACTTTTTAACATTAAACTGCTGGGAATAGTCGGTGCTTGTTTGACACATTCCTCAAAACCAATCTTTCTTGGACACTATTTATTTTTGATTAGAGAGCATGGCCACTCGCATCACCAGTGTATCTTGCGCTTGAGTAAACTGGTGCGGCTGAAATTGTTCTAGTACTGCTGGACTAGAGCACTCTGTGCAACAAACAGGTGTAGCCAGAATGAGTGTCAGAGAAAGCGTGCAGTTTCTTTTCAACCGTTAAGGAGTTCAGACATCACACTGCCACCGACAAACGCAGCAAGGAACAGGACAGCACAGCAGTCTGCTGTGGCGAGGATCACCGAACAGCTGCGCTTAAACGTTTGAGACAGAGAGACGCTTGGCAACGGGTCAAGACAGCAGTGTGGCAATGTGCTTTAAAAATAGTTTGGCAGTGCTCTCATTTGACATCCTCCTTGCTTTCAGCATGTGATGAAATTCGCGGAGATGACCCAGGAGGTGCTGGTTCCTATGGCCACAGCACCCTCCGCCTGCATGCAGGCCGGCGCCGGCCCATCTTGCCGCGCGCGGCAAAGTTTCAGGGTGAGGTGTGGTTTTCTGTTTTCACTCCTCTACTTTTCCACTTGTGCTGAATACTCGTTGCATTTCTGCCTTGTACCAGTCGGCCTGCAATTAAATAGCCTCAGCACCACCAAAGAACAACAACCACTAGACTGAGTGACAGCCTGTATCCAGAGGTTCAGAGCAGAGCATACTGCTATAACATCACAAAGCCTTCTTTAAAGATACTCATTGGCATTTCAGAAGATCGTGTTGAAAAAGATTGAGGTGCCTGCTTTTTGACAGCAAATTTCATGGTTGGAGCTGAAGATGGAGTGCTTCTTGCATTAAGGCGTAGTAGGCTGCACAGCATCCTGCTCACATTTCACCTCTAATAGGAGAACACAAGTTCCAAAATTACAGTATCTGTCCTTGGAGAAACTGGAGAGGTGAAGGCACTTTTCTTTTAAAGACGTGCTTGCATGAAAGTTAGGGGTACTATGTTACATTATTAGCACAAAATTTGCTTTCTGACTGCTGGTTTCTTTCACTCAAAGGTTCTGTTTCACCCTGTCTGCAGGGAGCCTGAAGGAGCATTCTACAATGCCACCGCCAGAACCATCACGGGAAGTCAGCTGCATGCCGGTATGGCTATCTGCTTTGTTTGTATTCAGGGTGCATTTTTTGCTTCATGTGTGTGAACGTTTCAGGTTAGCCCGCCGCCCACGCCTTTTAACGCGAGAACATTGCATGGCTCGTTGTGCGAAAACCCTGCCATAGCCAGACAGCTGTGGCAGGAACATGGGGCAGAAGCGCTGCACGCAAATGAATTCAGGCAACTCTCTCCCTCTAAGAAGGGCAAGTCGACTTCCACGATGAATGGAAACAGGTTTGAGGGTCCTCCTCACTGGGGTCACTACACTATATCTTTTCACGCTGATAACGGAGCAGACCAGGCTCAAGATGGGAGTAGATATGGCCCCCTCCGCCCCATGCACTGGGCGAGATGCTACTGTCTCGTCTGATGGGAAGTGCTGCATGTACACCGCCTCCACGAGATACGCTAGGAAATATGGTGCACCACTGTCGGGGCTAGAGATTACACAAAGGGGAAGTCTCCGCCGCTGCCGTCAGTTGACCTTCAGCTTTCGGAGACTGAGTTTGTGGCGCCATGGAGTCGCTCACATCTACATCATCAGGCGAGGCAGCAAAGCATGGCCGGAGGCAGCAGTTCACTGGCAACAAATTTTGCAGCCACCATAACGCAACAAAATATGCGAAACGAGCCGCTGCTCCGAAACAACGTTCACTCCTATCCCCCAACAACAACTAAGCAACACGCTCAGCAACACAAGCAGTACTTTCGCATTTACACATCATAACTGCTTAGGTACCCCCATAATTTATTTACTCTTTTGCCGCTACTTTGAGCCCATTGATTGCGGTGCAAGCATTGTAATGGATTAAGACTACGACAACACCTATTGTGGCTTGGTGGCCTTGGTGTTCTGCTACTCAGCACGAGGTCACTGGCATGATCTCATCTGCTGTATTTCAGGGGAAGCAAAATGCAAAAATGTCTATACACTGAGATTCTGGTGCTCATTAAAAAACTGCAGGTGACCAGGCATCAAAATTCACCTATATATTGTCATTAAGAATGCTGTAGCAAATTTTATTTTTGTCTGTAGTACATGCATCACTTTCAAAAATGGGCTTTGCTTACCACTATTTGCATGTTTTGCAACCTAGGTCATGAAACGGTAATCATAAAATTGGCGTGTTTTTGGAATATTTTTGCGGAGGATAAAAGCTGCAGTCACTGCAATATCACACCAACAAATATGCAGAGAGACTAATATACGATAGCAATATGGCATGGTAGCTCAACTGACCTTCTGTTCTGCTAAAATTCTGCTGTTCTCCCCTCTCATGTGAAAGGTGCGGGGTTCAATCCCCAGTGCCGATGGGTATCCACCGGTGATGAAGTGGGTACAAGCTTTCCCTTGACCTGATGCTCAGCATCTCTGGGGTGAAGTGCTTAGAAAATGGGACCTTGTATGATGGTGCTCTTCGCCACAGATTTCCTTGCACCATTAAATGCAAAATCGTCATCAGCTGAGCTGTTCTGCTGAAAACTAACATGCATATTTATATCATTGAGCATGAGCGTATGTGATGTACAATATGCAGACTTTGCTTGATCCCTTGATGCAATCTTCTTGCGAGAGTACCGTTGCACTGCTTAAGCGTTGGTTTGTTTGGGGATTTAAATATTTTTACCCTTTCTTTGTTTCTCTGAAGCTGAGCGACTGCTCTGACAGTGATGTTCTGCAGCAAGAGGACGACCAGCGGACCGATAGGAAGAAGCCAAGAAGAGAAATGGAGGAAAACAATGGTGCTGAAAGTAATTGTCCATCTTATTTCCTGGTGTATTGATCATTTTTTCAACATGCTTTCACCTGCTTTTTTCTCTTGTCAGTTGATGACCTCAGGAGTAAGCTCACCCAGAAGGAAGCAGAGAACAGTGCTTTGAAAGAGGTATGACAAGCAAGGGCACATGTGGAGAGCGTTGCGGTCACATGATTGCATTTGTGGGCTCGTATCGGGGCTTACTCATGCGAAGCTAAGGTTAAGCTTAGTGCCGCAACTAGTCGGCAGCACATATTAAGGCCACTACTGTGTGCAGTGCAGTTCCACGGCCTGTGCGTTTGCTTCAGGCATCACGAGAACACTTGTCTCGTTTAGGAGTTCCTTTTGTGAATGACTGCCTTCTGTGCAGTGATCTTTTTGTTATGCAGAATGCGCACAAATGTTCTACTAATTTGTATTCTGTTCACAGCTGTGTGGCCTGCACTCTTACAGTTTTGTTAAGCATTCAAAGCTACAGCACTTATGAGAGGTTGTGCTGTGGACCAGCCAGTGGGAAAGGATGGAGCTGTGTGGACCGGCACCAACCGGGTCATTCACTGCTGTGTTGCAGATGGGAGGAGAGGAGAAATAACAAGAAAAAAAAGTTGGATGCACCTTTCAGCCATGAACGCAGAGTATCTAAGAGGTGCTTGTTGTGCTATGCAGTGTAATTCACTTATGAGGATACCAGATATAACTATATATTGCTAATAATGATCAAGTTCTTTAGATTTATTAATTCCCCTTTTGCCACTGTGTAAAAATAAACCATACGTAAGAATACAATTATCGGTGAAATAATGAATACAATGATAGGATTCTGGCCCCCCCAGAAATTGCATGCCACCCAAGCTGTCTTGATAGAAAATGAAATGCTTTGATGCGATTGATGTAAAAACTCCACAAATGGGCCGCTGTTGTGGATTTTTCGAAGGTCTTATAATGTGCGACACTGTCAAACTAATACTAAGACCTTTGATAATAGGGTCCACAGTATGGCATACTAGAAGTACTTGAAGGAATCAATAATTTTAGCATGCTTCTTTAAGCTGAGCATTGCATATGTGATGCGGGCACTTATGAGTGCCGACATCACATATAACATATGGACAAAAATCGCACATAAAAAAGGGGGTGTCCACTTTCTCCTTTCTGAATCTGCATTTCTGCATTGGGAGTAGTTTAACTGCAGTTCTTCATGCTTTTTTTCTTCGTCTTTTGTACCTTTGTGGCATTGTTTTTTCACTACTGCATTTAAAATGCAGTCCTCAGCCAGCCTTTCCCCAAGGAGAAGTACCATGATGGGTGGTAACTGGACAATCTTTATGGGTGTTGCACATAGCACTTCCCAAAACTTGTGCTTTTAGCTCCTAGCAAACTGTTGGTGAACATGAAAGGGTAAAGTTAGAAGACTAAGAGAGCACAGTACGTTAGGGAACAAATGAGAGCTGGTATCCTTTGACCTGTCCTTAGTGGAAATCAAGAAAGAATGGACATGGGCGAGTCTTGATGTGAAAGGAATGTAAGTGATGGTCCCTTAGGGTGATAGAGTGGATTTCAAGGTAGGGCATGCATGCATTGGTAACAATGACATTGTCAAGGTAGATGTGAAAGGGCAAGAACCGGAAGCAAGCAGAGGGCATCTCTAATGTGGTGCGCTGCCTCATCTGACCATCTTGTTTCTGTGGTGTGTCCAGGAGCTCAAGGTGATGCAGATGGACCTGAAGGCCCGAGAGCAGCAAGTCGTTCTGCTTGAAAAGAAAGTGGCCCATGCCGAGCAGTCTGTGCAAGCCCTCACCCTCCCCAGGAGAAGAGGACTGTGGAGAACATGGTCAGTGCATCGCAGTCATGTCCTTTTTACTTACGCCTGTTGTTGACCTTTGTTTTGATTCGCTATTATGGGATTTGATGCTGTTTATGTTTCATCAACCGAATTATGGCTGTGACGTGAACTTCAGGTCAGGAGAGGCACAAAAAAATGGCAATATAACTGCTGATATGCCATTTGTTGTAATTCTAGATCCTGACGCTGGCTGGTGCTGTAGTGAGTTAAAACTACTTATCCGCATTTATATTGCACTTTAGCTTTGCCTCACAGAGCCTAAGGCACAACTGCACATCACAGCCATCGTTCGGTTGATGAAACCGAAACAGCATGAGAGGAGGAATTCGATTACAAATTATTTAGCAGTTGTAGTTGAACACCACATCAGAAGAAAACATGTAATAAAATTAGGTTCTATAGTCATTTAATTATAATGGACCAAGTCAAATTTAGAAGAGCGGGGTAACATTTGTACGTATGAAAGACTCTTTGTGACGTAAAGTTTTCGTTCTATACGGCTGCTTCCAGGCTATGCAGCTGCTCTCAGAACATGCAAGGTTGCAGTACCCACCTCTCATCTTTTGGATAATGTGGTTCATATTGGTTCTGCAAAGCACTGACTTTGTTCATACTGGTGATAAGTGACTGCCAGGTACGCGAATTTGCAGGGACACCATGAACAGTTGTACCTTGACAATAAGGCATGCGTTACTGGTTCTGCAACTACATCTGAATGTTTCAGTGTCCAGCCAGATCAAGCAGCGATTGTTGCAAACATGAACATTCTATATTTTTCACTTTTGAGCTGTACAAAAGGGTTGTTGCTTTCAAATGGCATCTCCACCCTAAAAATAACATCTTTACTTAAGTGTGTAATGAAGTGTGTGCCTTAGTTTATTGCGTTTCACCTGAGCTGATATTTATTGGTTGTCTGAGCACCATGCTTAATTATAAAGTGCCTGTGGCCTGCATTTTGTGTACAGTCGCCCTCAAAAGTAAATGGGAGGCGACTTCATCAAAAAAATTTAATTTCTTTAAATCTAAAGCATAATGATCCATGTTTCTTGGTGCACACTGCAATTCGCACAATCACAATTAGTCTGCACGTATGTATTCAAGGATGCATGAATTGAGTGGGCAGTGATTAAACCGTTTCGTTAATATTGCCTTCCATTTACTTTTGACAGCACCTGTACATTGTGGGGCAAATTTAGCTACACTGACTTCCAAATTTAACGAAATACAAACTGTGCAAGTAAATTGGATTTCTTACGTTTGGAAATTTCTAGAGCTTGCAGAAAAATGCTATTGTGCGATAGTAATGTCATTAGTAGCATTCAGACCAGAAACTCGATCATTGGTGGAAAAAAAAATCGCCTATGAAACAACTTAGCTGTGGCCCTTGGCATTGTTTTTGTCCTCTGGGAGACAGTAGCTGCCTGCTTCAAGGTGTTCGGTGCTTGAGCATCATTTGTGTGCAGCTCAGCGAGAAGCAGAGGCTGCTGGACAGGGAGGCCCCGGAAAAGGTGCAGATGCAGCTGGAGCGGGAGAGGATGAAGTCGGCCATGGTGGGTGTTGGCTTGATCATGTTTTATTTGGGAGATACTGCAGTCGCGGAAGACCAAGCAGGTGGGAGCATACAGATACAAAGTTTACATAGCAGTGCTTTCAGAAGCATACTTCAAACCAGCACACCTTTCTGTTAATTTTGTCGCGACGGCAATTGTACCTGATTCATCACTCATAATTGGTGCATTTTTATGACACTACTTTCATGCATGTAGACTACTTTCAACCATATTTCATGTGTACTGCGAGAACTGCTTACTCCGAAAGTCGATCCATATTGCGCCCAGCTTAAGGGGAAATGCAGGTCTTGAAATGGTAAAAAAAATTCAAAAATTACGTTATTTGGATTCAATATACTTTAAAGTAGCTGCCTATAAAGTTTCAAGGTCTCATTTGACCTCTGACTACTATAAAATCGATATATCGGGTGTTGAGTTTGGAGCAAAATGCCGGAGAACTTCACTCCCATCTCTTCCCACAATCGTGTCCCCAATGATCGTCATATTGGTCTTGTTCAGAAGCTGGTGCTCTTCTCTATTATCTTGGTGCTACTCGCTGTTGTGAAATCCTCTTGGGACGTCCGCATTCTGCCATTTGTTTAGGTCTCTACAACGCCTCCAAATGGCTGGCGAGCACAATTCAAATGCATTTTTCTGTTTCGCGTTCTTTGGCAACATGACTAGCCTTACAGAAATTTTCATAATCTTTTTATGGTGCAAGTTAAATTAACCTCATACCGCTGAAGTCAGAAAGAACTGAACTATGGAGCTATGTTATCTTTAATGGCTCAGTCAAACATAAAATTTTCTGAACAGTAATGTTACCTAATTATATTTCATACTTATGGTGCTTCGACATAACTGACCATATTTTTATAATAATTTATTTCAGTAACAATATAAATAGCATAGTTCCCCATTGCAGATCATTGGCTATAGCTCCATTTCAAATGGAACCAAAATTATTTAAGGAAAGCGTCTTAACAACCCGTAAGAAATTACCCTATTAGATTTGAACTATTTTTCTATAACATGGAAACCAATCAAAATATACTTAAACTAATTATACTATTGAAAACAGAAGAAATACCAACACACATCTAATTTCATTGCGCTGTGTCTAATAATAAAAATTTAAATTTAAAGACCTGCGTTCCTCCTTAAAATCTTTTTCTTGAGCTATAGACCATGGGGATCATGAGTTCAGCTGAGGAGCATAATATAAATTTGTTCCTTCCATTGAAATTTCCTAGCAGAAAGAGCACTTGGACATTTGACTGCGCACTCTCTTTGGGTGCCTATCATAGGGTGCATTTTATTGCCTCTTGGAGCCCTGGGCTAGTTAGTTCTGTCAGTGGTAGACAGGAAAAAAAAAATTCGCTTTGCTGCACAGAGGAATGTTGCTAGGCATGTTAAAGCATACGGTCCACTCCGGTGCACTGTCTTTGATTCAGAAAGCCGAAATGCCAAAGAAGCTTGCAGGTGAACAGCTAAGCTCATTACGAATGCTCATTCAGGCTGTTCTGTACTTATGATGCAGTGGAGTTTCCACCCATTTCAGGTCTCAGAGTGCTATTCTGTTCTGTGGTGGGATGGTTGCTGCTACAAACAACTGCTCTTGTTCATCAGCCATTTCGGCGCTGATCAGACCAGGAGCTATTTCACGTGCAACGCCCCCACTGTTGAGTTTAGAGACCCATTTAGTACTCGATGGCTTTGTTGTTGCACTCTGTGAAGAGGCTGTCGATCCTGGTCGATGTCTTTCCCTGACAAACAGGCCGAGGTGGAGGCCAAGCTGAGCGTGGCCAATGAGAAGCTGCGCATTCTTCGAGAGGTGCTCAACTCCACCGACTCGTACATGCCGCCAACGGCATCAGCGGGAAACCCCGAACCGGCTGCACCTCCTCTGCTGCTGCCAGTGAGTGGGGACACCCCGGGGCACCGTTAGCCTTTTGCTGTCGTCGATGGAGCACCTGTCAAGCTTCCCGAGCATGCTGATGCTTGCGGCTTGCATGCTCCTTCCTATTGAAGTAGCCTGGAAAAGTGAGAGACGTTTTCTCTTGCATCGTTCGAAGCATGCACATCTGTGCAAGAATTTGCTCGCAGTGTCAACCTTGTGACAAATGCGACAATTATACACTGCAGTTCAGTGACGCTGATATGCAGTGAACAGTGTTTGCGACTACGCTTTATCATTTCTGATGCTTGCTCTAATGTTTGCACTTCATTTTGCATGTCTCATTGAATTAGTGCATCGAATGTAGCACTGAAGCACACCTTTTCTTCATGCATTTTTTTCTTTTTTTTCTTTTTTCTACACTCGTTATGTGGATGGACATGCATTCATATGATGGCTGCTCCTTTCACTGAATGCAGGCTTGCTGTGCATTTTCTTTTGTACCTTTGGGCAATGCATCTTTATGCTCTAGCCTAAGAAAAGGCGTGCATGCTTTGCTTACGCAATTTGCATCTAGTAATCGTCCTTTGCTGCATGTGAATTTGCAGCTCTTTTAGTTTGGAATTGTGTTCATACTCTGAAAGAATGTGTTCTAGCCTCATAAAGACTTTTGAGGTGCATGGCTGTACGCTCTTTTCTTTTCATGATTTCATGTAAGTCATTAGATGCAAAGAGTTAATAAAATCTATTTTGTTTGTGTGGGCTGCATGGTTTTATGCATCAGTGCAAGCACAAGTGTCTTTATGCTGGACAACTTGCTTTACAGGGCAATGGTTGCCGCATCTAGTCATCGTTATGCAATAACTTAACACACTGAAGCATTTGTGAGGGCCTCATTATATTTAGTCGCATTTTCATTGGCACCTGACTTCTCTTCCTTCTGTTTTATTTTGGGACCAACATGCGTGAGGCAAATAAACACTTTTTTGTGACTTGTGCTGTTGCTAATCTTACTGCAATTAACATTTCGAAACTGCCGTACCTGGTGTACCAGGCGGACAGTAGTAGCTGACATGTCTCCTATTTGTGTGTGTCAAGCTCAGTGGTAACTGACGAGGGAGGTGGTATATGTGAATAATGTACCGGCTGGCTGGTGTGATGGCGTAATGAAAAGATGTGGAAAGTGCTTGTGTCATACCCTTCTTTTGTCCTGTCCTGACACTGTTACTGTGTTTGTTGGTGTATCTTCAGCTTAGTGAGCAAGCTTTATTAGCTGGCCACAAACTTCAGTAAACTGTTGTTCCCCTGAATGCAGCGCCCTGAAATTAGGCATAAATATGTAACTGCATTGGTACCATTATATAAAGGGAAGTTTCAGTGTAGCTTGCTTTTCATTTTCTAATAGTGAATCGCCTTTAATTTTAATTATGTAGTCAAAATCTTGAGCAGGTTTAGTCAGCATCCAAGATTTGTGGTCCTTTAAGAAAGAAGCTGGTCTTAAAAAAAAATTGATGTCAGTCACAATTATGATTTTTGGGAAGATGTGTTTTCCCCTGCAATTCCAAATATGGCATTTAATTGCTTGTTCACTTGTGTAATGTGTTATGCAAGATTTTGGAGAGAAATCGTAAGAAAGTTTGGTGCAGGGAACTTGCTGAAGTGCAAGTTTGTCTTGACACCAAGGAATGCAGCAAGGGCAAAATTGTTCTCTTGCCTTTCGTAGAACTTGAGGTACAGAGTTTTGAAGTTGCCACTCTAGGAATACAAACGTTTTCTTCCCTCTTCTGAAGTGGCACATTCAGAATCCCTTAACTTGACTTCTATGGTGGGCATTTCCCAGGGGCAAAATTTCTTGAATAAGGCTGTTGGCAAAAGACTTGCATATTTCATGAATGCACATCGAGTTATTTTATATGAAATTAAAAGACATAATTGGAATTGGCACACAAAAAAAATATTCATTGAAGATTTAAGAATACTGACTTCATTAATAATAAACTTTTCCTTTCTAAGACTAGCTTCCCCCCCTTAATGAGGAGTGCTTTCTTGTCTGGTTAATGTCTGCTGCCTTCAGAGGCAGTGCGGGCCCCAGTGTACTTGTTACTTCCACATCATGCCATTACTTGCAACATTCATCATCCTGCTCAAAGTAAACTGACATTTTAGTTTTTTTTGTAATGCCCAGAGAGTGGAAGACAAGAGTTCACAGTAAACAAGAAATTGCGAAGCCCATGACATTTGTTGATGCACAGTGAATTTCTTTCTAGGCAATATTTCAATTATTTCACTTCCACCAGTGTGTCAATCATATTTCAATGATCGTGTTTTGGTATTCACTACAGTTCAGCTTCAGATTTTTGTTCATGTTAAAAATATGCTGGAAGTCATTTTGAATTTCTTTGCTCTGAATGCTCATTCTTGACCAGAAATGCACTTTGCAGACAAAGGCAAAGGACATTTATATTCATTCCTGGGCATTCCTCTCGGCTAGAAAAGGCCGTTTTTCTAAATTTACTTGCTGAAAAATTTTACCACAGCACTGAATTTCTGAATTTAGTGGCGTACAGACTAACTTCATACAACGCTTCGCTTCTGGGCTCCGAATACGTTTAGCATGTCAAACTTTGTTCCACGCGTCGACCGCACACAATCAACAGGTTGCACAAAACAGTTCAAAGGTCATGACAAGAGGTCGTATACACAGTCATAGCGAAAAACGGCAAAATGTGAAGAGAGGAAACAAAACACAAAGGCTGCCAGAAACAAGGAAAGCCAGAGCAGATGGCATACTGGGGGCAGATGGAAGAGATTGCTGCGTCATCGCATGCAGTAGCTAATAGCAGTCACACTATCCCCTGCATTCTCAAGGAGCGTGTGCTTCGCCCAGTTGCAGCCTCGAATTTGAGAGGTGGGAAACTCAAAACCCGCTCCACAAGGCCCCCAATCACATGCAAGCCACCCTTGACCAGGATGACGGCACTAGGTTCAGCAGCAGAACTGCTCTGGGGTGAAGTTAGGGCATACTTTCAGAGCTTTCTTGTGGCTCAGGGGCTGCCGCAGATTGTTATACATTTCATTTCAAGTAGCTTCACAGCGAATTAAGTGTTGATAATTACTGAAAAGCTAGTTGTTAACATGTACTGCCAAACTTGTACTCTGTTTCATGCATCAGGTGCAATGCTGTCAAGGATAGCGCTCTGGTTTGCACTGCCTACATCCGTGATCAGAAAGTAGGATGTTACTTGCGGTGAGCAGTAAGTAGTGAATTTTTTCCTGTATGTGTATTACATGACATATTTGTTAATTAAATGCGCACTTAGTGCTGATGGCACGCTTTTGCCTTCTGGTGTCTTAGGCCACTCGGCCACAAAACAAGCGCGGAGCAACTGTCCTGCCGTTATTTTTTCATGCAGACTACTTCCGTATCTTTCACAGAGTTGTACTTGATGTGTGAAATGGAGTGAAACAAATGGGCAAATGAGTGGGTGTGCAAGTGCTCTTTTCGGCACCGGATAAGCTAACAAAACTGTGCAAGAAGGTCAGCTCTACCGACAGTCAGGATAGGAACTGCACCATTAGGTGCCAGCAATGGTTTGTTGCATGCACAGCAAACATAGTGTACTCAATTCCTTTGCCCTGTGGACGAGCCTACGTTGGCCAGACTGGTAGATGTTTGAATGAAAGGCTCAGGGAGCACAACTATAATGTCACAGTTGCCTCTCGACAACTAGGCACGCATTGTTGTAACTGCCAACACTGCAAGCAACAAGGGCCTTCCTTTCAGCAGACCACAGCTCTGCGCAGATGTGCCAAAAAGACCGCAAGGGAAATTGTTGACGCTGGGGAAATCACAGAGCATAGAAAATTGTGTCAGCATACCTTCAGTACTGTTAAGTTGCAAGGAGTGCCACTTTTTGGGCATAATGACGCAGTAATGGTTGTTCAAAGACTGCCCATTCATGTGTTTACTAGTTGTTCAGTGTACAGTAATGCTTTTGTTTAGTTTGTGCAGTTGCTTTGCGTAGCACGTTGTTCGTTGCCACTATCAAGGAGGAGCCCAATGTATCGCCTGTACGTTTGCGGGGTTTTCCCTGCGCGCACTTATGCGTTGCTTTGTATAAATGTAGGCACATTGCATGGAAATAAACTAGTTGAAGTACGGTGCTTTGCAGTGTGTTTTCTGTCAGTCTACATCTGTTTCTTGTATGCCGGGAATCATTTGGAGACAGTTGGCTGTGATCTTTGATGGTTGCTATTGGTAAGGGCCTTTAATTGTAGGGCCACCTTATGCAATTCATTCATCTGCCACAATCAATGCGACAATTTGTAAAGCTTAAAGTTTCAGACACCAGGTTGTGATGACGTGCTCTAAAAAGCGCATAGCATGTTGCTCATTCTATAAAATCCGAGATGCCTCGACGTATGATGCAATCTGCTGTGGACTGTTTGCATCATAACAAGCACTGCAGTATGCATGCACGTTTCACACTTGTCTTGTTCGGGATTTTGTGAGAATGCTTATGCACTAACGTGTGTGTCCAGGCTCATATACTGCCAGTGATGCGTCACCGACGGTCCAGATCATCTGGTCCTGATCTGTGGGTGGAGCACAAGCCAGCTGACACTGTTTATGCAGTCTTTTTTTTTAAATTCGTTAGGGAGACGTGATTCTATCTGCAACTGGTGCAGCTCATGTGGTCTTCAACGATGTGGAAGCGGTGAAGCATTTATCCTCAACTTCAAGTCGCATAAGGTTTATTAAACCGCCTGTACATCTGCATGCAGCTATGGATGTACAGCCTTTCTCAAAAGATTAGAGCCCAAGGGGCTTACTTCCAAGCCATGTAGTGGGGCTCTTCAGCTTCTGAGGGGTGAGGTCAAGAGCTCCTCTCACCTTCAAGAGACTTTGTAATGGTGAAGTTGCATAACAAGCCGCACAGCTGAATGAAACCCCCTGAGTGTACATACAGAGACAGCAGCCCCATGGTTCCAGAGAAAAGTGGTGACTCTGGGGCAGCTCACTACCGACTGATACGTTTTGAAGCAGATGGCGCCTGCAGTATACAGTGAGCTCGATGAGTATGTTAGTCACTGATACAGTTTTTTCTTTGGGTGCAATGTGGTTGCTGCTTTCTTTCTGCTTTCCTTTGAAAAGATGCACTTGCTCTTGATAATGATCAGGTGTGGCAGTATAATTCTTGTCCCTTTTTACCTCTTTCCTTCGCATTTAGATGGAGCATTCGTTGTTGACTGTGCCATCAACACAGCAAACGAATTTGTCATTTTTCTCTAAACTAGGCAATGGCACATTCTCAAGATTCAAAGTTGAATTCAGTATTGCCTGTTATTCAACTTGGGAATGAGACATTTGGTATTCTTGAATATTCCCATGTTGTGCATAACTGAGGACCCTAGTTTTTCATTATCCCGCAAAAATTGCAGGTTTCAGCTCTCTTCAAGGAGCTATGTATTAACAGCCACATTCTCTCTTATCTTTATGTTTTTGTTGTTGTGGATGTCAGTAGGAATGATAGAACTATGGGAGTTTGATTAATTGAACCGACCGAATTTTCTGAAGTTAGAATCTGGTAACAAACCAAGTTCCACTGGTGCCTTTCCAGGCTTGCTCCCCTATCTGCTCATAGTGCACCAAGCATGGCAGCTAGTGATGGTTGCTGTGACAGGGCTGGCAACAATATTACTCAGCGGAGCGTTTGCACACAAACACAGAAGTGGGCGACGCTTCCAGGACTCCCTGTTGACATGGACATCGTCGTACTCATCGGAACGTGGCTGAAATGGCCATAATGTTTTATTGCCAGCGGTCCGCACGTTGATAATGGTTTTTAGAAAGGTGGAAAATGTTTTTTGTCACAGCACGGTATCAGCCAAACTGTGGCGGAAACTACGTTTTTAACCGAGGCATTGCATGAGCCACTACTTAAGCGGTTAGCCAATACACTGAAAGCTCGTTAATTTGAACCTCAATAATTAGAATTTGTGGATAATTCGAACTACACCACTTGGTCCAGCCAAGCTCCATAGAGATCTATGTATGAAAAAGCCTGTCCATTCCCAACAAACCAAAGGAGAGGAGCATGGCGAAGTAGCTTGGTTGTGATGGCTGTTACTACGTTATTAATGAGTCTTTCCAAAAACACTAGCAGGCACTGCAGAAACAGCATTGGGAGAATGCGAAAGCATTGACGCCTCCTCAGCACTCGTCGCTTCTCTTGGCTCCTAATTGCCTCCCATTGCTAATAAATGGCTCTTTTTATATCGCACACACAACTGTCCATTTAATTGGCTTATCGATCACATATCCACCACGTATCGATCACGCATCCGTTGCTTATCGATCACTTATCTGTTACTCATCGATCACTTGTCAGTTACTCATCGATCACTTGTCAGTTACTCATCGATCAGTTATCTGTTACTCATCGATCACTTATCTGTTACTCATCGATCACTTATCTGTTACTCATCGATCACTTATCTGTTACTCATCGATCACTTATCTGTTACTCATCGATCACTTATCTGTTACTCATCGATCACTTATCTGTTACTCATCGATCACTTATCTGTTACTCATCGATCACTTATCTGTTACTCATCGATCACTTATCTGTTACTCATCGATCACTTATCTGTTACTCATCGATCACTTATCAGTTACTCATCGATCACTTATCAGTTACTCATCGATCACTTATCAGTTACTCATGAATTACTTATTATCACTTATCAATCACTTATGGGTTACTCATCGATCACGTATCGATCTCTCATCGATTGCATAATCATCTGACTGAGGGAATCTGCAATTTTTCCAATTCCACCGCGGTGCATTCAAATTTCGCGCCGCGCGTTGGCTAGAAGGAAAGGTGACTGTCGGGGGACGCCTACACTGCGCAGTCATAAATATTGGCTGTGGCTCAGCTAAGGTTAAGCCTGGATATCTCGAAGCGAAAAGTTGCGGCGAGGGGGGGGGGAGGAGCCGCGCGTCTAGTGAATATGGTGCTGCCTTAGAAGGTTGCTTTAGAGACATGTACTGTGGTGTGCATTCCTTTCGGGTGTACACCAAGGTCATTTCATTTCATTTTCCTTAAGGCCCTTATGGCGCGGTTCGGGTCTCCACCGAGATATGAGTTTCCTGGTGCACTGTTTGTCTTTTATTTATTTTTTATTTGTGCCGCGTGTAACGTCACTCCTTTCGTGTGTACACCAAGATATGAGAGACAGGCATTTCCTTTCCTTAAAACCAATTTTCATTTCATTTTCCTTAAGGCCCTTACAGCGCGGTTCGGGTATACACCGAAATATGAGAGGGACAGGCACCGTTTGCTTTCCTTAAAACCAATTTTCTTTTAATTTTCCTTCCCTTAAAGGTGCCCTGCGACGTAGATAAAGCATGGGGTCTTTATTCTTTGTATGCAGAGTAAGGGACATTGTGAGTCCTGAACGCGCAATGAGATCACCGAAAGCATAATATTTGATATTTTAATCTTCGCTAGAAATGCTTTTTTTGAGCCGATGGTGTCGCAGCGCGGCGGCCATTTGCGGCAGAGGAAATGACGTGGCATCCAGATAGGGCGCTGCCTTTCTCATTGGTGGGGCGTCCAGTTTGCATATTGTTCATTTATACTTGCGAAATGGATCCAAAATATTATGTCTCTGAGTACTGAAAGCTTTTCGCATGCCACAAAAACTGGAAAGAAGCAGGGAAAGCGAACGAAAACTAACAAGAATACAGCTATAGGGGCGACACTTTCCATTCCGCTTCAAACCTTCGTGGCGGCCAGCGCTGTTCAAAAAACGTTGGCTCAAACCAGAAAGCGCGCGCGTCGAGACCGGCCGTGACCATACCAAGACGGCAGTGAAAAAAAAAAGCCAGTCGACACACCTTGCCCAGAATTGTGAAGAGAAAGGCCGGACAGGAGACGGGAGTCGAGTTTGGGGGGGGGGGGGGAGGGGGGCTACTGCGACAGCCTTCTAGTCCGACTAAAAAAGAAACTTCGGGGAGCTTCCTTCGTTGTTAGTCACCCATTCCCCGACTACGGCGTCGCGTACGCGGGGGAAAGATGCCGTCAAAATGCGCGGGTGTTGACAGCCCCGACAAAGCAACAACTGCATGCACGCTTCCGCTGCGTGTGCGCTAGGCGCGGTTCTGATTGGTAGCGCCCAATCTCGGTACTGGGTGAGTGAAATGCGTTTTCGTCTGAGCTTTTCACTTCGAATTTTCAGAGTGGAATAACTTTCGTTTGCATGCTCCGATTTCAATAATTCTTTTTGCTCTGGTCTCTGGAAGCATGATGAATCTATTTAATGATATAACTGGTACCGAGGAAATCATCGCAGTGCCCCTTTAGGCACGGTCGGCGTGTCCACCGAGACATGACACTTTCCGCGGTTTGGGTGTCCGCTGAGATATGACACTTTCCTGGCGCATTGTCTATTGCTTCTTGTTCTCCTTCCATGACGAGTATCTGCGCCTGTTCCAAGGTAGATATACCATGACAGCGAAGGCTCCATAGACGCCCATTGGTCCAAAAAATGGCGGCTCATGGGGCACTCCAGCGCCCCTATATTGGGGGCCAACCTACGTATGAGTGACGTTAATGACCTCACTTTTCCCGCGAATTATAAATCAGTTTTTTTGTAGAATCCGCATTTTCGAGACCGCGTCCCTTGGAGGTTGTTGCCTTTCAACGCGCGCCAACTTTTGCCAGTCAATTGTGCTCGAGTTCCTGCTAGTCATGTCTCTATTTGTGAGCAATTGGAAACCCAATGAATGTTGCTGGCAAAGAAGGCAGCATAGAAAGGCAGCAACCTTAGACACAGGCTAGGCATGCATAAATCGCAACGCAAATACTGATGCAAGTACCTTTACAAGTACTTGGTCTCTGAGTATAGCAAGGTATGATCCACAAAGCACTGGCTCATGTGCACAGTTCACAGCAGAGTGTACGGCAAGTATCGTTTTCATATTGATGGTTTATTACATCAACCACACGAATATAGGGATAAAGCACAAAATCGGAAACGCATGTCACATGCAGCACAAACAGTAGCACTGTTTAAGTTGGCTTATCATGTCAATGGACCAAGTGCAGACAAGAAAAAGCCCTGAAGTGCTTCAAAGGTTGCCAGTTGGAAGATTTAAATGTACAGAAAACATGTTATGACAACTTCAATTGAGATAAAAAATGACATCAAATAGGTGCCCCAAGATACACATGGGGCATAGAGCACTGATACTACTGTTCACACTTCATTCCTTCAACTGAAAGAATACAGCAACTATGTTTACACCTGCATGACTATATTAAAAACAAGTTTTAGCATCAACAAACCTGCTCAACGCTAGAGCATTACAACATACGTAGGGCCTGCGCACAAACTCGAGACCTGCTTCTTGTCGATAACTGCAGTAATTTGAAGCAATCCCAGTAAAAAAAAAACCATTGGAACCAATTGGATTTCCAAATTGTTCCAATTGGACTAGTTGAGTTTCCAACTGGTTCCAATTGGAATGGTGTTCCAATTGGATGGTCCAATTGAACTATCCAATTGGACCATGGTCCAATTGGACTATCCAATTGGACCATTTGGGTTTCCAATTGGTGGGCCCAATTGGTCTTACCCATTACATCCAATTAGACCGCCCAACTGCACCCAATTTTTCCAATGAATGTTTGCATTTTTGACAAACAAGGTAGAACCAATATGGTTCCTATAATAAGAGCTATCAGCAGCTTAACCTACTAAGTTGTATTCATCATCTGCACCACCACTGCAGCTGAAATTAAATTAAATAACTGCGCTCAGTGGGCGAGCGCCACTGGCCCCAGCATGAGAGCCTCACAAATGGGGTATATAAGTTGGAGCAGAAGTATCCCAGTAAACCATAAAACGTACCAAAGACATCAGCAAGATATTTACGCTGGACATTAGACACCTCCATTAGACATCCATATTAGTACCGTTTACGAAAAATCTACGTACCTACAACATGAAAATTGGGGTCCAGTTCACGTTGTAGGTACGTACTGCAGACATCACGCTCTACATTTATCAGATATTTGTGAACATGTAGTACGCTCAGTCTACGTAGCCTAGACGTCTATATAAAGAGAATATGACTATACATAGATCAATATCCAGGTGAAAATTTCTAACTGGTTCCAGTCCTACTGTTTTAAGAGACACATTTCCAGACTGGAACCAGCTGCAATACGAGATGCAGCTGACACCTGTTACAATTCCAGATGGAACGGAGACCTACTGCATCCCAGCCACAGACTTCCCTATGGAGTCGTCGGGACGTCCAAGCACTCCAGCTAGCTCAAATACAGTTGAGTAAGCGAGTACATGGCCATCATGGGAGCCCAAAACACTGCAGATGACTTCCTAGTGCGTTAGAATTTTATTGCGCTCGGCGATTTCACTGAATCTTCTCGTTGAACATAATCGTCAGGTTAACAGCTGCGGTGGCATCAATACTCTTCTGCCGAGCCCAATAAGCCAGGGTTGCTGCAAAAGAAAGCATAATTGTTCACTTTTACAGGTGACAAGAGAATGGCACAGCAACCACAACAAACAAACCCAGTAATTCACGCCACTTTTACCGACGCAAGTCTATGAAGCGTCAAAGGATGCCCTTGCAGCTCTAAAAGGCGGTCGTGCTGAGCGGAGTGTGCTTGCACACGCACTTCGGCACACCATCCGAACGCATGCCCACATTTCGGTAGTAGAGGCCAGTTGCATACATCACCAGCCTTTGTTTCAATACACAGCGAGTTTGGCAAAACAGCCAAACGAGTGAGCGTAAAAATATAACGTGCTGATAAATGCGTTAGAATTTTTTCATTACGAACGCAAAAATAGCATAAAATACACTTCAATGAGTAAACTGAGACTGAGTACGCACCAAGAAAGGTCACGATCCCAGCCGGTGAAAACGACTTGTAGTCCTAATTCGTACGGACGGGTCCACTTCGCCGAGTAGTAAAAGCAAGCAAACTGTCTTCCTTCAGCTCCATCAAGGAAAGAACGGTTGAACAATCTCGCCAGCAATAATAAGGGAATAATTAATTCTGTGTCGAGGTTCTTCAAACACAATGTTGAACACGATAGAAATCGCACACGCCCTGCGCTCTACCACTGCCGCCATGGCTGAACCTAGTCTCGTGCGGATGTGCGAAACTGTCACATATTTTGTATCGTCTCTTTTTTGTACTTAGTAGCAGGCTTGCTGTGGCACGAAAAATAAGTTAATTATTTTTAAATTGTAGCATATTACTTTTTTCACAGCTGCAATCGCCATGCGCAGTTTGCGCTATTATTGATAAAATACGATACGAACTACAACGCGATGGCGGCTTAGACAATTCACCGCACTTTCCCCGCCGCCGCCTGTCCGCGGCATAGAACAGGCCTCCTGGAACAGGCATATGGGCAGCGCATGTTGCATGAAGGCAAGATTACCAATTATCGTTAGATTAATGGGCTGGATTCAGAGAGAATGCAAGCACAGCAGAGAGGATCAGGGCAGGTGGGCAGATGAGGTTCGGAAGTTTGCTGGGATAAGGGGGCCGCCGCTGGCACAGGGTTAACTGGAGAAATTTTTGGCCTGCACTGGACATGATTACACTGTTGACATGATGATAAAAAGCGGGACTCAAGAAGTTTATTCTCAAGAAATATGAGGTCACACATTCAGCTACACAAATGCCTAAGCTTTCCTCAGCTCAACATTCCAATAGTTATCATTGCTAGCGCGATTAGCAGATTTAAGCCATTTTTGAAAAAAAAATAACTCCCAAAAATTGAACTGAACCAATTCTTGTACTTTAAATAGTTGGATAAGTTGAATAAAACATGCTTAATCAGAAAAAATGGTTATTATATAGTCCTGGCTGCTAAATAACAAAAAAGTTTTTTAGTGTGTCCTCACTTTTCAGTGTGGTTGAGATAGCTTGCAGGCTGTAGCACAAGGTATAAATTGAATGTAAGAATAGTAATGAAATAACAATGCGAATCCTGACCAAAGTGACTGGCATTTCAAACAAACTGCGTACAGTTGAGTCAGAAACCTGATGCGTGTGCATTCAGATTTGTCTTTACTACTTCCCGCATTTTTCTTCTTTCTAAGTAGGATAATGTTGCCGTGAAGCGAGCACGAAAAAACACAAAAACACAGGCAGCGCTGGTCATGCCTCCAATTTGTAGTCAACAGCGATTTCCAACTTTAAATGCAGTAAGGCAACACGAAATATCGAACGATTGAAAAATATGGAATTCTTAAATTATATATCTCGCTTACATACCCAGGACGTGACAAGTAATATCTACGAGGAGTCTAGGTTAAGACAGATATAATGTCGTGGGTACGTCTGCAGCTTTTCCACGAAAAAAGGTTGGTAGATAAGACGTCTGAGAGATTTTGGTTTGGTACATAGACGTTCAGACTTAATCTGGACATCTATGGGAGGTTTGTGGTTTACTGGGATGTTCTGTGGATGTACATATTAAGCTAATATATGCTACTAGTGCCTGAATGTTGCTTGCGTGTGATGTATTTGTGCCTGTTGACTTTGATTTCCATAAAAACTGTTAATCTCAATTCCGTAGAACAATGTTGATTGGCACTAGGCACGACATCTCCCTGCTGTCCTCATAAATGAGTTTTCCTTTTGCATATTGTAATATGTTCAGTTGTAGAAATATTTGTCCAACATTCTAGAGCATATTATTCACAAACATTTAGCTACCTCTCTCAATGAACATAACATATTTTGTGAATATTTGCTGGGTGAAATAACTGCCTGACCTAATGGGTCCAATTGGCTAGTCCAGTTGGGTCCAATTGGTCGGGAGTCCAAAAACACCACTGGAACCAATTGGTCCCAATCGGGAAATCCAATTAGAACCAATGGGAATGTCCACTTGGTTCCATTTTGAATGTCCAATTGGTTCCAATGGTTTTTTTTACTGGGATTCTATTCAAACTAAAACATACATGCGATCCAGTTTACAGTGAAGTACAAAGACATTCAATAAAGCCAGTCCTTCATCTAGTAGCTAGCTAGGCACGGCATCGTGACGCAGCCATCCTGGCCACAGATACGCAGACGGTGCGAAGTGCTTGGAACAAACCCTCAGGCCTCGCAACTGGCACGGCGTCTTCTCCAAGGTGAGATTGTGGCAGAACTGCATCCACATTTCGCACCAGGAAATGATGCTGCGTGCACGTTATACAACTGCACCCAAATGAATACCATACACTCGAAATGTCAATAGCCATGATTCCTTTCACCTAAATGCAGTACATTATATTTTAACTGTTGCAGTAAATGCTCGCGCCAAGCCTCCGTGCCTCATTGTGCGGTTACACTCGCCTGATACCACGCGACTAGCTGTTTTTCTATGCTCAAAGAGTCACGAGAGCGATGCTGCGAAATGAGTTTAAAACTACATTGACGGCCATGTAATGTGTAGAACGGCAATAACTACTCATGCTGACCGAATTCAGTTAAGGCATCGTCAAGGCGGCGCACATACACGTGGTTGAGTTTCGATACTGTCAGTTGCGAGGGGATCCTCAAATTGGCTTCACGGTGCTGCAAAACCCATTGATGTCATGCTCATAGCTGTTAGGCAGCGCTGTTGGTTTTAAATTGACCATGCGGCAAGTAGAGGGCACGTGGTTGCTCCTGAGAGCCCGGTATCAATTTCACGTTGGTGACAGTCGGCTGCACGAAACTAGCTACAAATAAGGCAAATGATTTGAGTCTTTTGCACATCTTATGACTGCAAGTGCGTGCGCTGCAATTTACTAAAATATCCCGATAACATGCAGCCAAGTGCGTATGAAACGGTTACAGCTACGAATAGGCGCGGAAAGCCCGACAAAAGCATATCTAGAGCAGATGACAATGGCAAGAGCTCACCTGTGAAAGTACAGAAAGGTACAGTGGGAAGCGGTGTAGTAAGACACCGATGGTACAGTCCATCAAGCGGCCGTGGTACAGTCCACACTGCCGCAATGTGCCACGGAGCAAAATTTATTCACATGACGCGAGCTCATCTTGAAATGAAGAGCTAAAGGATTCAAACGAACACTCCGAGCATGACACAACGACGGGAAAGGTTTCGCACTGGCCATACACCGAAGGAAACGATAGAACCAATAAAACTGCTGCAGCGGTGCGGTGGGGTGCAAATCTAACCAAACAGTGACAGAGAAGCGACGAGCAAGGACGACAAAAACTTCTCGAAAGGGCCATTTCGAGACCGGCGAGCTTAATTTACACTATAGTGAACTAGAATAATTTACAACGCTTTCCCAGGCGCGCCATTGCAGACAGCTGAAGATAAACCGCTTCGTAAGCTCCCGCGGCCACTGTGGCCGGGTACCGAAACAAGGCCTGCAAAGTCGCGCTGCAAATGCACCGCACGCTCATAAACAGGGGGCGCAACAAGAGGGTTGCAAAAAAAAATTACAAAATTCGGCGTAATGTTTTGCCGAAATAATTTACCTATTTTATAAAACGTGGGATTAAAATATTCATTTTTTTTGTCGTTTTATACCATTTTTATCTGTACTTCTGAATTTCTTTATATAAGTGTTTTGGCCCCAGAGTGGCTATGCTGCAGCCCCGTAAATTGTAAATTGGTTTTTTGAGGAAAGGAAATGTCGCAGTATCTGTCTCACATATATCGGCGGACACCTGAACCGCGCCGTAAGTGAAGGGAGGAGTGAAAGAGTAGTGGAGGTCTCCGAAATGCATCCTGGCCAATCCCCCGCCGTGGGTATGTGCCATTCAGCCCGAGGACATCATCATTTCGACCACCTGGGGATCTTTAACGTGCACTGACATCGCACAGCACAAGGGCGCCTCTTGCGTTTCGCATCCATCGATACGCGGCCGCCGCGGTCGGGTTCGAACCCGGGTACTCCGGCTCGGTAGACGAGCGCCTTACCACTGAGCCACCGCGGCGGGTATCCCTGCTAAACCGTTTTTGGGCCCAGCCCATTGAGAATCTATGCCCAGCCTTCGCCGCCATTCCACATCCGCCTTGCAAAAAGTTTATGCACTTGAATATAAGAACATGTGGGCCCAAAAACGGTTCAGCCGGGATACCCGCCGCGGTGGCTCAGTGGTAAGGCGCTCGTCTACCGAGCCGGAGTACCCGGGTTCGAACCCGACCGCGTATCGATGGATGCGAAAAGCAAGAGGCACCCGTGTGCTGTGTTAAAGATTAATTAGGGACAAACAGCGCTGTGTTTGTCCCTACCTTAGTCCTGTCTTTCGTGCGCTGTGCCTTCAGTTTTAACAATGTACCGACTAGCCCAAACAAATACCTTAGTGTGTTAAAGATCCCCAGGTGGTCGAAATTATTCCGGAGACCTCCACTACGGCACCTCCGGCCACCGGTCGTGCTGCCAGTGTTATGGACCTTAGGAACATAAACACTTGAGTGCAGTGGGATCGTGCGGGGACAGTGGGGCGTTCACCGAATTCCTGTTACAATAAAGTTTTTCTCTCTCTCTGGTATGACGCTTCCGCCCACTCAGTTTTGGCGAGGGTAGGTCGGCTTGCCGAGTGACCTATTCTCCTTTTCCTTCCTTACACACTAGTTCACAATATGAGATCAGACACACTTAGATCCACATTAATGGAAATGCACAGCCACCGGAAACGGTTTGCGTATTATCGCCAGCCCCACTGCTTTGCGAAGGTGCCACATTTTCAAACACGCAATACGGCGCTACATAGTAGAAAATTTTTTGAGAGAACATATTTACTTGCGCAAATATATTAGCGCGTAAGTAATACTCTTATTCAATGGGTTCATGTGTACAGATCACTTAAAACATGCGTGCGCAAATGCATCTTTAGAGCCTTTGCACATGTTTTACAACACCTTTAAGTGTGTTTCTGTTCGCTAGCCGCTGCAGCCGGCCAAGCCCAGTGTTGCCCACCTCCGTTCCCGACAAATCCAATGTTTCCCGCCCGCACCCGGTGGTGGTGAAAACATTTAATCGGAATTAAGGGACAGGGTCTGTGGGAAAGGGCATGCGGTGGACACCTCAGTGGAGGGACGAGAGCGGGAGTCATTATAAGAAAGAGAGAAAACATTTAATAGGAAGGGACAATGGTATGCCATCGAGAAAGGGTATGCGTTGGACGACACAGCCGCGCCGTAAGCGGAGGGAGGAAGGCTGTAGTCAATGTAAGAAAGAGAGGAAAGGGAGCCTTAACACAGGGTTCCGGAATAATTTCGGCCCCTTGGGGATCTTTAATGCGCACTGACATGTGGCACAGCGCAGCTTTTCCCATCTGCAGGAGGCCATCCTTGAAGAGCGAGACCGCAACGCGGACGCTGTCCAGTGAAGTGGTGCAAGCGGGCGTTTTTGTGGCTGCACGCAAGATGGAGACAGGGGTGATTCGTTGGTGCTGAATCCCTTTCACGGAGGTCCTGACAGCTGTGTATCGTGAGTAGAGTCTGCACGGGGGGCTGAGTGCAGCTGGAGAAATCCGGAATTATTCTTTTTCAGCGTCGTTCCTGACAGCTCCACTTAGACACTTGCGTGGCTCTGTCTCTTTCCACCTTGGCGGAGATGCCATATATTTGCCAGATTGTAACTTAAGGCAGTGCATAAGGAGGGCTGATGCAGGTGAAGACAAATTTCTTTCACTGTAAACATTTTACTGTAGTTTTGTTTGTCCAGTATGCTGTACATTATAGCTTTCTTCATTCTTCCAGCGTACGTGTTTCTGGATATAATATTGGTAATTGCTATAAGTGTGTTCTGGTATCTTAGCTGGTGGCATACATCTTTTTATCTTCGTTTTCAGGTTCGATTTTTTTTCTTTACATATCCAGAGCGGTTTCCCTTCTGGCTATAAAAACTTTAGAGCGGGCTACAGGCATATTCTCTGCATGATTTGTTCCTCAGAGGAGGAAGGATTTATTGCCAGGGGAATGTCACGTAGTATCAGTTAATTGCCAAATGTGGCATGTGACAGTCATTCAAACCAGTACAAGCATAGGTCTTGCACGGTACGTGGTTTCAATATATACACCTGATGTAGAGAGACCTTGCAAATATTTTACAAGGTAACATATGTAACAAATATAAAGGGAATTTCTGATGTGGTTTGTAGAAAGTGCTTGTTGAGAAGTCATTCTTTTTTATTACTTCTATACAAGGACTGTTAAGGCCTGCGGTACTTTTTATCTTGAAAGAAAACAGTGCAGAAACAATAAACTGTCCTGTGATTCTCCTCTTGTTACTGATCAGTTTTTCCAGCTTTCTTTCAAGATGCACATCCACCCTAGGCTTTGCAAATGCGTTACTTCAATTTATTTTATGTGTGGAAGTATCTTCACTTCCGTGTATTAGTATGACTTCATAGTGCGGGCATGCAGTTTGTAGATGGCAGGAGGCTAGAAAGTGCTTACTTTGGGAAGGCCTCCTAAATCCGTCTTCCTTTGCTGTGGCACCATTCTACAGTTCTTGATACTGCAGTGCTCTTTGTCCGAGTGTGTTGCAGCAGACTGGGCTGTATGAGACAATGCGCGGCCTTCCAGGTGCTCTATATATGTAGAAGTTTTGTGGCAATATAAAACACGAAAAGAAGTAGGGGGCACACTTTGTAGCTGCAGATTAGTCCTGATGTAGTGTGCTGCTTGGGATGCAACTCACTGAGGTTCTGCTATACCATATTAATGGTTTTTACCAAACACACATCCTCATTGTGGCTGCATTTTAACTGTTTCATTTTTCAAAACTGCTCTGGAATTTTTTTTTGCATTTCATCTCAAAAATATTCTCTGATGACATGCGTGTGAACACTTTTATTTTGCATAGTTTTAGTTTATTTCTTCAAAAACTAATTAGTCCCTCTAGTGTACTGAATACTGCAGGTGAAAAAAACTCAGTATTCAAAATTTCTTACCTCCAGGACATGATTGACTGCAGAAACAGTTAAAGAGTAATTGATGATCGCAGTGATCCTTAAGTTTTGTGCCCTTTCATAACTACCTCCAGAAGCTGTGGCACGCTTGATGACAGAAAGCTGTCTCTCCATTTCCTGAAACTAGTGAATTGCTACTGTCATGCGTTCACGCCAAGTATCTCTGCTGGAAGCTTCGTTTTCACCATGGTGTCATACATTTAGTGCAGATGTAAGCCTCCACTTCATCAGGACGCAGACATATCATAACAATTCAATGTTGGGAAAACCCACTTTGATCGCTTAATAATCGTAGTTGTGGCTTTTTTGGAGTTCTGGTATTTTTTAAAAATTTGATAAGCTGCTCATATGGCTGAAAGCATTTCACTGGTGCAAGAAAGTGGCACATTGTCGCATGTGAGTCATGGCGCAAGTTAAGACTGGAATGATTAGAAGGTGCACAACTTACTATGTGGGCTTGGACCTGCAAAATCTAGAAGCCCAATGGCAGCAAAAATGAGATGCTTGTTTGGTATTCATTTAATTTAGTAGCCTATCTTGAACCTAAGCACTATAATGTGTGTCATCCATCATAGTTTTGCCTCAATGGATGGATATCACAATTATTTCAACAACTTTCCTCAAGTACCTTGGCAGTTATATAACAAGATATTCAGCATGCCTTAGTCTGAAACAAAGTGGTGATTTTCTCCATGCCAAAAAAGACTGGGCAAGGGCAATCATGATACACTTGTACAGCGCTTGTCTTACTTGTTCTTGTACTATACTTTTTAGTACCCGAACGTTTACCACACAGTGCACATACTCACCCAGGCTTAAATCTTGCTGGAGCAGAAGCTTCAAAACAGTGAATGCCTATTATAAAGCCCTTGCGAAACAAACGTGGCTTGTATATGAGCCTTCTTTATGTGCAGATGACATCCGGTGGCACTGAGAGCCTTATTCTGCCCTGCAAAGCTTAGAGACTATGGCTACAATGAAAAGGGCATTGTGTACCCAGAGATTTGAGTGTGTTGACATAGGTCACCATCTCACCTGGACAGGCTGAAAGCCTCACTGGGGGAGGGTCACAATGAGTAGGCATTTGCCGTCTGTCCATGATGTTGTGGCTGCGGAGCGTGTGCTGCTCCATCACACGTAGGCACACATCAGTTGCAAGGGCAAAACAAACATGAAGTAGGCCCTCATTTGCTCGCATTGGATTGGAAAACATTTATAGTCAGCATCAAGCCCTATGCGGGCACTATTCTGGAAGGCTTCGAGCCCGTGGCTCTCGGCGACCTTGTGAGCCAACTCAGTGGCCCGTACTTGTGTCAACATGTCTGAGTCAGCCAGTATAGCCTCCCACCACTGCAGAGAAGGCACTGGTGGTAGGAGGTCCGCTGGTGGCGGCGCCTTTTTGCAGCTCCATAGAATGTGATCATATCCGGCTATCGCGCCGCATTCTTTGTAAGTTGGATTGTATTGCACTGGGTGAATGAGTGCTAGTTTCTACGGGCTAAAGAAGGCTCGCGTCTGGTGCCAACGCCACATTACCTCCTGCCTTTTGTCGAGCTTGTAGCAGATATATCCTCCTTTCCAGTTTAAAATGATTAGTGTCGTGAAAGGATATGAAGGCATCTCTCGTGAAAGAATGGAAAGTTGGGCGAGTTGGTATACGTTCATTTTGGGTGGAAAAAAACAGCGCGAAAGGGACGGAAGACAAAGATGAAGGAAACCACACAGCGCTCGTCCGTGTGGTTTCCTTCATCTTTGTCTTCCATCCCTTTCGCGCTGTTTTTTTCCACCCAAAATGATCTCTCGTGAAACTTGGGGACTGAGCCCAACTCATTGCTCGGCTGACATAACCTCGAGTTGTACTGTGAGCCAACTCATTTCCCGAGTCTGCCGCCTCAGTGGCTCAGTGGTTATGGCGCTCGGCTGCTGACCCAAAAGACACGGCTTTGATCCCATCAGCGGAGGTGAAATCCTAGAGGCCCGTGTACAGTGCATTGTCAATACACGTTAAGAAACCCCAGGTGGTCGAACTCCGCGGAGGCCTTCAGTATGGCGTCCCTCATAGCCATAACGAAAGTTGCGGTAGAGCTGGCTTGAGTGACTGCACTACGGTGCAGCCATCTAATCCACTTTCCTTTGCGATGCAGGCGACCTTCCTTGCGTTTGCCAGCCTGCTGCTGCCGACTCTGGCATGCTTGTCAGCCTGGGCGTCATCGGTGGGCGCAGTGCTGTGCACCGGAAACGGACGGGGCTTTTGCTACCCACCGCCCGTCAGCTGCTCATCCCCGCTGAATGTGCCCCCAGAGGAGCTACGCTCGCCGGATATCACCACTGCATCACTGGCCACACAGGAGCTGCTGCAGCTGCTTTGTTGTTTAGGTGCTTATAGCAGCCTTGAATTAGCAGAAAACATTGGGTAAATCTGCCCATTTGCACTCGCTTAAAGACAAATGCAGAGCCTCATGGTTGACTTTGAGTAACTTCATGATTAACTTTGTTGATGTCACTGGCACCTGTGGGAAAGCCAGTACTAGTAAGCATAAGTTGTCAGTTTGTATGAGCTGACTGCAGAATTTTGTATGCACTGTTGTGTATCCTCGCAGGCAGGTGAATACCTGAAGATCAAGGCGATCCATGTTCCGGTTGACCCCGAGACGAGGAAGGCTGATGTGCGGAACGTGAAGGCGGCCATCACCGGCAACACCAACCTGGTGAGCGACTTCGTAGAATGGGGCTAGCTTGGCTCGCATAGGAGATATTCATGTGACTTCGTGGGCACTTTTTTGTGGCTGAGCACGCAGTTTCAGCACTGCAAGAGCTGGAACAGGTGGTGATAAGCCAAACGGATTAGATATGCCTGCAGCCTTTTGCCATACAGTATGCACCACAACGTTGATGCACACTCCCTATAACATAAGAATGCAATTCCATTTCTATATTGCCCCGCCGCGGTGGCTCAGTGGTTACGGCGCTCGGCTGCTGGCCCGAAAGACACGGGTCCGATCCCGGTTTGCGGCGGCTGAATTTCGATGAATGCGAAATTCGAGAGGCCCGTGTGCTGTGCGATGTCAGTGCACGTTAAAGAACCCCAGGTGGTGGAAATTTCCAGAGCCCTTCACTACGGCGTCCCTCATAGTCTGGGTTGCTTTGGGACGTAAAACCCCCAAAAAACCAAAACCAAACCCTTTCTATATTCCAACTCGTTGTCACTGGCTGAATCTGCCTCATGCCTCCATCACCCTTCTCATTACTGTGCTTCAGACAATAATGAAGTGCAAGCTGTGTGCACGGCACCACTTCAAGTGAGTTAAAATGGTAGAAAATACACAAATGGAACAGAATCAGTTTCAGGATCATCAAATTATGCCAGCCTTGGTGTAGTCCCACTCTATCAAGGCATGGAAAATGGCATGCACAAAGATGAGATAGTGCAGCATTATTCTGCATCTTCTACCCTCTCTGTTTGTTGTTTTCACTGTCTTATGAACGTAAGGTCTTTTGCCAGTTTTGACAGGCTTGAAGTAGTTTTGGGTACAAAAGTCTCCAAGTTACATGAGCAACAATACAAGCACGTGGCTGCATTACTGGCCGATCAGTGAAGACCACACTTGTGGAGGTGAATGTTGGACTTGCCTGCTTTTCATGCACGGTAGTAGAAGCAGGTAATCACTGGCACATGCGTCACTAGTGCACCTTGACGGCTCAGAGGCAATCAGTGATCAACGTTTTGTACAGATTGGTACATTTTTAAAAGTTGCCTGTCCTAACTGCTGCTTCAAAGAGCGTGTGTTGACCTTTGTCAGGCGTGCTTGTTCCATGGAATTATTGTCACTGCTCAACTAAGGGTGACAGTGTATGACAGAGGAAACTAATTGGTCTATTGAGTCAGTCAGTTGGTCTTCGAAACCCAGTATGTACTAGTGGTTGAATGTATAATGAAAAGCACAGTTGCTTTACTGTGAATGTGAATTTGAGATACAGAGCAAGGCATTCTGTCGTTTACGTCTTTTGAAAATGTCAAATGTGTTTTAGATGTTAAAAAATGAGCATAGCACCAAGTGGGGAGCTTTTAGGGGCATAAGACGATGCGTAACTTGTGCTCTTGAATATGCAAGAGCATGTAGGTAGTGCTTGCATGACCATTGAAAAAACAAATACATGTGAAGGAAAAAATGAGTTGAATACGCCTAATGAAATCATGTGAAGCAGATGAAGTCATTGGGAAGAAGTGAGAATGTTAGAGTCTCACTTAGGAACTGTAACAAGACGCAAGTGTCATGCTAAGCCGAATGAACCATGACATCTACCTCTATTTTTCAAGGCTGCCTGCTTTGTTGTGAACACTTTCTTGTTTATTTTACTTTGTGCCATTGTGCAAAAAGAAAAAAAGAAAAGAGTGTTGTTCTCTTCGGCATCTTGTGGTATCTGCACCTCAGTTCCCATATGGCTGCATAGACCCCACTCAAGAAATTACAGAGAAGGCTTCACTTTGGCTTATGGGGTGCAGAGACTCATTTCACTAAACTTGGAGTTATCTTAAACAGCCATTAGCAAGCATTGGCATGGCCTTCTTTCAGATTACAGTCATGCCCCATTAATGCAGCCCCCGTCAATATGCACGACTCTAATTATGCACAGTTTTTCTCGGGACCCAACTTTATCAAATTATTTATGCCTCATTACTACCGAAACTCATTGTCCGGACAATGGACAGGTTGCAAAATTAATGGAGCCCATTGGGACTCTTGTACTTTTACTCTTAAGCCTTACTTCCCCATTCAGCAAAAACCAGTCTCTCTTTCTCTCTCTGTGCATGAATGGGTGTGCGCGGGGGTTAACACTTGAAGCTAGGTATAAAAGGTGGTGTCCTCATACAACCTGGCAACGCGAGGTTGCTCGAGACAACCTGGTTCGCACCAGTCCCACTGGTGGCACCACCTGCAATCCCAGGGCAGTGGCGCACCGCTTAACCTCTGCACCAGCAGTGGTATGAGGACTCTCAGGAATCTATGAATGTTAAGTAGAGGAGAACCAATTCTGTATATATGGGCTTTAACCCACTAGCTATTGCATCAGGCTCGTGGGCCACTGTACAGAGCATGGGCCACTGTACGGTGGCGACTGCCTTCAAGAAGTTAGCACGCAGATCAATAGGAGTGGAGCAGCATCGCGGCAGCAGCTACTAGCACCATGCAGAGTTAGAATTGCCAGGTGCATGGCATCGGGTTACATCGCACCACAGCGCACGGCAACTGTGTTCACAAAAATGAGCGGGCAGGCTTAAGCTGCGTCACACGTAAAGTCTTTAAGTGTGGCTGCCGACTTTTTTTTCCCATTAATATGGACAGCGATCAGGACAAAATCCCGAATTGTTGTGCCAGATGTTCTAGCCCTTGTATTTAAGGGGGAGAACTCCAGTGAAAGGCAGTGGAAAAGTGCAGATGACCTCAGTATGTGTGTGTGATTTCATGCTTTACAGTGGAAAGGTGCCTGATCGATGCGCCTTCTCATTTGCTGCATTTTATGAGTGGCTGCGAAAAAAATTCTTTCCGTGCGCTGCGTTCCAAACTACATTCAGCAGCTGTCAGCTGAGTGAGTACAGAGTTCTTGAGGTGTGAACAGACGTAGTAGGAGATACTTCATCACACCAAGAGGCACCATCACTCGTCTCGTGCACTGCTAGGTGCTCCAAATGTGCTAAACCAGCGCCACATGATTTCACAGATAATGGCGATCTGAATAAAGCACCTGGAGCTCCACGATTACCAGATTTCCACCTCACTGCCCACAACCGTGCGGAGAAGCAGTCCGCAATTGTCATCAGCAGCAGCAGCCTGACTACGCCCACTGCAGCGCAAAGACCTCTCCCATGTCTCTCGAATTAAGCCTGTCCTTTGCCAGCTGCAACCACCATATCTCCGCAAACTTCTTAATCTCATCCGCCTGCCTAACTTTTTTGCTGCCCCTTTACACTTCCTTCCTCTTGGAATCCACTCTGTTACCCTTAAGGACCAGCGGTTATCTTGCCTTCGCATTACATGCCCTGCCCATGCCCATTTCTTCCTCTTGATTTTGACTATTATGTCATTAACCCGCGTTTGTTCTCTCACCCACTCTGTCCTCTTCCGGGCTTCTAATGTTGCACCTATTATTTTTCTTTCTTAACTTTAGCTCAACCCTTTTCGTTAGCCTCCATGTTTCTGCCCCATAGGTGAGTACTGGTAAAATACATCTTTTGTATACTTATGCCAGTCCTGATCTGAGACAACCTGCTTCTATATGCGCTCCACCCCATTCTTATTCTTCTAGTTATTTCCCTCTCATGATCCAGATCAGTGGTCACTACCTTCCCTAAGCACACATATTCCCTTACCACTTGCAGCACCTCACTACAAACTGTCAACTGCTGTTCCCTTGCGAGACTGTTGAGCATTACTTTGGTTTTCTTCATGCTATTTTTTAGACCCACCATTCTGCTCTGCCTGTCTAAATCATTGATCATATGCTTTGCAGTTCATCCCCTGAGTGACTAAGCAAGGCAGTATCTTCAGCAAATCGCGGATTACTCAGGTATTCTCTATTATCCCTTATCCGCAACTGTTCCGAATCCATGCCTCAGAATGCCTCCTGTAAATGGTCAGTGAATAGCATTGGCGAGATCATGTCTCCCTGCCTGACAACCTTTCTTATTAATTTTTTTGCTGACTTTATGAACGACTATAGTAGCTGTGCGGTTGTTATACTTTCCAGTATTTTTACATCAGTCGTTTCTACACTCTGATTCTACAGTGCCTGCATGACTGCTGAGGTTTTGACTAAGTCAGATGCTTTCTCATGATCTATGAAGGCTATATAGCGGTTGGTTATGTTCCGAACATTTCTCAAGCACATGATTGATAGTGTGAGAATGGTCTGTTGTTGAGTGTCCTTAACTGAAGCTTGCCTGATAATTCGGTCGATTCAAGTTTAAGGTTTTCCTGTCTTTATTGGCGATTATCTTAGTGAATACGTTATAGGCAGTTAACAGTAAGCTTATCGGGCTGTAATTTTTGAAGTCCTTGACATGTCATTTCTTATGGATTGAGATTAGATTAGCATTCTTCCAAGGTTCTGTTATGCTGGAGGTAATAAGGCATTGCACGTACAGGGTGGCTAGTTTTTCTAGCACAATCTTCCATTCCTCCTTCAACATATCTGCTGTTGTCTGATGTTCATCGGCTCTTTTCCCCCTTTGCATTGCTCCTGAGGCTTCTTTTACTTCCTCTATCGTTACTGGCGGGATGTCCCATTGCTGTGTGACACTGCCTGTCTCATTTACATCCTCATTACATTGGCTACTGCATAGGTTTGTGTAGAACACTTCGCCTACTTTACTTATCTTACCCATGTTGTTAATCACATTGCCCTCGTTGCATCTTAATGCATACATGTGATTTTTGCCTATGCCTAGCTTTCTCTTCACTGCTTTTAGGCTACCTTCGTTCTTCGGAACATGCTTGATTCTATCCCTATTACCTTCTTTATGTTGGCTACCTTGCGCTTTTTTGTTAACTTTGATAACTCTGCCGCATCTGTTCTGTCTGTGGGGTTAAACGCCTTCATGCTTGGGCATTTCTTAATAAGATCTTTAGTCTCCTGAGATAGCTTGCCAGTATCCTGTTGAACTAGCCTACCGCCTACTTCTACTGCACATTTGGTAATGATAGCTATGAGATTATCGTTCATTGTTTGAACATTAAGATAGTCTTGCTCAGTCAAAGCTGAACATCTTTTCTGCAGCGATATCCTGCATTCCTCTGCTGTCCATCTTACCGCTAACTCGTCGTTGGGCTTCCGCTTCACCAGTTTCATCTGTTCCCTCTTGGGGCCAAAGTGCAACATCCCTTTCCACATTGACACCTGCCTCGGAGGCTTTCTGGTTTCCATTAATATATGAAGCGCGGTTCCCTCTTCCTCCTTTTGACTTCCGCTGTCATGGCATTACAAACATGTCAGCCGACACACATAAGGTGCATTGTAGCTTTCTTTTTCATTGCAAACTATTTCTGAGGACCTGTCTGCATATCATGATGTAATGAATTCAATATAAAAATCAGATGAAGGATGCAGGAAAATGCACAAGCACATTCATATGTGCCTTGTTGTGTTGCAAATCTTGTTTTTGCATGGAATTGATGAAGATCATGCAGAGCAGCTTTTTTATTCCTCTGTGGAGATTGTGTTTTGATATTCAGTCTGAATTGGGCTGACGTTTTTCATTCATCATCTTGGAGCAGTTTACCCTTTGATGAAGCACTATTTCTTAGTCCGCTGAACATGCCGGGTATGCAAGGAATTTGAGAACATAATTCTCTGTCACCATAGACAGCAGTACTTTAACCACATCTATCTAGGCACGCAGTTTGTTCCACAATGGAAGGGCATTGATTGATGCAGAAAATGAAATGCCATGCAGTCCTCGTCACACTGGCCGCACCCAGTCAACACCATCAGAGACGACAGAAGTTTTGTGTGCATCACTGTAGAAACCTCATCAGTGCTTGAGCAAAGCCACTTGTCCTTACGACAGTTAGCTTTTTTGGTCTTGGTCAAATTGCGTCTCGTCTGCAAAAACAAAAATCCTTGCACTTCAAACTTCTTCAGCTTGGTTAGCAAGTGCTTGTACCGAAGCAGAGGATCCTCCCAAGTTTTATCGAACGTGAATGGCCCCAACCTCACTGTGTAGGAGTGATACCTGAAGACCTCGTGCATGGCGAGCCTGACAGTCTTGGAGCTCCCTTGCAGTGGCCCTCATCGCCTTTACTGGGTAAGTCAAGATGACTTGCAGCCGCTGGAGAAAATCATGCAGTCAGGTGAAATCTGACCACTGACGGGTTTTCCTTTCCATCACAGATGCCGTATCACCGTCGGAGCACATCAGTTCTTTCCACACTTTGTAAACATAAGACTTCGCTACGTTCAGAAAAGTGGTAATAGACCTCTCCAAGCATGCGTCATCAGTGCACGTGTTTCTGGGCCGATGGGGCTCTCACTGGGAAAAAAAGGCTGTGAGGCGTCTTGAATCGGGAACTAAGGCGGTGGGGACAGCAAAAAACCAGCTGAGAACCGAAAGTGGACGATTTTGCCCATGGGACCACACCTTTTTGAAGCCACACTGATTACACCAGGAAGAGGTCTGTGTGCCACTTCCTGTGTTGTGTGGCCAGAGTGGCAAGGGCTGCCTGGCGTTTCATTTCCTTCGTCAACCTGTATGCCTTCATCTTGGAATGGATTGCACAGTGTGACTGATAGGTGTCAATATACAAGAAGCTGCACACCTATACATATGTGGAGAGACTACTGGTGTCTGTAGCGATAGGGAATAGCGTTCGTAACAATCTTGCGACCCGGTAGGTAAGAGTTCTCCAGAACTCTGAGGATGTGGTGCTATCACTTCAGGAAAGGCCAGGCCAGGCATGTCTGTTTCCAGCACTTTTTCAGACATTGCCAGGTAATGTTTTGCAGTAGTATCATCTCTTTTACTATTGCACTTATTTCATCAGTTCAGGTAGCCATTAGAATAGTTACCAGCTGTGACGACGATGACACTTACATTCTCCATGAGATGTTTATTCAAATAATCTTTCCAAAACGGCCTTGCAAGCAGCTAAAATTCGCTTTTCTACATTGATGTAGTGCGTAGCTATTCGGGCAGGGCTGTTTCTATACTATCTGTCTATTCATTTGCAAAGTTTTGCAGCATCGGAAGGTATTGCTGCAAGGTGATATGAGAACATAAACCGTATATCTGGCTAGGAAAGTAATGGACAATAAATCAGGCTCACAGGTGGTGGTGCCACAGCTTTTCCACCCTGTTATTTCATGTGCAAAAAAGAGCGATTGTTACATTAGCCGAGCCACATACTTTCCAAGCCTTCAGTGCACATATAACATAGGGCAGAAAAACAAGGGTGGCACGAAGAGAGTCGGAACATATGGTGCTTTGAATTGAAGGTAGCAGTGGTGATGACATATCTGGCCATGCTCACAAAATGCTCTCCAGTGGCTCGATTTCATGCTCCTGCAGTGTGATAGATGGCTCACTAATACAGGTGACACTGGCCTTATGAATAAGAAAGGCTTTCACTAGTTTTTAAACACTTTGATCACTGGGTAGGAAGGTAACTTGGCTGTCCACTGGTGTCTGTTTACATTTGTGTTCTTGGCACAGTAAATAAACGTTTAGGGAGCTAGTGGAAGCCTGTCATTTTCATAGTGCTGACACCACGTACGTTGCCATGCCATCTGTCACACTGCATGCAGTAGCATGAGATTGCGCCATTGCACAGCATTTTGTGAGCAAAGCCAGATATGACATCATCATGGTAACCTGTATATGTTGCTTTCCCATTCGAATAAACCAGTGGGAAGTTAGCACCTGTTCTGTCGTCCTTTGTGTCATCCTCATTCTACTGTTCTATGTTCTACAAACGGAACCAACTCGCCCAGCTTTCCATTATTCTTCGATCACAACCACTTTTCTCAGAGGCAAAGTGAAGTGGCAGAATGCACCATCTTTGGCAAAAGTAAGCAGGCTGTCTTTACGAACTCTCATGGCTTATCTTATCCAGGGGGGGATAGTGCTAGCTGAGGTTCCTGTCAATCAAGTAGGTTATCCTCGCAGCCGACGAGGGCTGACGACCACAGCGGTGACAATCCGCCGCCAGCCTGCATTTTCTATGGTCACAGCTACCTGGTTACATTTGGCAGAGATGATACTGTTTGTTAACACTGGCCAAATTGAGGTCTATATTATAGGAAGTTCTAACCTGGTGTTCATTCTTTGTTCTTAATATTTGCCAACCTAAGCAGTGTTTATTAGCCGCATGTTACTTTGATAATAGTAGTCATCAAAGACAAAATGTGCGGTAGAATTCTAAACTAGTTTTGAACTTTCATATTCTCTCGATTCACTCGCCATGAAGTTGCATTAAAGTGAAAGCCTGTAGCAATACCCCTTGAAAATTCCTGCAACTGCACTTTGTGAAGTCAGTTCTTTGCTGGTCACAACTGGCTCATCCCTTTCATGTGCTGCAGCACTGTTTTCATGGGCGTGGCAGGAACTGCCAAAACTGGAAAGCGGTGTGGCAAGTGCTGTTATAGTACAATAGTAGTGAAGCGTTGCTCTCTTCGCATGCCACCCAGGTGGCCTGTGCGAAGCTTGTGCCTGTACGAAGCATTGGCATTGTGGTCTGTATTCATTGTCAAGGGTATCAAGTAGAAGCCAGAAAATGGTGGCTGTTGCAAAAGGGCATCATTATCTAATGCCACCAGCTCCTACATCAGATTGTGCTTCTGATGCAGCATGGCTACACTCGATGGTCACGTACCGGAGCCGCAAGCACCACCACTGCCAGTTCTCGGTGGTGCGTGACTGGCCGGGCTGTGTCTGTCTGTGCCTCACCAACCATGTCTGGTAAGTGCTGCTTTGTTTGTCGTGAAAGGATGAGAAGGAAATGCAGCCATTGTTCAAGCTTGCTGAAAGTGAAAGGTTGCTCCTTGTTCCTGGTTGTTCCTTGGAACAGTCTGGACCAGTCAGGTTCAGTCTTGGAGCTGGCTTTCTTGTCAGTTAGGAGGCAGTCTGGCACAGGATTAAGCCCACATGTACAGAACATCCCTGGGCGGCTGGCACTACCTCGGGAAACAGCACAATATCAGGGATCACTTGGTTGTGGATACTACTGGATAGCAGGTTAAGAAAGTATAAAAACTTAGCGCACTGGCTTCATTAAGGCATCAGATCTCATCAAGGTTTGAAGCATCAAGGTTTGAAGCAAAAATGTGCTTAATTTATCTGTTACTTTCGCTAAACTCATTGCCCTCGCACATGAATGTTCCATTGCTTTTGTAAGTGCTTTCTAGCTTCATTCTAACACATTTTCTGTATAATTTTATGTAGTTCTTATGAGTAATTGTAATTGTAGATGTTTTCATGTTTTGTTCTATTTTCTTTTTGGATGAGACATGCCGTTTCATTGCGCCTATGATGCTGTCAAGTGTATAGGGGGGCCTCCGGCTTTGTCAAGCTGTCGCTTGTGACAGCTTTTACTGCGGGTCTCCCGCGCCATGTATTCATTTGGCGCAAATAAAACCATTATTATTATTATTATAAGGTAGTTCAGAGACAATGCACAAGTGATACTTTCAGGTGATATTGTCATACACCACAGATGACATTAAGGCAAGGGTGCTTGCGGATGCACTGAAAAGCAAACTGTTTACTTGCGCAAACTGGTGCCCTTAAAAGAAACTGGACCTAGTAGCAGCAGTACCAAGATGGACACTTAGTTGGTTTAGGCACGAGAATGGCCAAGCCTGTTGACTGCGCCCAGTTTAAAATGACTCTGAACATTATCGGCAAGGGGCGTACATCTTCATAGAAAGTCCCATGTGGCACAGAATTGCCTGCTCATGACTGCGAATCTTTGAACACAGTCTAGGAGCATTGACAGGGATGTGCACAGATTACTCATGAGTGATAAGACCTTGTGATGCCAGCGACAAGAAAAGCTTAAGAGACATTTAAAAATCTAAACGTAATAGAACAGTGCAATGCGAAAGTCCACATTGAGAACCAGGATAAATGCACAGAATGTAACGGTAACCTCAGGATAATTCTATATGATGACAGCACTATATTTTTTTAAAATCCTTTTTCTTGCAACAGCATCCTTTTTTGTACTGATGAGAATAGGTTTAAAATGGCAAATAACAGAGAACCTGGCTGCATGGCTACTTGTAGTACTTTGCATAACTCAGTGATGACGTCATACAGATTAATAGCAAAACTTTCGCAAAGGGTTGAATGGCTAAACTAGCTTGTACAAGCAGTGACCCACTTATGAATTTTTTTCACTGACCAAAAACGTGCCTTGCAGTTTGTTTTCGTCATCCAGAGAAGGTGTGTCAGTGAGCAGGTAATGTTTGCGGTGTTGCAAACACAGTGTTGGCCATGGGAATCTGCTAAACCAGCAATCATATCTGCATAGTCTGTTATAGTCTTTGTAAATGATGTACAGTATGTATGTGCAATCTTCAAATGAACCATTTCATCGCCATAATACTCATTCTCTTTAGAAATGCTCTCTCCTTCAACACTTACACTTTGCTGATTGGCATTATCGACAATTCTTCATAAGGCTGTCAGGGGCAGCACCATGTTCTAACGTATTGTTTTCTTTACATAGTGCTAAAGTCACGGTGAACGGGTGACTGGTTATGGTTCAATGCAGGTCTCCATGCACTGGTTGGCCAGCAGCGGTGTATGTACATAAAGTTTAAAGATAACAGTTCTGCTCATTGTGTCCAGTGTGCATGCAGTGAAGCATTGCTGGAGATGGGGAAAGATGGGGGGAGGGACGGGGGAGATGGAGAGATGGGGGGTTGTCTCTCACGCTGTGCTTGCCTCGAAAGAAAATTAATATTGTGCGGTCTTTGACCAAAAAAATTATTAGATGTAAGCATACCGTCGTAGCTCAGTAATCAGCGAAAGCTGACTGGAATTAGCTGTGGAGAGGTATGAACTGGCAGGTCCATTTTGAGGTTTCACAGGCGGCTGCCCATATGGGCATCTCACAGTCCCGTTATGGCATCTCACACTTGGCCTTCTTCCGCATGAGGTCTTCGGTTCGATCAGGTTCCCGGCACACTTCATGGACTCCAAGGCCTGCTTGCATGAAACAGATAGTCTAGTTCCTGGTCTTGTCTTAGTCGCAGTCTAAACCTTGCGTTGTTTTTGAGGAAAGGTGTTCTGTATCAGCCAGTCAGTCTGATAACATTGTAACGGAAATGACGTGTGCCTGACCAGCATGCAGCGTTGCCTATAAAAGGACGCTGCTGCCTCGAATAAAGAGCCTTTTGCGTTGCTCCCACTGTAGCGTCTGTCTGCTGCTTAGAACAGAGCATCTGGCGACGAGGATGGGATCCGGCGCGCAGTGAACCGCCGCCGGCCAGCAGCAGTCACGAGGCTGAACCGCTTACGGTGCAAGGCGACACGGAGCCCTTGCAGCCAGGATTTCATTGGAGGCCAGGAGTAACGCAAGAACGCCGGAGGAGCGCAAGAACGCCGGAGGAGCGCAGGAACGCCGGAGGAGCGCAGGAACGCCGGAGGAGCGCAGGAACGCCGTAGGAGCGCAAGAACGCCGGAGGAGCGCAGGAACGCCGGAGGAGCGCAGGAACGCCGGAGGAGCGCAAGAACGCAGGAGGAGCGCAGGAACGCCGGAGGAGCGCAAGAACGCCGGAGGAGCGCAGGAACGCCGGAGGAGCGCAGGAACGCCGGAGGAGCGCAGGAACGCCGGAGGAGCGCAAGAACGCCGGAGGAGCGCAGGAACGCCGGAGGAGCGCAGGAACGCCGGAGGAGCGCAAGAACGCCGGAGGAGCGCAGGAACGCCGGAGGAGCGCAGGAACGCCGGAGGAGCGCAGGAACGCCGGAGGAGCGCAAGAACGCCGGAGGAGCGCAGGAACGCCGGAGGAGCGCAGGAACGCCGGAGGAGCGCAAGAACGCCGGAGGAGCGCAGGAACGCCGGAGGAGCGCACGAACGCCGGAGGAGCGCAAGAACGCCGGAGGAGCGCAGGAACGCCGGAGGAGCGCAGGAACGCCGGAGGAGCGCAAGAACGCCGGAGGAGCGCAAGAACGCCGGAGGAGCGCAGGAACGCCGGAGGAGCGCAGGAACGCCGGAGGAGCGCAGGAACGCCGGAGGAGCGCAAGAACGCCGGAGGAGGGCAGGAACGCCGCAGGAGCGCAGGAACGCCGGAGGAGCGCAAGAACGCCGGAGGAGCGCAGGAACGCCGGAGGAGCGCAGGAACGCAGATAAGTAGAATTTGCTCATTATGGCAGAACCTGGACATGGTCCTAAGCTCGGCAGAATGCCCGAATTCAACCCGAAAATCGACAACATAAGCTCGTATTTTGAACGCTTCGAGAACTTCGTAGACATAAATGATGTCTCTGCAGACAAGAAACTGAAGTTGTTTCTGAACGTACTCGGTGCGCAAGCATACGAAGAGCTAAAGAAGATAATTGTGCCTCATTTGCCTTCTCAGAAGACTTTCGAAGAAATTAAACAGCTTCTGGAAGCTCATTTCAGCCCAGCTCATTCAATTATCGCAGCGCGTTGTAAACTTAATCGCCGAATGCAGCAAGAAAATGAAAGCGTCAAATGTTTTATCACTGAACTGAGGCATTTTGCAAGAGATTGCAATTTCGGCACGTTTTTAGATGATGCCTTAAGGGACAGGCTTGTAGCTGGTTTGCGTGAGGAGGAAACGCAACGGGCTCTTTTTGCACAGTCTGACTTGACGTTCGAGCTGGCGTGCCAAATGGCGCTAGATAAAAAGCTAGGGGCACAGCAGGCGAAGCAAATGCATGAGTTTGACACAAAACCGTGCAGCGTCAACGTTATTCAGGGCGAACGTCACCGTGATAAGGAAAAGAAATCGAGGACGGTTGCATGGCCAAAAGATAAATGCGAAGAAGAGCGGCGAAGTGCTCGCAAGCATTGCGGAAAGCGTCATGCGGGAGAAAAATGTTGGTATCGCAACCACACCTGCAGAAATTGTAACAAAAAAGGGCATTTGCAAGCCGTCTGCAAAAGCGGAGCCAAAGCAAAAGCTGTCAGATACGTTGACACCACGCACGACGAATCCAAAGACTTGAGTTGTCAGACTGCGTTCTTCTCGGGCAAAAGTTCAAGGGGCTACAGCGTCGACCTGAACATTGAAAGGAAGACTATTTCGATGATAATTGACACAGGTGCAGCGGTCGCGATCGTACCAGAGCAGTTCTATAAGCAGTTTCCCGCATGTTAAACGTGTGGAATCCAATGTGTCGTTGCGCACTTACACCGGAGAAAAGCTGAAGGTAATTGGAAAAGCAAACGTCTTAGTCAAGCAGGACGCAAGCGAAATCTCTTTGCCTGTAGTGGTAGTGAAAGGAAACGGAACGCCGATGCCCGCTCTCATGGGAAGAGACTGGCTGGAAAAACTGCAGATAAACTGGAAAGCAGTATACAGCCTGTCCACGGATAAGTCATTGGAGCAGAGGGTAGAAGCCTTACGGAAAAGGTATCCCGAGGTTTTTAAGAGCACCCCGGGAGTCGTCAAAAACTTCGAAGCTCGCATCTTTGTAAAGGAAGGGGCTCAACCAGTGTTCTCAAAAGCACGGCCAATACCATTTGCCATCAAAGAGGAAGTAGCAAAAGAGCTGGAAAAGCTCGAGCAAGCCGTTATACTAAAGAGGGCCACGAAAAGTGACTGGGCAACGCCTCTGGTGGTGGTCGCGAAGAAAGGCGGCGCAGGATTAAGATTATGCGGCGACTACAAAGTCACGGTTAATCCTGTTCTAAAAACTGACCATTACCCTTTGCCATTGCCGGAAGATTTGTATTTCATGCTCGCAGGAGGTAAAATCTTTTGCATTCTGGATCTATCACAAGCCTATCAGCAAGTGCCGCTGGCTGAGGAAAGCAAAGCGCTGTTAACCATAAACACTCATCTCGGATTATTCCAGTTTCCGCGCCTACCATTCGGAATCCCTAGCGCACCCGCTATCTTTCAGTCGTTAATGGACGAAGTCTTAAAAGGGATTCCAAAAGTGGGTTGCTATATCGACGACGTCATCGTCGCAGGCGACAATATAGACGACTGTCAGGAAACTGTGGAAAAGGTACTTCAACGACTGGCAAAGCACAATATCACTGTAAAAGAACAGAAATGTGAATTTTTCAAGTAGTCCGTCGTTTATCTTGGACACAAAGTGACAACTGATGGCATTTTTCCAACATCAACAAAGATAAAAGCCATCACGGAAGCACCTCAGCTAAGCAACGTAACTGAGCTACGAGCCTTCTTGGGTCTGCTGAATTTCTACACCAAATTCATCAAAGATTTAGCCAGAGTAGCTGCACCAATGTACGATCTACTAAAGAAAGACACGAGTTGGGCGTGGACGGACGAATGTTCAAGATCATTCGTGGAAGCCAAGCAGCGTCCTGTAGACAGTCAAGTTCTGACTTTTTACGACGTGAAAAAGCCAATCGGTTTAAGCTGCGACGCGTCGGCCTACGGTCTTGGGGCAGTATTTTTTCACGTCATGCCTGATGGTTCGGAAAGACCCATTTCATTTGCCTCCAGAACATTGAGTGTAGCGGAGCGCAACTATGCGCAAGGCGAGAAGGAAGCCCTAGCATTAATTTTTGGTCTGAGCAGGTTTCATAGATACCTGTACGGGCGCAAATTCATGCTGTATACAGACCACCAACCACTGTTGGGGATCTTGGCATCAGGTAAACCAATTCCTTCTTTGGCTGCAGCTAGGATTCAGCGTTGGGCTATCACCTTAGCATCTTATCAGTACACACTGCGCTACAGGAACGGCAAAAACATGGAAGTTGCCGACGCTCTTTCAAGGCTTCCACTTCTGGTCAAGCATAAAGACGACACTGAAGAATGTCTTGCAGTGTTTCCCGCAAGGGCACCTTGTGTAACGAGGTGTTGGTGCTTGGCGCCACCACGGACCCTGAGCCCCCATACCGAAGCTGTCATCCGTACCGTGGCGATAGGTTGAAAGGTGGAGGGAAGAAACCTTGAACGGTGGCGGTCGAGGAAGTGGTCAATCCTCGGCCGATGGGCTCCTCGTCTGTCTACCAGGCGGGGAGTCCCGGGACCTTCCTCTGTGTATAAGGGTGAATCAGAGGCGACAAAGTATCAGGAACCCTTAGTTTATACATGCCGTATGGAAAAATCTGCAAAAAAATCTGATCGGCCCCCGAAAAGGGGTCGCACCGATGTGAAGAAACTGAGTCCACAGAAGCCAGAAGCGTTTGCGAAGTTTTTTTATGCTTCACTCAAACACTAATGTACCGCTAGCCAACCTATCTGCATTTGTCATCGCCAACACCCTAAAAAGTTGTGTAGGCAAAGACTACAAAGCAAAAAAGCAAGGAACCGGAGACCTCCTTGTAGAAATAAACACAAAAGAACAGAGCACCGAACTGATGTCATTACAGAATCTTGGAGAAATGAGCGTACAGGTAACCCCACACCGCACCCTGAACCACTCAAAGGGCGTCATATCTGAATATGAACTCCTACAGAGTACCGATGCGGAAATGGAAGAAGAACTAGCCGAACAGGGAGTAATAGCAGCCCGGCGAATAACCATCCGGAGAAACAATGCTGAAATCAAGACCAAACATATTGTACTAACTTTCAGTAGCACAACTTTGCCTGACTCCATCCACGCCGCATACCTCCATTGTAAAGTCTGCCCATACATACCGAATCCGAGACGATGTTTCAAGTGCCAGCGCTTTGGACACAGCATGTTGGCCTGCCGGGGCAAACCCACTTGTGTCACATGCGCAGAAGACGCACACACAGAAGAAAGATGCGCACGCACACCAAAATGCATCAACTGCAATGGCGCACATGGCGCGTACTCCAGGTCGTGCCCAGTCTGGAAAACAGAAAAACAAATTATAACTTTGAAGACCACAGAAAACCTGTCCTACCTTGAGGCAAAAAAACGCGTCTCTTTCCAACAGAAAGGGACTTACTCTGAAGCGGTGACGTGGGGACCGCCGCCGCCTTCAGTTTCTCTCGGCACACAGGTCTATCCGGTGGACCTGGTGTCGACACCCAAGTCCCCACCACAGAAGTCGGTGGTACAGTTCACAGGGCTGAAACTTACGCGAGAAGACCACGCGATCCTCGCCGGAGGCCCTCAGGCCCCACTTTCAGCAGCGGCGTCCTCGGCGACAGACACCCAGAACAGCTCTGCTGAACTGGACCTGTCGCCCCACCCCTCTAAGAAGGCAACTGCTGGCCCAAGAGACTCTGCCCCTGGAGCAGAGCCTGGTTCAGCGGTGCGCACAAAAAAGACGAATGCGAAGGCCACGGGCAATCGCAAGCAAGAAGCATCCTCCACGTCCACCGTGAAGGAGATGGATGTCAGCGAAAGTCCGCTGACATCTAAAACACACGCATCCGCGGATTCTCCGCGGAAATCCGGCGCCACGAAAGTGGCGATGGATACAACTCCTGGTTCGCCACCGCTGCAGCGGCGGCGAGACTCCCTAGAGAAAAAAGGGAAACCACGAATCACTGCTCCTGAGAATAAGTAACTTTCCCCAATCCCCAACTTATCACAATGGCGTATCTAATACAATGGAACTGTAGAGGTCTACACAGAAACTACACAGACATAACCGATATGCTCAAAACAATGGCACCTACAGCTGTGTGCCTGCAAGAAACGAACCTTGGGCCACAGCACACAAACATCTTAAAAAAATATAATATTTTCCGGAAAGACCGAGTACAAGCTAGCCGACTCTCAGGAGGCGTCGCTATCATTACGCAAAGCGATGTCCCTGCAAGAGAGGTGTCATTAAAGACGAACTTAGAAGCGGTCGCAGTAAACATCATTAGCCATAAAACAATAACAATATGTTCTGTGTACATACCACCACACAACACAATAGCCATGCATGACCTAGAAGAACTTCTGGAACAGTTGCCAGAGCCATATGTAATAATAGGGGATTTTAACGCACACTCCTCATTCTGGGGAAGTGAGCATACTGATTCCAGGGGTCAGCTCATGGAGGATTTTATTCTTTAGAAATAACATATGTTTAATGAATACGGGAAAAGCAACGTACTGCTGCCCCAGCTCTGGAAAAATGACCTGCCTAGATTTAGCGTTTGCATCACCATCTGTTTTTGATGATTTTATTTGGGATGTTTTAGATGACCCCCAGGGAAGTGATCACTTACCTACGGTTTTAAAACTAACATCAGCGACATCTATCCTCCCTACGAAGCCTCGGCGATGGAAAATTCACCTCGCCGATTGGGCACCTTTCAGAACGAAGGCCACATTAGAAAAAGAATATGCCGAAACCCTTACAATAGAAGAAATAAATGAAAAATTTGTCACATGCTTAATATCTGCAGCAATAGAAGCCATCCCACAAACGTCTCAAATTGCACGAAAAACACATAAAGTTTGCTGGTCAAATGAATGCTCATTGACTAAAAAGCAGCAAAACAAGGCTTGGGGCAACCTTCGCAGATATCCCACTGCAGGAAACTTGCTCATCTTCAAAAGGGCCAGAGCCAAAGCACGATACACTAGACGCAGCGCAGAAAGGGCATCATGGCAACAGTACATATCCTCCATAAACAGCTCAATATCATCAAAGAAAATGTGGGAGCAGGTGCGGAAATTCACAGGAAATTTTACTCCATTCACATTTCCAATGCTAACAACACCCGGTACTCAAACAACATTAGAAGAGCAGGCCAACATATTGGGTGAGCATTTTTCCACAGTTTCAAGCTCATCCAACTACACACACACATTTCAAAAGCACAAAACAATAGTAGAAAAACAAAAACTTCCCTTTGGAACATGCATACACGAAGACTACAATCAGCTTATTACAATGATGGAACTAAACACAGTACTATCATCCGGTAAAGAGACAGCACCAGGCCCAGACAATATACATTATGCCATGCTTGCTCACCTCTCTGAGACTGCCATAGAGGCTCTCCTAAAATTTTTCAATAAAATATGGATGAGTGGAGAAATCCCCCATGCATGGAAAGAAGCCATCATAGTACCCTTCCTAAAACCAGGGAAACCACCAACTAGTCCCACCAGTTACAGGCCAATAGCACTCACTAGCTGCATAGCAAAATCATTCGAAAGCATTCTAAACATCAGACTAACCTTCGTACTTCAGTCTCGGCAACTTTTAGATATACATCAATGCGGGTTTAAAAAGACATGTTCCACAACCGATCACCTTGTCCGCTTCGAGAACACAGTCCGGGAAGCGTTCATCCACAACCAACACTGTATCGGGGTCTTCTTCGACCTGGAGAAGGCTTACGATACCACGTGGAGGTTCGGTATCCTCCGTGACCTAGCGGACCTAGGTATCCGCGGCAGGATGCTGAGCTGTTTGAGCGACTTCCTGACCAATCGCACGTTCAGAGTCCGCCTAGGCGCAACCTTCTCCAAGACTTTTTTCCAAGGAATTGGCGTACCCCACGGGTGCATCCTCAGCACGACCTTATTTGTCATCAAAATGAACTCCATAGGAAAAGTAATCCCAAAATCCATCATGTACTCAGTTTACGTAGACGACCTCCAAATAGCATGCACGTCTTCCAGCATACCTACCTGTGAGCGGCAAATACAAATAACAATAAATAAACTGGCTACCTGGGCAGATAGAAACGGATTTAGATTTTCCCCTCAGAAAACAGTAGCGGTTCTGTTCTCTTTGAGACGAGGCCTACAGGCCGACCCCACACTATATTTAAACCAAACCCCATTACCGTTCAAACAAGAGCACAAATTTCTAGGGATAACTTTCGATAAAAAACTCACTTTCTTGCCACATATAAACAGCTTAAAGAAAAAAGCTTCCCAGGCCCTCAATGTGCTGAAAATACTATCAAGAAAACGCTGGGGGTCTGATAGAGCTTCCCTGTTACATATATATCGTTCTCTGGTTCGCTCTAAGTTAGACTATGGGTCCATAGTATATGGCTCAGCAAGACCGTCCTACATAAAACGACTCGATCCTGTCCACAATCTTGGTTTAAGGCTGTCTTCCGGTGCTTACAGAACTTCACCAATAGCAAGTCTGTATGTGGAAACTAATGAACCTTCCTTAGAAGATCGAAGAACTGTATTAACTTGTACATACATCCTCAAAATCCTTTCTCACCCCAAACATCTCTGTTACCCAATTGTCACGAAATGCTCATCCCGAATGCTCTTCAACAACAAGCCCCATGCGATTAAGCCGTTGCTCTTGCGCTTCGAAGAAAAATGTCAAACTCTGAACATACTAAACGAAATCAAAAATATTGCCCCAAGACACGAAGCGCTACCACCGTGGTACACTCTCCCCACAGTGTGTGACGTCACACTAACACGCCTCAGGAAAACCTGTACACCACATGACCATATAATACAAGAATATCTAGCACTACAAGAAAAATACAGAAATTACACTGCATTTTATACTGACGGGTCAAAAACTCATGCTCATGTAGGAAGCGCAGTAATACAAGGAAAAAATGAAAATGCAGTACGACTGCCCTCATGTGCTACAGTTTTCACCGCGGAGTGTTATGCCATTTGTGTTGCGGTACAGAAAATAACAAATGAAAACATCAAAAAGAGCATCATTTATACAGATTCACGGAGCGTCCTTACAGCATTAAACTCCAAAAATGCCACCGAGCCACTGATTGGAAGCATCATACACAATATAGTAAAGGTCACAACACGAAAACATGTCATAAAATTCTGCTGGGTTCCCAGTCACGTTGGCATTAGGGACAATGAGAGAGCCTACATGTGTGCTGCACAAGCCAGAGCCATGGAGGTGAAACATGTGGGTTTGCCTCCGAGGGATTACAGTTACAGGGATTAAGTTTGTGCATAGCAAACTAAGAGTTAAATGGCAAGCTTCTTGGGAAAATGAAAGAAACAACAAGCTGCATACTGTAAAGTCTATTTTGAAAGAATGGAAATCATGCCGTCATAAAGAACGTTTTATCGAAGTAATTTTATGTCGTTTACGCATAGGCCACACACACATCACCCATAACTTCTTATTAACAAAAAAAGACAAACCTGTGTGTGAAATGTGTGGTGAGGAGCTCACAGTGATTCACATTTTAATCTCTTGTTCGCATCTCGAAGAACTTCGAAAAAAAATTGTTACGGTATTTTACAATGAACACATTCCATTTCATCCCGCATTGCTTTTAGGCGAGCAAGCACTCGTCGAGTTTTCACTTGTTTGTAAGTTTCTAAAGAAAGCCAATGTTTTAAATTTAATATAATGTAACTTCTATACACTTAACATAACATCATCTAACCTTGTGTTTGGCGCATGATAGCCATAGTTGCTTATGCGCCATAAAACCCCATATAACTAAGTAACTAACTTGCAGTGTTTGAGTCAACGCCTCTCACTGCGAGCCAGGTTGCTGCTGCGACTAAAAGGGATCGCCTTCTTTCCAAAGTCGTGCAGTTCGCCTTATCTGGCTGGCCCGCGCACCACGATGATAAATTTCAGCCCTTTTACGTTCGTCGAAACGAACTATCGTATGAGCAAGGCTGCATCACGTGGGGCCAGCGAGTGATCATTCCGGACGAACTTGGAGAAGCAGTATTAACATTGCTACATGAACAACACCCTGGAATGCAAAGAATGAAAATGCTTGCTAGGTCGTTTGTTTGGCGGCCGTTGATTGACGAGAACATTTAAGACACTCTCCGTCGATGTACAGTGTGCCATACGACCATGCCTGCGAAGGCACCAGGGCCACTGTATCCATAGACTTATCCAACTCGTGTTTGGTAGAGAGTCCATGTTGATTTCGCCATGAAGAATGGCTCGAACTTCTTCTAGCAGACTCTTACTCAAAGTGGATAGAAGTAAAATGCCTCCGCACTACGACGACGTCGAAAACAATGGACTGTCTCAAGGAGATATTTGCAGCGTATGGCTACCCGGAGGAACTGATCAGCGATAACGGACTTCAGTTTACGGCGCAGGAGTTCTCCAATTTCACCTCTTCTCACGGGATTCGCCACACGCGTAGGCCACCCTACCACGCTTCATCGAACGGGGCAGCAGAAAGGCTAGTCCAGACGACAAAAGGCACTCCACTCAAGCAAGTGCGTCACGATAACCTAGCAGGGCGGAACAGAACTCTGCACCAACGACTTAACGACTTCTTGCTTGCTTTCAGGAGCACCCCGAACTCCGTAACAGGGAGAACGCCGGCTGAGCTGTTCCCGAAACGACAGCCCCGAGTGAAGCTTTCGCTCCGGAAGCCAAGTTTTGTGCAGGCCACAAAACCAGCCGCCAAGCCAGAGACGCCACTCATCGCAACGAGGGCCGAGGAGGGAACCCGCAGATGGAAGCCGGTGATGCAGTTCTCGTCGAGACTACGAGAGGGGAAACCCTGTCATGGGAGGAAGCGGTCGTAGTGCAACGCGTAAGCGACTCTACGTTTGTAGTCAATGTCGGTGACCAGTTTCGTTTTGTGCATATCGACCACTTGCGACCCAGCTGGATATCGGGTCCAAAGTCATCACTCCATCCGGACGTCGCAAAAGAAGCGCATCCTGAGTCCACTCCAAGTGCTGCTGTTCAGCGAGACTTGCCACCAGCTCCCTCGGAAAAAGATTCCCCTGCTGGCTCCGTGATCAATTAGTGGTCCCACTGCGGACAAGCTTGAGGATGTTCGCTTAGATGACGCCACTTCAGATGAGGAACCGGCATCGCAGCCCGAGGCAAGGCACATGGCAGCGCAGCCTTCCTTCAAGTACCACCGCATCAACCATGGCTACACCCGAAGACGCCCATTTGCGAGGAAATAATCGCACAAGACGTCCTCCTGATCGTCATCAAGCCTCCAGTTATGAACACGGAAAGAAACGCGTGTAGCTTTGATTAAGGAGGAAGGAATGTTCTGTATCAGCCAGTCAGTCTGATAACATTGTAACGGAAATGACGTCTGCCTGACCGGCATGCAGCGTTGCCTATAAAAGGACGCTGCTGCCTCGAATAAAGAGCCTTTTGCGTTGCTGCCACTGTAGCGTCTGTCTGCTGCTTAGAACAGAGCAAAAGGAGAGGTGCATAACTGGCTCTGTGCGCAACTGGACCTCTTAATCACACTTTGAGGTGGGTGGTGTCCCCATAATCAATTTAGCATAACGTGTGGCACAGCTGCTGTTGTACTGCCTAAACTGCTTCTACTAAATGGCTTGGACAAAGCTAATATAGCTTCCACTTTAAAATACATCGCAGCGAAAGCTTTTCCTGTCAGCTTTTCTGGGGTCATACTACAATTCGTACATTTTTTTCTGGTCCCTTGAAGTTGAATAGTCCAACCTCGTTATAACGAAGTCGCATTTTGCTCGGAAATTCGTTCTTTATATCCAATATTCGTTATAAAAGTATGCACCCAAATTCCCGCAGAAAAGGTCTGTTAATAAACCCAAGTAAAGGGCACTTTAGGATGGGCAGCAGAGGGTTGAAAAAATGCACTATTTTAGAATCTAACGCGCGGTATATGCGTGTCAAACCTCACCTTGCATTTCGTACAGGAAAGCAAGCGCGAACTCACAAATCGGGATGCTGGCCAGGTGCAAAAACTAATTTATTGAAAAAACGACGCAATCTTCGTTTGGCGGCACTTCACACTATTTGACAGGTTGAATTTCTCGACGAAATCAACACAGAGCAGCACTTTCCCGATGTCAGCTGATTTGGCCACAGGTAGGTTCCAGAGGTACCCCCTAAACTTCCTGGCCATGTCAGTGGCCTCAGCGCTGCTGAGAGCTCGCACTTCGCCATCTTCACATGCATCGCTGTTTGTAGCATCATCTGTAGAAACCACCTGATCAACAATTTCTTGGTCGGTCAGTTCGGCCGCCACAGCAAAGTTGTCATCTGCACAGATGAATTCCTCGAACGCAACGTTCGGAACCACTAGTTGACGTCATGTCGTTTCGCCGAGATTTTCCAGTTGCATGCTGAAGCTTTCTGCCCACTCCTCGCAGTTGTCAGCACCAACGGCTGCTTCTTCGCCAGACAAGACGTGGCAAACAATCTGATGGCGCAGCCAGCCACTGCTTGCATGAAAGTCATTGTGGCCTCAGACGCAAGTCAGACTTCTCGCCTTCATTTGAAGGACGGCACCAGACACAGACAGGTTACGCACTATAACGTCCTTGAACCATGCAAACAAAGCGTCTTCAAAATCCTGGTGGTGACAAAGCCTTACACTCTTGCTGTCATTCTTCACAACGCCTGCACCGTGGACGTTTTCAATCTTCTGCCTTGCGCTCAAGATGGCTGATAGATTGCTAGGCGCAACACCGAAGTCCGCGGCAATGACTTTTCCTTGAGCCCGCTGTCAACCGCCCTGAATATCTTTATCTTCGTTTCAAATGAAACTGCTGTATGTTATGACGCGTTCCGTGACGGCGTCTACAGAATGGACTGCAGACACCATAGAGATAGCGCGCGAGTCGGAAATTGTGGCGGCAGGGTGGCCGGCATAGAGTTAATATAACCAGGGCCGGGGAGCACGGGCGTTGGTTCGATCACGTGTCAGTCGCATGCTAGGCAGCCGTTGATGCTAGATTCATTCGCTCTCCCTAGATGGCGTGGCGTGCAGAAGCGCGGGTGATTCAAACACATTTTAGGTGTGGGCGATTCAAAAGATCAAAATTTAGCGTGTTTTGAAATTTTTTCCTACTTGTTTGCGCATTTTGAGCCTTGTGAATACAAAACTCCGAATATTCACCGCGTATGATAGCGAAAATTTCCATTTTCCAATTCATCAGAAAGCAAATTTTAAGATTTTGTCCATTTTCTGTAATTAACATTCATGTCAGCAGTCCCAAAGGCTGTTAGTGCTAAAATACTAGCAGATTTCATTCTACCAAGATGACCTATCATCACTCAATGGCCACCGCTGGCAACCATTGAGTCCTGATGGTGTCAAAATCGCACATGTCAAAAATGTGTTCAAACGCAGCGTCTACGCATTCAGTAATATTTACGACGGGGATGTGAGCTTGGATAGGCGTTTCATGCAACATATAAAAGTCTGAGCGGAGAAGAACGAATGGTTAAGGCGCGTTCACACTAGGCCGACGATCGGCCGATTTCGGTCGGCCGATGATCGTTGGCGACGATTTTCGTCCCGTCGGCGTGTTTGTCACACTGCGCAGACGCAGACCGACCACCGATCATCGCCCGACGAGCGTATCGGCGTCGCGTCGGTGAGTCGGCAGCCATCGGCCGATCCGCGAGTCACACAAGGGCGACGATAACGCCGACTGCACGCCAACGGAAGCCTGTCCCGGCGGCGTATTTTGCGTCCCGGCGATCTCCAAAACAGCCGAGCGGCGGGCGGCTGTCGCATCTGTGCACAATGGACGAAGTTCAAGCAGCGGCCACTGCTGCAGCAGCCGTGCTGCTTTTAGAAGCGACCGAGCCGCCAAAGAAAAAACAAAGAAGATGCTGGGTGCAGCCGTGGCTTTTACAACGCAAGCAGCAAGGAGCATACGAGAATCTGATGCGCGAGCTGGCACTGGAGGACAGCGAGGGATATCGAAGATGGATTCGGATGGACACTAGTGCGTTCAAGAATATCCTCGCGAAAATAAGACCTCACATACAAAATGAGGACACCTCTTTTCGAGAGGCCATTCAGGCAGGGGAGCGGCTTGCTATCACCCTGCGGTACCTTGCAACAGGTGAGTGTGCACGTATGACTTCCGCCTTGTCGCCGGCATTGAGCAGCTTTTATCTGCAATGTTTGTCTACAACATAACAAAAATCACTCATTATCTCGGACCCCGCATATTACAGGCTTGGTGGCATGTTTTGGAACAGAATAGTAGAAACTTAACTGAAGTAATCATATCATAGTGAAATTCACACAGGCAGATAAAACTGTGTGTAAGCATACAGGATGCAACCATGCGAAAAAGCATTCGGTGCAAAATTTGCAGCATCTTTTCTAGATCACAAATGCGTAGTGCTTTGGTGCAAATGTCAAGTTACACAGGACTCATTGATGTTGTGTTTACCTCCACAGGAGACAGCCAGATGTCCTTGCAGTATGCATTTTATGTTGCCCATAATACTATTTCGGGCATACTCTTTGAAGTGTGCAAAGCCCTGTACCGCGTTCTGGCTCCAGAGGTTGTGAAGGTGAATAAAATCTCACATTTCTTTTATGTTATGCCTGTGATGTATAAGCTACTTAACAACAGGGAGATGAGTTCATGATGGCAGTGCAAGAAGTTTAAATGGCCCTCGACGTTGTGATATAGCCGTACATACCTCTATGGTGCAAGCTTTGCTTAATAAACTGAAGATTGCTTGAAATTCTGTAATCTATCTGTGTGCTGTCAGTGTTATTTCATAATCAGAACATAATTTATACAGGCATTCTTCACATGCCTAAATTGACAAATTACCGTATAGGCAGATGATCTTAAATTGCGTAAACTAGTATGCACTGAAGTGGTGTGTGTACAGTGCGGTAGGTCCATGGAATCTTCATTTGACAACTGCCAATGTACACAGTTTTCTTATCAATGTATTGTTTCACTGATATGGCCAATATATTTTTTTACAGACTCCAGAAACACATGAAGATTGGAAAAGAGTGGCTCATGGATTCCAGGACTTGTGGCAGTTCCCCAACTGCATTGGTGCCTTAGACGGCAAACATGTTGTGATACGACAGCCACCTAAAAGTGGAGCACAGTTCCGCAACTACAAAGGCTCATTCAGTATTGTGCTGATGGCCCTTGTAGATGCGGATCTCAACTTCATCTTTGTAGATGTGGGGAAAAATGGACGGTTAAATGATAGTGGGGTGTGGCTACCCACAAAGCTGCGGAAGAAAATTGAGCATGACGTAGAGTTCCTGCCACCACCCACACTCCTACCACACTCGTCGTCATCAGCACCATATGTGATTGTGGGAGATGAAGGCTTCGGCCTGAAGCCATATTTAATGATGCCTTACCCTGTTGCACAGCTGCAGCTTGAAAAGCGAATTTTCAACTACAGGTAGGAACCCTTTTGCTTACTACTAAAGACCAGTTGCCATTTCTTGCATGCATTTTTGTTCTTGTTCTCCAGTGTATGTTGAATAAAGAATTGAACTGCAACATGGTGAGGCAAAGGCAGGAACGCAAACAACTTCATTTGCGTGGCTGTGCTCTTAACGGGAAATTGCAGAAAAAACACCACGAACTGTGTGTATGTAGGGCGTTGCCACTTTTCGGCTTTATTTGGTCATATGTATTTGAACTGTATTCCACAATTATTAAATGTTGGGAAGTCTTTATAGCACCTGCTAACTCGTGAGCTAAGGCCAGCTTTGCAGCCAAATCTTTTCCTACCATTTTTTTTGCATCAGCAAAAAGAGTACACACACGTCACTCCCACAAGCCGAGATCACAAACAAATATGATGTTATTACTTTCTTCATTACAGGTTGTCTAGGGCTCGGCGCACATCAGAGAATGCTTTTGGCGTGCTTGCCAACTCATGGCAAATGTACAGGGCACCGCTACGGCACAGTCCTCAACGGTCAAGGTACCTTGTGCTTGCTACTGTTGTCCTGCACAATTACCTAAGACTGAGGAGGGGAACACGACATCTGTACACGCCTCCTGAGAGTTTAGATGTTGAGGACATCCTGACTGGTAAGGTGTTCTTTTCTTTTATAAAACTATTGCAAACATAATGCTCAAGAGGAGCGGTATACATCTTAAGAGAGCTAAATTATTCATACTCATGGCACCTGTATAGTAAGTGCAGCAAAAATGAAACAACAAAATAAGCAACATATGTAAAATAGCTATAGCAAGAATAGCACCAAACATTAAAAACAATTTTTTTTTCTCATTACCTGCCTTTGTCAGCTATATGCACAACATTAATGAAGTGTTTATTTTTTCACAATATCCAGATTGCCTATATGAAGCTAAGGCAGGCAACTCAACTGTCATGACACGTGGCGTTACTTACATTCAAAAGTGATAGCAGTGATGCAACGAGTAATAAAGGCTGTTGCACCTCACACATATATAGCGTGCCATCAGCAGGCAGGTAAAATATTCAGGCTTAGAGATAGGTCAGAGACGCCTTTGACTTGCAGTGAATGCAAGAGGCATGACAACGTAAATCCACATGGCTATTAGCATGTTACAATCTCACAAGCTCTTCAAGCGTGAACTTCTGTATAAAAGCAACGAAACCGGAGTTTGCATACTGGTTTTCACACTCAGTTTCAGTCATTTCCATTGTTGACTTTGTGAACTTATGAATTTCGTATGATATATTTCACATTCAGCACATTTCCAACTGCATGCTGTTTCAGAAAGCCGCAGATCATGAAAAAATTTAAGCTCTCATTATTTAGGGTACACTCAGAGCTAAAGTAATAGGCACTAAGTAAACGATTGGTGTTTAGAGACTTGCTTTAGAAGGATGAACAAAATAATTGGGATACAAGAACATGTCAATTAGGAGAGCCATAATAAGAGCCTATGCCTTTAGTACAGTCACTGCTGATGCAAAAAGCTGTAATCATCATGCTTTTATTATGACTTTAATTATGCCTGTACTTGTAGAAGTGGGACCAAGAAAGTAGGGAAAGATATGAAATACAGTGGTGTTTGGCCTAAGGCTGTCATGTGATAGATGTACCTTTGTTGTGGGCACGAGAGCTTTAGTTGTTTGCTCACCAGGTAAATAAAAACACCGGCAGATTTGCAGGAAGATGACACAAGAAAATTGCTTTGGCCTGGGTTCGAAGCCCACTAGTGGAGAGTTCTTTTTTTCTTTCAAATGCTTGGTAAAAGGAGGCTTCACAGCCACCACGGCAAAATCCAAGAATCTGGGTAGTAATGCTTTGGCATTAAAAAATACATGCTCCTGCTTCCGAGTAGATGGTGGCACTCATGGAGACCTGATATGTGGTTAAGCAGGTTGCGTACGTGTTATTAGTCTGAAAGAAACCAAACTTAACATGCACTATTAAGCTCGAGTCATGAGCTGATGCAGTTCAGTATACCTGAAAACCCATCTCCATAGTATTCGGCTAGGGAATCATTTCAGGTACCAGTGGGTAAGTATTGCAACCCTGTTACACACAAAAAAAATTTAATTTCCCAGTGAATAATAAGGTTTCAATGCTCCTTGCAGGACACGTTCGAAGGGGAACGTGGCGGGAAACTGACAGCAGAGCAAGTGCCATGCAGCCGCTTCAGAAGGCAGGCCGCAATTACTGCAAAGCTGCTCAGAAAGTGAGGGAAGATTTCAAAGATTACTTCAACAAAGAGGGACAAGTCAGCTGGCAGTGGACAGCAGTTGCCAAGTAGGTTCTGCTAACTTTATTGTAGATCAATGATGTTCACATCTGTAGCAGCCCCATGAAGGGATACGCTGTATTTGATGAGCGACTGGTATGTCTGCAGCATTGCCAGCTGCCGTTGAGGCCCCGCTGGGATTTGCCGCACAGTGTGTGCTAAGAGTGCACCAAAGGCATCGCATTCATCTTTGGCGGCCAGCCTCTGGCTTTTCTCCAGGATGTCTACAGCGGAACTCAGCAAGAGTTTCCGCTGATGTGACTCGTCGTCTTCATTTCTCCTTTTTCCTTTAGCCCTCGATAGGCCTTGCATCTGATTCGGAGTTCCCTGCTCTTCGATGTCTGCATCTGCTGCACTGTCTTCTGGGATTGCTCGACCTGTGTCTGCTCTCACATCCTCGTCCGTACCCCAGAGGTGCTCCGGGCTCAGCTCTGTCTGGCTTTCCACATGCTGAAATAAAAGCCAAGTTTGAGAACTGTCTTTCCTTCATTTTTTATGCAGACTTAAATTTACACCAGTGCAGGTTTTGTATTTCATCCCTACTTAAACTTTAAACACAACACTTCAAATGTTTTGAGTACTTACATAATGTGTGAAAGTAGCTCTTAGATTTATATTTAAGGTGATGTAGCTCTAATGAAACATGCTTATCACTCTGAAAACCAAAACTCTTTTAGGCAAACACATTCACATTTCTTTCCACCTGGCATCTGCAGTGAAAAGAACATGTCGCCATTCAAAGAGGCCACCAAGCCTTTGTAAAATTCCTGCAATAGAAAGTTATTTGGGGTTATATGGGGTTTTATGGAGCATAAGCAACTATGGCTATCATCAACTATGGCTGGCGTCACACACTGTGGGGAGAGTGTACCACGGTGGTAGCGCTTCGTGTCTTGGGGCAATATTTTTGATTTCGTTTAGTATGTTCAGAGTTTGACATTTTTCTTCGAAGCGCAAGAGCAACGGCTTAATCGCATGGGGCTTGTTGTTGAAGAGTATTCGGGATGAGCATTTCGTGACAATTGGGTAACAGAGATGTTTGGGGTGAGAAAGGATTTTGAGGATGTATGTACAAGTTAATACAGTTCTTCGATCTTCTAAGGAAGGTTCATTAGTTTCCACATACAGACTTGCTATTGGTGAAGTTCTGTAAGCACCGGAAGACAACCTTAAACCAAGATTGTGGACAGGATCCAGTCGTTTTATGTAGGACGGTCTTGCTGAGCCATATACAATGGACCCATAGTCTAACTTAGAGCGAACCAGAGAACGATATATATGTAACAGGGAAGCTCTATCAGACCCCCAGCGTTTTCTTGATAGTATTTTCAGCACATTGAGGGCCTGGGAAGCTTTTTCTTTATGCTGTTTATATGTGGCAGGAAAGTGAGCTTTTTATCGAAAGTTTCCCTAGGAATTTATGCTTTTGTTTGACAGGTAGTGGGGTTTGGTTTAAATATAGTGTGGGGTCGGCCTGTAGGCCTCGTCTCAAAGAGAACAGAACCGCTACTGTTTTCTAAGGGGAAAATCTAAATCCGTTTCTATCTGCCCAGGTAGCCAGTTTATTTATTGTTATTTGTATTTGCCGCTCACAGGTAGGTGTGCTGGAAGACGTGCATGCTATTTGGAGGTCGTCTACGTAAACCGAGTACATTATGGATTTTGGGATTACTTTTCCTATGGAGTTCATTTTGATGACAAATAAGGTCGTGCTGAGGATGCACCCTTGGGGCACACCAGTTTCTTGGATAAAAGTCTTGGAGAAGGTTGCGCCTAGGCGGACTCTGAACGTTCGATTGGTCAGGAAGTCGCTCAAACAGCTCAGCATCCTGCCGCGGATACCTAGGTCCGCTAGGTCACGGAGGATACCGAACCTCCACGTGGTATCGTAAGCCTTCTCCAGGTCGAAGAAGACCCCGATACAGTGTTGGTTGTGGATGAACGCTTCCCGGACTGTGTTCTCAAAGCGTACAAGGTGATCGGTTGTGAAACATGTCTTTTTAAAACCGCACTGGTGTATATCTAAAAGTTGCTGGGACTGAAGTATGAAGGTTAGTCTGATGTTTAGAATGCTTTCGAATGATTTTGCTATACAGCTAGTGAGCGCTATTGGCCTGTAACTGGTGGGACTAGTTTGTGGTTTCCCTGGTTTTAGGAAGGGTACTATGATTGCTTCTTTCCATGCTTGGGGGATTTCTCCACTCATCCATATTTTATTGAAACATTTTAGGAGAGCCTCTATGGCAGTCTCAGAGAGGTGAGCAAGCATGGCGTAATGTATATTGTCTGGGCCTGGTGCTGTCATTTTACCGGATGTTAGTACTGTGTTTAGTTCCTTCATTGTAATAAGCTTATTGTAGTCTTCATGTATGCATGTTCCAAAGGGCAGTTTTTGTTTTTCTTCTATTGTTTTGTGCTTTTGAAATATGTGTGTGTAGTTGGATGAGCTTGAAACTGTGGAAAAATGCTCACCCAATATGTTGGCCTGCTCTTCTAATGTTGTTTGAGTACCGGGTGTTGTTAGCATTGGAAATGTGAATGGAGTAAAATTTCCTGTGAATTTCCACACCCGCTCCCACATTTTCGTTGATGATATTGAGCTGTTTATGGTGGATATGTACTGTTTCCATGATGCCCTTTCTGCGTTGCGTCTAATGTATCGTGCTTTGGCTCTAGCCCTTTTGAAGATGAGCAAGTTTTCTGCAGTGGGATATCTGCGAAGGTTGCCCCAAGCCTTGTTTTGCTGCTTTTTAGCCAATGAGCATTCATTTGACCACCAAACTTTATGTGTTTTTCGTGCAATTTCAGACGTTTGTGGGATGGCTTCTATTGCTGCAGATATTAAGCATGTGACAAATTTTTCATCTAGTTCTTCTATAGTAAGGGTTTCGGCATATTCTTTTTCTAGTGTGGCCTTCGTTCTGAGAAGTGCCCAATCGGCGAGGTGAATTTTCCATCGCCGTGGCTTCGTAGGGAGGATAAATGTAGCTGATGTTAGTTTTAAATCCGTAGGTAAGTGATCACTTCCCCGGGGGTCATTTAAAACATCCCAAATAAAATCATTAAAAACAGATGGTGATGCAAATGCTAAATGGAGGCAGGTCATTTTTCCAGAGCTGGGGCAGCAGCACGTAGCTTTTCCCGTATTCATTAAACATATGTTATTCGGGGGGCAGACGCACGTAGCTTTTCCCGTATTCATTAAACATATGTTATTCGAAAGAATAAAATCCTCGATGAGCTGACCCCTGGAATCAGTATGCTCACTTCCCCAGAATGAGGAGTGTGCGTTAAAAGCCCCTATTATTACATATGGCTCTGGCAACTGTTTCAGAAGTTCTTCTAGGTCATGCATGGCTATTGTGTTGTGTGGTGGTATGTACACAGAGCATATTGTTATTGTTTTATGGCTAATGATGTTTACTGCGACCGCTTCTAAGTTCGTCTTTAATGATACCTCTCTTGCAGGGACATCGCTTTGCGTAATGAGCAATAGAAAGTGCCCTTGTAAAATTCCTGTAATAGAACGTGAGGAATAAAGAAAACCTACACATTAGTTAGCCACAAACTGCCTGTTTGCTACGCTGCAGTCGAGGCAATGCAAACAAATCGTGCTTAACGATTCAGCATTAATATAGAGTCATGAGCAAGAGTTTACGAGATTAGGGTTCATGGAAAAAGTATTTCTGTGCAACCAGGCAAACAATGTTAATGAAAAGCATAGAAGGGTGAAGAAATATACATGCTCTATCTTCACGAACAAATAGTGACTGCCTAGATTGTTTCGTGTGCATCCACAACCTGTAAGTTTCTACCCATGACCCTACATGCCTCTTTTCCAGATTTTTTTTGTCCACCGCCACTAGCACTATCTATTACACAATATATAAAAGACACTGGTCTCTAACGACCACAATGTTGTTAAAACTTGCCTCAATTTCCTCTTCCGTGTGCATAGTCGATATGCTTCCCTGGGTTGGGCACCCACTTGTCAGGAACATAAGCCTCCTGAAGTGGATCCACCTAGGCTCGTACACTTCGTCTGTGCCCGCTCCAGAGCGCGTTTCGATCTTTCTTCTTTCCCTCGTGAAGGTGGTCCTCATGTTAGTGAATTTGCACCGTATTTGAGCAGCTGAAAAATACAGAAAACAGCTCAGCATAAATTCGGTACAAACACCCCTGCGTGGGAATTGGAAAATTGTATTTTATTTTTTGGGAAAAAAATGGCGCATTATCTCTCTCGCATATCTCCATGAAGGGAAAAAAACCGAGGAGGGAGCGACAACCTTGAAGCCTAGTCTTAACAAGTAAAGATATAGTAAAATAAAAGTTTGTCCCCACATGATAGCGAGCGGTAAAATCTAGCCCCGCTGCGCGCACGCATGCGCGGTTTAGCGCGGCGACTGACTCGATCAACCTCCTTGCTATTTCATTTCTTTTTTTTTTAGCAGGCTTCGATCGCCGGATTAATGACAGGTGCCCGCCGATGGTCTCGTGCCGTTATTTCGCTGGACATGGCAAAACAGCGGTGACACTACACGAAAATGAATATATTTGTACTACAGTGGCATGCTCAGTACGACACAAATAGCAACACCGCAGGGCAGGGTAGAAAAATACCTACCGCTGAACTTGTCTCGCAGAGCTGCTGCGATTTCGCTGTACGCCAGCTCTTTTAAATCTCGCCGATGGTAATGCCTATGCCGAACGTCCCAAATAAGGCGGCGTTCTTCGACAAGAGCTATCAGCTCTGCCTCCTCTTCTACCGTGAAAGTTGTCTGCCGTGCCATCGTGTGAAAACGGCTCTCGGAGACTGCACAGATGTCGCGTGGAAATGCGCAAGTTGTTCGCACGTGTGCAGTGTTTATACCTTATACACAGGCACGATAGTGGCGATGTCCATGTGGATGCAATGCAGTTTTTTTTTTCGGTGTGCTCGGGCCTTGTGGCATTTGTACACCATCCCAAGCAGCGCTCAGGCACTGCTGCATGGCGGCGAAGTGTGACACCGGTTGTGGGCGGCAGCGATGCTCACCGCTCCGTGTGTCCCTACTTGCAGTGGGGCGGCAGTTCGCAAGCGACGATCGGTGCTGCGCGTCGGCCAAGTAGTCATATGGCGTGATGAATGTTGCTGCGCGTGCATTATTTGTCTACATAATGATTGTACTTCGCGCTGTGAGCTCGGTACTCGCTTTTGGTCGGCGAATGTTTTCGCTCGGCCACCGATCTGCCAAAGACACGTCGGCCGACGGGTCTCGTCGGCATCTTTGGTCGGCGACGTTGTCACACTAGGACGACGCTTGGTCGTTGGGGGCGTCGTCGTCGTCGTCGGTGCAGTGTGACTGGCTAGTCGGGGAACGACCAGGTTGGCCGACGCGTCGGCCGATCGTCGGCGTCGCCGTCGCGTCGGCATCGGGGTCTCGTCGGCCTAGTGTGAACGCGCCTTTAGTGAGACAAATATGCACAAATTTGCTACACCTCGGCTTCTTCACTCCATGCCTCCCATGCTGCTACTTCTTCCTTAGACCGCACAGCTCAATGGAAGTCCATGAACAGCGATGTCGATGGCAGCAGGGATCCCTAAGGTATTAAAAATAAAAGTATTTTCTGCTGTTACTGAGGCGTGAGCGTAATATTTCTGTTGTGTCAATTGACACCGCCAGGGCCGAAAGGGTTAAATGCACAATGTTACAGGCATCAGGAATGATTCACTCCAGGAGTCACATTTTGGTGTGGTTATTGTCAAAAGTTTCATTGTGCAGAGCAAGAGCTTACTGAATGCTAGAACTGCACGAACTGCATGCCTATCAGAAATTTCTTTTATGTTCATCAATCTTTTGATGCTTTTCATCCCTTTGCATTAGCAGCTCCTCAAGAAACACTGGCTTCTGTAGGAAGACATCTAGATACACAATCTATTTTCCCTCGTCATTCCATCTCACAGTTTACTTAGCAAAGTGGAAACGACCTCTGTAGAAGATTTTCTTTTCTGGGGTTTTTGTCACAATACACCCGCTCTGGGTAGGTAACCTGGCTGGATTTTCCAGCAGTATTCTGTTCATCTCTTATTGTTCTGAATTTAATATGAACACACTTCTTGGCTTGACCATTTGTAGGACAGCTGGGCACGTGTCTCACTTGCTTCAAGTCTTGGCGAACGGAAAATGGTTAACCTGTCTACCATATTTTTGTGTGCTGAAAACTACCGAACTGTCAAACAGACCATTCAGTGTTTTTATCGGTCGCTGATAAGCATCCTTGATGCTCTGTGTTTTTACATGCACACGTGTGCAGTTCGACGCGGCAAATTTTGTAGGAAAAAAGCCGTTTAAGCTCGTATACATCTTCGCTGAGTCAACTGTCTTGTACTTGAAGCAGTTTTCAGTTCTAATGCAGGTATATTCATATGTTAAAAGGGATGCGGTACGGATACTCGCCTCATTGCAGTTCTTTTAACAAAAACATTGGCACAAATCTTTACCACTTTTCTCTGCAAAATTGGAGCCTAGAATAGCTTGGTAATGATATCGTTCAATTTTACCATTTGTGTGCATGTGAAACGTAAAGTTTCTTGCTTCGCTAAGAGTAAAATTTTTGTGCTTGTAAGTGAAGTGACAAAATTTTGTCCCGAAGCTATGTAAACTAGCCTTTGCCAACCAGAATATCGTGTTTACTCGATTCTGATGCGCCCTCAATTGTAACGCGCATCTATTTTTAAAGGTGAGAAAAAAAAGCATTGCTGGCATAGTCATGTTCGATTGTCACACGCATGCAATTTTTAGGTGACTTTTTTTTTCAGTAAAAAGGTGCGTGCTATAATAAAAAAAAATACAGTATGCAACAATAATGGCTGCATTTGGGCGAGTTGGTTAGACATGTTAAACCTGGAAAGCGCATAAAAACAACGGACAACAGAAAGAGACAGACACACGAGCGCTTACTTCCAACTGATTTTTATTTTCATGCGAGAGCAGAATATATGTACACTTCAGATCACCTGCGCATGCGAAGAAAACTCAAACAAGATAAAATATTATCTGGCTGCACATGCAAAAGAAGAAAGATATGCAATCTCTTTCTCAGACAGCAAAATCGACGCACCACTTACACATTCATCGCCAGATCGTGCTATCTCACTTGCCTCAACAATTTCACGCGTTGTTTTACACTTACTTTTATACAGAACTTTACATTGATGAAAGAGAGGACGACAATTCCTGCTTTTGCACTTAAGGCAATGAATGCTCAAATGCCCACCTTTTCTGTTTTCGACAACGTAATTGTGTTCACCTAATCTCTCATTCAGGCATCTACCAGTTTGGCCTATGTAATATTTACCGCAAGTCAAAGGCAACTTGTACACAACCCCTTCTGTGCATTTTACAAATGGTTTTTGGTGCTTGATCATGCAACCTGACTTCAGGCTGTTTTTTGACGTGCTCTGTTTGCTTAGCGCACTCAGCTTACTTGGGGCAGAGAACAACACATTTACATTCACTCGGTTACCAATTTTTCTTAGGTTGTGTGACAACCTGTGCTTATAGGGTATGACTGCAAACTTTCTTTTATCTTTTGTCTTATCCGGCTCTTGCTTTGAGTTAGCATTCCTTTTGTTTGTTTTTACAAGTCCTTCTGCAACAGACACCAGCATGTGCAATGGGTAGCCAGCATCTTGCAACTTTCTTGACTGTAAAAAGATGCTTTCTTCAACAGAATGTGGGCATGACTTTTTCAAACAGTTTATGAAACCTAAACGAGCTATGTTACGTTTAATGAGTTTAGAATGCGCGGAGCTAAAAGGTAAAGGCAATTTTCCATCTCTGGGATGATAAGTCCAGCAAGTATGATCTGCAAAAAATGTTAAAATGATGTCAAGGAAGCGTATGCTATTGTTAACAGGGAGCTCATGTGTGACAACAAGTGGAGATAAACAATTCGAAAAACAATCTAAAACACTTCCAACGGCCTCATCGAGGGTGATTACAGTTGTGTCTAACAAAATTAAAAAGTCGTCAACGTAACGAAATACATTTACCACCCCTACGTCTTTCAGGCAGGCAAAGAGCCTTCTGTCACACTCGGATAAAAACATGTCACTTAAAATGGGAGCCACACTGGACCCTATACAAATACCTTGCTTCTGTAAAAACAGGTCATCGCCCCACCTAACAAAAGTAGAATCAAGATATGTACCTAAAAGTTCTAGAAAAGCGCCAACACTCACACCCACTGAATTCTGAAAATCAATTACACCAGAGTTCTCGATACATCTTTCCACGCACTGCAGCAAACCATTTTGGGGCAAAGAGTAGTAGAGGTCCTTTATATCTACCGAGAAAGCACTGAGACTTCTTCTTTCACTTTGCTTAAGAAAAGAAGTCACGCAATCGGAATTTTTTAACGTGGCAAAAATCAGTCTCAGACTTCCTGCAAAGGAGCCTAAAACAGCTAGTTGTTGATGACCCCTTCTTAATAAAAAATTCCGATTGCGTGACTTCTTTTCTTAAGCAAAGTGAAAGAAGAAGTCTCAGTGCTTTCTCGGTAGATATAAAGGACCTCTACTACTCTTTGCCCCAAAATGGTTTGCTGCAGTGCGTGGAAAGATGTATCGAGAACTCTGGTGTAATTGATTTTCAGAATTCAGTGGGTGTGAGTGTTGGCGCTTTTCTAGAACTTTTAGGTACATATCTTGATTCTACTTTTGTTAGGTGGGGCGATGACCTGTTTTTACAGAAGCAAGGTATTTGTATAGGGTCCAGTGTGGCTCCCATTTTAAGTGACATGTTTTTATCCGAGTGTGACAGAAGGCTCTTTGCCTGCCTGAAAGACGTAGGGGTGGTAAATGTATTTCGTTACGTTGACGACTTTTTAATTTTGTTAGACACAACTGTAATCACCCTCGATGAGGCCGTTGGAAGTGTTTTAGATTGTTTTTCGAATTGTTTATCTCCACTTGTTGTCACACATGAGCTCCCTGTTAACAATAGCATACGCTTCCTTGACATCATTTTAACATTTTTTGCAGATCATACTTGCTGGACTTATCATCCCAGAGATGGAAAATTGCCTTTACCTTTTAGCTCCGCGCATTCTAAACTCATTAAACGTAACATAGCTCGTTTAGGTTTCATAAACTGTTTGAAAAAGTCATGCCCACATTCTGTTGAAGAAAGCATCTTTTTACAGTCAAGAAAGTTGCAAGATGCTGGCTACCCATTGCACATGCTGGTGTCTGTTGCAGAAGGACTTGTAAAAACAAACAAAAGGAATGCTAACTCAAAGCAAGAGCCGGATAAGACAAAAGATAAAAGAAAGTTTGCAGTCATACCCTATAAGCACAGGTTGTCACACAACCTAAGAAAAATTGGTAACCGAGTGAATGTAAATGTGTTGTTCTCTGCCCCAAGTAAGCTGAGTGCGCTAAGCAAACAGAGCACGTCAAAAAACAGGCTGAAGTCAGGTTGCATGATCAAGCACCAAAAACCATTTGTAAAATGCACAGAAGGGGTTGTGTACAAGTTGCCTTTGACTTGCGGTAAATATTACATAGGCCAAACTGGTAGATGCCTGAATGAGAGATTAGGTGAACACAATTACGTTGTCGAAAACAGAAAAGGTGGGCATTTGAGCATTCATTGCCTTAAGTGCAAAAGCAGGAATTGTCGTCCTCTCTTTCATCAATGTAAAGTTCTGTATAAAAGTAAGTGTAAAACAACGCGTGAAATTGTTGAGGCAAGTGAGATAGCACGATCTGGCGATGAATGTGTAAGTGGTGCGTCGATTTTGCTGTCTGAGAAAGAGATTGCATATCTTTCTTCTTTTGCATGTGCAGCCAGATAATATTTTATCTTGTTTGAGTTTTCTTCGCATGCGCAGGTGATCTGAAGTGTACATATATTCTGCTCTCGCATGAAAATAAAAATCAGTTGGAAGTAAGCGCTCGTGTGTCTGTCTCTTTCTGTTGTCCGTTGTTTTTATGCGCTTTCCAGGTTTTACAGTATGCAAATAGTCTCCAGGGGTAATTTTTGTGTGATTTCCAACGCCACATTACATATACGATCAATGTTTGCAAGAAATCCTTAACTGGAGGACGATATGTTTGTGTTTGAGTATGTGCTTAGTGTTAGCAGCAATGCAACCCGAGTCTATGTTTTATGCTTAGCGGCAATTATGTTGTGCCCCGTTGAACCTGTTTTGAGCATTGGTTTTGTTTTTTTTATGTGGTACGCACTTTTCAGTACCTGTGTTTCCTTTTGCGCCCATACACCTATCGAAAAGTAAAATGTTCTGCAAAATGATCTGTTCCTCTTCATGTACTGGAGATGCATTCCATAAAAACCGCGCATGCTTTCTTTGCAGGTGCGAGAACTTGTGCAGCTTGGGTGGATAAATTCAAATGTCGCTGCTAAGCGCATGCTGGCATACAAGCGATCAGCTGGCAGCAAAGTTCTCTTGGGCTGGGAGGAAAACCAAGCTGGACCTTTCAGCCTTGAAGACGTCCAGTGTAATTATAGGTAAGCCAAAGGCTGCTGCTTGCTTAAAAACTTCAGCGGGAACGGAGAGCCAGTTGCAGAAAATTGAATTTCGGTTGCCTGTAGCAGCAGCAAATGTTGTACCTCTCTCCTCATTGCAAGAATGAAACTTGGAAAAAAAAAGACATTTCTCCCCTTTTATTTACAAATTTTTTTCCTGCACACATGAGCATGCAATGGATTTTTGCAAATCAATTCAGTGCTTGCCTCTTGCAGTGATAGCTATATGAGGAACTTGCTATAGAATAACTGGTGTTGCGTTAACCTCTGTTCAACTTATGGCCAAATAAAAAGTTATGCTGGTAGACCTGAGTGATGAGGGCCGCGGAGGCTCTCAGAAAAACATTTCATATGTAGTCGTGATTCTTTTGAGTTGTCGTTGATACTTTTCCCTGCAGAATCCTAAATAGAGTTTTCATTCCTCTTTGTAAGGTTTGTGAGCGTCTCGGGGAAGGACATAAGTACCGGGATGTTGGATTACCTGTCCTTTACTCCCTCACATCTCATTCAGTTTGCTTAGCACGCATGTGCTGATCGGTGAGTTGCTTAGTTGATGAACTCCCCGAGTGACTGAAATAGTTTTGGGCTCTCCTGTATGGCATGCTTTATTACCACAGTGTTGATTTGGCAAGTTACATAGCTTTGTGACATGTGTAGTAAAGCAGTTCATTTGGGTTGCATTACCATGCGCGCAAACAAGTGGACACGCAAAAGTCATAGCCAAATGTTGGAACTGCCATGTTGCTGTACATAAGGTTTCAACAAAATCGTGCCATAGCTGTTACTCACACTGGCTATGAATAACTGAAAACCAAAGGCCATTGCTGAGGAGAATGGGACAAAGGTTTTTACATCTTTAAACACAGCAGTTCAACCCAGTTCAGCAGTCACATGCGTGGTTTCATCATTGCCTTTCCATAGTGTGGTGTGCTTTTTAATTACTGGGCAGGCTCCAGCCATATTCTTGCCAGGGCTGTTATAGGGCGCTGGAAAACGTGGCTGGCATAATTATCTTGCTTCCTTTCATTCCTGCCTTTTTATGTATACCTAAGGTGAACCCTGCCTTCAATATCATTGCCTAAACTCAGTCCCGATGCTTACGAAGCAGTTCACTAGTGCATGGCATTAGCACTGAAAAACAGCCCGCAAGCCTAAAGCTTCTGGTTACGTCTAAACCATCACACTGATCACATGGCTGATCTTAGGTAATGACACCGGTGGCAGGGTCCACTCACTAACAAGGGGGCCTGGTGATCCAGGTGAGTTTTCTCTACTCTGGGTTGAGCGCAAGATATCTGCTAATTTTCGTGCAGGTCTTTAGCTTTGTGCACCGGAAAACTACCTCCACTTCAAGGCGTGTTTTGACGCGGAAGCTTTACTACTTGCACTTTCAAGCCTTTGCCGTGACGCGGCGGTGCCACCATTGACCTTTCGCATGACCTCTGTGTGACGTCACGCCGAAGAGATGGGCGACCATCTCGCGCCGTCTGCGAGTAGCGGCGGTGCTACCACCGGCGGCCTTAGATTAGATTGGATTAGATTGGAGTGGATTAGATTAGATTACATTACATTGGATTGGATTAAGATGTCAGCCTCCACTATTGAGATCAAAAAAGAAGGAAGCTATCCTTGTTCATTGCTCCACTGCAGTTCTACAGTGGCAGTTTCTATTAAAAGCTTTGAAGCTTATAAAGTTGCTAAAAAAAGTGTGCTAACAGTTGTGTGCGTATATACATAGATATATACTTTGCTTGAGCATTCTTCAAGAAAAACTAGCTCTGTGGTACGCATGGGCATGATTGGTGCCTTGGCAAATTCCTAATATTTAGTTCCTTTTATTCTCTGCCAGGGAAATGTTGTGTGAGTCTTCAAAATTTATAATCCCCCTCCCATGCATAGTCTCATAATATAGCATTCTTACTGGCTCGTATGTACAGTCGTGCCTCGTTGATGGTAATATGGACACTTCGGTTCCTGACCAAAAATGTATGGAGCGATTCATTCATTGCAGTGAATCGTGAAGAAAAACACTGCGGTTGCGGTCTGCCTCAGTGCATAGTGGCGGGCCGTGAAGTGGGAATTGGAGAATCTTGGAAGCTCGTAGTGCGTTATTGTAATCACAAAGACTTTAAATTAACGCCGTGGTACATGAATGGTGCATTTGAAGTGGCTAGAGGTACATGCGACTCGTGATGTTGCCTTATGGCATGATAAAAGTTTCTGCTGCTACGACTGTTCACATTCCAAGAACTCTGCAGTCGTCGGCTGACAGCTGCTGAATGTGATTTTCAACGTAGGGGGGGTGGGTAAAGGTAATTGATCAAAATAAAACAAAACCACAAATATAAACCAAAAAACACAAATAAAACACTTAGCATGACATAAACAAGCAAAAGAATCAAAAGTATGGCAGCGCAGCAAAGAGTGACAATTTCTACAGTATTAAAATTTTACAAACAGAACACTAATGCAAGAATCATTGTAGTAGTAACAATTCTGCAAAAAAGAAGCCATGAACAAATAAAATGACAATGTATGCAAAGAGTTAAGCAGTAGTTATGAAGATATAAGATTGAAATACTTATCAGGATCAGTGGTGGTTGCGATATGGGAAGGCAGAGTGTTCCAGTCAGATATTGTGCGTGGCAAGAATGAATGCGCATAGTTAAACGTTCTGCACGTGAAATGCCTAAATTTAAAGGGGTGATCACGGTGGTCAAAAATTGAAAGATGCAAAGAAAAAGAGTCGTTATGAAGTGACTGATGATGATACAGTTTATGAAAAAGTGATAGTCGTTGATTTATCGTGATTTACCGCTGAGAAAATTGTATTTAAAATTCTTCCCGCCTGTCGACTCAAACTCGTGACGTCCTCACCGAAAAGGATGCGATGCTGCCGAGTTGCAGGGTATGGTGGTGGAGTGCAGCCTCTGTGATCCCGCGGAATGTGGTGTCAACAAAATTGGTAAGCGTTATAATAATGTGCTGAGGATCACTTCGTCAGTGGGTATGGTGAAAATACACACGTGCAGCAGCTGCCGTGCTTAGGTGATTTCCGAGCTCTGACACGCGTGCCTTTTTGTTGGCTTCATCGACCGGAGCATTCTTGCAGGCGTGCGCCAGTTCCGGATAGTTTCTTCACTCACGTTCGACTGTCTTCCTGCTGCCTGGTTCAGCTTTCCAGCGCATATTCAACGGCACGGAACTTGAGTTTTGCATCGTAGCTTTTTCGCCTCGCAGGCGGCATGTTGAGCATGAAGAACACACGAGACTTCATGTCATATGACACTGGAATCAAAACTTTCGAGAATGTGACCGGCCTGAATGCAGCGGCAGCGCGATTCGCGTCGCCATTGCATTATGTTCGGTTGTTGCAGGATTATTTGATCCTACCCACAGGATGAGATTTTGAAATACAGTTTTAGCAAAGCATGATCCTCATTCTGCTACAATGAATCTCTTCTGTTTGCGCGGAAGCGATTCCGCATGTGCATGCGTAGATCGCAGTAGGCTCCGTGCAAAAGCAACTGTGCTGCCCTCAATTCTTTTACTCTTTTACAAGCAAGGAGAGAAGCATGTGCGCTGAAAAGTGGGAGCTGCCAGTAGAGCTGAACGTTACTTCATCATAGCTGGCAGATTGCACACGGCGTGTTGTTTCTTTGTTGCATTCTTCTTCTGGTACTTTTTCTTTCCTAAAAGTACACTTTTTATGTTAACTGTGCATTAACAGAACATTATTCACTTATTTTGTTTTGCAGATGGCAACTGAAATGTGAGCCGTAGAAGTCCCTTTGTAACCCATAGCAGCCAGTGCTACCTTTGGGCAAGGGCAACGGGATGTCACAGCAGTCAGCCACTGAAGTCTCCGGATTTTTCACAGGAGCTGCACATAAACCTTCATGTTTAACAGTATTGTGTCTGCACACCACACGAACTGATGTTGCTTTTTTATTCACCTGTGCTTTTTGCAGAAGCTTGGCACACCCTATGTTTTTGCCTTTTTTTTGGTGTCAACCTAAAGAGGTACAGATGCCAAATATTCAGGTTCTATTATATTCAGGCTTATTGGTAGGGATGATGTGCAGGGCATTATGAAAGACAAAGCTGGAGGTGCCTAAGGGTGCCTCAGATGATTCTCTAGAGTGCTGTCTACCACTTGGAGTGTCTTCTTGTGAGCTCAGACATCTGTGGTCTGTATGCGAAACTGCTGCCAGTCACTTGCAGTCACAGGCAGTGACTCATTCGCTGCTTTGTCGTCTGATACTACTCAGAGCCACTACAAGCTAAGTGCACTTGGAACATATGACAGAGCAGCAAAAGGCTCATGGTTTTTTTTTTGAGCGCACGTGACTTCTACCATCTACTGCTGACACCACAGTGCACAGAACTCTGCACCAGGCACTGTCATCAGCGGTAAAAACAAATGAATCCTTGGCGATTGTGCTTTTGTGCACTTTGCTAGTTAAATTTCACACACATTGTTTGATGCACCTTTTTTCTTTCTCAAGTTTTAGGCGCACTGATTCCTTTTGATGTTGAAATGGTTATCCACGTAGATTCAGCCATTCGCTTATGGTTCATGTACATCATGCTTTGCTGTAAGATCTTTCAAGTCATGTTTCATGAGTGTTTCTTGATACATTGTTTGAGATTATCAGTGGGATTTTTTTCTTTTGAAGTTGTAATGGCCACCTTTGACCAGCTGCACCATAATTCCCCGGTGATATTGTCTGTTATTTTGGTATTTTATTTTTAAAGTGCATTTAATTTTTGGCCCTGTTTGTAAGACATCACCAAATAATATCCAGGTATATGTGTACTGCATGGTTTGTGCTGGGTGTTAAGCACAACCAGGCAACTTTTCATAGCTGCTCAACCAGCTGTGGTGTTTCTGTAATAAACGAAATACTAGTCGTATTTCTTATTCTAGCTTTTAATGCTTATTCAAGTTTGTTTTAGTTTTACTGCTTGTTGCTTACCAATTTTAGTTTGTTTCAATGCTTGTTGCTTACCAGTAAACTTGTTGCAGGTGCATCTAGTTTATTAACTTTTAGTATTGTGTTCCTTCAATAACAAAGCGTTTATTGTGCACTTGGTTGATGATACTAGTCGTTTGTTTTAAATGATGTCCTGTTTTTGCTTTTTGTGGATCATATATAATGGGTACTATGTAGGCAGTTCACCTAATCTTGTCTTGGTTCCACTAGTCAGAGTGCAATTTTTGTTTTCAGCAAGCCTGGAAGCCATGCTCTTGTATTTTTTTGGTGCCAGTTTTGCATTCTTAGGAACGTACGTTTCTTATGTACTGTGCCTTGCGAGTATTCGCATGGCCATCATGTCTTCATGTTTGCGTTGTGAAATGCTTTGTGCCTTTTCCTAAATGGTAGTTTACTGGTCATTAGTGGCAATATCTTAATCGTTGAACTGGGACTGCAGTTGCTGTGATACTTTGAAATAAAGTGCAATTTTGAATACTCGTTTCACTAAAACCTGTGTACTAGTAAAGCATGCACGCATTTATGCACCCATCATTTGGCATTTCTCAATATATTTTTTTATGTGGCTACTTTTCAACTTGATACAGTGTGCAGTCATGTCTAAGACAATAAATTTGTAGTATGAAATGAACTGTCAATTTTCGCTCAGTATATGTTGATGCCAGTGCGTATGAAAGCTGCTACATAATGTGACCATCTTTCAGAAACACAAAGACATCACAAGGACAACCAGTGCATGCAAAACTCCCCAGTCAGCTCATACAAACTGACAACTTTCACTTATGCTTGCTAGTACAACCTTATAATGGCTTTCCCACAGGTGCCAGTGGCATCAACAAAGTTACTCATGAAGTTACTCAAAGTTAACCATGAAGCTTGTCTTAAAGCGAGTACAAATGGGCAAGTGTACCCAATGTTTTCTGTTAATTCAAGGCGGCTATAAGCACCAAAACCACAAAGCAGCTGCAGAGCTCCTGTGTGGCCAGTGATGCAGCGATGATATCCGGCGAGCGTAGCTCCTCTGGGGGCACGTTCAGCGGGGACGAGCAGCTGACGGGCGGTGGGTGGCAAAAGCCCCGTCCGTTTCCGGTGCACGGCACTGCGCCCACCGATGACGCCCAGGCTCACAAGCATGCCAGAGTCGGCAGCAGCAGGCTGGCAAACGCAAGGAAGGTCGCCTGCATCGAAAAGGTAAGTGGATTAGATGGCTGCACCGTAGTGCAGTCACTCAAGCCAGCTCTACCGCTTCTTTCGTTGTGGCTATGAGGGACGCCATAGTGAAGGGCTCCGGAGAGTTCGACCACCTGGGGTTTCCTAACATGCACTGACAATGCACTGTACACGGGCCTCTAGGATTTCACCTCCATCGAAATTCGACCGCTGCTGCTGGTATTAAACTCGTGTCTCTCGGGTCAGCAGCCGAGCGCCACAACCACTGAGGCAGCACATTCGGGGAACAGGGGAAACGAGTTGGCTCACGGTACAGCTCGAGGATATGCCAGCCGAGCAATGAGCTTGGCCGAGTCCCAAATTTCACGAGAGATGCCTTTATAACCTTTGACGACACCAATCATTTTAAACTGGAAAGGAGAAGATATCTGCTACCAGACAAGAAGCTGGACAAAAGGCAGGAGGTAATGTGGTGTTGGCACCAGACGCGAGCCTTCTTTAGCCCGTAGAAACTAGCACTCATGCACCCAGTGCAATACAATCCAACTTGCAAAGAATGCGGCATGACAGCCGGATATGATCACATTCTATGGAGCTGCAAAAAGGCACCGCCACCAGCGGACCTCCTACCACCAGTGCCTTCTCTGCAGTGGTGGGAGGCTATACTGGCTGACTCAGACCCACTGACGCAGGTACCGGCCACTGAGGGAGCTCACAGGGTTGCTTAGAAAATTACAAAGAATACCAGAACTCCAAAAAAAGCTATAACTACTATTATTAAGCGATCAAAATGGGTTTTCCCAATATTGAATTGGAAGTGTCAGCGTCCTGGTGAAGTGGAGGCTTACATCTGCACTAAATGTATGACACCATGGTGACAATGAAGCTTCCAGCAGAAATAGTTAGCGTGAACGCATGACAGTAGAAATTCGCTAGTTTCCTGAAATGGAGAGACAGCTTTTTGTCACCGAGTGTGCCACAGCTTGTGGAGGTAGCTATGAAAGGGCACAAAAGTTAAGGATCACTACCTTCAGTTACTCAACTGTTCCTGCAGCCGATCATGTCCTGGAGGTAAGAAATTTTGAATACTGAGTTTTTCTCCCCTGCAGGGTTCAGTACACTAGAGGGACTAATTAGTTTTTGAGGAAATAAATCAAAACTACGCAAAATAAAAGTGTTTGCATGCATATGATCATCAGGGAATTTTTTTATTTATTTCTGATACCCTCATGGCCCACTGGGCATTATTTAGGGGAGTGATACATAGATATAAAATGAAACTGTTACAAAAAGGGGGTTAACGCATACATAGACATGCCTACAAAAAATGATACGCATGATTGCGAAAAGAAAACTAGCTGCAAGAAAATACATGATTCAAAAAAGCGAAACAATACAGTAATTAGGAATACCAACACCAAAACGAATAAATTCACAAAAACAGTCAAAAAACATTTCATGTAAACACAAAGATATGAACTAGAACATCACCCTTCGTAGAAACATTGAACGGGTACGATAGCAGAAGGCTATTAACAAAGCAAAGTGCATGCGAAAAAAAAAAAGAAACGGGGCTAAATACACAATATACAAAACAAAGTGAACCAACTGAGGCTATGGTAAACCATATTGTAATGACAACAGTGTCCTAAACTCATCAACGTCCTTTGCAGCTGCAATATGTGGTGGTAGGTGGTTCCACTCTGACGATGTTTTCGGGATAAAGGAATTTATGCAGGATGTTGTCCGGCAACGAGGAACGCCAACTTTCCGTGAGTGATCGATGCGGGATGAAGCGTATGTTGGTATTGTGATCAATGCTTCTTTCAGAGTAGAGTTCATGCTGTTAATTTAAAAAAAAAACAGACACAGACGGGACACTTTTCTGCGCAGAGCAAGAGGGGTTAACAATAAACTATTTTTTATTTCTGTGACACTCGAAGCACGATCATAGTTGCGCACAATAAAGCGCGCTGCTCTATTCTGCACAGCTTCTAGGGCGTCGATGAGTGTGTTAGTGAAAGGGTCCCATACAGAGTAAGCGTGTTCTAATTTTGAGCGCACAAGTGACTTATACAGAAGAAGCTTGACAGGGCTTGGTGCTAAGTAAAAATTGCGCTTAAGGTATCCAAGCATGCGGTTAGCGGAAGCTATGATAGAGCTGACGTGTGCTTTCCAAGTTAGATCTGATGTTGGAATGACGCCGAGATATTTATAAGATTCCACGGGTGTTAGCAAGGAAGAAGAAATAGTGTAGGCAACGGGACTGGAATTTTCGCGACGGGAAAAGCGCATTACTGTGCATTTAGTCGTATTAAGAGTCATTTGCCATTGTGAACACCAGTTAGAGATAGTGGTTAGGTCTGCCTGAAGTAATTCAACGTCATTCGTATTTTTTATTTCGCGGTAAACGACACAATCGTCCGCAAAGAGTCCTACTGAAGATGTTACATTGTTAGGCGGGTCATTAATATATACAAGGAACAGCAAAGGACCTATGACAGAACCTTGGGGGACGCCGGAGGTCACAGGAATGGATGACGAGTTAAAGCCATTAGCGTGTACATACTGCAATCGGTTAGACAAAAAGCACTCAATCCACCTTAGTACATTATGGTCAATATTAAGTTTACTTAGTTTGTAAAGAAGTAAGTTGTGCGACACTGTGTCAAATGCTTTGCGAAAGTCTAAGTAAATACAGTCAGCCTCATTGCCATGATCAAGTATGAAGTTAATATTGCTCGTAAGACTTATTAATTGTGTTTCGCAAGAGAAGTATTTTCTAAAACCATGTTGTGCACAGTTGAAGAACGAAGATGACTCAAGAAAGTTAGCTAGGTGAGACAGGATGACATGCTCCATTATCTTGCAAGGAATGCTGGTTAATGATATTGGTCGATAGTTGAGTGAAAGGTGTTTGTCGCCTGATTTATGGAGTGGAACCACCTTACCCAATTTCCAGTCATCTGGGAGTTCACCGTCTTGTAGGGATTGCTGAAATAATTTTGACAGTATTATGGGAGAATATACTTTAGTGTTTTTCAGAGTTTTACTGCTGATATTATCTGGACCGCAAGAAGAGGATAGTTTCATGTGATCTATGATAGTTATGATGCCTTCAAAATCAAAATGAATGGGATCCATTGGGAACGTGATGTTACCATTATAATCCGGTAGTGATGTGCTTGAGGAGAGATAAAATGCCTTAGCAAAAGTTTCATTAAGCACCTTAGCACTGTCGCTAATAGGGATGGGATTTGATTGTGCATCGAGAAGAGATACTGATGGCTGGTCTGAACCGTTGACAACGTTCCAGAACTTTTTCGGATCAGTTAGTAAAAGTGATGGCAGAGTAACGTTAAAATATCGCTCCTTGGCTATTTTTAACGCATTTTTGTACTCCTCAACCACACCTCTGAGTGCTGTCCAATGTTCAGGTTTTCCTGATGACTTTGCCTTGGAATATAACAGTCTTTTTTTGTTACCAAGGCGTTTTAATGACCGGGTGAACCATGGTGACCTGCCATTAGTAGTGATGATTCTCCGAGGAACATGCAATTCAGTTAGCTCATGTAGTTTGTTCTTAAATAAGCACCAGTTTTCATTAACAGACCTTTGGTCAGACTTTATGAGAAAGTCATCCAAAAATAGTTTAAGGCCATCATTAATTGACGTAAAATTTGCCTTAGCATAGTCGTAAACGGTTTTAGTTTTATTTCGCGATTTGTTAGACGGCAAGCTTAATTCGATAAGGAGTAGGCAATGATCGCTTAAACCTGGCAAGTAGCTTACGTCGGAAACAAGGTCTGGAGAACTAGTTAGTAAAAGGTCTAATATGCTTGAGCTTGTAGATGTCACCCTTGTAGGTTGTGTGACTACCTGTGTTAATGAAAAGGTGGAGCAAAGTGCTGAAAAACTTGTTGATTCTGATGATCCATCGTTGCCTAAATGAGTGTCTGACCAGTTAATGGCAGGAAAGTTAAAGTCACCAAAAAGAAAAATAGGCCGATAGGGAAACCTTGTTTGAATTATGTTAAGAATGTCATGGAGGTCATTACAAAAGCCAACAGTAGTAGATGGTGGACGGTAACAGGCAGAAAAGAGGACAGCTTTGTTGTTAATTCTGATCTGGACACAAATGAACTCCAGAGTAGTATCAAGGTTAACTTCAAAGCATTCTAAATCCTCAGATACAGCGATTAAAGTGCTGCCGCAGCCAGAAGGGCGGTCACAACGAAATATATGGTAACACTTTTCTGAGGAAAATATTTCGCTATTGCGTACACATTCATTGAGCCAAGTCTCTGTTAGTACGATAATATCAGCCCCCATGGTATTGGCGGTGCAGGATAAGCTGTCACGATGACAAAAAACACTGCGTATATTAGGGAAAAGGATAGAAATGTTTCGAAGTGTTTGCGAAGGTCGATGCTCATCTTTATCTAGTTATCTTGGAGAAGAAGGGCTTGAAGGGCTTGAGTTGGTTACAACACGTGTTGAATTGTTTTCCCGGACACTATCAGTTATAGGGCAGTACACGTAACATCTTTTCTTAAGAATAAGCTTGTTGTAGCGGAGGCTAAATGATTCTTCGGGCTCAGTTTGTTTTGCGAATTGAACAAGTTTCTTCCGCACATGCCTGGTGGCCTGAGAAAAATCTTCGCTAATTGAGACGTCTGAATCTTTCAATTCGGTCTCTGCACCGAAAACTCTTTCTCTGATTTTATGATGCGAAAATTTGACCAGTATTGGTCGCGTTTTCTCTGGTCCAGCCGTACCAATTCTATTTAAAGGAACGAAATTCAGTGTCGGCGAAGACTTCTCCCACAGAGTTCGTAGCGTCCGCAAGCAGCTAGTCACCTTTGCTAAAGCTAATTCCGACAAATTTGCCCTACGCTACAAAACCTTGCATATCGGTCCCAGACGCTACGTTTTTGATGAGATCTCGCAAACTGTGAAAGAAATAACAATCGCTACACCACAATCAGATTAGCAATCATCTCTTCGCAAACAACTAAAAACCCGCCCCAAAAATGTTCCCCTGTCCGCTGTGTTCACCAACATACGTAGTTTCCTTTCCAAGCGCGAACTTATTTCCAATATTGTCTTGTCATCTAGCAGCAATCTACTGATACTAACCGAAACCTGGTTGAACGGTGCCATCACAGACAGCGAAGTACTAACTGACTTGCCAGACTTCCAAGTCTTTCGGAAAGACCGCCAGGACTCACGAGGAGGGGGAGTACTGATAGCGGTGAGCCAGCAGTTATCAATGTCGATAATTGACGACTCGTCCGACCTGGAAATCTTATGGCTCCACTGCCACGCTGTACCACACACGATTTTACTCGGTGTCTGTTATAGGGCTCCACATACCTCTCGTGATTTTTCCTGTCAGCTTAATAATTCCGTAAGTAAAGTTATCACGAAGCACCCTAACGCACACATCTTCCTCTTTGGCGACTTTAATTTTCCTAATATTGATTGGCAGCACCAGCCCGCACCGACAACTAATAATGGCGAAGCAAGGGAATTTCTAGATTTCTGCTACAATTTTAACCTTACTCAAGTAATATCCAAACCTACGCGCGTAACACAAAACTGTGCGAACATTTTAGACCTATTACTGACTAATTGCCCAGATAGCGTTCAGCCCATTACGTACCTCCCTGAGATTAGTGATCACAAAACTATGCATGTCAACATCGACCTTAAAGAAATTAGGCGCCCAAAATACAATAAAACAATCCGCCTTTACAACAAAGGTAATTATGATATAATGAATGCCGAACTGACAGCGTTTTTCGTAAGTTTTTCCTCAAGTTTTCATTCACGAAGTATTCATGAGAACTGGCTAGCATTTAAGAATAAACTTCATGTCCTAGTCAATGAATTCATTCCCCAAATAACTTTCCACGCTAATCCACACAGACCATGGTTTACTAAAGGTCTTAAAAGGTTGGAAAATAATAAGAAGCGCCTGTTCCGCTCAGCAAGAGCCCATGGAACGCAAAGCGCATGGGCGAAGTACCGCGCTGCGGAAAAATCGTATCAAACTGCTATCCATCACGCCAAGCACAACTTTTTTCATCAAGACCTTCCTAATATGCTCAGCGATAACCCCAAGAAGTTCTGGCAAGCCGTTAACCCTCATCATGAACACGCGATTACCCTCAAAGACGAATCAGGCGCGGCTATGACCGACTCTGAGTGCGCTACTTTATTCAACGCAGCGTTCTCATCCGTCTTTACTAATGAAACCGAAACGCAACTTCATACATCTAATTTACTCTTTGAGCATGCTATGCCGGTAGTCGCATTTTCCTCTCTGGGTATTGCGTCCTTAATTAGAAACATGAAAATCTCATCTTCATCTGGTGTAGACAATATTAACTCGAAACTTTTAAAGAACACTAGTGATATTTGTGCCGAGTTCTTATGCTTACTTTTTACCCAGTCACTCTCAACAGGACAACTACCGGACGATTGGAAAACTGGAAAGGTCGTTCCAGTCTACAAATCAGGTAACAAAGATTCGCCGTTAAATTACCGACCCATTTCCCTTACTAGCGTACCCTGCAAACTAATGGAACACGTCATCTATACTCATATCATAAACTTCCTCGACTCGAAAAATTTTTTCCATTCGTCTCAACAGGGTTTTCGGAAAGGTTTTTCTTGTGAAACGCAGCTAGCCCTATTCATTCATGATTTACATGCTAATCTCGATTCTAACCTACAGACCGACGCCATTTTCCTGGATTTTGCAAAAGCATTCGACAAGGTACCTCATAAACGCTTAATCCTAAAGCTTTCCCGTTTGAACTTGCCCCCCGACATAGTAAAATGGATAGAAGAATTCCTGACTAATTGCTCACAGTTTGTCGTTGTTAACAATCAAAATTCCAATCCGCTACCAGTAACATCAGGAGTTCCTCAAGGTTCTGTACTAGGCCCGCTTCTATTCCTAATTTATATTAATGACTTACCGACCAATGTGTGCTCTAATATTCGCATGTTTGCTGACGACTGCGTTGTTTATCGCACAGTTACTAACGCCTCCGACCCAACATACCTTCAAGATGACCTAAACCGCATACAGGAATGGTGCGACCGTTGGCTAATGGAACTGAACCGTCATAAATGTAAACGTTTGTCCTTCCACCGCCGCCGTAACCCGCTTGATTTCCCATATGTAGTCGCTAACGTTCACCTGCAGTCCGTTTCATCATACAAATACCTAGGCGTCACGCTGTGTAACAACTTATCATGGGCTACACACGTTACTAACGTCATTTCCTCGGCTAATAAAACTCTCGGATTCTTACGACGTCATCTTCGCCACGCCCCACAACAGGTAAAATTACTAGCATATAAATCTCTTGTCAGGTCAAAGTTAGATTACGCATCGCCAGTTTGGAACCCTCATCAAGTTTACCTTATCAATGCACTCGAGTCACTTCAAAACAGAGCAGCCAGATTCATTCATTCCTCTTATTCGTACGATATCAGTGTAACATCTTTAAAAGCGGAATCCAGTTTAGCGCCCCTTTCACTTCGTCGTCGTATTTCTAGCCTCTGCCTATACCATAAATTTTTCCATAGTTCGCTGCGCTGCGCTCCCTACATTGCCCCGCCAGCCGGCATATCCCACCACATTCGTCATCCTTTCCAAGTGTTTCGCTCCCGTGCCCGTACTGTTACCTGTGCCGCTTCTTTTTTTCACCGTGTTTCTGTAGACTGGAACGACCTCTCCAATGACATCGCTACCATCTCATGCCCATCCACATTCGCCGAAGCTGTTACCAACCATTTTTCAACATAACACTTGTTCATATGACTGTATGTACCCACCCCTTATGTAGTACCCCCAGTGGGTCTTTAAGGTATTAAAATGAAATGAAATGAAATGAAATGGGCGCGCTCATTGTCCATTTCAGCTAAGGTTACAGACATTTCGTCTTCAATAATTTCCCGTACCTTTTTCTCAGATTCAGCCCATGATTCAGTCGATACGTCTGGAACATTGAAAAACACCAGATTTTCCCTTCGAGACCTATCCTCTAAATCGTTTAAACGCATTTTAAGCTTCTCATTTTCGTCCGGTGCCCTTTCAGCATTTTCTTTCACCATCGCCAAATCTTCACGAACTTCATCTAGAAGCTCTAGTTTATCTTCAACAGAATTAAGGCGTATCGAAAGGTCTGCAATCTTTCCACTCAATTCCCTCTGATTGGCTGTGAGGTCTTGCAAGAAACTGAATATACGCTCCTGTCCTTCCTCAATTTTAGCGGAACGGTCCCTAAGGTCATGAAGCAATGCTAAAACCGCTTCGCTTCCGCTGTCCGGAGCGTCTTGAACCGACTGGGCATTCTTCGCGGCACCAGTTTTGTTCGGCCCAGGATTCAGTTCAACATCCCCACACAGCAGCAATTTCATTACGCAGAAACACTCATGCACATGATTCAAAAGCAGTTGTGGGCACGGGATGCATTACTGGAGCGCTTAGAAGATGTGTAACTGACCTGGAACAGGCAGAAGCGGAACAAATTGGTCGGCCGCATTGTAGCGTTGTTCCCATGCCCACTAAACTGTTGCGGGCGTCGCCTGTTGCTTAAGTAGAGCGGGCTTGATGATGTCGATGCAGTTGCGGTCAACAGTCCAGGAAAAGCCGCGGTAACTGGCGCCGGCGTGGTATCCAGAAGATGGGCAGAACACACGTCACTTCGCGCTGGCTTCTCTTGCTGCAGCACGTGTGGCAGAAAACCCTCGCAACACCGATAAGGCGCCGCGTCGGTGCTTGTGCTGGAGATGGTCACGATCTGGAACAGGCAGAAGCGGAACAAATTGGTCGGCTGCATTGTAGCGTTGTTCCCATGTCCACTACATTGAGAAATGCAAAAATATTTCCAGAACAGTTTTTGAAAAATGAAACTGATTAAAATGCGGCCACAGTGAGGCTGTGTGTGGTCGATAAAAACTATATGGTATAACAGAACCTCAATGCGTTGCATCCAAGCAGCACACTAGATAAGGACTAATATGCAGCTACAATTGGATTGGAAAACGTTTATTGTCAGCACTGAGCCCTAGTGGGCATTATACTAGGTGGCTTCGAGCCCATGGCTCTTGGCGACCTTGTGAGCCCACTCAGTGGCCCGGACTTGCGTCAACGGGTCTGAGCTGGCCAGTATAGCCTCCCACCGCTCTAGAGAAGGGACTGGTAGTAGGTCCGCCGGTGGCGGCGCCTTTTTGCAGCTCCATAAAATGTGGTCATATCCGGCTATCTCGCCGCATTGTTTGCAAGTAGCGTTGTATTGTGTTGGATACATGTGTGCTAGTCTCGACGGGCTAAAGAAGGCTCGCGTCTGGAGCCGACGCCACGTTACCTCCTGGCTTTTGTCGAGCTTTTTGTCTGGTGGCGGATAGATCCTCCTTTCCAGTTTAAACTGATTGGTGTATTCGTGAAATGATATGAATGCATCTCTCGTGAAATTTGGGGACTCAACCCGGCTCACTGCTCGGCTGTCATAACCTCGAGCTATACTGTGAGCCAACTCGTTTCCCCTGTTCCCCGAGTGTGCCGGCACCCATATTAGTTCCACCTCTCTTTGGTCCCAGTCTTTATCTCTTAGGATTCGTTTTGCCTCCTGGGAGATCATACCCCGCGCAAAATTGTTGATAGCCACCTTGGAGTCGCTAATTATGGTGACATGCTTTGGTGCTGGCCATTGCCATGGCGATATCCGCCTCTTCCGCTGTCCCTGAGTTTTTTGTTTTGACCGAACCGGCCGTTAATGTTTCACCCGAGTCGTTCACGGCCACGACCACAAAGGAGTCGCCTTCGCATTCCGCCGCGTCTACATAGGTTGTGTATTCCGAGCCTTCGAGCTTGGCTTCAAGGGACTTTGCTCTGGCTCTCCTTTTGCCTTCGTGAAAAGCAGGGTGCATGTTTTTTGGAAGTGGTTTAATAGTGAGTAATTTTTTGGTCTTTGGTCTGTAATTTTGCCTGCGCGTTTCTTTCCGGAATTCTGTCATGTAATCCTAGGTTGCTCAGGATCTTTCTCCCCGGGGGTGAGGTCGCAAGCCCTTAATTGCGCAAATATATGTGCCTCGCATAGTTCCGTGGTGGTGTTGTAGATCCCCAGTTTAAGAAGTCTTTCCATAGGAGTGCAGTGGGGCAGCCCCAATGCTGCTTTATATGCCTGCCTTATGATCCCATCTATTTTGTTCTGTTCCGCCAGCCCTAGCTTGAGGTAGGGAACGGCGTAAACTATTCTGCTTATCACGAAAGCCTGAACCATTCGGCAGAGATCTTTCTCTTTGACTCCCCGTCTTTTGTTAGCTATTCGCCATATGAGCCTGGTTGTCATGTTAATTGTGGACTTAAGCCTGTTTATTGTCTCTGTGTTCTTTCTATTGTCCTGTATTATAAGTCCTAGGACCCTGATTTTGTCAACTCTGGCTACCGGAGTCTCATTTACCAGTACGTGAATGTCTCCTGCGTTGGTATCGCGTTTCCTAGCCCCCTGGATCACCAGAAGTTCGGATTTGCTTGGCGAGCATTTTAGTCCTGCCCATTCCGCGTAATCCTGGACAATATCGATCGCGTGTTGGAGATTTTGTTCTATTTCCCCATCGTTTCCTGTATGCGTCCATATTGTTATGTCATCCGCATATAGCGTATGGTTTATACCTTCGACAGTCTTCAATAGCGGCGGTAGGTTCTTCAACGCCAGGTTGAATAAGAAAGGAGAGAGCACTGAGCCCTGCGGAGTTCCCTTGTCTCCCAGCTTAATATTTTCTGACTGGATGTCTCCTAGATTTATTTCTGCGGTTCTGCCGGTTAGAAAGTCTCTTACGTAATCGTAGGTCCGCTTTCCAGGGGCAATCTCCGCCAGATTAGTTAGTATGACCTCGTGTTTGACGTTATCGAAGGCTTTATGTAGGTCTAGGCCCAGTATAGTTTTGGCGCCCCCATTGTTCGGCGGGTATATGATGTCTGCTTTGAGCTGGAGCATGACGTCCTGCGTGGACAACTTGCTCCTGAAGCCTAGCATCGTTTCAGGAAATACCTCCCTTTCCTCTGCGTATTCCTGCAGTCTGTTTAATATGACATGTTCCATCAGCTTCCCCAGGCAGGACGTTAGCGATATCGGCCTGAGGTTGCCCACTTCAAGTTTCTTCCCGGGTTTTGGAATAAAGATTACTTTAGCATGTTTCCGTTGTGAAGGTAGACTACCTCGTTTCCAGATCTCATTTAGGTCATCTGTGACTGCCGTGACCGAGACTAGATCTAGGTTCCTTAGCATTTTGTTGGTTACCCCATCTGCCCCGCTGCTACAAGGTGTGCCCGCTACTTCTTTTTGTGTTTTACAGTACCAAACAACTTCTATATATATACAGAACACCTGAAAGGCCATGCAGTCTCTCATACAGCCCAGTCTGCTGCAACACACTGACAAAGAGCACTGCAGTATCAAGAACTGTAGAATGGTGCCACAGCTAGCAAAGGAAGACGCATTTAGGAGGCGTTCCCAAAGTAAGCATGCACTTTCTAGCCTCCTGCCATCTACAAACTGCATGCCCGCACTATGAAGTCATACTAATACACTGAAGTGAAGATTCTTCCACACATAAAATAAATTGAAGTAATGCATTTGCACAGCCTAGGGTGTACGGGTGCATTTTGAAAGAAAACTGGGGAAACTGATTAAGGACAAGAGGAGAACCACACGAGAGTTTATTTTTTCTGCACAGTTTTACAAAGGCCTTAGCAGTCTTTGTATTGAAGTAAAAAAAAATAATGACTTCTCAATTAGCACTCTGAACCACCACATGAGAAATTCCCTTTATATTTGTTACATGTTACCTTGTAAAATATTTGCATGGTCTCTCTAAATTATGCTTATTTATTGGAATCACACACCATAAAAGACCTGCTTGCACTGGTTTCAATGACTGTCACATGCCACATTTGGCAATTAACTGATTTCATTTAATTTATTTCATCCTTAGAGTCCCGAGGGCGTTACATAAGGAGATGCTACAGTTGGGGTTAAACACTACAAATAAAAGACAAGAAAAATAATTAAATAAAGAGCTCATATTGCGCGCCATTCACCTTGCAATAAATCCTTGCTCCACTGAGGAACAAATCATGCGGAGCGAATGTGCCTGTAGCCCGCTCTAAAGTTTTTACAGCCAGAAGGAAAACCCCTCCGGATATGTAAAGAAAAAAAAAGAACCTGAAAACCCAGATAAAAAGATGCATGGCACCAGCTGAGATACTAGAGCACATAGCAATTACCAATATTATATCCAGAAACACGTACGCTGGAAGAATGAACAAAGCAATAATGTATAACATATATCTGCACAAACAAAACTAGTTATGTTTACAGTGAAAGAAATTTGTCTTCACCTGCATCAACTCTCCTTAAAGGCATTGCCTTAGGTTACAATATGGCAATATATGACATCTCCGCCAAGGTGGAATGAAACAGAGCCACGCAAGTGTCTTAGCGGAGCTGTCAGAAACCTCTGTGACGCTTAAAAAGATTAATTCCGGATTTCTCCGGCTGCACTCAGCCCCCCGTGCAGACTCCACTCACGGTACACAGCTGTCAGGACCTCCGTGAAAGGGACTGCAGCACCAACGAATCACCTCTGCCTCCATCTTGCGCCAAAAATGCCCGCTTGCACCATTGCACCGACTGGATGCCCTTTCCCACACACCCTGTCCTTTCCGATTAAATGTTTTCACCACCACCACCAACCTAGGTTCTTAACGTTGACCGCCACCACCACCACCGGGTGCGAACGGGCGGGAAGCATTACGGGCGTGGGCAACACTGGCCGTGGCCGCTTAGCTGCTGCGGCCAGCGAACAGAAACATGCTTAAAGGTGTTGTAAAACATGTCAAAAGGCTTTTAAGGTGTATGTGTGCACGCATGTTTTAAAAGATCTCTACACACGTTCTCTTTGAAAAATGCTATTACTTTCACAATAATACATTTGCCCAAATAGATATGTGCTCTCACAAATTTGTCAACAAAGTAGCGCCGCATTGCGTGTTTGAGAATGTGGCATCTTCGCAAAGCTGCTTCCTCTGAGGTGACGTGCAAAGCACTGACTTCGTAGATAAAGGCTTGCTCCTTTCTTGGAGAGTTTGTTTTTGGACACTTACGTTCCCTGTGAGTGTGTGTGTATAGGGCGACATCAGTTGCCGCAATCTATCTTTGTTTTTGTAGAGGGACAGATGTCCCTTTTTGATCGAGAGTCCAAGTAAACTTCGCTTAAATGCTCCATAAAGAAAGAAAGAAAGAAAGAAAAAGAATTGGGGGCGCACTTTGGCTCCCTGAAGTGCTGCAAAGCGAGAACTGTTGATTTACTTTTTCACGTTTTATTTCTTCATTTTATATTTGTTTGTTTCTTATTTGCGTAGTTTGCTACTTTTCACATTTCATTTTTGTTTCCTTTCTTATTTTAATTGTTCGTTTATTTTTCCTGTATTTATTTTTATTCCTTTTATTTTATTTATGAAAGCCATGGATTTACTAGATGCGCCTTTATTCATGCTCAAACTTCAGCCTTCGTGGCGGAGTGGTAGCGTTGCCGCCTCAAATGCCGAAGGCCGTGGTTCGATTCCCAGCTTCGACGCAGTGTTTTGAAGCGAAAAGCTTGACTAAACTCGTCAACACCGCGCTTCGCGTGGGCCACCCCTGGGCGCCGCCGTGGCGCGCCCTTTCCCTCCTCGCCACCCCGTCCGTTCTCCTCCTCGCCACCGGTTTACCCTTCGCCGCTGCCGCGCGGTGTCCGCCGCAGTCCCAAGAGAAGGTTCTTTCGCAAGGCGTTGCGATAACGCGTGAGCGGCGGCGGCTGTAGAAGAGGCGCAGACATTCGCCATGGAAGGAAGAAAAGAAGACCCAGAAGTGATAGCGAGGGAGTTGGGTCAAAAATTCACGGGGCACTTTGACTGTCTAAAGTGCGTAGAGGCGAAAGCGTTTTACGCACCACTTTGACTGCTTCTGTGGCACTGGTGGCGTCACATGTAATTGAGTACTAATTGCTAAGTGACGACAAATCACTAAGTATTGGTTAATTACTGATTTGTGCCTGAATACTAATTAACTGCTAATTAATGACGCTTAAGCTTCGCCTTTAGGAGTGGAACGCGACAGCGTGTTGTAGCGCTGCGAGGGAGTCCACGGAACGCCACCACCCGTTCGGCGCGATGCCTTGCCCTTTGAACGCTTTTGAGGAAAGGAAAGCGCGCAGTAATTCTCTGTCATCTCGGTGGACACCTGAACCGCACCGTAGAGGAACGGAGGAAGTGGGAGTGAAAGAAGAAAGACAAAGACGGCCCGTAATGAAGAAAATGAAAATTGTATTTGAGGAAAGGAAATTACGCAGTAACTGTCTCACATATCTCGGTGGACACCCGTCAAAATTCAGGGGGGCACTTTTTTGACCTAAAGTGCGGTCACTGATGTGTGGTTAAGATGTTAAGCTTCGCCTCTAAGAGTGGAACGCGACAGCGTCTTGCAACGCTTCCAGGAGTCCATAGAACGCCATAGCCCATTCGGTTCTATGCCTCGCTCGTCGGTAAATTGGTTTTTGAGGAAAGGAAATGTATCTGTCTCTCATATCTCGGTGGACACCTAAACCTCGCCGGAAGGGAAGGGAGGAGGATGGGAGTGAGCGAAGACACCGTATTCACTAGACGCACCTTTGTTCTTCTCAAACCATCGAGCTGGCATGGCGGAGTGGATAGCAAGCTCGTCTCACACTCCGAAGACCGGGGTTCTAATCCCGAGCTCGACCAATTCCTTACTCGGTTTTATTTATTTATATGGCCTGACTAGAAAAGTCAGTTAGGCTAATCGAGTAATTAAGCAATTAACTAAACTCAGTCCCACTTACTTGGAGCATCACTATACGATCCCTTCAATTGGTTGCCTGGTTACTAGCCAAAGTACAATTGGCCCCGTTTGAAATTCGCGCACTGTAACGTCACGACCGTTTGGACCAACTGAAAAGCGTTACATATCTGTCGACAACTGCTGCTTACAACGATGAGACATTAAAGGCTTTCGCCTTAAAATCTACATTGCTATCGCGGTGCTCCCACTGCATTGTGCGCGAACTGCGACAGCCATGACGTCAAACGAAGCATAAATGCAGCGTTTCGCTTGTATATCCAGGCTTAACGAGAGCTAAGCCACAGCGAATTTTTTTTTAAGTAGTGACGCCAAAACGCGGCCAAATCTGCTGACACGGCTGCTAATGACACTATTGGCCAAATGTTTAGGGGAATTCCCCAAGGTGGAGTAAATTTCTAATAAGGGAGTAATTACTCATTGGCATCCACCCGAGCGCAGCCATACGGCTACAAAGGAAAGCTATACAGCTTTCTCAGAAACTTCGTAGTTGAAGAAAAATTCGTCCTGGTCCGGGGTTCGAACCCGGGACCACCGCTTCACCGGAGCAGTCACTCTACCAACTGAGCTAACCGAGACGGCAAGCTTTTGGTAGGGCGAGAGCGAATTGATCAATAACTCGAAGTGGGAACAGTGTTGGTCAAATGTTTAGGGGAATTCCCCAAGGTGGAGTAAATTTGTAATAAGGGAGTAATTACTCATTGGCATCCACCCGAGCGCAGCCATACGGCTACAAAGGAAAGCTATACAGCTTTCTCAGAAACTTCGTAGTTGAAGAAAAATTCGTCCTGGTCCGGGGTTCGAACCCGGGACCACCGCTTCACCGGAGCAGTCGCTCTACCAACTGAGCTAACCGGGACGGCAAGCTTTTGGTAGGGCGAGAGCGAATTTTTTTTTCCGGTTAGCTCAGTTGGTAGAGCGACTGCTCCGGTGAAGCGGTGGTCCCGGGTTCGAACCGCGGACCAGGACGAATTTTTCTTCAACTACGAAGTTTCTGAGAAAGCTGTATAGCTTTCCTTTGTAGCCGTATGGCTGCGCTCGGGTGGATGCCAATGAGTAATTACTCCCTTATTACTAATGACACTATGAGGCATTAAAGAATATAAGGTGGAGGGGTCGCTTGGCTGCGGCTGGCCTCGGGAAGTACTTCACGACTGCGCAAGCATAATGTATAGGTGGTGTCCAACTGACGGCGGACATTGCGTCACGGCGCAGCTTTGTCACGTGAATTTGAACTTCCGGGTCTTTTCTGTCGTTTGGTTTGGCGTGCGGTTTCGGTCTTTCTTTTCTTAATACTGGCACTCACATTGCTGGAAAAAGGATGTTGTGCGCTGCCGCAACCTGCAGAAACTTCATTGCAACGGAATGCAACATGTTCCGAGTGCCAGCAAGTACAGGGAACGGCAAGAACAGTGCGCCGTTGCGATCCGCCGGCAGACTGCCTGCGACGGTCAACCCTATGCTGTGCTTCGAGCATTTTGTTGGCGGCAGAGTTTGAGAGCGTTGTGGAAGTTGAAGAATTCGGTAAAGTAGGTTGTTTGTCTCCTTGAGGAGCACCAATTTCTCGCTCGGAAGACTTCGGCTATGTGCCACAACCGTTCTCACATGACGGCGGCAGCACCGCGCGGGCTATGTTTGCAAATATATGCTGTTCGGCCTCCGTCAGTACAGCGTGATAACTTAAGATGTTAAAGGACAGGACGATTATTCCTAGACATTTGCGCTGAATGCGAGTAGCTGGAATTCATAGCTAATACTTAAGGCGTGTGTGGTCACTGCCGTCAGCTGTCGAAACGGCGACACCGCGGCCACGTACGGCGGCATCTGGTTCACTGGCACTGCTCTGGTCGCAGTGTTAAAGGGGCACCGCGACGTAGATTAAGCATGTAGTTTTTATTGTTTATTTGCGGTGGATGGTTCATATTGATGCTGCAACGACCAGTGAGAAAGGCGAAATTGTGACGCTTAATATTTTATTCAGACCCAGAAGTCGACATTTTGCACTGACGCGTGCGGCATCCAACGGCAATCTTTGGAAACGGATGTGACGTTTTTTTTCTTTTGGGCGCTGGCTCAGTGATTGGCTGAACTTACTCCCTGTGCTTTACAAGTTAACTTTCTGCAAGGTGTTGAAAGAAAAATAAACAAAGGATGTTTTATCGTTGTGTGCGCTCGTTTATTGCTGACACAGACATATTTAAAAATCAATAAAATTCACGTGACTTTACCTGCGCTGATCTATTATTTGCTTCAAGCGCTTCAATCAGTAGAGGTCACATATTTCTCTATGCATTTCGAAAGTACCTGAGGTGGTTGATCTATACACTGACGCTTCTGAGCTCTCTCGGCTCTCTTTTTTCATCCATCCCCGCTGCTCCGCAGTTCGCTCTTCGTTATCGTCGTTGTTTTCTTGTTTCATCGATCGCGCATACGTGGTTCTCTACGTGTGCGTGCGATGTCTAAAAGGCGGTGCGCAGCCCCGGGCTCTATGAGCACCGACAATTCGGAGGGAGTTTCGTTTCATCGCTTCCCGGCTTGCGGCGAGCAACGTAGACTGTGGTTAGAGGCCCTTGGTGCGCCCAGCCTAACTGCGCGCAGGGTCTGCTCCCTCCACTTTGACCAGAGTGCCTTCAAAAGTGCGCCCAGTCCTCTCGTAAATGCCTCAACAAAACGCCGACGGCTTCGTTGCGACGCAGCTCCAACGAAAGGCCCACCTGATGCTGTTGCTGCTGAGCAACCTACTGGAGCGCGCGAGGTGAGTACTCAGCTCTTGTATTAAGATGACAATGTGTTATGATTGTTAAAAATTGAGAATTGGTTTTTGAGGAAAGGAAATGTCTCACATCTCGGTTGACACTTGAACCGCGCCGTAAGGGAAGGGAGCAAGGAGGGAATGAGAGAAGAAAGGAAGAGGTGTCATAGTGGAGTGCTCGGGATTCATTTGTACCAGATGGGGATCTTTACGTGCGCCGGCATCGCACACCGCGCGGGCGCCTTTGCGTTTCGCCTCCATCGAAACGCGGCCAGATTCGAACCCGGGAACTCTGGCTCAGTAGCCGAGCTGCGGGTCTGTATTACGATTTCTTCGTAATGCTTGGTGCAGGGGCAACAACGTAATTTACAGTGGCGCTATAAAGATACGCTTGTGCGCCGCCTTAGGGAAGAGCGCAGGTTGAAGTCTTCATTCTCACAAGAAGTCGCAAAGACCGCGACGTAGATTAAGCATGTAGTTTTTATTGTTTATTTGCGGTAGTTTGCTTGAAACCCTCAGTCATGCCCAGAAATTTCACTAACAGTATGAGCTGTGTAAAATAAAAGTACTAATAAGAATAACTTAATATTAAAGTCATAATTCAGGAACAGAACATTGTTCTAGGCTAATTTTAAGGGATGATAAATCTTTGAGAACTTTATTACCATTATGAAACGTGCTGGTCACATGTTTCAAGATTGAAGTGTCGAGATTTACGCATGCTATTCTGGATGGTGTGGTTGATCAACACCTTTGGTGTCACCTTGCAGGACACCCTGGCAGCTGAACTCCATGGAGATGAAGATGCTGTTATGTCACCAGCTGACGATGTGAGTTATCCTATGAGAGGGTATTTCTAGAGCAATACAATTTTGCATCATGTTGTTTTTCCAACAGGAAAGTGGCCTTGAGATTTCCTTGACGTTTGACCAGGGTATTGCTGCCAATGTGGAAATTGCAGCGGACCATATATCAAGCCGTGACGCATGTTCACAATCACCTGATGCAAGCCAGGTGCGTAGGATCAGTGGCAGAGTAACTTTAAAGAAGAAGGAATCATATTAACCCTCTGTTGCACTGATTTATGTTGCTTTCAGCTTGGAGAAATATCCACAGGGGACCACACTTATTATAAAACGTACAGTGATAAAGGTGTACAGACTGATGAAGTGCCTGCCCGAGAGCTGCAGTGCAAAAGTAGGTACTCATTCCAATCTTTGGTATTGGATTGGCAGATTATAATTAGCCATTGTTAGGAATTAATTTTTTTATAGAACTTTTCAGTGCCTCAATACAAGTACCCTTCGAGTAAATGTTGAATGGATCAAATAAAACCACATGTCGTACTGATGTCATTGTTTTAGGGACAACAAGACGGTCTACACACAAGTAAATTTTGACAGTGTGCATGTATACGAGTACAGTTATTACCGAGCATCAGAGAACAAACTGCACAGAGACATCATTTCATCTCCAGATCTCTTGAATGCAGTGTGTGTTTTACAGCTTTAGAAAGTGGATTGGAGGTTTGCATTAGATGCTGAGTTGAGATTATAGTTTGGGTATGAGCACATTCAGGAATAGTTGGCACTGAGGGAGCATCTGTAAGAGCGAATCACAATATGCTAAAAGAAATAATCTTGTCTGGTCCATCATACTTAGATTTTGTAGCAAAGATGCTTCAAAGTTGCGAGTCTTAACAAACTCAGTGAGATGTCTGTGTTCACAAATTCAGTGCATCGCAACCAGAGGGTAGTCTTTGATTGTTTGTAGATTGGGCGGGTGCAAATAATTTGTCTTTACCGAGGCTGCACATGTCTCATTTGTGAGAAATGTGAAGCATTACGGTGCCTAACCAATAACATCCACTGTTCCTTTTATAAGACATTCAGTCTTTCTAACTGAAATGTTTTTGCTTTCCCGTTTTATTGTGTGTTCCTAAAAAAGATCCGCAGCTCATCGCTCAAAGTTAAGTATTGAGGGAAAGATCAGAGGGAGCTTTTAATGTGGTTTAGTTGCATTACCTTAAAAACAAATTGTGCCGCCTTCATTTATTTGCAGGTGTGCAAGCTGGGCTCTCTTTAAAGAGGGTGGTTTCAAAGGCGACACAGACGGAGGAGGGAACACACGATGATTCTGGTGTGCCTGACACCCATGAGACTCCTAGGTGCTCTACACCAAATGCTGCTGGTCTTCTTCAAGGTGCCGAAACTCATGAGCCCTCCTTCGGTTCTTTCATGTAAGGCTTGGTATTTGTACCTTATTGATATAACAGTACAACTTGTTAAAAGTTAGCCCCTGTCACACAGGCAGTCTCAGTGTCTATTGAGTCGCTGGCCATCGAAATTTTCATAATCATCCAGATGCATCACTTTCACACGCCCATTTTCAATGACCATTGAGAAGGCAAATGGTGCTAGGTTTAGCAACACGCATAATAAAATGAGCGAAATATTGGAGTAAGCGCTGTATTTAATTGAAAGTTTGTTCCGTAAACACTTAAAATACTTCAGAGATGAGCACAATCCAGAGACAGCTATAACAGGGCAATTATGCAACCTTCATTTCATACACATTAATTTTTCGCCTTCGAAGCTACTACACATCACATACGAAGCAACTATCACTTCAGCACTTGTAGGGCTTCCTGGCCTGGGTTGCCACAAAGCATG